>NW_028123992.1:0-699778 GCF_965194805.1 Balaenoptera borealis
CCAAAAAGGGCGTATGCGTTTTTTTCCTGAATATATTCAGGAAGAAACGCATACGCCCTTTTTGGCCAAGGGCATCATTGTCAACGTTTTACCGCTTTTCATGTGCTTTAAAGGCGATTCGAATCTACCTCCTGAAATCTGTTTCCTGCAATTCTGCCTTGATTTCAAATCCTCTTCGTTGCCTTCCCTCAATATATTTGTGGACGAGAGTTATCATTTATAACTCTGCAGGTTTGTGAATTGCAGTGCCCTGAGCCTCCATTTTACAACTCGTGTTTTTGGGAGCTGGCCACAAAAGCGCAGGATGGCTTCAGGCCATGTTCTGGTTCCGGGGGGCGGGATGAGCCTGTGGTTAATTCTTCTTCCTGATGGGAAAATAGAGTGACCTGTGCCTGTCCCAACACCAAGAGCCAGTCTCTCATTGGTTCCCCGTCTTCCCGTTCATTGTCAGGAGAAATGGCAACCTGTACGGAACAGGAGGTTAAAGGTGCTGATGCTCCAAGTAGGGAGATTGCTAGTAAAGCGGCTGGAATGGCGAACCCGGACACAAGGAGATGAGAAATGAGGTGCGTTTTAGAATCCTTTCCCCATCACACGGTGTACCATCTTCTGGGTTTCTCATGCATGTTTTCAATGTAGGAAGATGCCCTTGAACCTGGAGATTTGGGACCCATGCGATGGGTACCACGCAGTATTACTTTAAATGGTCTGCGTTTGCTCACCCAACCTCACCAAACCTCTCAGCCCCAAGAGTGTCCACCCTTATGTCTCATCCAGCTGTGGGTCTAGATATGGTCAATCCAGGTTGCATCACAGCCCCTGAACGCATTGTGTAAGAATGTCTCTCTCTTTCACTGTCTTTCTTTCATGGGTTTTTCAAAGTAATTTATTTTCATAATGGGGTTTAGCTGCTTTTCACTGCTGTGTTTATGCCGCTTTACACCCACTTGACACACTAACAGAGAGATATCAATACATAGGTTTTAAGATTATTAGTAGTCAGATATATTCTTGTGCGGTGAATAGGGCGTGTTGAGTCCAGTTCTCTGAGCAAGGAGTAGGTCTTGTCTATTACATATTGGGTTTATGGAACGGTATCTGAGCTAATTTGAAACCCTTGTTTGATGTATCACCCCACCTCCCCTTTCCCGTTAAGCAGCCATAGTGTGTTTTCTGCATGTGTGACTCTGTTCTGTTTTGTAATTCAGTTCAACTGTAACGGTTTTTACATTCCCTCTATAAGTGATACCTTATGAAAAGTGTCCTTTTCTGTGTGATTTATTTCACTTAGAATCGTCGTCCCTAAATCCACTGATCATGCTGCTACTAGCCTTATGACATTGATTTCATGGCTGAGTGATATTCCATTGTACATAAGGACCACAAATTGTTTATCCATTTTTCTCTTTCCTGGGATATTTAAGGTGGAATGAAGTGGAGGTCCTTGTCAACAGAGCAGCCCTAAGCTTTGGGGTGCTTGTGTCTTGCTGATTTTTCATTTTCCCAATTTATACCCCCATGAGTGGAAGTGCCCTATGCTCTCTAAGCTGTGTTTTTTAGATGTTTCAGGACTCACCGTACACTTCTCCAGAGTGGCTGTTGGCAATTTACATCCCACCCATCAGTGTAGCAAGGCTCCCATTTCTCCATAGCCTGTCCTGCATTTCTGGTTTTGACACTTTTTTCAGCATGGCCCTTTTGAACGATGGGATGTGAGACTTCTTTGTAGCGCTGATTTGCCTTTCCAGGTTGCTTGGTTGGCCAAAAAGGGCGTATGCGTTTTTACCTGAATATATTCAGGAAAAAACGCATACGCCCTTTTTGGCCAAGGGCATCATTGTCAACGTTTTGCCGCTTTTCATGTGCTTTAAAGGCGATTCGAATCTACCTCCTGAAATCTGTTTCCTGCAATTCTGCCTTGATTTCAAATCCTCTTCGTTGCCTTCCCTCAATATATTTGTGGACGAGAGTTATCATTTATAACTCTGCAGGTTTGTGAATTGCAGTGCCCTGAGCCTCCATTTTACAACTCGTGTTTATGGGAGCTGGCCGCAAAAGCGCAGGATGGCTTCAGGCCCTGTTCTGGTTCCGGGGCGCGGGATGAGCCTGTGGTTAATTCTTCTTCCTGATGGGAAAATAGAGTGACCTGTGCCTTTCCCAACACCAAGAGCCAGTCTCTCATTGGTTCCCCGTCTTCCCGTTCATCCTCAGGAGAAATGGCAACCTCTACGGAACAGGAGGTTAAAGGTGCTGATGCTCCAAGTAGGGAGATTGCTAGTAAAACGGCTGGAATGGCGAACCCGGGCACAAGGAGATGAGAAATGAGGTGCGTTTTAGAAACCTTTCTCCATCACACGGTGTACCATCTTCTGGGTTTCTCATTCATGTTTTCGATGTAGGAAGATGCCCTTGAACCTGGAGATATGGGACCCATGCGATGGGTACCACGCAGTATTACTTTAAAGGGTCTGCGTTTGCTCACCCAACCTCACCAAACCTCTCAGCCCCAAGAGTGTCCACCCTTATGTCTCATCCAGCTGTGGGTCTAGATATGGTCAATCCAGGTTGCATCACAGCCCCTGAACGCATTGTGTAAGAATGTCTCTCTCTTTCACTGTCTTTCTTTCATGGGTTTTTCAAAGTAATTTATTTTCATAATGCGGTTTAGCTGCTTTTCACTGCTGTGTTTATGCCGCTTTACACCCACTTGACACACTAACAGAGAGATATCAATACATAGGTTTGAAGATTATTAGTAGTCAGATATATTCTTGTGCGGTGAATAGGGCGTGTTGAGTCCAGTTCTCTGAGCAAGGAGTAGGTCTTGTCTATTACATATTGGGTTTATGGAACGGTATCTGAGCTAATTTGAAACCCTTGTTTGATGTATCACCCCACCTCACCTTTCCCGTTAAGCAGCCATAGTGTGTTTTCTGCATGTGTGACTCTTTTCTGTTTTGTAATTCAGTTCAAGTGTAACGGTTTTTACATTCCCTCTATCAGTGATACCTTATGAGAAGTGTCCTTTTCTGTGTGACTTATTTCACTTAGAATCGTTGTACCTAAATCCACTCATCATGCTGCTACTAGCCTTAGGACATTGATTTCATGGCTGAGTGATATTCCATTGTACATAAGGACCACAACTTCTTTACCCATTTTTCTCTTTCCTGGGATATTTAAGGTGGAATGAAGTGGAGGTCCTTGTCAACAGAGCAGCCCTAAGGTTTGGGGTGCTTGTGTCTTGCTGATTTTTCATTTTCCCAATTTATACCCCCATGAGTGGTAGTGCCCTATGCTCTCTAAGCTGTGTTTTTTAGATGTTTCAGGACTCACCGTACACTTCTCCAGAGTGGCTGTTGGCAATTTACATCCCACCCATCAGTGTAGCAAGGCTCCCATTTCTCCATAGCCTGTCCTGCATTTCTGGTTTTGACACTTTTTTCAGCATGGCCCTTTTGAACGATGGGATGTGAGACTTCTTTGTAGCGCTGATTTGCCTTTCCAGGTTGCTTGGTTGGCCAAAAAGGGCGTATGCGTTTTTACCTGAATATATTCAGGAAAAAACGCATACGCCCTTTTTGGCCAAGGGCATCATTGTCAACGTTTTGCCGCTTTTCATGTGCTTTAAAGGCGATTCGAATCTACCTCCTGAAATCTGTTTCCTGCAATTCTGCCTTGATTTCAAATCCTCTTCGTTGCCTTCCCTCAATATATTTGTGGACGAGAGTTATCATTTATAACTCTGCAGGTTTGTGAATTGCAGTGCCCTGAGCCTCCATTTTACAACTCGTGTTTATGGGAGCTGGCCGCAAAAGCGCAGGATGGCTTCAGGCCCTGTTCTGGTTCCGGGGGGCGGGATGAGCCTGTGGTTAATTCTTCTTCCTGATGGGAAAATAGAGTGACCTGTGCCTTTCCCAACACCAAGAGCCAGTCTCTCATTGGTTCCCCGTCTTCCCGTTCATCCTCAGGAGAAATGGCAACCTGTACGGAACAGGAGGTTAAAGGTGCTGATGCTCCAAGTAGGGAGATTGCTAGTAAAACGGCTGGAATGGCGAACCCGGGCACAAGGAGATGAGAAATGAGGTGCGTTTTAGAAACCTTTCTCCATCACACAGTGTACCATCTTCTGGGTTTCTCATTCATGTTTTCGATGTAGGAAGATGCCCTTAAACCTGGAGATATGGGACCCATGCGATGGGTACCACGCAGTATTACTTTAAAGGGTCTGCGTTTGCTCACCCAACCTCACCAAACCTCTCAGCCCCAAGAGTGTCCACCCTTAGGTCTCATCCAGCTGTGGGTCTAGATATGGTCAATCCAGGTTGCATCACAGCTCCTGAACGCATTGTGTAAGAATGTCTCTCTCTTTCACTGTCTTTCTTTCATGGGTTTTTCAAAGTAATTTATTTTCATAATGCGGTTTAGCTGCTTTTCACTGCTGTGTTTATGCCGCTTTACACCCACTTGACACACTAACAGAGAGATATCAATACATAGGTTTGAAGATTATTAGTAGTCAGATATATTCTTGTGCGGTGAATAGGGCGTGTTGAGTCCAGTTCTCTGAGCAAGGAGTAGGTCTTGTCTATTACATATTGGGTTTATGGAACGGTATCTGAGCTAATTTGAAACCCTTGTTTTATGTATCACCCCACCTCACCTTTCCCGTTAAACAGCCATAGTGTGTTTTCTGCATGTGTGACTCTGTTCTGTTTTGTAATTCAGTTCAAGTGTAACGGTTTTTACATTCCCTCTATCAGTGATACCTTATGAGAAGTGTCCATTTCTGTGTGACTTATTTCACTTAGAATCGTCGTACCTAAATCCACTCATCATGCTGCTACTAGCCTTAGGACATTGATTTCATGGCTGAGTGATATTCCATTGTACATAAGGACCACAACTTCTTTACCCATTTTTCTCTTTCCTGGGATATTTAAGGTGGAATGAAGTGGAGGTCCTTGTCAACAGAGCAGCCCTAAACTTTGGGGTGCTTGTGTCTTGCTGATTTTTCATTTTCCCAATTTATACCCCCATGAGTGGAAGTGCCCTATGCTCTCTAAGCTGTGTTTTTTAGATGTTTCAGGACTCACCGTACACTTCTCCAGAGTGGCTGTTGGCAATTTACATCCCGCCCATCAGTGTAGCAAGGCTCCCATTTCTCCATGGCCTGTCCTGCATTTCTGGTTTTGACACTTTTTTCAGCATGGCCCTTTTGACCGATGGGAAGCGAGACTTCTTTGTAGCGCTGATTTGCCTTTCCAGGTTGCTTGGTTGGCCAAAAAGGGCGTATGCGTTTTTTCCTGAATATATTCAGGAAAAAACGCATACGCCCTTTTTGGCCAAGGGCATCATTGTCAACGTTTTGCCGCTTTTCATGTGCTTTAAAGGCGATTCGAATCTACCTCCTGAAATCTGTTTCCTGCAATTCTGCCTTGATTTCAAATCCTCTTCTTTGCCTTCCCTCAATATATTTGTGGACGAGAGTTATCATTTATAACTCTGCAGGTTTGTGAATTGCAGTGCCCTGAAGCTCGATTTTACAACTCGCGTTTTTGGGAGCTGGCCGCAAAAGCGCAGGATGGCTTCAGGCCCTGTTCTCTTTCCAGGGGGCAGGCTGAGCCTGTGGTTAATTCTTCTTCCTGATGGGAAAATAGAGTGACGTGTGCCTGTCCCAACACCAAGAGCCAGTCTCTCATTGGTTCCCTGTCTTCCCGTTCATCCTCAGGAAAAATTGCAACCTGTACGGAACAGGAGGTTAAAGGTGCTGATGCTCCAAGTAGGGAGATTGCTAGTAAAGCGGCTGGAATGGCGAACCCAGGCACAAGGAGATGAGAAATGAGGTGCGTTTTAGAAACCTTTCCCCATCACACGGTGTACCATCTTCTGGGTTTCTCATTCATGTTTTCGATGTAGGAAGATGCCCTTGAACCTGGAGATATGGGACCCATGCGATGGGTACCACGCAGTATTACTTTAAAGGGTCTGCGTTTGCTCACCCAACCTCACCAAACCTCTCAGCCCCAAGAGTGTCCACCCTTATGTCTCATCCAGCTGTGGGTCTAGATATGGTCAATCCAGGTTGCATCACAGCCCCTGAACGCATTGTGTAAGAATTTCTCTCTCTTTCACTGTCTTTGTTTCATGGGTTTTTAAAAGTAATTTATTTTCATAATGCGGTTTAGCTGCTTTTCACTGCTGTGTTTATGCCGCTTTATACCCACTTGACACACTAACAGAGAGATATCAATACATAGGTTTTAAGATTATTACTAGTCAGATATATTCTTGTGCGGTGAATAGGGCGTGTTGAGTCCAGTTCTCAGAGCAAGGAGTAGGTCTTGTCTATTACATATTGGGTTTATGGAACGGTATCTGAGCTAATTTGAAACCCTTGTTTGATGTATCACCCCACCTCACCTTTCCCGTTAAGCAGCCATAGTGTGTTTTCTGCATGTGTGACTCTGTTCTGTTTTGTAATTCAGTTCATGTGTAATGGTTTTTACATTCCCTCTATCAGTGATACCTTATGAGAAGTGTCCTTTTCTGTGTGACTTATTTCACTTAGAATCTCGTACCTAAATCCATTCATCATGCTGCTACTAGCCTTAGGACATTGATTTCATGGCTGAGTGATATTCCATTGTACTTAAGGAACACAACTTCTTTACCCATTTGTCTCTTTCCTGGGATATTTAAGGTGGAATGAAGTGGAGGTCCTTGTCAACAGAGCAGCCCTAAACTTTGGGGTGCTTGTGTCTTGCTGATTTTTCATTTTCCCAATTTATACCCCCATGAGTGGAAGTGCCCTATGCTCTCTAAGCTGTGTTTTTTAGATGTTTCAGGACTCACCGTACACTTCTCCAGAGTGGCTGTTGGCAATTTACATCCCGCCCATCAGTGTAGCAAGGCTCCCATTTCTCCATGGCCTGTCCTGCATTTCTGGTTTTGACACTTTTTTCAGCATGGCCCTTTTGACCGATGGGATGCGAGACTTCTTTGTAGCGCTGATTTGCCTTTCCAGGTTGCTTGGTTGGCCAAAAAGGGCGTATGCGTTTTTTTCCTGAATATATTCAGATAGAAACGCATACGCCCTTTTTGGCCAAGGGCATCATTGTCAACGTTTTGCCGCTTTTCATGTGCTTTAAAGGCGATTCGAATCTACCTCCTGAAATCTGTTTCCTGCAATTCTGCCTTGATTTCAAATCCTCTTCGTTGCCTTCCCTCAATATATTTGTGGATGACAGTTATCATTTATAACTCTGCAGGTTTGTGAATTGCAGTGCCCTGAGCCTCCATTTTACAACTCGTGTTTTTGGGAGCTGGCCGCAAAAGCGCAGGATGGCTTCAGGCCATGTTCTGGTTCCGGGGGGCGGGATGAGCCTGTGGTTAATTCTTCTTCCTGATGGGAAAATAGAGTGACCTGTGCCTTTCCCAACACCAAGAGCCAGTCTCTCATTGGTTCCCCGTCTTCCCGTTCATTGTCAGGAGAAATGGCAACCTGTACGGAACAGGAGGTTAAAGGTGCTGATGCTCCAAGTAGGGAGATTGCTAGTAAAGTGGCTGGAATGGCGAACCCGGACACAAGGAGATGAGAAATGAGGTGCGTTTTAGAAACCTTTCCCCATCACACGGTGTACCATCTTCTGGGTTTCTCATGCATGTTTTCGATGTAGGAAGATGCCCTTGAACCTGGAGATTTGGGACCCATGCGATGGGTACCACGCAGTATTACTTTAAATGGTCTGCGTTTGCTCACCCAACCTCACCAAACCTCTCAGCCCCAAGAGTGTCCACCCTTAGGTCTCATCCAGCTGTGGGTCTAGATATGGTCAATCCAGGTTGCATCACAGCCCCTGAACGCATTGTGTAAGAATGTCTCTCTCTTTCACTGTCTTTCTTTCATGGGTTTTTCAAAGTAATTTATTTTCATAATGGGGTTTAGCTGCTTTTCACTGCTGTGTTTATGCCGCTTTACACCCACTTGACACACTAACAGAGAGATATCAATACATAGGTTTTAAGATTATTAGTAGTCAGATATATTCTTGTGCGGTGAATAGGGCGTGTTGAGTCCAGTTCTCTGAGCAAGGAGTAGGTCTTGTCTATTACATATTGGGTTTATGGAACGGTATCTGAGCTAATTTGAAACCCTTGTTTGATGTATCACCCCACCTCCCCTTTCCCGTTAAGCAGCCATAGTGTGTTTTCTGCATGTGTGACTCTGTTCTGTTTTGTAATTCAGTTCAACTGTAACGGTTTTTACATTCCCTCTATAAGTGATACCTTATGAAAAGTGTCCTTTTCTGTGTGATTTATTTCACTTAGAATCGTCGTCCCTAAATCCACTGATCATGCTGCTACTAGCCTTATGACATTGATTTCATGGCTGAGTGATATTCCATTGTACATAAGGACCACAAATTGTTTATCCATTTTTCTCTTTCCTGGGATATTTAAGGTGGAATGAAGTGGAGGTCCTTGTCAACAGAGCAGCCCTAAGCTTTGGGGTGCTTGTGTCTTGCTGATTTTTCATTTTCCCAATTTATACCCCCATGAGTGGAAGTGCCCTATGCTCTCTAAGCTGTGTTTTTTAGATGTTTCAGGACTCACCGTACACTTCTCCAGAGTGGCTGTTGGCAATTTACATCCCACCCATCAGTGTAGCAAGGCTCCCATTTCTCCATAGCCTGTCCTGCATTTCTGGTTTTGACACTTTTTTCAGCATGGCCCTTTTGAACGATGGGATGTGAGACTTCTTTGTAGCGCTGATTTGCCTTTCCAGGTTGCTTGGTTGGCTAAAAAGGGCGTATGCGTTTTTACCTGAATATATTCAGGAAAAAACGCATACGCCCTTTTTGGCCAAGGGCATCATTGTCAACGTTTTGCCGCTTTTCATGTGCTTTAAAGGCGATTCGAATCTACCTCCTGAAATCTGTTTCCTGCAATTCTGCCTTGATTTCAAATCCTCTTCGTTGCCTTCCCTCAATATATTTGTGGACGAGAGTTATCATTTATAACTCTGCAGGTTTGTGAATTGCAGTGCCCTGAGCCTCCATTTTACAACTCGTGTTTATGGGAGCTGGCCGCAAAAGCGCAGGATGGCTTCAGGCCCTGTTCTGGTTCCGGGGGGCGGGATGAGCCTGTGGTTAATTCTTCTTCCTGATGGGAAAATAGAGTGACCTGTGCCTTTCCCAACACCAAGAGCCAGTCTCTCATTGGTTCCCCGTCTTCCCGTTCATCCTCAGGAGAAATGGCAACCTGTACGGAACAGGAGGTTAAAGGTGCTGATGCTCCAAGTAGGGAGATTGCTAGTAAAACGGCTGGAATGGCGAACCCGGGCACAAGGAGATGAGAAATGAGGTGAGTTTTAGAAACCTTTCTCCATCACACGGTGTACCATCTTCTGGGTTTCTCATTCATGTTTTCGATGTAGGAAGATGCCCTTGAACCTGGAGATATGGGACCCATGCGATGGGTACCACGCAGTATTACTTTAAAGGGTCTGCGTTTGCTCACCCAACCTCACCAAACCTCTCAGCCCCAAGAGTGTCCACCCTTATGTCTCATCCAGCTGTGGGTCTAGATATGGTCAATCCAGGTTGCATCACAGCCCCTGAACGCATTGTGTAAGAATGTCTCTCTCTTTCACTGTCTTTCTTTCATGGGTTTTTCAAAGTAATTTATTTTCATAATGCGGTTTAGCTGCTTTTCACTGCTGTGTTTATGCCGCTTTACACCCACTTGACACACTAACAGAGAGATATCAATACATAGGTTTGAAGATTATTAGTAGTCAGATATATTCTTGTGCGGTGAATAGGGTGTGTTGAGTCCAGTTCTCTGAGCAAGGAGTAGGTCTTGTCTATTACATATTGGGTTTATGGAACGGTATCTGAGCTAATTTGAAACCCTTGTTTGATGTATCACCCCACCTCCCCTTTCCCGTTAAGCAGCCATAGTGTGTTTTCTGCATGTGTGACTCTGTTCTGTTTTGTAATTCAGTTCATGTGTAACGGTTTTTACATTCCCTCTATCAGTGATACCTTATGAGAAGTGTCCTTTTCTGTGTGACTTATTTCACTTAGAATCTCGTACCTAAATCCATTCATCATGCTGCTACTAGCCTTAGGACATTGATTTCATGGCTGATTGATATTCCATTGTACTTAAGGAACACAACTTTTTTACCCATTTGTCTCTTTCCTGGGATATTTAAGGTGGAATGAAGTGGAGGTCCTTGTCAACAGAGCAGCCCTAAACTTTGGGGTGCTTGTGTCTTGCTGATTTTTCATTTTCCCAATTTATACCCCCATGAGTGGAAGTGCCCTATGCTCTCTAAGCTGTGTTTTTTAGATGTTTCAGGACTCACCGTACACTTCTCCAGAGTGGCTGTTGGCAATTTACATCCCGCCCATCAGTGTAGCAAGGCTCCCATTTCTCCATGGCCTGTCCTGCATTTCTGGTTTTGAAACTTTTTTCAGCATGGCCCTTTTGACCGATGGGATGCGAGACTTCTTTGTGGCGCTGATTTGCCTTTCCAGGTTGCTTGGTTGGCCAAAAAGGGCGTATGCGTTTTTTTCCTGAATATATTCAGGAAGAAACGCATACGCCCTTTTTGGCCAAGGGCATCATTGTCAACGTTTTACCGCTTTTCATGTGCTTTAAAGGCGATTCGAATCTACCTCCTGAAATCTGTTTCCTGCAATTCTGCCTTGATTTCAAATCCTCTTCGTTGCCTTCCCTCAATATATTTGTGGACGAGAGTTATCATTTATAACTCTGCAGGTTTGTGAATTGCAGTGCCCTGAGCCTCCATTTTACAACTCGTGTTTTTGGGAGCTGGCCACAAAAGCGCAGGATGGCTTCAGGCCATGTTCTGGTTCCGGGGGGCGGGATGAGCCTGTGGTTAATTCTTCTTCCTGATGGGAAAATAGAGTGACCTGTGCCTGTCCCAACACCAAGAGCCAGTCTCTCATTGGTTCCCCGTCTTCCCGTTCATTGTCAGGAGAAATGGCAACCTGTACGGAACAGGAGGTTAAAGGTGCTGATGCTCCAAGTAGGGAGATTGCTAGTAAAGCGGCTGGAATGGCGAACCCGGACACAAGGAGATGAGAAATGAGGTGCGTTTTAGAATCCTTTCCCCATCACACGGTGTACCATCTTCTGGGTTTCTCATGCATGTTTTCAATGTAGGAAGATGCCCTTGAACCTGGAGATTTGGGACCCATGCGATGGGTACCACGCAGTATTACTTTAAATGGTCTGCGTTTGCTCACCCAACCTCACCAAACCTCTCAGCCCCAAGAGTGTCCACCCTTATGTCTCATCCAGCTGTGGGTCTAGATATGGTCAATCCAGGTTGCATCACAGCCCCTGAACGCATTGTGTAAGAATGTCTCTCTCTTTCACTGTCTTTCTTTCATGGGTTTTTCAAAGTAATTTATTTTCATAATGGGGTTTAGCTGCTTTTCACTGCTGTGTTTATGCCGCTTTACACCCACTTGACACACTAACAGAGAGATATCAATACATAGGTTTTAAGATTATTAGTAGTCAGATATATTCTTGTGCGGTGAATAGGGCGTGTTGAGTCCAGTTCTCTGAGCAAGGAGTAGGTCTTGTCTATTACATATTGGGTTTATGGAACGGTATCTGAGCTAATTTGAAACCCTTGTTTGATGTATCACCCCACCTCCCCTTTCCCGTTAAGCAGCCATAGTGTGTTTTCTGCATGTGTGACTCTGTTCTGTTTTGTAATTCAGTTCAACTGTAACGGTTTTTACATTCCCTCTATAAGTGATACCTTATGAAAAGTGTCCTTTTCTGTGTGATTTATTTCACTTAGAATCGTCGTCCCTAAATCCACTGATCATGCTGCTACTAGCCTTATGACATTGATTTCATGGCTGAGTGATATTCCATTGTACATAAGGACCACAAATTGTTTATCCATTTTTCTCTTTCCTGGGATATTTAAGGTGGAATGAAGTGGAGGTCCTTGTCAACAGAGCAGCCCTAAGCTTTGGGGTGCTTGTGTCTTGCTGATTTTTCATTTTCCCAATTTATACCCCCATGAGTGGAAGTGCCCTATGCTCTCTAAGCTGTGTTTTTTAGATGTTTCAGGACTCACCGTACACTTCTCCAGAGTGGCTGTTGGCAATTTACATCCCACCCATCAGTGTAGCAAGGCTCCCATTTCTCCATAGCCTGTCCTGCATTTCTGGTTTTGACACTTTTTTCAGCATGGCCCTTTTGAACGATGGGATGTGAGACTTCTTTGTAGCGCTGATTTGCCTTTCCAGGTTGCTTGGTTGGCCAAAAAGGGCGTATGCGTTTTTACCTGAATATATTCAGGAAAAAACGCATACGCCCTTTTTGGCCAAGGGCATCATTGTCAACGTTTTGCCGCTTTTCATGTGCTTTAAAGGCGATTCGAATCTACCTCCTGAAATCTGTTTCCTGCAATTCTGCCTTGATTTCAAATCCTCTTCGTTGCCTTCCCTCAATATATTTGTGGACGAGAGTTATCATTTATAACTCTGCAGGTTTGTGAATTGCAGTGCCCTGAGCCTCCATTTTACAACTCGTGTTTATGGGAGCTGGCCGCAAAAGCGCAGGATGGCTTCAGGCCCTGTTCTGGTTCCGGGGCGCGGGATGAGCCTGTGGTTAATTCTTCTTCCTGATGGGAAAATAGAGTGACCTGTGCCTTTCCCAACACCAAGAGCCAGTCTCTCATTGGTTCCCCGTCTTCCCGTTCATCCTCAGGAGAAATGGCAACCTCTACGGAACAGGAGGTTAAAGGTGCTGATGCTCCAAGTAGGGAGATTGCTAGTAAAACGGCTGGAATGGCGAACCCGGGCACAAGGAGATGAGAAATGAGGTGCGTTTTAGAAACCTTTCTCCATCACACGGTGTACCATCTTCTGGGTTTCTCATTCATGTTTTCGATGTAGGAAGATGCCCTTGAACCTGGAGATATGGGACCCATGCGATGGGTACCACGCAGTATTACTTTAAAGGGTCTGCGTTTGCTCACCCAACCTCACCAAACCTCTCAGCCCCAAGAGTGTCCACCCTTATGTCTCATCCAGCTGTGGGTCTAGATATGGTCAATCCAGGTTGCATCACAGCCCCTGAACGCATTGTGTAAGAATGTCTCTCTCTTTCACTGTCTTTCTTTCATGGGTTTTTCAAAGTAATTTATTTTCATAATGCGGTTTAGCTGCTTTTCACTGCTGTGTTTATGCCGCTTTACACCCACTTGACACACTAACAGAGAGATATCAATACATAGGTTTGAAGATTATTAGTAGTCAGATATATTCTTGTGCGGTGAATAGGGCGTGTTGAGTCCAGTTCTCTGAGCAAGGAGTAGGTCTTGTCTATTACATATTGGGTTTATGGAACGGTATCTGAGCTAATTTGAAACCCTTGTTTTATGTATCACCCCACCTCACCTTTCCCGTTAAGCAGCCATAGTGTGTTTTCTGCATGTGTGACTCTGTTCTGTTTTGTAATTCAGTTCATGTGTAATGGTTTTTACATTCCCTCTATCAGTGATACCTTATGAGAAGTGTCCTTTTCTGTGTGACTTATTTCACTTAGAATCTCGTACCTAAATCCATTCATCATGCTGCTACTAGCCTTAGGACATTGATTTCATGGCTGAGTGATATTCCATTGTACTTAAGGAACACAACTTCTTTACCCATTTGTCTCTTTCCGGGGATATTTAAGGTGGAATGAAGTGGAGGTCCTTGTCAACAGAGCAGCCCTAAACTTTGGGGTGCTTGTGTCTTGCTGATTTTTCATTTTCCCAATTTATACCCCCATGAGTGGAAGTGCCCTATGCTCTCTAAGCTGTGTTTTTTAGATGTTTCAGGACTCACCGTACACTTCTCCAGAGTGGCTGTTGGCAATTTACATCCCGCCCATCAGTGTAGCAAGGCTCCCATTTCTCCATGGCCTGTCCTGCATTTCTGGTTTTGACACTTTTTTCAGCATGGCCCTTTTGACCGATGGGATGCGAGACTTCTTTGTAGCGCTGATTTGCCTTTCCAGGTTGCTTGGTTGGCCAAAAAGGGCGTATGCGTTTTTTCCTGAATGTATTCAGGAAAAAACGCATACGCCCTTTTTGGCCAAGGGCATCATTGTCAACGTTTTGCCGCTTTTCATGTGCTTTAAAGGCGATTCGAATCTACCTCCTGAAATCTGTTTCCTGCAATTCTGCCTTGATTTCAAATCCTCTTCTTTGCCTTCCCTCAATATATTTGTGGACGAGAGTTATCATTTATAACTCTGCAGGTTTGTGAATTGCAGTGCCCTGAGCCTCCATTTTACAACTCGTGTTTATGGGAGCTGGCCGCAAAAGCGCAGGATGGCTTCAGGCCCTGTTCTGGTTCCGGGGCGCGGGATGAGCCTGTGGTTAATTCTTCTTCCTGATGGGAAAATAGAGTGACCTGTGCCTTTCCCAACACCAAGAGCCAGTCTCTCATTGGTTCCCCGTCTTCCCGTTCATCCTCAGGAGAAATGGCAACTTCTACGGAACAGGAGGTTAAAGGTGCTGATGCTCCAAGTAGGGAGATTGCTAGTAAAACGGCTGGAATGGCGAACCCGGGCACAAGGAGATGAGAAATGAGGTGCGTTTTAGAAACCTTTCTCCATCACACGGTGTACCATCTTCTGGGTTTCTCATTCATGTTTTCGATGTAGGAAGATGCCCTTGAACCTGGAGATATGGGACCCATGCGATGGGTACCACGCAGTATTACTTTAAAGGGTCTGCGTTTGCTCACCCAACCTCACCAAACCTCTCAGCCCCAAGAGTGTCCACCCTTATGTCTCATCCAGCTGTGGGTCTAGATATGGTCAATCCAGGTTGCATCACAGCCCCTGAACGCATTGTGTAAGAATGTCTCTCTCTTTCACTGTCTTTCTTTCATGGGTTTTTCAAAGTAATTTATTTTCATAATGCGGTTTAGCTGCTTTTCACTGCTGTGTTTATGCCGCTTTACACCCACTTGACACACTAACAGAGAGATATCAATACATAGGTTTGAAGATTATTAGTAGTCAGATATATTCTTGTGCGGTGAATAGGGCGTGTTGAGTCCAGTTCTCTGAGCAAGGAGTAGGTCTTGTCTATTACATATTGGGTTTATGGAACGGTATCTGAGCTAATTTGAAACCCTTGTTTTATGTATCACCCCACCTCACCTTTCCCGTTAAGCAGCCATAGTGTGTTTTCTGCATGTGTGACTCTTTTCTGTTTTGTAATTCAGTTCAAGTGTAACGGTTTTTACATTCCCTCTATCAGTGATACCTTATGAAAAGTGTCCTTTTCTGTGTGACTTATTTCACTTAGAATCGTTGTACCTAAATCCACTCATCATGCTGCTACTAGCCTTAGGACATTGATTTCATGGCTGAGTGATATTCCATTGTACATAAGGACCACAACTTCTTTACCCATTTTTCTCTTTCCTGGGATATTTAAGGTGGAATGAAGTGGAGGTCCTTGTCAACAGAGCAGCCCTAAACTTTGGGGTGCTTGTGTCTTGCTGATTTTTCATTTTCCCAATTTATACCCCCATGAGTGGAAGTGCCCTATGCTCTCTAAGCTGTGTTTTTTAGATGTTTCAGGACTCACCGTACACTTCTCCAGAGTGGCTGTTGGCAATTTACATCCCGCCCATCAGTGTAGCAAGGCTCCCATTTCTCCATGGCCTGTCCTGCATTTCTGGTTTTGACACTTTTTTCAGCATGGCCCTTTTGACCGATGGGATGCGAGACTTCTTTGTAGCGCTGATTTGCCTTTCCAGGTTGCTTGGTTGGCCAAAAAGGGCGTATGCGTTTTTTCCTGAATGTATTCAGGAAAAAACGCATACGCCCTTTTTGGCCAAGGGCATCATTGTCAACGTTTTGCCGCTTTTCATGTGCTTTAAAGGCGATTCGAATCTACCTCCTGAAATCTGTTTCCTGCAATTCTGCCTTGATTTCAAATCCTCTTCGTTGCCTTCCCTCAATATATTTGTGGACGAGAGTTATCATTTATAACTCTGCAGGTTTGTGAATTGCAGTGCCCTGAGCCTCCATTTTACAACTCGTGTTTTTGGGAGCTGGCCGCAAAAGCGCAGGATGGCTTCAGGCCCTGTTTTGGTTCCGGGGGGCGGGATGAGCCTGTGGTTAATTCTTCTTCCTGATGGGAAAATAGAGTGACCTGTGCCTTTCCCAACACGAAGAGCCAATCTCTCATTGGTTCCCCGTCTTCCCGTTCATCGTCAGGAGAAATGGCAAACTGTACGGAACAGGAGGTTAAAGGTGCTGATGCTCCAAGTAGGGAGATTGCTAGTAAAGCGGCTGGAATGGCGAACCCGGACACAAGGAGATGAGAACTGAGGTGCGTTTTAGAAACCTTTCTCCATCACACGGTGTACCATCTTCTGGGTTTCTCATTCATGTTTTCGATGTAGGAAGATGCCCTTGAACCTGGAGATATGGGACCCATGCGATGGGTACCACGCAGTATTACTTTAAAGGGTCTGCGTTTGCTCACCCAACCTCACCAAACCTCTCAGCCCCAAGAGTGTCCACCCTTATGTCTCATCCAGCTGTGGGTCTAGATATGGTCAATCCAGGTTGCATCACAGCCCCTGAACGCATTGTGTAAGAATGTCTCTCTCTTTCACTGTCTTTCTTTCATGGGTTTTTCAAAGTAATTTATTTTCATAATGCGGTTTAGCTGCTTTTCACTGCTGTGTTTATGCCGCTTTACACCCACTTGACACACTAACAGAGAGATATCAATACATAGGTTTGAAGATTATTAGTAGTCAGATATATTCTTGTGCGGTGAATAGGGCGTGTTGAGTCCAGTTCTCTGAGCAAGGAGTAGGTCTTGTCTATTACATATTGGGTTTATGGAACGGTATCTGAGCTAATTTGAAACCCTTGTTTTATGTATCACCCCACCTCACCTTTCCCGTTAAACAGCCATAGTGTGTTTTCTGCATGTGTGACTCTGTTCTGTTTTGTAATTCAGTTCAACTGTAACGGTTTTTACATTCCCTCTATAAGTGATACCTTATGAGAAGTGTCCTTTTCTGTGTGATTTATTTCACTTAGAATCGTGGTACCTAAATCCACTCATCATGCTGCTACTAGCCTTATGACATAGATTTCATGGCTGAGTGATATTCCATTGTACATAAGGACCACAAATTGTTTATCCATTTTTCTCTTTCCTGGGATATTTAAGGTGGAATGAAGTGGAGGTCCTTGTCAACAGAGCAGCCCTAAGGTTTGGGGTGCTTGTGTCTTGCTGATTTTTCATTTTCCCAATTTATACCCCCATGAGTGGTAGTGCCCTATGCTCTCTAAGCTGTGTTTTTTAGATGTTTCAGGACTCACCGTACACTTCTCCAGAGTGGCTGTTGGCAATTTACATCCCACCCATCAGTGTAGCAAGGCTCCCATTTCTCCATAGCCTGTCCTGCATTTCTGGTTTTGACACTTTTTTCAGCATGGCCCTTTTGAACGATGGGATGTGAGACTTCTTTGTAGCGCTGATTTGCCTTTCCAGGTTGCTTGGTTGGCCAAAAAGGGCGTATGCGTTTTTACCTGAATATATTCAGGAAAAAACGCATACGCCCTTTTTGGCCAAGGGCATCATTGTCAACGTTTTGCCGCTTTTCATGTGCTTTAAAGGCGATTCGAATCTACCTCCTGAAATCTGTTTCCTGCAATTCTGCCTTGATTTCAAATCCTCTTCGTTGCCTTCCCTCAATATATTTGTGGACGAGAGTTATCATTTATAACTCTGCAGGTTTGTGAATTGCAGTGCCCTGAGCCTCCATTTTACAACTCGTGTTTATGGGAGCTGGCCGCAAAAGCGCAGGATGGCTTCAGGCCCTGTTCTGGTTCCGGGGGGAGGGATGAGCCTGTGGTTAATTCTTCTTCCTGATGGGAAAATAGAGTGACCTGTGCCTTTCCCAACACCAAGAGCCAGTCTCTCATTGGTTCCCCGTCTTCCCGTTCATCCTCAGGAGAAATGGCAACCTGTACGGAACAGGAGGTTAAAGGTGCTGATGCTCCAAGTAGGGAGATTGCTAGTAAAACGGCTGGAATGGCGAACCCGGGCACAAGGAGATGAGAAATGAGGTGCGTTTTAGAAACCTTTCCCCATCACACGGTGTACCATCTTCTGGGTTTCTCATTCATGTTTTCGATGTAGGAAGATGCCCTTAAACCTGGAGATATGGGACCCATGCGATGGGTACCACGCAGTATTACTTTAAAGGGTCTGCGTTTGCTCACCCAACCTCACCAAACCTCTCAGCCCCAAGAGTGTCCACCCTTAGGTCTCATCCAGCTGTGGGTCTAGATATGGTCAATCCAGGTTGCATCACAGCCCCTGAACGCATTGTGTAAGAATGTCTCTCTCTTTCACTGTCTTTCTTTCATGGGTTTTTCAAAGTAATTTATTTTCATAATGCGGTTTAGCTGCTTTTCACTGCTGTGTTTATGCCGCTTTACACCCACTTGACACACTAACAGAGAGATATCAATACATAGGTTTGAAGATTATTAGTAGTCAGATATATTCTTGTGCGGTGAATAGGGCGTGTTGAGTCCAGTTCTCTGAGCAAGGAGTAGGTCTTGTCTATTACATATTGGGTTTATGGAACGGTATCTGAGCTAATTTGAAACCCTTGTTTTATGTATCACCCCACCTCACCTTTCCCGTTAAACAGCCATAGTGTGTTTTCTGCATGTGTGACTCTGTTCTGTTTTGTAATTCAGTTCAAGTGTAACGGTTTTTACATTCCCTCTATCAGTGATACCTTATGAGAAGTGTCCTTTTCTGTGTGACTTATTTCACTTAGAATCGTCGTACCTAAATCCACTCATCATGCTGCTACTAGCCTTATGACATTGATTTCATGGCTGAGTGATATTCCATTGTACATAAGGACCACAACTTCTTTACCCATTTTTCTCTTTCCTGGGATATTTAAGGTGGAATGAAGTGGAGGTCCTTGTCAACAGAGCAGCCCTAAACTTTGGGGTGCTTGTGTCTTGCTGATTTTTCATTTTCCCAATTTATACCCCCATGAGTGGAAGTGCCCTATGCTCTCTAAGCTGTGTTTTTTAGATGTTTCAGGACTCACCGTACACTTCTCCAGAGTGGCTGTTGGCAATTTACATCCCGCCCATCAGTGTAGCAAGGCTCCCATTTCTCCATGGCCTGTCCTGCATTTCTGGTTTTGACACTTTTTTCAGCATGGCCCTTTTGACCGATGGGAAGCGAGACTTCTTTGTAGCGCTGATTTGCCTTTCCAGGTTGCTTGGTTGGCCAAAAAGGGCGTATGCGTTTTTTCCTGAATATATTCAGGAAAAAACGCATACGCCCTTTTTGGCCAAGGGCATCATTGTCAACGTTTTGCCGCTTTTCATGTGCTTTAAAGGCGATTCGAATCTACCTCCTGAAATCTGTTTCCTGCAATTCTGCCTTGATTTCAAATCCTCTTCTTTGCCTTCCCTCAATATATTTGTGGACGAGAGTTATCATTTATAACTCTGCAGGTTTGTGAATTGCAGTGCCCTGAAGCTCGATTTTACAACTCGCGTTTTTGGGAGCTGGCCGCAAAAGCGCAGGATGGCTTCAGGCCCTGTTCTCTTTCCAGGGGGCAGGCTGAGCCTGTGGTTAATTCTTCTTCCTGATGGGAAAATAGAGTGACGTGTGCCTGTCCCAACACCAAGAGCCAGTCTCTCATTGGTTCCCTGTCTTCCCGTTCATCCTCAGGAAAAATTGCAACCTGTACGGAACAGGAGGTTAAAGGTGCTGATGCTCCAAGTAGGGAGATTGCTAGTAAAGCGGCTGGAATGGCGAACCCAGGCACAAGGAGATGAGAAATGAGGTGCGTTTTAGAAACCTTTCCCCATCACACGGTGTACCATCTTCTGGGTTTCTCATTCATGTTTTCGATGTAGGAAGATGCCCTTGAACCTGGAGATATGGGACCCATGCGATGGGTACCACGCAGTATTACTTTAAAGGGTCTGCGTTTGCTCACCCAACCTCACCAAACCTCTCAGCCCCAAGAGTGTCCACCCTTATGTCTCATCCAGCTGTGGGTCTAGATATGGTCAATCCAGGTTGCATCACAGCCCCTGAACGCATTGTGTAAGAATGTCTCTCTCTTTCACTGTCTTTCTTTCATGGGTTTTTAAAAGTAATTTATTTTCATAATGCGGTTTAGCTGCTTTTCACTGCTGTGTTTATGCCGCTTTATACCCACTTGACACACTAACAGAGAGATATCAATACATAGGTTTTAAGATTATTACTAGTCAGATATATTCTTGTGCGGTGAATAGGGCGTGTTGAGTCCAGTTCTCAGAGCAAGGAGTAGGTCTTGTCTATTACATATTGGGTTTATGGAACGGTATCTGAGCTAATTTGAAACCCTTGTTTGATGTATCACCCCACCTCACCTTTCCCGTTAAGCAGCCATAGTGTGTTTTCTGCATGTGTGACTCTGTTCTGTTTTGTAATTCAGTTCATGTGTAATGGTTTTTACATTCCCTCTATCAGTGATACCTTATGAGAAGTGTCCTTTTCTGTGTGACTTATTTCACTTAGAATCTCGTACCTAAATCCATTCATCATGCTGCTACTAGCCTTAGGACATTGATTTCATGGCTGAGTGATATTCCATTGTACTTAAGGAACACAACTTCTTTACCCATTTGTCTCTTTCCTGGGATATTTAAGGTGGAATGAAGTGGAGGTCCTTGTCAACAGAGCAGCCCTAAACTTTGGGGTGCTTGTGTCTTGCTGATTTTTCATTTTCCCAATTTATACCCCCATGAGTGGAAGTGCCCTATGCTCTCTAAGCTGTGTTTTTTAGATGTTTCAGGACTCACCGTACACTTCTCCAGAGTGGCTGTTGGCAATTTACATCCCGCCCATCAGTGTAGCAAGGCTCCCATTTCTCCATGGCCTGTCCTGCATTTCTGGTTTTGACACTTTTTTCAGCATGGCCCTTTTGACCGATGGGATGCGAGACTTCTTTGTAGCGCTGATTTGCCTTTCCAGGTTGCTTGGTTGGCCAAAAAGGGCGTATGCGTTTTTTTCCTGAATATATTCAGATAGAAACGCATACGCCCTTTTTGGCCAAGGGCATCATTGTCAACGTTTTGCCGCTTTTCATGTGCTTTAAAGGCGATTCGAATCTACCTCCTGAAATCTGTTTCCTGCAATTCTGCCTTGATTTCAAATCCTCTTCGTTGCCTTCCCTCAATATATTTGTGGATGACAGTTATCATTTATAACTCTGCAGGTTTGTGAATTGCAGTGCCCTGAGCCTCCATTTTACAACTCGTGTTTTTGGGAGCTGGCCGCAAAAGCGCAGGATGGCTTCAGGCCATGTTCTGGTTCCGGGGGGCGGGATGAGCCTGTGGTTAATTCTTCTTCCTGATGGGAAAATAGAGTGACCTGTGCCTTTCCCAACACCAAGAGCCAGTCTCTCATTGGTTCCCCGTCTTCCCGTTCATTGTCAGGAGAAATGGCAACCTGTACGGAACAGGAGGTTAAAGGTGCTGATGCTCCAAGTAGGGAGATTGCTAGTAAAGTGGCTGGAATGGCGAACCCGGACACAAGGAGATGAGAAATGAGGTGCGTTTTAGAAACCTTTCCCCATCACACGGTGTACCATCTTCTGGGTTTCTCATGCATGTTTTCGATGTAGGAAGATGCCCTTGACCTGGAGATTTGGGACCCATGCGATGGGTACCACGCAGTATTACTTTAAATGGTCTGCGTTTGCTCACCCAACCTCACCAAACCTCTCAGCCCCAAGAGTGTCCACCCTTAGGTCTCATCCAGCTGTGGGTCTAGATATGGTCAATCCAGGTTGCATCACAGCCCCTGAACGCATTGTGTAAGAATGTCTCTCTCTTTCACTGTCTTTCTTTCATGGGTTTTTCAAAGTAATTTATTTTCATAATGGGGTTTAGCTGCTTTTCACTGCTGTGTTTATGCCGCTTTACACCCACTTGACACACTAACAGAGAGATATCAATACATAGGTTTTAAGATTATTAGTAGTCAGATATATTCTTGTGCGGTGAATAGGGCGTGTTGAGTCCAGTTCTCTGAGCAAGGAGTAGGTCTTGTCTATTACATATTGGGTTTATGGAACGGTATCTGAGCTAATTTGAAACCCTTGTTTGTTGTATCACCCCACCTCCCCTTTCCCGTTAAGCAGCCATAGTGTGTTTTCTGCATGTGTGACTCTGTTCTGTTTTGTAATTCAGTTCAACTGTAACGGTTTTTACATTCCCTCTATAAGTGATACCTTATGAAAAGTGTCCTTTTCTGTGTGATTTATTTCACTTAGAATCGTCGTCCCTAAATCCACTGATCATGCTGCTACTAGCCTTATGACATTGATTTCATGGCTGAGTGATATTCCATTGTACATAAGGACCACAAATTGTTTATCCATTTTTCTCTTTCCTGGGATATTTAAGGTGGAATGAAGTGGAGGTCCTTGTCAACAGAGCAGCCCTAAGCTTTGGGGTGCTTGTGTCTTGCTGATTTTTCATTTTCCCAATTTATACCCCCATGAGTGGAAGTGCCCTATGCTCTCTAAGCTGTGTTTTTTAGATGTTTCAGGACTCACCGTACACTTCTCCAGAGTGGCTGTTGGCAATTTACATCCCACCCATCAGTGTAGCAAGGCTCCCATTTCTCCATAGCCTGTCCTGCATTTCTGGTTTTGACACTTTTTTCAGCATGGCCCTTTTGAACGATGGGATGTGAGACTTCTTTGTAGCGCTGATTTGCCTTTCCAGGTTGCTTGGTTGGCTAAAAAGGGCGTATGCGTTTTTACCTGAATATATTCAGGAAAAAACGCATACGCCCTTTTTGGCCAAGGGCATCATTGTCAACGTTTTGCCGCTTTTCATGTGCTTTAAAGGCGATTCGAATCTACCTCCTGAAATCTGTTTCCTGCAATTCTGCCTTGATTTCAAATCCTCTTCGTTGCCTTCCCTCAATATATTTGTGGACGAGAGTTATCATTTATAACTCTGCAGGTTTGTGAATTGCAGTGCCCTGAGCCTCCATTTTACAACTCGTGTTTATGGGAGCTGGCCGCAAAAGCGCAGGATGGCTTCAGGCCCTGTTCTGGTTCCGGGGGGCGGGATGAGCCTGTGGTTAATTCTTCTTCCTGATGGGAAAATAGAGTGACCTGTGCCTTTCCCAACACCAAGAGCCAGTCTCTCATTGGTTCCCCGTCTTCCCGTTCATCCTCAGGAGAAATGGCAACCTGTACGGAACAGGAGGTTAAAGGTGCTGATGCTCCAAGTAGGGAGATTGCTAGTAAAACGGCTGGAATGGCGAACCCGGGCACAAGGAGATGAGAAATGAGGTGAGTTTTAGAAACCTTTCTCCATCACACGGTGTACCATCTTCTGGGTTTCTCATTCATGTTTTCGATGTAGGAAGATGCCCTTGAACCTGGAGATATGGGACCCATGCGATGGGTACCACGCAGTATTACTTTAAAGGGTCTGCGTTTGCTCACCCAACCTCACCAAACCTCTCAGCCCCAAGAGTGTCCACCCTTATGTCTCATCCAGCTGTGGGTCTAGATATGGTCAATCCAGGTTGCATCACAGCCCCTGAACGCATTGTGTAAGAATGTCTCTCTCTTTCACTGTCTTTCTTTCATGGGTTTTTCAAAGTAATTTATTTTCATAATGCGGTTTAGCTGCTTTTCACTGCTGTGTTTATGCCGCTTTACACCCACTTGACACACTAACAGAGAGATATCAATACATAGGTTTGAAGATTATTAGTAGTCAGATATATTCTTGTGCGGTGAATAGGGCGTGTTGAGTCCAGTTCTCTGAGCAAGGAGTAGGTCTTGTCTATTACATATTGGGTTTATGGAACGGTATCTGAGCTAATTTGAAACCCTTGTTTGATGTATCACCCCACCTCCCCTTTCCCGTTAAGCAGCCATAGTGTGTTTTCTGCATGTGTGACTCTGTTCTGTTTTGTAATTCAGTTCATGTGTAACGGTTTTTACATTCCCTCTATCAGTGATACCTTATGAGAAGTGTCCTTTTCTGTGTGACTTATTTCACTTAGAATCTCGTACCTAAATCCATTCATCATGCTGCTACTAGCCTTAGGACATTGATTTCATGGCTGATTGATATTCCATTGTACTTAAGGAACACAACTTTTTTACCCATTTGTCTCTTTCCTGGGATATTTAAGGTGGAATGAAGTGGAGGTCCTTGTCAACAGAGCAGCCCTAAACTTTGGGGTGCTTGTGTCTTGCTGATTTTTCATTTTCCCAATTTATACCCCCATGAGTGGAAGTGCCCTATGCTCTCTAAGCTGTGTTTTTTAGATATTTCAGGACTCACCGTACACTTCTCCAGAGTGGCTGTTGGCAATTTACATCCCGCCCATCAGTGTAGCAAGGCTCCCATTTCTCCATAGCCTGTCCTGCATTTCTGGTTTTGAAACTTTTTTCAGCATGGCCCTTTTGACCGATGGGATGCGAGACTTCTTTGTGGCGCTGATTTGCCTTTCCAGGTTGCTTGGTTGGCCAAAAAGGGCGTATGCGTTTTTTTCCTGAATATATTCAGGAAGAAACGCATACGCCCTTTTTGGCCAAGGGCATCATTGTCAACGTTTTACCGCTTTTCATGTGCTTTAAAGGCGATTCGAATCTACCTCCTGAAATCTGTTTCCTGCAATTCTGCCTTGATTTCAAATCCTCTTCGTTGCCTTCCCTCAATATATTTGTGGACGAGAGTTATCATTTATAACTCTGCAGGTTTGTGAATTGCAGTGCCCTGAGCCTCCATTTTACAACTCGTGTTTTTGGGAGCTGGCCACAAAAGCGCAGGATGGCTTCAGGCCATGTTCTGGTTCCGGGGGGCGGGATGAGCCTGTGGTTAATTCTTCTTCCTGATGGGAAAATAGAGTGACCTGTGCCTGTCCCAACACCAAGAGCCAGTCTCTCATTGGTTCCCCGTCTTCCCGTTCATTGTCAGGAGAAATGGCAACCTGTACGGAACAGGAGGTTAAAGGTGCTGATGCTCCAAGTAGGGAGATTGCTAGTAAAGCGGCTGGAATGGCGAACCCGGACACAAGGAGATGAGAAATGAGGTGCGTTTTAGAATCCTTTCCCCATCACACGGTGTACCATCTTCTGGGTTTCTCATGCATGTTTTCAATGTAGGAAGATGCCCTTGAACCTGGAGATTTGGGACCCATGCGATGGGTACCACGCAGTATTACTTTAAATGGTCTGCGTTTGCTCACCCAACCTCACCAAACCTCTCAGCCCCAAGAGTGTCCACCCTTATGTCTCATCCAGCTGTGGGTCTAGATATGGTCAATCCAGGTTGCATCACAGCCCCTGAACGCATTGTGTAAGAATGTCTCTCTCTTTCACTGTCTTTCTTTCATGGGTTTTTCAAAGTAATTTATTTTCATAATGGGGTTTAGCTGCTTTTCACTGCTGTGTTTATGCCGCTTTACACCCACTTGACACACTAACAGAGAGATATCAATACATAGGTTTTAAGATTATTAGTAGTCAGATATATTCTTGTGCGGTGAATAGGGCGTGTTGAGTCCAGTTCTCTGAGCAAGGAGTAGGTCTTGTCTATTACATATTGGGTTTATGGAACGGTATCTGAGCTAATTTGAAACCCTTGTTTGATGTATCACCCCACCTCCCCTTTCCCGTTAAGCAGCCATAGTGTGTTTTCTGCATGTGTGACTCTGTTCTGTTTTGTAATTCAGTTCAACTGTAACGGTTTTTACATTCCCTCTATAAGTGATACCTTATGAAAAGTGTCCTTTTCTGTGTGATTTATTTCACTTAGAATCGTCGTCCCTAAATCCACTGATCATGCTGCTACTAGCCTTATGACATTGATTTCATGGCTGAGTGATATTCCATTGTACATAAGGACCACAAATTGTTTATCCATTTTTCTCTTTCCTGGGATATTTAAGGTGGAATGAAGTGGAGGTCCTTGTCAACAGAGCAGCCCTAAGCTTTGGGGTGCTTGTGTCTTGCTGATTTTTCATTTTCCCAATTTATACCCCCATGAGTGGAAGTGCCCTATGCTCTCTAAGCTGTGTTTTTTAGATGTTTCAGGACTCACCGTACACTTCTCCAGAGTGGCTGTTGGCAATTTACATCCCACCCATCAGTGTAGCAAGGCTCCCATTTCTCCATAGCCTGTCCTGCATTTCTGGTTTTGACACTTTTTTCAGCATGGCCCTTTTGAACGATGGGATGTGAGACTTCTTTGTAGCGCTGATTTGCCTTTCCAGGTTGCTTGGTTGGCCAAAAAGGGCGTATGCGTTTTTACCTGAATATATTCAGGAAAAAACGCATACGCCCTTTTTGGCCAAGGGCATCATTGTCAACGTTTTGCCGCTTTTCATGTGCTTTAAAGGCGATTCGAATCTACCTCCTGAAATCTGTTTCCTGCAATTCTGCCTTGATTTCAAATCCTCTTCGTTGCCTTCCCTCAATATATTTGTGGACGAGAGTTATCATTTATAACTCTGCAGGTTTGTGAATTGCAGTGCCCTGAGCCTCCATTTTACAACTCGTGTTTATGGGAGCTGGCCGCAAAAGCGCAGGATGGCTTCAGGCCCTGTTCTGGTTCCGGGGCGCGGGATGAGCCTGTGGTTAATTCTTCTTCCTGATGGGAAAATAGAGTGACCTGTGCCTTTCCCAACACCAAGAGCCAGTCTCTCATTGGTTCCCCGTCTTCCCGTTCATCCTCAGGAGAAATGGCAACCTCTACGGAACAGGAGGTTAAAGGTGCTGATGCTCCAAGTAGGGAGATTGCTAGTAAAACGGCTGGAATGGCGAACCCGGGCACAAGGAGATGAGAAATGAGGTGCGTTTTAGAAACCTTTCTCCATCACACGGTGTACCATCTTCTGGGTTTCTCATTCATGTTTTCGATGTAGGAAGATGCCCTTGAACCTGGAGATATGGGACCCATGCGATGGGTACCACGCAGTATTACTTTAAAGGGTCTGCGTTTGCTCACCCAACCTCACCAAACCTCTCAGCCCCAAGAGTGTCCACCCTTATGTCTCATCCAGCTGTGGGTCTAGATATGGTCAATCCAGGTTGCATCACAGCCCCTGAACGCATTGTGTAAGAATGTCTCTCTCTTTCACTGTCTTTCTTTCATGGGTTTTTCAAAGTAATTTATTTTCATAATGCGGTTTAGCTGCTTTTCACTGCTGTGTTTATGCCGCTTTACACCCACTTGACACACTAACAGAGAGATATCAATACATAGGTTTGAAGATTATTAGTAGTCAGATATATTCTTGTGCGGTGAATAGGGCGTGTTGAGTCCAGTTCTCTGAGCAAGGAGTAGGTCTTGTCTATTACATATTGGGTTTATGGAACGGTATCTGAGCTAATTTGAAACCCTTGTTTGATGTATCACCCCACCTCACCTTTCCCGTTAAGCAGCCATAGTGTGTTTTCTGCATGTGTGACTCTTTTCTGTTTTGTAATTCAGTTCAAGTGTAACGGTTTTTACATTCCCTCTATCAGTGATACCTTATGAGAAGTGTCCTTTTCTGTGTGACTTATTTCACTTAGAATCGTTGTACCTAAATCCACTCATCATGCTGCTACTAGCCTTAGGACATTGATTTCATGGCTGAGTGATATTCCATTGTACATAAGGACCACAACTTCTTTACCCATTTTTCTCTTTCCTGGGATATTTAAGGTGGAATGAAGTGGAGGTCCTTGTCAACAGAGCAGCCCTAAGGTTTGGGGTGCTTGTGTCTTGCTGATTTTTCATTTTCCCAATTTATACCCCCATGAGTGGTAGTGCCCTATGCTCTCTAAGCTGTGTTTTTTAGATGTTTCAGGACTCACCGTACACTTCTCCAGAGTGGCTGTTGGCAATTTACATCCCACCCATCAGTGTAGCAAGGCTCCCATTTCTCCATAGCCTGTCCTGCATTTCTGGTTTTGACACTTTTTTCAGCATGGCCCTTTTGAACGATGGGATGTGAGACTTCTTTGTAGCGCTGATTTGCCTTTCCAGGTTGCTTGGTTGGCCAAAAAGGGCGTATGCGTTTTTACCTGAATATATTCAGGAAAAAACGCATACGCCCTTTTTGGCCAAGGGCATCATTGTCAACGTTTTGCCGCTTTTCATGTGCTTTAAAGGCGATTCGAATCTACCTCCTGAAATCTGTTTCCTGCAATTCTGCCTTGATTTCAAATCCTCTTCGTTGCCTTCCCTCAATATATTTGTGGACGAGAGTTATCATTTATAACTCTGCAGGTTTGTGAATTGCAGTGCCCTGAGCCTCCATTTTACAACTCGTGTTTATGGGAGCTGGCCGCAAAAGCGCAGGATGGCTTCAGGCCCTGTTCTGGTTCCGGGGGGCGGGATGAGCCTGTGGTTAATTCTTCTTCCTGATGGGAAAATAGAGTGACCTGTGCCTTTCCCAACACCAAGAGCCAGTCTCTCATTGGTTCCCCGTCTTCCCGTTCATCCTCAGGAGAAATGGCAACCTGTACGGAACAGGAGGTTAAAGGTGCTGATGCTCCAAGTAGGGAGATTGCTAGTAAAACGGCTGGAATGGCGAACCCGGGCACAAGGAGATGAGAAATGAGGTGCGTTTTAGAAACCTTTCTCCATCACACAGTGTACCATCTTCTGGGTTTCTCATTCATGTTTTCGATGTAGGAAGATGCCCTTAAACCTGGAGATATGGGACCCATGCGATGGGTACCACGCAGTATTACTTTAAAGGGTCTGCGTTTGCTCACCCAACCTCACCAAACCTCTCAGCCCCAAGAGTGTCCACCCTTAGGTCTCATCCAGCTGTGGGTCTAGATATGGTCAATCCAGGTTGCATCACAGCTCCTGAACGCATTGTGTAAGAATGTCTCTCTCTTTCACTGTCTTTCTTTCATGGGTTTTTCAAAGTAATTTATTTTCATAATGCGGTTTAGCTGCTTTTCACTGCTGTGTTTATGCCGCTTTACACCCACTTGACACACTAACAGAGAGATATCAATACATAGGTTTGAAGATTATTAGTAGTCAGATATATTCTTGTGCGGTGAATAGGGCGTGTTGAGTCCAGTTCTCTGAGCAAGGAGTAGGTCTTGTCTATTACATATTGGGTTTATGGAACGGTATCTGAGCTAATTTGAAACCCTTGTTTTATGTATCACCCCACCTCACCTTTCCCGTTAAACAGCCATAGTGTGTTTTCTGCATGTGTGACTCTGTTCTGTTTTGTAATTCAGTTCAAGTGTAACGGTTTTTACATTCCCTCTATCAGTGATACCTTATGAGAAGTGTCCATTTCTGTGTGACTTATTTCACTTAGAATCGTCGTACCTAAATCCACTCATCATGCTGCTACTAGCCTTAGGACATTGATTTCATGGCTGAGTGATATTCCATTGTACATAAGGACCACAACTTCTTTACCCATTTTTCTCTTTCCTGGGATATTTAAGGTGGAATGAAGTGGAGGTCCTTGTCAACAGAGCAGCCCTAAACTTTGGGGTGCTTGTGTCTTGCTGATTTTTCATTTTCCCAATTTATACCCCCATGAGTGGAAGTGCCCTATGCTCTCTAAGCTGTGTTTTTTAGATGTTTCAGGACTCACCGTACACTTCTCCAGAGTGGCTGTTGGCAATTTACATCCCGCCCATCAGTGTAGCAAGGCTCCCATTTCTCCATGGCCTGTCCTGCATTTCTGGTTTTGACACTTTTTTCAGCATGGCCCTTTTGACCGATGGGAAGCGAGACTTCTTTGTAGCGCTGATTTGCCTTTCCAGGTTGCTTGGTTGGCCAAAAAGGGCGTATGCGTTTTTTCCTGAATATATTCAGGAAAAAACGCATACGCCCTTTTTGGCCAAGGGCATCATTGTCAACGTTTTGCCGCTTTTCATGTGCTTTAAAGGCGATTCGAATCTACCTCCTGAAATCTGTTTCCTGCAATTCTGCCTTGATTTCAAATCCTCTTCTTTGCCTTCCCTCAATATATTTGTGGACGAGAGTTATCATTTATAACTCTGCAGGTTTGTGAATTGCAGTGCCCTGAAGCTCGATTTTACAACTCGCGTTTTTGGGAGCTGGCCGCAAAAGCGCAGGATGGCTTCAGGCCCTGTTCTCTTTCCAGGGGGCAGGCTGAGCCTGTGGTTAATTCTTCTTCCTGATGGGAAAATAGAGTGACGTGTGCCTGTCCCAACACCAAGAGCCAGTCTCTCATTGGTTCCCTGTCTTCCCGTTCATCCTCAGGAAAAATTGCAACCTGTACGGAACAGGAGGTTAAAGGTGCTGATGCTCCAAGTAGGGAGATTGCTAGTAAAGCGGCTGGAATGGCGAACCCAGGCACAAGGAGATGAGAAATGAGGTGCGTTTTAGAAACCTTTCCCCATCACACGGTGTACCATCTTCTGGGTTTCTCATTCATGTTTTCGATGTAGGAAGATGCCCTTGAACCTGGAGATATGGGACCCATGCGATGGGTACCACGCAGTATTACTTTAAAGGGTCTGCGTTTGCTCACCCAACCTCACCAAACCTCTCAGCCCCAAGAGTGTCCACCCTTATGTCTCATCCAGCTGTGGGTCTAGATATGGTCAATCCAGGTTGCATCACAGCCCCTGAACGCATTGTGTAAGAATTTCTCTCTCTTTCACTGTCTTTGTTTCATGGGTTTTTAAAAGTAATTTATTTTCATAATGCGGTTTAGCTGCTTTTCACTGCTGTGTTTATGCCGCTTTATACCCACTTGACACACTAACAGAGAGATATCAATACATAGGTTTTAAGATTATTACTAGTCAGATATATTCTTGTGCGGTGAATAGGGCGTGTTGAGTCCAGTTCTCAGAGCAAGGAGTAGGTCTTGTCTATTACATATTGGGTTTATGGAACGGTATCTGAGCTAATTTGAAACCCTTGTTTGATGTATCACCCCACCTCACCTTTCCCGTTAAGCAGCCATAGTGTGTTTTCTGCATGTGTGACTCTGTTCTGTTTTGTAATTCAGTTCATGTGTAATGGTTTTTACATTCCCTCTATCAGTGATACCTTATGAGAAGTGTCCTTTTCTGTGTGACTTATTTCACTTAGAATCTCGTACCTAAATCCATTCATCATGCTGCTACTAGCCTTAGGACATTGATTTCATGGCTGAGTGATATTCCATTGTACTTAAGGAACACAACTTCTTTACCCATTTGTCTCTTTCCTGGGATATTTAAGGTGGAATGAAGTGGAGGTCCTTGTCAACAGAGCAGCCCTAAACTTTGGGGTGCTTGTGTCTTGCTGATTTTTCATTTTCCCAATTTATACCCCCATGAGTGGAAGTGCCCTATGCTCTCTAAGCTGTGTTTTTTAGATGTTTCAGGACTCACCGTACACTTCTCCAGAGTGGCTGTTGGCAATTTACATCCCGCCCATCAGTGTAGCAAGGCTCCCATTTCTCCATGGCCTGTCCTGCATTTCTGGTTTTGACACTTTTTTCAGCATGGCCCTTTTGACCGATGGGATGCGAGACTTCTTTGTAGCGCTGATTTGCCTTTCCAGGTTGCTTGGTTGGCCAAAAAGGGCGTATGCGTTTTTTTCCTGAATATATTCAGATAGAAACGCATACGCCCTTTTTGGCCAAGGGCATCATTGTCAACGTTTTGCCGCTTTTCATGTGCTTTAAAGGCGATTCGAATCTACCTCCTGAAATCTGTTTCCTGCAATTCTGCCTTGATTTCAAATCCTCTTCGTTGCCTTCCCTCAATATATTTGTGGATGACAGTTATCATTTATAACTCTGCAGGTTTGTGAATTGCAGTGCCCTGAGCCTCCATTTTACAACTCGTGTTTTTGGGAGCTGGCCGCAAAAGCGCAGGATGGCTTCAGGCCATGTTCTGGTTCCGGGGGGCGGGATGAGCCTGTGGTTAATTCTTCTTCCTGATGGGAAAATAGAGTGACCTGTGCCTTTCCCAACACCAAGAGCCAGTCTCTCATTGGTTCCCCGTCTTCCCGTTCATTGTCAGGAGAAATGGCAACCTGTACGGAACAGGAGGTTAAAGGTGCTGATGCTCCAAGTAGGGAGATTGCTAGTAAAGTGGCTGGAATGGCGAACCCGGACACAAGGAGATGAGAAATGAGGTGCGTTTTAGAAACCTTTCCCCATCACACGGTGTACCATCTTCTGGGTTTCTCATGCATGTTTTCGATGTAGGAAGATGCCCTTGAACCTGGAGATTTGGGACCCATGCGATGGGTACCACGCAGTATTACTTTAAATGGTCTGCGTTTGCTCACCCAACCTCACCAAACCTCTCAGCCCCAAGAGTGTCCACCCTTAGGTCTCATCCAGCTGTGGGTCTAGATATGGTCAATCCAGGTTGCATCACAGCCCCTGAACGCATTGTGTAAGAATGTCTCTCTCTTTCACTGTCTTTCTTTCATGGGTTTTTCAAAGTAATTTATTTTCATAATGGGGTTTAGCTGCTTTTCACTGCTGTGTTTATGCCGCTTTACACCCACTTGACACACTAACAGAGAGATATCAATACATAGGTTTTAAGATTATTAGTAGTCAGATATATTCTTGTGCGGTGAATAGGGCGTGTTGAGTCCAGTTCTCTGAGCAAGGAGTAGGTCTTGTCTATTACATATTGGGTTTATGGAACGGTATCTGAGCTAATTTGAAACCCTTGTTTGATGTATCACCCCACCTCCCCTTTCCCGTTAAGCAGCCATAGTGTGTTTTCTGCATGTGTGACTCTGTTCTGTTTTGTAATTCAGTTCAACTGTAACGGTTTTTACATTCCCTCTATAAGTGATACCTTATGAAAAGTGTCCTTTTCTGTGTGATTTATTTCACTTAGAATCGTCGTCCCTAAATCCACTGATCATGCTGCTACTAGCCTTATGACATTGATTTCATGGCTGAGTGATATTCCATTGTACATAAGGACCACAAATTGTTTATCCATTTTTCTCTTTCCTGGGATATTTAAGGTGGAATGAAGTGGAGGTCCTTGTCAACAGAGCAGCCCTAAGCTTTGGGGTGCTTGTGTCTTGCTGATTTTTCATTTTCCCAATTTATACCCCCATGAGTGGAAGTGCCCTATGCTCTCTAAGCTGTGTTTTTTAGATGTTTCAGGACTCACCGTACACTTCTCCAGAGTGGCTGTTGGCAATTTACATCCCACCCATCAGTGTAGCAAGGCTCCCATTTCTCCATAGCCTGTCCTGCATTTCTGGTTTTGACACTTTTTTCAGCATGGCCCTTTTGAACGATGGGATGTGAGACTTCTTTGTAGCGCTGATTTGCCTTTCCAGGTTGCTTGGTTGGCTAAAAAGGGCGTATGCGTTTTTACCTGAATATATTCAGGAAAAAACGCATACGCCCTTTTTGGCCAAGGGCATCATTGTCAACGTTTTGCCGCTTTTCATGTGCTTTAAAGGCGATTCGAATCTACCTCCTGAAATCTGTTTCCTGCAATTCTGCCTTGATTTCAAATCCTCTTCGTTGCCTTCCCTCAATATATTTGTGGACGAGAGTTATCATTTATAACTCTGCAGGTTTGTGAATTGCAGTGCCCTGAGCCTCCATTTTACAACTCGTGTTTATGGGAGCTGGCCGCAAAAGCGCAGGATGGCTTCAGGCCCTGTTCTGGTTCCGGGGGGCGGGATGAGCCTGTGGTTAATTCTTCTTCCTGATGGGAAAATAGAGTGACCTGTGCCTTTCCCAACACCAAGAGCCAGTCTCTCATTGGTTCCCCGTCTTCCCGTTCATCCTCAGGAGAAATGGCAACCTGTACGGAACAGGAGGTTAAAGGTGCTGATGCTCCAAGTAGGGAGATTGCTAGTAAAACGGCTGGAATGGCGAACCCGGGCACAAGGAGATGAGAAATGAGGTGAGTTTTAGAAACCTTTCTCCATCACACGGTGTACCATCTTCTGGGTTTCTCATTCATGTTTTCGATGTAGGAAGATGCCCTTGAACCTGGAGATATGGGACCCATGCGATGGGTACCACGCAGTATTACTTTAAAGGGTCTGCGTTTGCTCACCCAACCTCACCAAACCTCTCAGCCCCAAGAGTGTCCACCCTTATGTCTCATCCAGCTGTGGGTCTAGATATGGTCAATCCAGGTTGCATCACAGCCCCTGAACGCATTGTGTAAGAATGTCTCTCTCTTTCACTGTCTTTCTTTCATGGGTTTTTCAAAGTAATTTATTTTCATAATGCGGTTTAGCTGCTTTTCACTGCTGTGTTTATGCCGCTTTACACCCACTTGACACACTAACAGAGAGATATCAATACATAGGTTTGAAGATTATTAGTAGTCAGATATATTCTTGTGCGGTGAATAGGGTGTGTTGAGTCCAGTTCTCTGAGCAAGGAGTAGGTCTTGTCTATTACATATTGGGTTTATGGAACGGTATCTGAGCTAATTTGAAACCCTTGTTTGATGTATCACCCCACCTCCCCTTTCCCGTTAAGCAGCCATAGTGTGTTTTCTGCATGTGTGACTCTGTTCTGTTTTGTAATTCAGTTCATGTGTAACGGTTTTTACATTCCCTCTATCAGTGATACCTTATGAGAAGTGTCCTTTTCTGTGTGACTTATTTCACTTAGAATCTCGTACCTAAATCCATTCATCATGCTGCTACTAGCCTTAGGACATTGATTTCATGGCTGATTGATATTCCATTGTACTTAAGGAACACAACTTTTTTACCCATTTGTCTCTTTCCTGGGATATTTAAGGTGGAATGAAGTGGAGGTCCTTGTCAACAGAGCAGCCCTAAACTTTGGGGTGCTTGTGTCTTGCTGATTTTTCATTTTCCCAATTTATACCCCCATGAGTGGAAGTGCCCTATGCTCTCTAAGCTGTGTTTTTTAGATGTTTCAGGACTCACCGTACACTTCTCCAGAGTGGCTGTTGGCAATTTACATCCCGCCCATCAGTGTAGCAAGGCTCCCATTTCTCCATGGCCTGTCCTGCATTTCTGGTTTTGAAACTTTTTTCAGCATGGCCCTTTTGACCGATGGGATGCGAGACTTCTTTGTGGCGCTGATTTGCCTTTCCAGGTTGCTTGGTTGGCCAAAAAGGGCGTATGCGTTTTTTTCCTGAATATATTCAGGAAGAAACGCATACGCCCTTTTTGGCCAAGGGCATCATTGTCAACGTTTTACCGCTTTTCATGTGCTTTAAAGGCGATTCGAATCTACCTCCTGAAATCTGTTTCCTGCAATTCTGCCTTGATTTCAAATCCTCTTCGTTGCCTTCCCTCAATATATTTGTGGACGAGAGTTATCATTTATAACTCTGCAGGTTTGTGAATTGCAGTGCCCTGAGCCTCCATTTTACAACTCGTGTTTTTGGGAGCTGGCCACAAAAGCGCAGGATGGCTTCAGGCCATGTTCTGGTTCCGGGGGGCGGGATGAGCCTGTGGTTAATTCTTCTTCCTGATGGGAAAATAGAGTGACCTGTGCCTGTCCCAACACCAAGAGCCAGTCTCTCATTGGTTCCCCGTCTTCCCGTTCATTGTCAGGAGAAATGGCAACCTGTACGGAACAGGAGGTTAAAGGTGCTGATGCTCCAAGTAGGGAGATTGCTAGTAAAGCGGCTGGAATGGCGAACCCGGACACAAGGAGATGAGAAATGAGGTGCGTTTTAGAATCCTTTCCCCATCACACGGTGTACCATCTTCTGGGTTTCTCATGCATGTTTTCAATGTAGGAAGATGCCCTTGAACCTGGAGATTTGGGACCCATGCGATGGGTACCACGCAGTATTACTTTAAATGGTCTGCGTTTGCTCACCCAACCTCACCAAACCTCTCAGCCCCAAGAGTGTCCACCCTTATGTCTCATCCAGCTGTGGGTCTAGATATGGTCAATCCAGGTTGCATCACAGCCCCTGAACGCATTGTGTAAGAATGTCTCTCTCTTTCACTGTCTTTCTTTCATGGGTTTTTCAAAGTAATTTATTTTCATAATGGGGTTTAGCTGCTTTTCACTGCTGTGTTTATGCCGCTTTACACCCACTTGACACACTAACAGAGAGATATCAATACATAGGTTTTAAGATTATTAGTAGTCAGATATATTCTTGTGCGGTGAATAGGGCGTGTTGAGTCCAGTTCTCTGAGCAAGGAGTAGGTCTTGTCTATTACATATTGGGTTTATGGAACGGTATCTGAGCTAATTTGAAACCCTTGTTTGATGTATCACCCCACCTCCCCTTTCCCGTTAAGCAGCCATAGTGTGTTTTCTGCATGTGTGACTCTGTTCTGTTTTGTAATTCAGTTCAACTGTAACGGTTTTTACATTCCCTCTATAAGTGATACCTTATGAAAAGTGTCCTTTTCTGTGTGATTTATTTCACTTAGAATCGTCGTCCCTAAATCCACTGATCATGCTGCTACTAGCCTTATGACATTGATTTCATGGCTGAGTGATATTCCATTGTACATAAGGACCACAAATTGTTTATCCATTTTTCTCTTTCCTGGGATATTTAAGGTGGAATGAAGTGGAGGTCCTTGTCAACAGAGCAGCCCTAAGCTTTGGGGTGCTTGTGTCTTGCTGATTTTTCATTTTCCCAATTTATACCCCCATGAGTGGAAGTGCCCTATGCTCTCTAAGCTGTGTTTTTTAGATGTTTCAGGACTCACCGTACACTTCTCCAGAGTGGCTGTTGGCAATTTACATCCCACCCATCAGTGTAGCAAGGCTCCCATTTCTCCATAGCCTGTCCTGCATTTCTGGTTTTGACACTTTTTTCAGCATGGCCCTTTTGAACGATGGGATGTGAGACTTCTTTGTAGCGCTGATTTGCCTTTCCAGGTTGCTTGGTTGGCCAAAAAGGGCGTATGCGTTTTTACCTGAATATATTCAGGAAAAAACGCATACGCCCTTTTTGGCCAAGGGCATCATTGTCAACGTTTTGCCGCTTTTCATGTGCTTTAAAGGCGATTCGAATCTACCTCCTGAAATCTGTTTCCTGCAATTCTGCCTTGATTTCAAATCCTCTTCGTTGCCTTCCCTCAATATATTTGTGGACGAGAGTTATCATTTATAACTCTGCAGGTTTGTGAATTGCAGTGCCCTGAGCCTCCATTTTACAACTCGTGTTTATGGGAGCTGGCCGCAAAAGCGCAGGATGGCTTCAGGCCCTGTTCTGGTTCCGGGGCGCGGGATGAGCCTGTGGTTAATTCTTCTTCCTGATGGGAAAATAGAGTGACCTGTGCCTTTCCCAACACCAAGAGCCAGTCTCTCATTGGTTCCCCGTCTTCCCGTTCATCCTCAGGAGAAATGGCAACCTCTACGGAACAGGAGGTTAAAGGTGCTGATGCTCCAAGTAGGGAGATTGCTAGTAAAACGGCTGGAATGGCGAACCCGGGCACAAGGAGATGAGAAATGAGGTGCGTTTTAGAAACCTTTCTCCATCACACGGTGTACCATCTTCTGGGTTTCTCATTCATGTTTTCGATGTAGGAAGATGCCCTTGAACCTGGAGATATGGGACCCATGCGATGGGTACCACGCAGTATTACTTTAAAGGGTCTGCGTTTGCTCACCCAACCTCACCAAACCTCTCAGCCCCAAGAGTGTCCACCCTTATGTCTCATCCAGCTGTGGGTCTAGATATGGTCAATCCAGGTTGCATCACAGCCCCTGAACGCATTGTGTAAGAATGTCTCTCTCTTTCACTGTCTTTCTTTCATGGGTTTTTCAAAGTAATTTATTTTCATAATGCGGTTTAGCTGCTTTTCACTGCTGTGTTTATGCCGCTTTACACCCACTTGACACACTAACAGAGAGATATCAATACATAGGTTTGAAGATTATTAGTAGTCAGATATATTCTTGTGCGGTGAATAGGGCGTGTTGAGTCCAGTTCTCTGAGCAAGGAGTAGGTCTTGTCTATTACATATTGGGTTTATGGAACGGTATCTGAGCTAATTTGAAACCCTTGTTTTATGTATCACCCCACCTCACCTTTCCCGTTAAGCAGCCATAGTGTGTTTTCTGCATGTGTGACTCTGTTCTGTTTTGTAATTCAGTTCATGTGTAATGGTTTTTACATTCCCTCTATCAGTGATACCTTATGAGAAGTGTCCTTTTCTGTGTGACTTATTTCACTTAGAATCTCGTACCTAAATCCATTCATCATGCTGCTACTAGCCTTAGGACATTGATTTCATGGCTGAGTGATATTCCATTGTACTTAAGGAACACAACTTCTTTACCCATTTGTCTCTTTCCGGGGATATTTAAGGTGGAATGAAGTGGAGGTCCTTGTCAACAGAGCAGCCCTAAACTTTGGGGTGCTTGTGTCTTGCTGATTTTTCATTTTCCCAATTTATACCCCCATGAGTGGAAGTGCCCTATGCTCTCTAAGCTGTGTTTTTTAGATGTTTCAGGACTCACCGTACACTTCTCCAGAGTGGCTGTTGGCAATTTACATCCCGCCCATCAGTGTAGCAAGGCTCCCATTTCTCCATGGCCTGTCCTGCATTTCTGGTTTTGACACTTTTTTCAGCATGGCCCTTTTGACCGATGGGATGCGAGACTTCTTTGTAGCGCTGATTTGCCTTTCCAGGTTGCTTGGTTGGCCAAAAAGGGCGTATGCGTTTTTTCCTGAATGTATTCAGGAAAAAACGCATACGCCCTTTTTGGCCAAGGGCATCATTGTCAACGTTTTGCCGCTTTTCATGTGCTTTAAAGGCGATTCGAATCTACCTCCTGAAATCTGTTTCCTGCAATTCTGCCTTGATTTCAAATCCTCTTCTTTGCCTTCCCTCAATATATTTGTGGACGAGAGTTATCATTTATAACTCTGCAGGTTTGTGAATTGCAGTGCCCTGAGCCTCCATTTTACAACTCGTGTTTATGGGAGCTGGCCGCAAAAGCGCAGGATGGCTTCAGGCCCTGTTCTGGTTCCGGGGCGCGGGATGAGCCTGTGGTTAATTCTTCTTCCTGATGGGAAAATAGAGTGACCTGTGCCTTTCCCAACACCAAGAGCCAGTCTCTCATTGGTTCCCCGTCTTCCCGTTCATCCTCAGGAGAAATGGCAACTTCTACGGAACAGGAGGTTAAAGGTGCTGATGCTCCAAGTAGGGAGATTGCTAGTAAAACGGCTGGAATGGCGAACCCGGGCACAAGGAGATGAGAAATGAGGTGCGTTTTAGAAACCTTTCTCCATCACACGGTGTACCATCTTCTGGGTTTCTCATTCATGTTTTCGATGTAGGAAGATGCCCTTGAACCTGGAGATATGGGACCCATGCGATGGGTACCACGCAGTATTACTTTAAAGGGTCTGCGTTTGCTCACCCAACCTCACCAAACCTCTCAGCCCCAAGAGTGTCCACCCTTATGTCTCATCCAGCTGTGGGTCTAGATATGGTCAATCCAGGTTGCATCACAGCCCCTGAACGCATTGTGTAAGAATGTCTCTCTCTTTCACTGTCTTTCTTTCATGGGTTTTTCAAAGTAATTTATTTTCATAATGCGGTTTAGCTGCTTTTCACTGCTGTGTTTATGCCGCTTTACACCCACTTGACACACTAACAGAGAGATATCAATACATAGGTTTGAAGATTATTAGTAGTCAGATATATTCTTGTGCGGTGAATAGGGCGTGTTGAGTCCAGTTCTCTGAGCAAGGAGTAGGTCTTGTCTATTACATATTGGGTTTATGGAACGGTATCTGAGCTAATTTGAAACCCTTGTTTTATGTATCACCCCACCTCACCTTTCCCGTTAAGCAGCCATAGTGTGTTTTCTGCATGTGTGACTCTTTTCTGTTTTGTAATTCAGTTCAAGTGTAACGGTTTTTACATTCCCTCTATCAGTGATACCTTATGAAAAGTGTCCTTTTCTGTGTGACTTATTTCACTTAGAATCGTTGTACCTAAATCCACTCATCATGCTGCTACTAGCCTTAGGACATTGATTTCATGGCTGAGTGATATTCCATTGTACATAAGGACCACAACTTCTTTACCCATTTTTCTCTTTCCTGGGATATTTAAGGTGGAATGAAGTGGAGGTCCTTGTCAACAGAGCAGCCCTAAACTTTGGGGTGCTTGTGTCTTGCTGATTTTTCATTTTCCCAATTTATACCCCCATGAGTGGAAGTGCCCTATGCTCTCTAAGCTGTGTTTTTTAGATGTTTCAGGACTCACCGTACACTTCTCCAGAGTGGCTGTTGGCAATTTACATCCCGCCCATCAGTGTAGCAAGGCTCCCATTTCTCCATGGCCTGTCCTGCATTTCTGGTTTTGACACTTTTTTCAGCATGGCCCTTTTGACCGATGGGATGCGAGACTTCTTTGTAGCGCTGATTTGCCTTTCCAGGTTGCTTGGTTGGCCAAAAAGGGCGTATGCGTTTTTTCCTGAATGTATTCAGGAAAAAACGCATACGCCCTTTTTGGCCAAGGGCATCATTGTCAACGTTTTGCCGCTTTTCATGTGCTTTAAAGGCGATTCGAATCTACCTCCTGAAATCTGTTTCCTGCAATTCTGCCTTGATTTCAAATCCTCTTCGTTGCCTTCCCTCAATATATTTGTGGACGAGAGTTATCATTTATAACTCTGCAGGTTTGTGAATTGCAGTGCCCTGAGCCTCCATTTTACAACTCGTGTTTTTGGGAGCTGGCCGCAAAAGCGCAGGATGGCTTCAGGCCCTGTTTTGGTTCCGGGGGGCGGGATGAGCCTGTGGTTAATTCTTCTTCCTGATGGGAAAATAGAGTGACCTGTGCCTTTCCCAACACGAAGAGCCAATCTCTCATTGGTTCCCCGTCTTCCCGTTCATCGTCAGGAGAAATGGCAAACTGTACGGAACAGGAGGTTAAAGGTGCTGATGCTCCAAGTAGGGAGATTGCTAGTAAAGCGGCTGGAATGGCGAACCCGGACACAAGGAGATGAGAACTGAGGTGCGTTTTAGAAACCTTTCTCCATCACACGGTGTACCATCTTCTGGGTTTCTCATTCATGTTTTCGATGTAGGAAGATGCCCTTGAACCTGGAGATATGGGACCCATGCGATGGGTACCACGCAGTATTACTTTAAAGGGTCTGCGTTTGCTCACCCAACCTCACCAAACCTCTCAGCCCCAAGAGTGTCCACCCTTATGTCTCATCCAGCTGTGGGTCTAGATATGGTCAATCCAGGTTGCATCACAGCCCCTGAACGCATTGTGTAAGAATGTCTCTCTCTTTCACTGTCTTTCTTTCATGGGTTTTTCAAAGTAATTTATTTTCATAATGCGGTTTAGCTGCTTTTCACTGCTGTGTTTATGCCGCTTTACACCCACTTGACACACTAACAGAGAGATATCAATACATAGGTTTGAAGATTATTAGTAGTCAGATATATTCTTGTGCGGTGAATAGGGCGTGTTGAGTCCAGTTCTCTGAGCAAGGAGTAGGTCTTGTCTATTACATATTGGGTTTATGGAACGGTATCTGAGCTAATTTGAAACCCTTGTTTTATGTATCACCCCACCTCACCTTTCCCGTTAAACAGCCATAGTGTGTTTTCTGCATGTGTGACTCTGTTCTGTTTTGTAATTCAGTTCAACTGTAACGGTTTTTACATTCCCTCTATAAGTGATACCTTATGAGAAGTGTCCTTTTCTGTGTGATTTATTTCACTTAGAATCGTGGTACCTAAATCCACTCATCATGCTGCTACTAGCCTTAGGACATTGATTTCATGGCTGAGTGATATTCCATTGTACATAAGGACCACAACTTCTTTATCCATTTTTCTCTTTCCTGGGATATTTAAGGTGGAATGAAGTGGAGGTCCTTGTCAACAGAGCAGCCCTAAACTTTGGGGTGCTTGTGTCTTGCTGATTTTTCATTTTCCCAATTTATACCCCCATGAGTGGAAGTGCCCTATGCTCTCTAAGCTGTGTTTTTTAGATGTTTCAGGACTCACCGTACACTTCTCCAGAGTGGCTGTTGGCAATTTACATCCCGCCCATCAGTGTAGCAAGGCTCCCATTTCTCCATGGCCTGTCCTGCATTTCTGGTTTTGACACTTTTTTCAGCATGGCCCTTTTGACCGATGGGAAGCGAGACTTCTTTGTAGCGCTGATTTGCCTTTCCAGGTTGCTTGGTTGGCCAAAAAGGGCGTATGCGTTTTTTCCTGAATATATTCAGGAAAAAACGCATACGCCCTTTTTGGCCAAGGGCATCATTGTCAACGTTTTGCCACTTTTCATGTGCTTTAAAGGCGATTCGAATCTACCTCCTGAAATCTGTTTCCTGCAATTCTGCCTTGATTTCAAATCCTCTTCTTTGCCTTCCCTCAATATATTTGTGGACGAGAGTTATCATTTATAACTCTGCAGGTTTGTGAATTGCAGTGCCCTGAAGCTCGATTTTACAACTCGCGTTTTTGGGAGCTGGCCGCAAAAGCGCAGGATGGCTTCAGGCCCTGTTCTCTTTCCAGGGGGCAGGATGAGCCTGTGGTTAATTCTTCTTCCTGATGGGAAAATAGAGTGACGTGTGCCTGTCCCAACACCAAGAGCCAGTCTCTCATTGGTTCCCTGTCTTCCCTTTCATCCTCAGGAAAAATTGCAACCTGTACGGAACAGGAGGTTAAAGGTGCTGATGCTCCAAGTAGGGAGATTGCTAGTAAAGCGGCTGGAATGGCGAACCCAGGCACAAGGAGATGAGAAATGAGGTGCGTTTTAGAAACCTTTCCCCATCACACGGTGTACCATCTTCTGGGTTTCTCATTCATGTTTTCGATGTAGGAAGATGCCCTTGAACCTGGAGATATGGGACCCATGCGATGGGTACCACGCAGTATTACATTAAAGGGTCTGCGTTTACTCACCCAACCTCACCAAACCTCTCAGCCCCAAGAGTGTCCACCCTTATGTCTCATCCAGCTGTGCGTCTAGATATGGTCAATCCAGGTTGCAGCACAGCCCCTGAACGCATTGTGTAAGAATTTCTCTCTCTTTCACTGTCTTTGTTTCATGGGTTTTTCAAATAATTTATTTTCATTATGGGATTTAGCTGCTTTTAACTGCTGTGTTTATGCCGCTTTACACCCACTTGACACACTAACAGAGAGATATCAATACATAGGTTTTAAGATTATTACTAGTCAGATATATTCTTGTGCGGTGAATAGGGCCTGTTGAGTCCAGTTCTCTGAGCAAGGAGTAGGTCTTGTCTATTACATATTGGGTTTATGGAACGGTATCTGAGCTAATTTGAAACCCTTGTTTTATGTATCACCCCACCTCCCCTTTCCCGTTAAGCAGCCATAGTGTGTTTTCTGCATGTGTGACTCTGTTCTGTTTTGTAATTCAGTTCAACTGTAACGGTTTTTACATTCCCTCTATAAGTGATACCTTATGAGAAGTGTCCTTTTCTGTGTGATTTATTTCACTTAGAATCGTCGTACCTAAATCCACTGATCATGCTGCTACTAGCCTTATGACATTGATTTCATGGCTGAGTGATATTCCATTGTACATAAGGACCACAAATTGTTTATCCATTTTTCTCTTTCCTGGGATATTTAAGGTGGAATGAAGTGGAGGTCCTTGTCAACAGAGCAGCCCTAAGCTTTGGGGTGCTTGTGTCTTGCTGATTTTTCATTTTCCCAATTTATACCCCCATGAGTGGAAGTGCCCTATGCTCTCTAAGCTGTGTTTTTTAGATGTTTCAGGACTCACCGTACACTTCTCCAGAGTGGCTGTTGGCAATTTACATCCCACCCATCAGTGTAGCAAGGCTCCCATTTCTCCATAGCCTGTCCTGCATTTCTGGTTTTGACACTTTTTTCAGCATGGCCCTTTTGACCGATGGGATGTGAGACTTCTTTGTAGCGCTGATTTGCCTTTCCAGGTTGCTTGGTTGGCCAAAAAGGGCGTATGCGTTTTTTCCTGAATATATTCAGGAAAAAACGCATACGCCCTTTTTGGCCAAGGGCATCATTGTCAACGTTTTGCCGCTTTTCATGTGCTTTAAAAGCGATTCGAATCTACCTCCTGAAATCTGTTTCCTGCAATTCTGCCTTGATTTCAAATCCTCTTCTTTGCCTTCCCTCAATATATTTGTGGACGAGAGTTATCATTTATAACTGCAGGTTTGTGAATTGCAGTGCCCTGAGCCTCCATTTTACAACTCGTGTTTATGGGAGCTGGCCGCAAAAGCGCAGGATGGCTTCAGGCCCTGTTCTAGTTCCGGGGGGCGGGATGAGCCTGTGGTTAATTCTTCTTCCTGATGGGAAAATAGAGTGACCTGTGCCTTTCCCAACACCAAGAGCCAGTCTCTCATTGGTTCCCCGTCTTCCCGTTCATCCTCAGGAGAAATGGCAACCTGTACGGAACAGGAGGTTAAAGGGGCTGATGCTCCAAGTAGGGAGATTGCTAGTAAAGCGGCTGGAATGGCGAACCCGGGCACAAGGAGATGAGAAATGAGGTGCGTTTTAGAAACCTTTCCCCATCATACGGTGTACCATCTTCTGGGTTTCTCATTCATGTTTTCGATGTAGGAAGATGCCCTTGAACCTGGAGATATGGGACCCATGCGATGGGTACCACGCAGTATTACTTTAAAGGGTCTGCGTTTGCTCACCCAACCTCACCAAACCTCTCAGCCCCAAGAGTGTCCACCCTTATGTCTCATCCAGCCGTGAGTCTAGATATGGTCAATCCAGGTTGCATCACAGCCCCTGAACGCATTGTGTAAGAATGTCTCTCTCTTTCACTGTCTTTCTTTCATGGGTTTTTCAAAGTAATTTATTTTCATAATGCGGTTTAGCTGCTTTTCACTGCTGTGTTTATGCCGCTTTACACCCACTTGACACACTAACAGAGAGATATCAATACATAGGTTTTACGATTATTATTAGTCAGATATATTCTTGTGCGGTGAATAGGGCGTGTTGAGTCCAGTTCTCTGAGCAAGGAGTAGGTCTTGTCTATTACATATTGGGTTTATGGAACGGTATCTGAGCTAATTTGAAACCCTTGTTTGATGTATCACCCCACCTCACCTTTCCCGTTAAGCAGCCATAGTCTGTTTTCTGCATGTGTGACTCTGTTCTGTTTTGTAATTCAGTTCATGTGTAACGGTTTTTACATTCCCTCTATCAGTGATACCTTATGAGAAGTGTCCTTTTCTGTGTGACTTATTTCACTTAGAATCGTCGTACCTAAATCCACTCATCATGCTGCTACTAGCCTTAGGACATTGATTTCATGGCTGAGTGATATTCCATTGTACATAAGGACCACAACTTCTTTACCCATTTTTCTCTTTCCTGGGATATTTAAGGTGGAATGAAGTGGAGGTCCTTGTCAACAGAGCAGCCCTAAACTTTGGGGTGCTTGTGTCTTGCTGATTTTTCATTTTCCCAATTTATACCCCCTTGAGTGGAAGTGCCCTATGCTCTCTAAGCTGTGTTTTTTAGATGTTTCAGGACTCACCGTACACTTCTCCAGAGTGGCTGTTGGCAATTTACATCCCGCCCATCAGTGTAGCAAGGCTCCCATTTCTCCATGGCCTGTCCTGCATTTCTGGTTTTGACACTTTCTTCAGCATGGCCCTTTTGACCGATGGGAAGCGAGACTTCTTTGTAGCGCTGATTTGCCTTTCCAGGTTGCTTGGTTGGCCAACAAGGGCGTATGCGTTTTTTCCTGAATATATTCAGGAAAAAACGCATACGCCCTTTTTGGCCAAGGGCATCATTGTCAACGTTTTGCCGCTTTTCATGTGCTTTAAAGGCGATTCGAATCTACCTCCTGAAATCTGTTTCCTGCAATTCTGCCTTGATTTCAAATCCTCTTCGTTGCCTTCCCTCAATATATTTGTGGACGAGAGTTATCATTTATAACTCTGCAGGTTTGTGAATTGCAGTGCCCTGAGCCTCCATTTTACAACTCGTGTTTATGGGAGCTGGCCGCAAAAGCACAGGATGGCTTCAGGCCCTGTTCTAGTTCCGGGGGGCGGGATGAGCCTGTGGTTAATTCTTCTTCCTGATGGGAAAATAGAGTGACCTGTGCCTTTCCCAACACCAAGAGCCAGTCTCTCATTGGTTCCCCGTCTTCCCGTTCATCCTCAGGAGAAATGGCAACCTGTACGGAACAGGAGGTTAAAGGGGCTGATGCTCCAAGTAGGGAGATTGCTAGTAAAGCGGCTGGAATGGCGAACCCGGGCACAAGGAGATGAGAAATGAGGTGCGTTTTAGAAACCTTTCCCCATCATACGGTGTACCATCTTCTGGGTTTCTCATTCATGTTTTCGATGTAGGAAGATGCCCTTGAACCTGGAGATATGGGACCCATGCGATGGGTACCACGCAGTATTACTTTAAAGGGTCTGCGTTTGCTCACCCAACCTCACCAAACCTCTCAGCCCCAAGAGTGTCCACCCTTATGTCTCATCCAGCCGTGAGTCTAGATATGGTCAATCCAGGTTGCATCACAGCCCCTGAACGCATTGTGTAAGAATGTCTCTCTCTTTCACTGTCTTTCTTTCATGGGTTTTTCAAAGTAATTTATTTTCATAATGCGGTTTAGCTGCTTTTCACTGCTGTGTTTATGCCGCTTTACACCCACTTGACACACTAACAGAGAGATATCAATACATAGGTTTTACGATTATTATTAGTCAGATATATTCTTGTGCGGTGAATAGGGCGTGTTGAGTCCAGTTCTCTGAGCAAGGAGTAGGTCTTGTCTATTACATATTGGGTTTATGGAACGGTATCTGAGCTAATTTGAAACCCTTGTTTGATGTATCACCCCACCTCACCTTTCCCGTTAAGCAGCCATAGTGTGTTTTCTGCATGTGTGACTCTGTTCTGTTTTGTAATTCAGTTCATGTGTAACGGTTTTTACATTCCCTCTATCAGTGATACCTTATGAGAAGTGTCCTTTTCTGTGTGACTTATTTCACTTAGAATCGTCGTACCTAAATCCACTCATCATGCTGCTACTAGCCTTAGGACATTGATTTCATGGCTGAGTGATATTCCATTGTACATAAGGACCACAACTTCTTTACCCATTTTTCTCTTTCCTGGGATATTTAAGGTGGAATGAAGTGGAGGTCCTTGTCAACAGAGCAGCCCTAAACTTTGGGGTGCTTGTGTCTTGCTGATTTTTCATTTTCCCAATTTATACCCCCTTGAGTGGAAGTGCCCTATGCTCTCTAAGCTGTGTTTTTTAGATGTTTCAGGACTCACCGTACACTTCTCCAGAGTGGCTGTTGGCAATTTACATCCCGCCCATCAGTGTAGCAAGGCTCCCATTTCTCCATGGCCTGTCCTGCATTTCTGGTTTTGACACTTTCTTCAGCATGGCCCTTTTGACCGATGGGAAGCGAGACTTCTTTGTAGCGCTGATTTGCCTTTCCAGGTTGCTTGGTTGGCCAACAAGGGCGTATGCGTTTTTTCCTGAATATATTCAGGAAAAAACGCATACGCCCTTTTTGGCCAAGGGCATCATTGTCAACGTTTTGCCGCTTTTCATGTGCTTTAAAGGCGATTCGAATCTACCTCCTGAAATCTGTTTCCTGCAATTCTGCCTTGATTTCAAATCCTCTTCGTTGCCTTCCCTCAATATATTTGTGGACGAGAGTTATCATTTATAACTCTGCAGGTTTGTGAATTGCAGTGCCCTGAGCCTCCATTTTACAACTCGTGTTTTTGGGAGCTGGCCGCAAAAGCGCAGGATGGCTTCAGGCCCTGTTTTGGTTCCGGGGGGCGGGATGAGCCTGTGGTTAATTCTTCTTCCTGATGGGAAAATAGAGTGACCTGTGCCTTTCCCAACACGAAGAGCCAATCTCTCATTGGTTCCCCGTCTTCCCGTTCATCGTCAGGAGAAATGGCAAACTGTACGGAACAGGAGGTTAAAGGTGCTGATGCTCCAAGTAGGGAGATTGCTAGTAAAGCGGCTGGAATGGCGAACCCGGACACAAGGAGATGAGAACTGAGGTGCGTTTTAGAAACCTTTCTCCATCACACGGTGTACCATCTTCTGGGTTTCTCATTCATGTTTTCGATGTAGGAAGATGCCCTTGAACCTGGAGATATGGGACCCATGCGATGGGTACCACGCAGTATTACTTTAAAGGGTCTGCGTTTGCTCACCCAACCTCACCAAACCTCTCAGCCCCAAGAGTGTCCACCCTTATGTCTCATCCAGCTGTGGGTCTAGATATGGTCAATCCAGGTTGCATCACAGCCCCTGAACGCATTGTGTAAGAATGTCTCTCTCTTTCACTGTCTTTCTTTCATGGGTTTTTCAAAGTAATTTATTTTCATAATGCGGTTTAGCTGCTTTTCACTGCTGTGTTTATGCCGCTTTACACCCACTTGACACACTAACAGAGAGATATCAATACATAGGTTTGAAGATTATTAGTAGTCAGATATATTCTTGTGCGGTGAATAGGGCGTGTTGAGTCCAGTTCTCTGAGCAAGGAGTAGGTCTTGTCTATTACATATTGGGTTTATGGAACGGTATCTGAGCTAATTTGAAACCCTTGTTTTATGTATCACCCCACCTCACCTTTCCCGTTAAACAGCCATAGTGTGTTTTCTGCATGTGTGACTCTGTTCTGTTTTGTAATTCAGTTCAACTGTAACGGTTTTTACATTCCCTCTATAAGTGATACCTTATGAGAAGTGTCCTTTTCTGTGTGATTTATTTCACTTAGAATCGTCGTACCTAAATCCACTCATCATGCTGCTACTAGCCTTAGGACATTGATTTCATGGCTGAGTGATATTCCATTGTACATAAGGACCACAACTTCTTTATCCATTTTTCTCTTTCCTGGGATATTTAAGGTGGAATGAAGTGGAGGTCCTTGTCAACAGAGCAGCCCTAAACTTTGGGGTGCTTGTGTCTTGCTGATTTTTCATTTTCCCAATTTATACCCCCATGAGTGGAAGTGCCCTATGCTCTCTAAGCTGTGTTTTTTAGATGTTTCAGGACTCACCGTACACTTCTCCAGAGTGGCTGTTGGCAATTTACATCCCGCCCATCAGTGTAGCAAGGCTCCCATTTCTCCATGGCCTGTCCTGCATTTCTGGTTTTGACACTTTTTTCAGCATGGCCCTTTTGACCGATGGGAAGCGAGACTTCTTTGTAGCGCTGATTTGCCTTTCCAGGTTGCTTGGTTGGCCAAAAAGGGCGTATGCGTTTTTTCCTGAATATATTCAGGAAAAAACGCATACGCCCTTTTTGGCCAAGGGCATCATTGTCAACGTTTTGCCACTTTTCATGTGCTTTAAAGGCGATTCGAATCTACCTCCTGAAATCTGTTTCCTGCAATTCTGCCTTGATTTCAAATCCTCTTCTTTGCCTTCCCTCAATATATTTGTGGACGAGAGTTATCATTTATAACTCTGCAGGTTTGTGAATTGCAGTGCCCTGAAGCTCGATTTTACAACTCGCGTTTTTGGGAGCTGGCCGCAAAAGCGCAGGATGGCTTCAGGCCCTGTTCTCTTTCCAGGGGGCAGGATGAGCCTGTGGTTAATTCTTCTTCCTGATGGGAAAATAGAGTGACGTGTGCCTGTCCCAACACCAAGAGCCAGTCTCTCATTGGTTCCCTGTCTTCCCTTTCATCCTCAGGAAAAATTGCAACCTGTACGGAACAGGAGGTTAAAGGTGCTGATGCTCCAAGTAGGGAGATTGCTAGTAAAGCGGCTGGAATGGCGAACCCAGGCACAAGGAGATGAGAAATGAGGTGCGTTTTAGAAACCTTTCCCCATCACACGGTGTACCATCTTCTGGGTTTCTCATGCATGTTTTCGATGTAGGAAGATGCCCTTGAACCTGGAGATATGGGACCCATGCGATGGGTACCACGCAGTATTACATTAAAGGGTCTGCGTTTACTCACCCAACCTCACCAAACCTCTCAGCCCCAAGAGTGTCCACCCTTATGTCTCATCCAGCTGTGCGTCTAGATATGGTCAATCCAGGTTGCATCACAGCCCCTGAACGCATTGTGTAAGAATTTCTCTCTCTTTCACTGTCTTTGTTTCATGGGTTTTTCAAATAATTTATTTTCATTATGGGATTTAGCTGCTTTTAACTGCTGTGTTTATGCCGCTTTACACCCACTTGACACACTAACAGAGAGATATCAATACATAGGTTTTAAGATTATTACTAGTCAGATATATTCTTGTGCGGTGAATAGGGCCTGTTGAGTCCAGTTCTCTGAGCAAGGAGTAGGTCTTGTCTATTACATATTGGGTTTATGGAACGGTATCTGAGCTAATTTGAAACCCTTGTTTTATGTATCACCCCACCTCCCCTTTCCCGTTAAGCAGCCATAGTGTGTTTTCTGCATGTGTGACTCTGTTCTGTTTTGTAATTCAGTTCAACTGTAACGGTTTTTACATTCCCTCTATAAGTGATACCTTATGAGAAGTGTCCTTTTCTGTGTGATTTATTTCACTTAGAATCGTCGTACCTAAATCCACTGATCATGCTGCTACTAGCCTTATGACATTGATTTCATGGCTGAGTGATATTCCATTGTACATAAGGACCACAAATTGTTTATCCATTTTTCTCTTTCCTGGGATATTTAAGGTGGAATGAAGTGGAGGTCCTTGTCAACAGAGCAGCCCTAAGCTTTGGGGTGCTTGTGTCTTGCTGATTTTTCATTTTCCCAATTTATACCCCCATGAGTGGAAGTGCCCTATGCTCTCTAAGCTGTGTTTTTTAGATGTTTCAGGACTCACCGTACACTTCTCCAGAGTGGCTGTTGGCAATTTACATCCCACCCATCAGTGTAGCAAGGCTCCCATTTCTCCATAGCCTGTCCTGCATTTCTGGTTTTGACACTTTTTTCAGCATGGCCCTTTTGACCGATGGGATGTGAGACTTCTTTGTAGCGCTGATTTGCCTTTCCAGGTTGCTTGGTTGGCCAAAAAGGGCGTATGCGTTTTTTCCTGAATATATTCAGGAAAAAACGCATACGCCCTTTTTGGCCAAGGGCATCATTGTCAACGTTTTGCCGCTTTTCATGTGATTTAAAAGCGATTCGAATCTACCTCCTGAAATCTGTTTCCTGCAATTCTGCCTTGATTTCAAATCCTCTTCTTTGCCTTCCCTCAATATATTTGTGGACGAGAGTTATCATTTATAACTGCAGGTTTGTGAATTGCAGTGCCCTGAGCCTCCATTTTACAACTCGTGTTTATGGGAGCTGGCCGCAAAAGCGCAGGATGGCTTCAGGCCCTGTTCTAGTTCCGGGGGGCGGGATGAGCCTGTGGTTAATTCTTCTTCCTGATGGGAAAATAGAGTGACCTGTGCCTTTCCCAACACCAAGAGCCAGTCTCTCATTGGTTCCCCGTCTTCCCGTTCATCCTCAGGAGAAATGGCAACCTGTACGGAACAGGAGGTTAAAGGGGCTGATGCTCCAAGTAGGGAGATTGCTAGTAAAGCGGCTGGAATGGCGAACCCGGGCACAAGGAGATGAGAAATGAGGTGCGTTTTAGAAACCTTTCCCCATCATACGGTGTACCATCTTCTGGGTTTCTCATTCATGTTTTCGATGTAGGAAGATGCCCTTGAACCTGGAGATATGGGACCCATGCGATGGGTACCACGCAGTATTACTTTAAAGGGTCTGCGTTTGCTCACCCAACCTCACCAAACCTCTCAGCCCCAAGAGTGTCCACCCTTATGTCTCATCCAGCCGTGAGTCTAGATATGGTCAATCCAGGTTGCATCACAGCCCCTGAACGCATTGTGTAAGAATGTCTCTCTCTTTCACTGTCTTTCTTTCATGGGTTTTTCAAAGTAATTTATTTTCATAATGCGGTTTAGCTGCTTTTCACTGCTGTGTTTATGCCGCTTTACACCCACTTGACACACTAACAGAGAGATATCAATACATAGGTTTTACGATTATTATTAGTCAGATATATTCTTGTGCGGTGAATAGGGCGTGTTGAGTCCAGTTCTCTGAGCAAGGAGTAGGTCTTGTCTATTACATATTGGGTTTATGGAACGGTATCTGAGCTAATTTGAAACCCTTGTTTGATGTATCACCCCACCTCACCTTTCCCGTTAAGCAGCCATAGTGTGTTTTCTGCATGTGTGACTCTGTTCTGTTTTGTAATTCAGTTCATGTGTAACGGTTTTTACATTCCCTCTATCAGTGATACCTTATGAGAAGTGTCCTTTTCTGTGTGACTTATTTCACTTAGAATCGTCGTACCTAAATCCACTCATCATGCTGCTACTAGCCTTAGGACATTGATTTCATGGCTGAGTGATATTCCATTGTACATAAGGACCACAACTTCTTTACCCATTTTTCTCTTTCCTGGGATATTTAAGGTGGAATGAAGTGGAGGTCCTTGTCAACAGAGCAGCCCTAAACTTTGGGGTGCTTGTGTCTTGCTGATTTTTCATTTTCCCAATTTATACCCCCTTGAGTGGAAGTGCCCTATGCTCTCTAAGCTGTGTTTTTTAGATGTTTCAGGACTCACCGTACACTTCTCCAGAGTGGCTGTTGGCAATTTACATCCCGCCCATCAGTGTAGCAAGGCTCCCATTTCTCCATGGCCTGTCCTGCATTTCTGGTTTTGACACTTTCTTCAGCATGGCCGTTTTGACCGATGGGAAGCGAGACTTCTTTGTAGCGCTGATTTGCCTTTCCAGGTTGCTTGGTTGGCCAACAAGGGCGTATGCGTTTTTTCCTGAATATATTCAGGAAAAAACGCATACGCCCTTTTTGGCCAAGGGCATCATTGTCAACGTTTTGCCGCTTTTCATGTGCTTTAAAGGCGATTCGAATCTACCTCCTGAAATCTGTTTCCTGCAATTCTGCCTTGATTTCAAATCCTCTTCGTTGCCTTCCCTCAATATATTTGTGGACGAGAGTTATCATTTATAACTCTGCAGGTTTGTGAATTGCAGTGCCCTGAGCCTCCATTTTACAACTCGTGTTTATGGGAGCTGGCCGCAAAAGCGCAGGATGGCTTCAGGCCCTGTTCTAGTTCCGGGGGGCGGGATGAGCCTGTGGTTAATTCTTCTTCCTGATGGGAAAATAGAGTGACCTGTGCCTTTCCCAACACCAAGAGCCAGTCTCTCATTGGTTCCCCGTCTTCCCGTTCATCCTCAGGAGAAATGGCAACCTGTACGGAACAGGAGGTTAAAGGGGCTGATGCTCCAAGTAGGGAGATTGCTAGTAAAGCGGCTGGAATGGCGAACCCGGGCACAAGGAGATGAGAAATGAGGTGCGTTTTAGAAACCTTTCCCCATCATACGGTGTACCATCTTCTGGGTTTCTCATTCATGTTTTCGATGTAGGAAGATGCCCTTGAACCTGGAGATATGGGACCCATGCGATGGGTACCACGCAGTATTACTTTAAAGGGTCTGCGTTTGCTCACCCAACCTCACCAAACCTCTCAGCCCCAAGAGTGTCCACCCTTATGTCTCATCCAGCCGTGAGTCTAGATATGGTCAATCCAGGTTGCATCACAGCCCCTGAACGCATTGTGTAAGAATGTCTCTCTCTTTCACTGTCTTTCTTTCATGGGTTTTTCAAAGTAATTTATTTTCATAATGCGGTTTAGCTGCTTTTCACTGCTGTGTTTATGCCGCTTTACACCCACTTGACACACTAACAGAGAGATATCAATACATAGGTTTTACGATTATTATTAGTCAGATATATTCTTGTGCGGTGAATAGGGCGTGTTGAGTCCAGTTCTCTGAGCAAGGAGTAGGTCTTGTCTATTACATATTGGGTTTATGGAACGGTATCTGAGCTAATTTGAAACCCTTGTTTGATGTATCACCCCACCTCACCTTTCCCGTTAAGCAGCCATAGTGTGTTTTCTGCATGTGTGACTCTGTTCTGTTTTGTAATTCAGTTCATGTGTAACGGTTTTTACATTCCCTCTATCAGTGATACCTTATGAGAAGTGTCCTTTTCTGTGTGACTTATTTCACTTAGAATCGTCGTACCTAAATCCACTCATCATGCTGCTACTAGCCTTAGGACATTGATTTCATGGCTGAGTGATATTCCATTGTACATAAGGACCACAACTTCTTTACCCATTTTTCTCTTTCCTGGGATATTTAAGGTGGAATGAAGTGGAGGTCCTTGTCAACAGAGCAGCCCTAAACTTTGGGGTGCTTGTGTCTTGCTGATTTTTCATTTTCCCAATTTATACCCCCTTGAGTGGAAGTGCCCTATGCTCTCTAAGCTGTGTTTTTTAGATGTTTCAGGACTCACCGTACACTTCTCCAGAGTGGCTGTTGGCAATTTACATCCCGCCCATCAGTGTAGCAAGGCTCCCATTTCTCCATGGCCTGTCCTGCATTTCTGGTTTTGACACTTTCTTCAGCATGGCCCTTTTGACCGATGGGAAGCGAGACTTCTTTGTAGCGCTGATTTGCCTTTCCAGGTTGCTTGGTTGGCCAACAAGGGCGTATGCGTTTTTTCCTGAATATATTCAGGAAAAAACGCATACGCCCTTTTTGGCCAAGGGCATCATTGTCAACGTTTTGCCGCTTTTCATGTGCTTTAAAGGCGATTCGAATCTACCTCCTGAAATCTGTTTCCTGCAATTCTGCCTTGATTTCAAATCCTCTTCGTTGCCTTCCCTCAATATATTTGTGGACGAGAGTTATCATTTATAACTCTGCAGGTTTGTGAATTGCAGTGCCCTGAGCCTCCATTTTACAACTCGTGTTTATGGGAGCTGGCCGCAAAAGTGCAGGATGGCTTCAGGCCCTGTTCTAGTTCCGGGGGGCGGGATGAGCCTGTGGTTAATTCTTCTTCCTGATGGGAAAATAGAGTGACCTGTGCCTTTCCCAACACCAAGAGCCAGTCTCTCATTGGTTCCCCGTCTTCCCGTTCATCCTCAGGAGAAATGGCAACCTGTACGGAACAGGAGGTTAAAGGTGCTGATGCTCCAAGGAGGGAGATTGCTAGTAAAGCGGCTGGAATGGCGAACCCGGGCACAAGGAGATGAGAAATGAGGTGCGTTTTAGAAACCTTTCCCCATCACACGGTGTACCATCTTCTGGGTTTCTCATTCATGTTTTCGATGTAGGAAGATGCCCTTGAACCTGGAGATATGGGACCCATGCGATGGGTACCACGCAGTATTACTTTAAAGGGTCTGCGTTTGCTCACCCAACCTCACCAAACCTCTCAGCCCCAAGAGTGTCCACCCTTATGTCTCATCCAGCTGTGGGTCTAGATATGGTCAATCCAGGTTGCATCACAGCCCCTGAACGCATTGTGTAAGAATGTCTCTCTCTTTCACTGTCTTTCTTTCATGGGTTTTTCAAAGTAATTTATTTTCATAATGCGGTTTAGCTGCTTTTCACTGCTGTGTTTATGCCGCTTTACACCCACTTGACACACTAACAGAGAGATATCAATACATAGGTTTTAAGATTATTACTAGTCAGATATATTCTTGTGCGGTGAATAGGGCCTGTTGAGTCCAGTTCTCTGAGCAAGGAGTAGGTCTTGTCTATTACATATTGGGTTTATGGAACGGTATCTGAGCTAATTTGAAACCCTTGTTTTATGTATCACCCCACCTCCCCTTTCCCGTTAAGCAGCCATAGTGTGTTTTCTGCATGTGTGACTCTGTTCTGTTTTGTAATTCAGTTCAACTGTAACGGTTTTTACATTCCCTCTATAAGTGATACCTTATGAAAAGTGTCCTTTTCTGTGTGATTTATTTCACTTAGAATCGTCGTACCTAAATCCACTGATCATGCTGCTACTAGCCTTATGACATTGATTTCATGGCTGAGTGATATTCCATTGTACATAAGGACCACAAATTGTTTATCCATTTTTCTCTTTCCTGGGATATTTAAGGTGGAATGAAGTGGAGGTCCTTGTCAACAGAGCAGCCCTAAGCTTTGGGGTGCTTGTGTCTTGCTGATTTTTCATTTTCCCAATTTATACCCCCATGAGTGGAAGTGCCCTATGCTCTCTAAGCTGTGTTTTTTAGATGTTTCAGGACTCACCGTACACTTCTCCAGAGTGGCTGTTGGCAATTTACATCCCACCCATCAGTGTAGCAAGGCTCCCATTTCTCCATAGCCTGTCCTGCATTTCTGGTTTTGACACTTTTTTCAGCATGGCCCTTTTGACCGATGGGATGTGAGACTTCTTTGTAGCGCTGATTTGCCTTTCCAGGTTGCTTGGTTGGCCAAAAAGGGCGTATGCGTTTTTTCCTGAATATATTCAGGAAAAAACGCATACGCCCTTTTTGGCCAAGGGCATCATTGTCAACGTTTTGCCGCTTTTCATGTGCTTTAAAGGCGATTCGAATCTACCTCCTGAAATCTGTTTCCTGCAATTCTGCCTTGATTTCAAATCCTCTTCGTTGCCTTCCCTCAATATATTTGTGGACGAGAGTTATCATTTATAACTGCAGGTTTGTGAATTGCAGTGCCCTGAGCCTCCATTTTACAACTCGTGTTTATGGGAGCTGGCCGCAAAAGCGCAGGATGGCTTCAGGCCCTGTTCTAGTTCCGGGGGGCGGGATGAGCCTGTGGTTAATTCTTCTTCCTGATGGGAAAATAGAGTGACCTGTGCCTTTCCCAACACCAAGAGCCAGTCTCTCATTGGTTCCCCGTCTTCCCGTTCATCCTCAGGAGAAATGGCAACCTGTACGGAACAGGAGGTTAAAGGGGCTGATGCTCCAAGTAGGGAGATTGCTAGTAAAGCGGCTGGAATGGCGAACCCGGGCACAAGGAGATGAGAAATGAGGTGCGTTTTAGAAACCTTTCCCCATCACACGGTGTACCATCTTCTGGGTTTCTCATTCATGTTTTCGATGTAGGAAGATGCCCTTGAACCTGGAGATATGGGACCCATGCGATGGGTACCACGCAGTATTACTTTAAAGGGTCTGCGTTTGCTCACCCAACCTCACCAAACCTCTCAGCCCCAAGAGTGTCCACCCTTATGTCTCATCCAGCCGTGAGTCTAGATATGGTCAATCCAGGTTGCATCACAGCCCCTGAACGCATTGTGTAAGAATGTCTCTCTCTTTCACTGTCTTTCTTTCATGGGTTTTTCAAAGTAATTTATTTTCATAATGCGGTTTAGCTGCTTTTCACTGCTGTGTTTATGCCGCTTTACACCCACTTGACACACTAACAGAGAGATATCAATACATAGGTTTTACGATTATTATTAGTCAGATATATTCTTGTGCGGTGAATAGGGCGTGTTGAGTCCAGTTCTCTGAGCAAGGAGTAGGTCTTGTCTATTACATGTTGGGTTTATGGAACGGTATCTGAGCTAATTTGAAACCCTTGTTTGATGTATCACCCCACCTCACCTTTCCCGTTAAGCAGCCATAGTGTGTTTTCTGCATGTGTGACTCTGTTCTGTTTTGTAATTCAGTTCATGTGTAACGGTTTTTACATTCCCTCTATCAGTGATACCTTATGAGAAGTGTCCTTTTCTGTGTGACTTATTTCACTTAGAATCGTCGTACCTAAATCCACTCATCATGCTGCTACTAGCCTTAGGACATTGATTTCATGGCTGAGTGATATTCCATTGTACATAAGGACCACAACTTCTTTACCCATTTTTCTCTTTCCTGGGATATTTAAGGTGGAATGAAGTGGAGGTCCTTGTCAACAGAGCAGCCCTAAACTTTGGGGTGCTTGTGTCTTGCTGATTTTTCATTTTCCCAATTTATACCCCCTTGAGTGGAAGTGCCCTATGCTCTCTAAGCTGTGTTTTTTAGATGTTTCAGGACTCACCGTACACTTCTCCAGAGTGGCTGTTGGCAATTTACATCCCGCCCATCAGTGTAGCAAGGCTCCCATTTCTCCATGGCCTGTCCTGCATTTCTGGTTTTGACACTTTCTTCAGCATGGCCCTTTTGACCGATGGGAAGCGAGACTTCTTTGTAGCGCTGATTTGCCTTTCCAGGTTGCTTGGTTGGCCAACAAGGGCGTATGCGTTTTTTCCTGAATATATTCAGGAAAAAACGCATACGCCCTTTTTGGCCAAGGGCATCATTGTCAACGTTTTGCCGCTTTTCATGTGCTTTAAAGGCGATTCGAATCTACCTCCTGAAATCTGTTTCCTGCAATTCTGCCTTGATTTCAAATCCTCTTCGTTGCCTTCCCTCAATATATTTGTGGACGAGAGTTATCATTTATAACTCTGCAGGTTTGTGAATTGCAGTGCCCTGAGCCTCCATTTTACAACTCGTGTTTATGGGAGCTGGCCGCAAAAGCGCAGGATGGCTTCAGGCCCTGTTCTAGTTCCGGGGGGCGGGATGAGCCTGTGGTTAATTCTTCTTCCTGATGGGAAAATAGAGTGACCTGTGCCTTTCCCAACACCAAGAGCCAGTCTCTCATTGGTTCCCCGTCTTCCCATTCATCCTCAGGAGAAATGGCAACCTGTACGGAACAGGAGGTTAAAGGTGCTGATGCTCCAAGGAGGGAGATTGCTAGTAAAGCGGCTGGAATGGCGAACCCGGGCACAAGGAGATGAGAAATGAGGTGCGTTTTAGAAACCTTTCCCCATCACACGGTGTACCATCTTCTGGGTTTCTCATTCATGTTTTCGATGTAGGAATATGCCCTTGAACCTGGAGATATGGGACCCATGCGATGGGTACCACGCAATATTACTTTAAAGGGTCTGCGTTTGCTCACCCAACCTCACCAAACCTCTCAGCCCCAAGAGTGTCCACCCTTATGTCTCATCCAGCCGTGAGTCTAGATATGGTCAATCCAGGTTGCATCACAGCCCCTGAACGCATTGTGTAAGAATGTCTCTCTCTTTCACTGTCTTTCTTTCATGGGTTTTTCAAAGTAATTTATTTTCATAATGCGGTTTAGCTGCTTTTCACTGCTGTGTTTATGCCGCTTTACACCCACTTGACACACTAACAGAGAGATATCAATACATAGGTTTTACGATTATTATTAGTCAGATATATTCTTGTGCGGTGAATAGGGCGTGTTGAGTCCAGTTCTCTGAGCAAGGAGTAGGTCTTGTCTATTACATATTGGGTTTATGGAACGGTATCTGAGCTAATTTGAAACCCTTGTTTGATGTATCACCCCACCTCACCTTTCCCGTTAAGCAGCCATAGTGTGTTTTCTGCATGTGTGACTCTGTTCTGTTTTGTAATTCAGTTCATGTGTAACGGTTTTTACATTCCCTCTATCAGTGATACCTTATGAGAAGTGTCCTTTTCTGTGTGACTTATTTCACTTAGAATCGTCGTACCTAAATCCACTCATCATGCTGCTACTAGCCTTAGGACATTGATTTCATGGCTGAGTGATATTCCATTGTACATAAGGACCACAACTTCTTTACCCATTTTTCTCTTTCCTGGGATATTTAAGGTGGAATGAAGTGGAGGTCCTTGTCAACAGAGCAGCCCTAAACTTTGGGGTGCTTGTGTCTTGCTGATTTTTCATTTTCCCAATTTATACCCCCTTGAGTGGAAGTGCCCTATGCTCTCTAAGCTGTGTTTTTTAGATGTTTCAGGACTCACCGTACACTTCTCTAGAGTGGCTGTTGGCAATTTACATCCCGCCCATCAGTGTAGCAAGGCTCCCATTTCTCCATGGCCTGTCCTGCATTTCTGGTTTTGACACTTTTTTCAGCATGGCCCTTTTGACCGATGGGAAGCGAGACTTCTTTGTAGCGCTGATTTGCCTTTCCAGGTTGCTTGGTTGGCCAAAAAGGGCGTATGCGTTTTTTCCTGAATATATTCAGGAAAAAACGCATACGCCCTTTTTGGCCAAGGGCATCATTGTCAACGTTTTGCCGCTTTTCATGTGCTTTAAAGGCGATTCGAATCTACCTCCTGAAATCTGTTTCCTGCAATTCTGCCTTGATTTCAAATCCTCTTCTTTGCCTTCCCTCAATATATTTGTGGACGAGAGTTATCATTTATAACTCTGCAGGTTTGTGAATTGCAGTGCCCTGAAGCTCGATTTTACAACTCGCGTTTTTGGGAGCTGGCCGCAAAAGCGCAGGATGGCTTCAGGCCCTGTTCTCTGTCCAGGGGGCAGGATGAGCCTGTGGTTAATTCTTCTTCCTGATGGGAAAATAGAGTGACGTGTGCCTGTCCCAACACCAAGAGCCAGTCTCTCATTGGTTCCCTGTCTTCCCTTTCATCCTCAGGAAAAATTGCAACCTGTACGGAACAGGAGGTTAAAGGTGCTGATGCTCCAAGTAGGGAGATTGCTAGTAAAGCGGCTGGAATGGCGAACCCAGGCACAAGGAGATGAGAAATGAGGTGCGTTTTAGAAACCTTTCCCCATCACACGGTGTACCATCTTCTGGGTTTCTCATTCATGTTTTCGATGTAGGAAGATGCCCTTGAACCTGGAGATATGGGACCCATGCGATGGGTACCACGCAGTATTACTTTAAAGGGTCTGTGTTTGCTCACCCAACCTCACCAAACCTCTCAGCCCCAAGAGTGTCCACCCTTATGTCTCATCCAGCTGTGGGTCTAGATATGGTCAATCCAGGTTGCATCACAGCCCCTGAACGCATTGTGTAAGAATGTCTCTCTCTTTCACTGTCTTTGTTTCATGGGTTTTTTAAAGTAATTTATTTTCATAATGCGGTTTAGCTGCTTTTCACTGCTGTGTTTATGCCGCTTTATACCCACTTGACACACTAACAGAGAGATATCAATACATAGGTTTTAAGATTATTACTAGTCAGATATATTCTTGTGCGGTGAATAGGGCGTGTTGAGTCCAGTTCTCAGAGCAAGGAGTAGGTCTTGTCTATTACATATTGGGTTTATGGAACGGTATCTGAGCTAATTTGAAACCCTTGTTTGATGTATCACCCCACCTCCCCTTTCCCGTTAAGCAGCCATAGTGTGTTTTCTGCATGTGTGACTCTGTTCTGTTTTGTAATTCAGTTCATGTGTAACGGTTTTTACATTCCCTCTATCAGTGATACCTTATGAGAAGTGTCCTTTTCTGTGTGACTTATTTCACTTAGAATCTCGTACCTAAATCCATTCATCATGCTGCTACTAGCCTTATGACATTGATTTCATGGCTGAGTGATATTCCATTGTACATAAGGACCACAAATTGTTTATCCATTTTTCTCTTTCCTGGGATATTTAAGGTGGAATGAAGTGGAGGTCCTTGTCAACAGAGCAGCCCTAAGCTTTGGGGTGCTTGTGTCTTGCTGATTTTTCATTTTCCCAATTTATACCCCCATGAGTGGAAGTGCCCTATGCTCTCTAAGCTGTGTTTTTTAGATGTTTCAGGACTCACCGTACACTTCTCCAGAGTGGCTGTTGGCAATTTACATCCCACCCATCAGTGTAGCAAGGCTCCCATTTCTCCATAGCCTGTCCTGCATTTCTGGTTTTGACACTTTTTTCAGCATGGCCCTTTTGACCGATGGGATGTGAGACTTCTTTGTAGCGCTGATTTGCCTTTCCAGGTTGCTTGGTTGGCCAAAAAGGGCGTATGCGTTTTTTCCTGAATATATTCAGGAAAAAACGCATACGCCCTTTTTGGCCAAGGGCATCATTGTCAACGTTTTGCCGCTTTTCATGTGCTTTAAAGGCGATTCGAATCTACCTCCTGAAATCTGTTTCCTGCAATTCTGCCTTGATTTCAAATCCTCTTCGTTGCCTTCCCTCAATATATTTGTGGACGAGAGTTATCATTTATAACTGCAGGTTTGTGAATTGCAGTGACCTGAGCCTCCATTTTACAACTCGTGTTTATGGGAGCTGGCCGCAAAAGCGCAGGATGGCTTCAGGCCCTGTTCTAGTTCCGGGGGGCGGGATGAGCCTGTGGTTAATTCTTCTTCCTGATGGGAAAATAGAGTGACCTGTGCCTTTCCCAACACCAAGAGCCAGTCTCTCATTGGTTCCCCATCTTCCCGTTCATCCTCAGGAGAAATGGCAACCTGTACGGAACAGGAGGTTAAAGGGGCTGATGCTCCAAGTAGGGAGATTGCTAGTAAAGCGGCTGGAATGGCGAACCCGGGCACAAGGAGATGAGAAATGAGGTGCGTTTTAGAAACCTTTCCCCATCACACGGTGTACCATCTTCTGGGTTTCTCATTCATGTTTTCGATGTAGGAAGATGCCCTTGAACCTGGAGATATGGGACCCATGCGATGGGTACCACGCAGTATTACTTTAAAGGGTCTGCGTTTGCTCACCCAACCTCACCAAACCTCTCAGCCCCAAGAGTGTCCACCCTTATGTCTCATCCAGCCGTGAGTCTAGATATGGTCAATCCAGGTTGCATCACAGCCCCTGAACGCATTGTGTAAGAATGTCTCTCTCTTTCACTGTCTTTCTTTCATGGGTTTTTCAAAGTAATTTATTTTCATAATGCGGTTTAGCTGCTTTTCACTGCTGTGTTTATGCCGCTTTACACCCACTTGACACACTAACAGAGAGATATCAATACATAGGTTTTACGATTATTATTAGTCAGATATATTCTTGTGCGGTGAATAGGGCGTGTTGAGTCCAGTTCTCTGAGCAAGGAGTAGGTCTTGTCTATTACATATTGGGTTTATGGAACGGTATCTGAGCTAATTTGAAACCCTTGTTTGATGTATCACCCCACCTCACCTTTCCCGTTAAGCAGCCATAGTGTGTTTTCTGCATGTGTGACTCTGTTCTGTTTTGTAATTCAGTTCATGTGTAACGGTTTTTACATTCCCTCTATCAGTGATACCTTATGAGAAGTGTCCTTTTCTGTGTGACTTATTTCACTTAGAATCGTCGTACCTAAATCCACTCATCATGCTGCTACTAGCCTTAGGACATTGATTTCATGGCTGAGTGATATTCCATTGTACATAAGGACCACAACTTCTTTACCCATTTTTCTCTTTCCTGGGATATTTAAGGTGGAATGAAGTGGAGGTCCTTGTCAACAGAGCAGCCCTAAACTTTGGGGTGCTTGTGTCTTGCTGATTTTTCATTTTCCCAATTTATACCCCCTTGAGTGGAAGTGCCCCATGCTCTCTAAGCTGTGTTTTTTAGATGTTTCAGGACTCACCGTACACTTCTCCAGAGTGGCTGTTGGCAATTTACATCCCGCCCATCAGTGTAGCAAGGCTCCCATTTCTCCATGGCCTGTCCTGCATTTCTGGTTTTGACACTTTCTTCAGCATGGCCCTTTTGACCGATGGGAAGCGAGACTTCTTTGTAGCGCTGATTTGCCTTTCCAGGTTGCTTGGTTGGCCAAAAAGGGCGTATGCGTTTTTTCCTGAATATATTCAGGAAAAAACGCATACGCCCTTTTTGGCCAAGGGCATCATTGTCAACGTTTTGCCGCTTTTCATGTGCTTTAAAGGCGATTCGAATCTACCTCCTGAAATCTGTTTCCTGCAATTCTGCCTTGATTTCAAATCCTCTTCGTTGCCTTCCCTCAATATATTTGTGGACGAGAGTTAGCATTTATAACTCTGCAGGTTTGTGAATTGCAGTGCCCTGAGCCTCCATTTTACAACTCGTGTTTTTGGGAGCTGGCCGCAAAAGCGCAGGATGGCTTCAGGCCGTGTTCTGGTTCCGGGGTGCGGGATGAGCCTGTGGTTAATTCTTCTTCCTGATGGGAAAATAGAGTGACCTGTGCCTTTCCCAACACCAAGAGCCAGTCTCTTATTGGTTCCCCGTCTTCCCGTTCATTGTCAGGAGAAATGGCAACCTGTACGGAACAGGAGGTTAAAGGTGCTGATGCTCAAAATAGGGAGATTGCTAGTAAAGCGGCTGGAATGGCGAACCCGGACACAAGGAGATGAGAAATGAGGTGCGTTTTAGAAACCTTTCCCCATCACACGGTGTACCATCTTCTGGGTTTCTCATGCATGTTTTCGATGTAGGAAGATGCCCTTGAACCTGGAGATTTGGGACCCATGCGATGGGTACCACGCAGTATTACTTTAAATGGTCTGCGTTTGCTCACCCAACCTCACCAAACCTCTCAGCCCCAAGAGTGTCCACCCTTAGGTCTCATCCAGCTGTGGGTCTAGATATTGTCAATCCAGGTTGCATCACAGCCCCTGAACGCATTGTGTAAGAATGTCTCTCTCTTTCACTGTCTTTCTTTCATGGGTTTTTCAAAGTAATTTATTTTCATAATGGGGTTTAGCTGCTTTTCACTGCTGTGTTTATGCCTCTTTACACCCACTTGACACACTAACAGAGAGATATCAATACATAGGTTTTAAGATTATTACTAGTCAGATATATTCTTGTGCGGTGAATAGGGCGTGTTGAGTCCAGTTCTCTGAGCAAGGAGTAGGTCTTGTCTATTACATATTGGGTTTATGGAACGGTATCTGAGCTAATTTGAAACCCTTGTTTGATGTATCACCCCACCTCCCCTTTCCCGTTAAGCAGCCATAGTGTGTTTTCTGCATGTGTGACTCTGTTCTGTTTTGTAATTCAGTTCAACTGTAACGGTTTTTACATTCCCTCTATAAGTGATACCTTATGAAAAGTGTCCTTTTCTGTGTGATTTATTTCACTTAGAATCGTCGTACCTAAATCCACTCATCATGCTGCTACTAGCCTTAGGACATTGATTTCATGGCTGAGTGATATTCCATTGTACATAAGGACCACAAATTCTTTACCCATTTTTCTCTTTCCTGGGATATTTAAGGTGGAATGAAGTGGAGGTCCTTGTCAACAGAGCAGCCCTAAACTTTGGGGTGCTTGTGTCTTGCTGATTTTTCATTTTCCCAATTTATACCCCCATGAGTGGAAGTGCCCTATGCTCTCTAAGCTGTGTTTTTTAGATGTTTCAGGACTCACCGTACACTTCTCCAGAGTGGCTGTTGGCAATTTACATCCCGCCCATCAGTGTAGCAAGGCTCCCATTTCTCCATGGCCTGTCCTGCATTTCTGGTTTTGACACTTTTTTCAGCATGGCCCTTTTGACCGATGGGAAGCGAGACTTCTTTGTAGCGCTGATTTGCCTTTCCAGGTTGCTTGGTTGGCCAAAAAGGGCGTATGCGTTTTTTCCTGAATATATTCAGGAAAAAACGCATACGCCCTTTTTGGCCAAGGGCATCATTGTCAACGTTTTGCCGCTTTTCATGTGCTTTAAAGGCGATTCGAATCTACCTCCTGAAATCTGTTTCCTGCAATTCTGCCTTGATTTCAAATCCTCTTCTTTGCCTTCCCTCAATATATTTGTGGACGAGAGTTATCATTTATAACTCTGCAGGTTTGTGAATTGCAGTGCCCTGAAGCTCGATTTTACAACTCGCGTTTTTGGGAGCTGGCCTCAAAAGCGCAGGATGGCTTCAGGCCCTGTTCTCTTTCCAGGGGGCAGGATGAGCCTGTGGTTAATTCTTCTTCCTGATGGGAAAATAGAGTGACGTGTGCCTGTCCCAACACCAAGAGCCAGTCTCTCATTGGTTCCCTGTCTTCCCTTTCATCCTCAGGAAAAATTGCAACCTGTACGGAACAGGAGGTTAAAGGTGCTGATGCTCCAAGTAGGGAGATTGCTAGTAAAGCGGCTGGAATGGCGAACCCAGGCACAAGGAGATGAGAAATGAGGTGCGTTTTAGAAACCTTTCCCCATCACACGGTGTACCATCTTCTGGGTTTCTCATTCATGTTTTCGATGTAGGAAGATGCCCTTGAACCTGGAGATATGGGACCCATGCGATGGGTACCACGCAGTATTACTTTAAAGGGTCTGTGTGTGCTCACCCAACCTCACCAAACCTCTCAGCCCCAAGAGTGTCCACCCTTATGTCTCATCCAGCTGTGGGTCTAGATATGGTCAATCCAGGTTGCATCACAGCCCCTGAACGCATTGTGTAAGAATGTCTCTCTCTTTCACTGTCTTTGTTTCATGGGTTTTTAAAAGTAATTTATTTTCATAATGCGGTTTAGCTGCTTTTCACTGCTGTGTTTATGCCGCTTTATACCCACTTGACACACTAACAGAGAGATATCAATACATAGGTTTTAAGATTATTACTAGTCAGATATATTCTTGTGCGGTGAATAGGGCGTGTTGAGTCCAGTTCTCAGAGCAAGGAGTAGGTCTTGTCTATTACATATTGGGTTTATGGAACGGTATCTGAGCTAATTTGAAACCCTTGTTTGATGTATCACCCCACCTCCCCTTTCCCGTTAAGCAGCCATAGTGTGTTTTCTGCATGTGTGACTCTGTTCTGTTTTGTAATTCAGTTCATGTGTAACGGTTTTTACATTCCCTCTATCAGTGATACCTTATGAGAAGTGTCCTTTTGTGTGTGACTTATTTCACTTAGAATCTCGTACCTAAATCCATTCATCATGCTGCTACTAGCCTTATGACATTGATTTCATGGCTGAGTGATATTCCATTGTACATAAGGACCACAAATTGTTTATCCATTTTTCTCTTTCCTGGGATATTTAAGGTGGAATGAAGTGGAGGTCCTTGTCAACAGAGCAGCCCTAAGCTTTGGGGTGCTTGTGTCTTGCTGATTTTTCATTTTCCCAATTTATACCCCCATGAGTGGAAGTGCCCTATGCTCTCTAAGCTGTGTTTTTTAGATGTTTCAGGACTCACCGTACACTTCTCCAGAGTGGCTGTTGGCAATTTACATCCCACCCATCAGTGTAGCAAGGCTCCCATTTCTCCATAGCCTGTCCTGCATTTCTGGTTTTGACACTTTTTTCAGCATGGCCCTTTTGACCGATGGGATGTGAGACTTCTTTGTAGCGCTGATTTGCCTTTCCAGGTTGCTTGGTTGGCCAAAAAGGGCGTATGCGTTTTTTCCTGAATATATTCAGGAAAAAACGCATACGCCCTTTTTGGCCAAGGGCATCATTGTCAACGTTTTGCCGCTTTTCATGTGCTTTAAAGGCGATTCGAATCTACCTCCTGAAATCTGTTTCCTGCAATTCTGCCTTGATTTCAAATCCTCTTCGTTGCCTTCCCTCAATATATTTGTGGACGAGAGTTATCATTTATAACTCTGCAGGTTTGTGAATTGCAGTGCCCTGAGCCTCCATTTTACAACTCGTGTTTATGGGAGCTGGCCGCAAAAGCGCAGGATGGCTTCAGGCCCTGTTCTGGTTCCGGGGGGCGGGATGAGCCTGTGGTTAATTCTTCTTCCTGATGGGAAAATAGAGTGACCTGTGCCTTTCCCAACACCAAGAGCCAGTCTCTCATTGGTTCCCCGTCTTCCCGTTCATCCTCAGGAGAAATGGCAACCTGTACGGAACAGGAGGTTAAAGGGGCTGATGCTCCAAGTAGGGAGATTGCTAGTAAAGCGGCTGGAATGGCGAACCCAGGCACAAGGAGATGAGAAATGAGGTGCGTTTTAGAAACCTTTCCCCATCACACGGTGTACCATCTTCTGGGTTTCTCATTCATGTTTTCGATGTAGGAAGATGCCCTTGAACCTGGAGATATGGGACCCATGCGATGGGTACCACGTAGTATTACTTTAAAGGGTCTGCGTTTGCTCACCCAACCTCACCAAACCTCTCAGCCCCAAGAGTGTCCACCCTTATGTCTCATCCAGCCGTGAGTCTAGATATGGTCAATCCAGGTTGCATCACAGCCCCTGAACGCATTGTGTAAGAATGTCTCTCTCTTTCACTGTCTTTCTTTCATGGGTTTTTCAAAGTAATTTATTTTCATAATGCGGTTTAGCTGCTTTTCACTGCTGTGTTTATGCCGCTTTACACCCACTTGACACACTAACAGAGAGATATCAATACATAGGTTTTACGATTATTATTAGTCAGATATATTCTTGTGCGGTGAATAGGGCGTGTTGAGTCCAGTTCTCTGAGCAAGGAGTAGGTCTTGTCTATTACATATTGGGTTTATGGAACGGTATCTGAGCTAATTTGAAACCCTTGTTTGATGTATCACCCCACCTCACCTTTCCCGTTAAGCAGCCATAGTGTGTTTTCTGCATGTGTGACTCTGTTCTGTTTTGTAATTCAGTTCATGTGTAACGGTTTTTACATTCCCTCTATCAGTGATACCTTATGAGAAGTGTCCTTTTCTGTGTGACTTATTTCACTTAGAATCGTCGTACCTAAATCCACTCATCATGCTGCTACTAGCCTTAGGACATTGATTTCATGGCTGAGTGATATTCCATTGTACATAAGGACCACAACTTCTTTACCCATTTTTCTCTTTCCTGGGATATTTAAGGTGGAATGAAGTGGAGGTCCTTGTCAACAGAGCAGCCCTAAACTTTGGGGTGCTTGTGTCTTGCTGATTTTTCATTTTCCCAATTTATACCCCCTTGAGTGGAAGTGCCCTATGCTCTCTAAGCTGTGTTTTTTAGATGTTTCAGGACTCACCGTACACTTCTCCAGAGTGGCTGTTGGCAATTTACATCCCGCCCATCAGTGTAGCAAGGCTCCCATTTCTCCATGGCCTGTCCTGCATTTCTGGTTTTGACACTTTCTTCAGCATGGCCCTTTTGACCGATGGGAAGCGAGACTTCTTTGTAGCGCTGATTTGCCTTTCCAGGTTGCTTGGTTGGCCAACAAGGGCGTATGCGTTTTTTCCTGAATATATTCAGGAAAAAACGCATACGCCCTTTTTGGCCAAGGGCATCATTGTCAACGTTTTGCCGCTTTTCATGTGCTTTAAAGGCGATTCGAATCTACCTCCTGAAATCTGTTTCCTGCAATTCTGCCTTGATTTCAAATCCTCTTCGTTGCCTCCCCTCAATATATTTGTGGACGAGAGTTATCATTTATAACTCTGCAGGTTTGTGAATTGCAGTGCCCTGAGCCTCCATTTTACAACTCGTGTTTATGGGAGCTGGCCGCAAAAGTGCAGGATGGCTTCAGGCCCTGTTCTAGTTCCGGGGGGCGGGATGAGCCTGTGGTTAATTCTTCTTCCTGATGGGAAAATAGAGTGACCTGTGCCTTTCCCAACACCAAGAGCCAGTCTCTCATTGGTTCCCCGTCTTCCCGTTCATCCTCAGGAGAAATGGCAACCTGTACGGAACAGGAGGTTAAAGGTGCTGATGCTCCAAGGAGGGAGATTGCTAGTAAAGCGGCTGGAATGGCGAACCCGGGCACAAGGAGATGAGAAATGAGGTGCGTTTTAGAAACCTTTCCCCATCACACGGTGTACCATCTTCTGGGTTTCTCATTCATGTTTTCGATGTAGGAAGATGCCCTTGAACCTGGAGATATGGGACCCATGCGATGGGTACCACGCAGTATTACTTTAAAGGGTCTGCGTTTGCTCACCCAACCTCACCAAACCTCTCAGCCCCAAGAGTGTCCACCCTTATGTCTCATCCAGCTGTGGGTCTAGATATGGTCAATCCAGGTTGCATCACAGCCCCTGAACGCATTGTGTAAGAATGTCTCTCTCTTTCACTGTCTTTCTTTCATGGGTTTTTCAAAGTAATTTATTTTCATAATGCGGTTTAGCTGCTTTTCACTGCTGTGTTTATGCCGCTTTACACCCACTTGACACACTAACAGAGAGATATCAATACATAGGTTTTAAGATTATTACTAGTCAGATATATTCTTGTGCGGTGAATAGGGCCTGTTGAGTCCAGTTCTCTGAGCAAGGAGTAGGTCTTGTCTATTACATATTGGGTTTATGGAACGGTATCTGAGCTAATTTGAAACCCTTGTTTTATGTATCACCCCACCTCCCCTTTCCCGTTAAGCAGCCATAGTGTGTTTTCTGCATGTGTGACTCTGTTCTGTTTTGTAATTCAGTTCAACTGTAACGGTTTTTACATTCCCTCTATAAGTGATACCTTATGAAAAGTGTCCTTTTCTGTGTGATTTATTTCACTTAGAATCGTCGTACCTAAATCCACTGATCATGCTGCTACTAGCCTTATGACATTGATTTCATGGCTGAGTGATATTCCATTGTACATAAGGACCACAAATTGTTTATCCATTTTTCTCTTTCCTGGGATATTTAAGGTGGAATGAAGTGGAGGTCCTTGTCAACAGAGCAGCCCTAAGCTTTGGGGTGCTTGTGTCTTGCTGATTTTTCATTTTCCCAATTTATACCCCCATGAGTGGAAGTGCCCTATGCTCTCTAAGCTGTGTTTTTTAGATGTTTCAGGACTCACCGTACACTTCTCCAGAGTGGCTGTTGGCAATTTACATCCCACCCATCAGTGTAGCAAGGCTCCCATTTCTCCATAGCCTGTCCTGCATTTCTGGTTTTGACACTTTTTTCAGCATGGCCCTTTTGACCGATGGGATGTGAGACTTCTTTGTAGCGCTGATTTGCCTTTCCAGGTTGCTTGGTTGGCCAAAAAGGGCGTATGCGTTTTTTCCTGAATATATTCAGGAAAAAACGCATACGCCCTTTTTGGCCAAGGGCATCATTGTCAACGTTTTGCCGCTTTTCATGTGCTTTAAAGGCGATTCGAATCTACCTCCTGAAATCTGTTTCCTGCAATTCTGCCTTGATTTCAAATCCTCTTCGTTGCCTTCCCTCAATATATTTGTGGACGAGAGTTATCATTTATAACTGCAGGTTTGTGAATTGCAGTGCCCTGAGCCTCCATTTTACAACTCGTGTTTATGGGAGCTGGCCGCAAAAGCGCAGGATGGCTTCAGGCCCTGTTCTAGTTCCGGGGGGCGGGATGAGCCTGTGGTTAATTCTTCTTCCTGATGGGAAAATAGAGTGACCTGTGCCTTTCCCAACACCAAGAGCCAGTCTCTCATTGGTTCCCCGTCTTCCCGTTCATCCTCAGGAGAAATGGCAACCTGTACGGAACAGGAGGTTAAAGGGGCTGATGCTCCAAGTAGGGAGATTGCTAGTAAAGCGGCTGGAATGGCGAACCCGGGCACAAGGAGATGAGAAATGAGGTGCGTTTTAGAAACCTTTCCCCATCACACGGTGTACCATCTTCTGGGTTTCTCATTCATGTTTTCGATGTAGGAAGATGCCCTTGAACCTGGAGATATGGGACCCATGCGATGGGTACCACGCAGTATTACTTTAAAGGGTCTGCGTTTGCTCACCCAACCTCACCAAACCTCTCAGCCCCAAGAGTGTCCACCCTTATGTCTCATCCAGCCGTGAGTCTAGATATGGTCAATCCAGGTTGCATCACAGCCCCTGAACGCATTGTGTAAGAATGTCTCTCTCTTTCACTGTCTTTCTTTCATGGGTTTTTCAAAGTAATTTATTTTCATAATGCGGTTTAGCTGCTTTTCACTGCTGTGTTTATGCCGCTTTACACCCACTTGACACACTAACAGAGAGATATCAATACATAGGTTTTACGATTATTATTAGTCAGATATATTCTTGTGCGGTGAATAGGGCGTGTTGAGTCCAGTTCTCTGAGCAAGGAGTAGGTCTTGTCTATTACATGTTGGGTTTATGGAACGGTATCTGAGCTAATTTGAAACCCTTGTTTGATGTATCACCCCACCTCACCTTTCCCGTTAAGCAGCCATAGTGTGTTTTCTGCATGTGTGACTCTGTTCTGTTTTGTAATTCAGTTCATGTGTAACGGTTTTTACATTCCCTCTATCAGTGATACCTTATGAGAAGTGTCCTTTTCTGTGTGACTTATTTCACTTAGAATCGTCGTACCTAAATCCACTCATCATGCTGCTACTAGCCTTAGGACATTGATTTCATGGCTGAGTGATATTCCATTGTACATAAGGACCACAACTTCTTTACCCATTTTTCTCTTTCCTGGGATATTTAAGGTGGAATGAAGTGGAGGTCCTTGTCAACAGAGCAGCCCTAAACTTTGGGGTGCTTGTGTCTTGCTGATTTTTCATTTTCCCAATTTATACCCCCTTGAGTGGAAGTGCCCTATGCTCTCTAAGCTGTGTTTTTTAGATGTTTCAGGACTCACCGTACACTTCTCCAGAGTGGCTGTTGGCAATTTACATCCCGCCCATCAGTGTAGCAAGGCTCCCATTTCTCCATGGCCTGTCCTGCATTTCTGGTTTTGACACTTTCTTCAGCATGGCCCTTTTGACCGATGGGAAGCGAGACTTCTTTGTAGCGCTGATTTGCCTTTCCAGGTTGCTTGGTTGGCCAACAAGGGCGTATGCGTTTTTTCCTGAATATATTCAGGAAAAAACGCATACGCCCTTTTTGGCCAAGGGCATCATTGTCAACGTTTTGCCGCTTTTCATGTGCTTTAAAGGCGATTCGAATCTACCTCCTGAAATCTGTTTCCTGCAATTCTGCCTTGATTTCAAATCCTCTTCGTTGCCTTCCCTCAATATATTTGTGGACGAGAGTTATCATTTATAACTCTGCAGGTTTGTGAATTGCAGTGCCCTGAGCCTCCATTTTACAACTCGTGTTTATGGGAGCTGGCCGCAAAAGCGCAGGATGGCTTCAGGCCCTGTTCTAGTTCCGGGGGGCGGGATGAGCCTGTGGTTAATTCTTCTTCCTGATGGGAAAATAGAGTGACCTGTGCCTTTCCCAACACCAAGAGCCAGTCTCTCATTGGTTCCCCGTCTTCCCATTCATCCTCAGGAGAAATGGCAACCTGTACGGAACAGGAGGTTAAAGGTGCTGATGCTCCAAGGAGGGAGATTGCTAGTAAAGCGGCTGGAATGGCGAACCCGGGCACAAGGAGATGAGAAATGAGGTGCGTTTTAGAAACCTTTCCCCATCACACGGTGTACCATCTTCTGGGTTTCTCATTCATGTTTTCGATGTAGGAATATGCCCTTGAACCTGGAGATATGGGACCCATGCGATGGGTACCACGCAATATTACTTTAAAGGGTCTGCGTTTGCTCACCCAACCTCACCAAACCTCTCAGCCCCAAGAGTGTCCACCCTTATGTCTCATCCAGCCGTGAGTCTAGATATGGTCAATCCAGGTTGCATCACAGCCCCTGAACGCATTGTGTAAGAATGTCTCTCTCTTTCACTGTCTTTCTTTCATGGGTTTTTCAAAGTAATTTATTTTCATAATGCGGTTTAGCTGCTTTTCACTGCTGTGTTTATGCCGCTTTACACCCACTTGACACACTAACAGAGAGATATCAATACATAGGTTTTACGATTATTATTAGTCAGATATATTCTTGTGCGGTGAATAAGGCGTGTTGAGTCCAGTTCTCTGAGCAAGGAGTAGGTCTTGTCTATTACATATTGGGTTTATGGAACGGTATCTGAGCTAATTTGAAACCCTTGTTTGATGTATCACCCCACCTCACCTTTCCCGTTAAGCAGCCATAGTGTGTTTTCTGCATGTGTGACTCTGTTCTGTTTTGTAATTCAGTTCATGTGTAACGGTTTTTACATTCCCTCTATCAGTGATACCTTATGAGAAGTGTCCTTTTCTGTGTGACTTATTTCACTTAGAATCGTCGTACCTAAATCCACTCATCATGCTGCTACTAGCCTTAGGACATTGATTTCATGGCTGAGTGATATTCCATTGTACATAAGGACCACAACTTCTTTACCCATTTTTCTCTTTCCTGGGATATTTAAGGTGGAATGAAGTGGAGGTCCTTGTCAACAGAGCAGCCCTAAACTTTGGGGTGCTTGTGTCTTGCTGATTTTTCATTTTCCCAATTTATACCCCCTTGAGTGGAAGTGCCCTATGCTCTCTAAGCTGTGTTTTTTAGATGTTTCAGGACTCACCGTACACTTCTCTAGAGTGGCTGTTGGCAATTTACATCCCGCCCATCAGTGTAGCAAGGCTCCCATTTCTCCATGGCCTGTCCTGCATTTCTGGTTTTGACACTTTTTTCAGCATGGCCCTTTTGACCGATGGGAAGCGAGACTTCTTTGTAGCGCTGATTTGCCTTTCCAGGTTGCTTGGTTGGCCAAAAAGGGCGTATGCGTTTTTTCCTGAATATATTCAGGAAAAAACGCATACGCCCTTTTTGGCCAAGGGCATCATTGTCAACGTTTTGCCGCTTTTCATGTGCTTTAAAGGCGATTCGAATCTACCTCCTGAAATCTGTTTCCTGCAATTCTGCCTTGATTTCAAATCCTCTTCGTTGCCTTCCCTCAATATATTTGTGGACGAGAGTTATCATTTATAACTGCAGGTTTGTGAATTGCAGTGACCTGAGCCTCCATTTTACAACTCGTGTTTATGGGAGCTGGCCGCAAAAGCGCAGGATGGCTTCAGGCCCTGTTCTAGTTCCGGGGGGCGGGATGAGCCTGTGGTTAATTCTTCTTCCTGATGGGAAAATAGAGTGACCTGTGCCTTTCCCAACACCAAGAGCCAGTCTCTCATTGGTTCCCCATCTTCCCGTTCATCCTCAGGAGAAATGGCAACCTGTACGGAACAGGAGGTTAAAGGGGCTGATGCTCCAAGTAGGGAGATTGCTAGTAAAGCGGCTGGAATGGCGAACCCGGGCACAAGGAGATGAGAAATGAGGTGCGTTTTAGAAACCTTTCCCCATCACACGGTGTACCATCTTCTGGGTTTCTCATTCATGTTTTCGATGTAGGAAGATGCCCTTGAACCTGGAGATATGGGACCCATGCGATGGGTACCACGCAGTATTACTTTAAAGGGTCTGCGTTTGCTCACCCAACCTCACCAAACCTCTCAGCCCCAAGAGTGTCCACCCTTATGTCTCATCCAGCCGTGAGTCTAGATATGGTCAATCCAGGTTGCATCACAGCCCCTGAACGCATTGTGTATGAATGTCTCTCTCTTTCACTGTCTTTCTTTCATGGGTTTTTCAAAGTAATTTATTTTCATAATGCGGTTTAGCTGCTTTTCACTGCTGTGTTTATGCCGCTTTACACCCACTTGACACACTAACAGAGAGATATCAATACATAGGTTTTACGATTATTATTAGTCAGATATATTCTTGTGCGGTGAATAGGGCGTGTTGAGTCCAGTTCTCTGAGCAAGGAGTAGGTCTTGTCTATTACATATTGGGTTTATGGAACGGTATCTGAGCTAATTTGAAACCCTTGTTTGATGTATCACCCCACCTCACCTTTCCCGTTAAGCAGCCATAGTGTGTTTTCTGCATGTGTGACTCTGTTCTGTTTTGTAATTCAGTTCATGTGTAACGGTTTTTACATTCCCTCTATCAGTGATACCTTATGAGAAGTGTCCTTTTCTGTGTGACTTATTTCACTTAGAATCGTCGTACCTAAATCCACTCATCATGCTGCTACTAGCCTTAGGACATTGATTTCATGGCTGAGTGATATTCCATTGTACATAAGGACCACAACTTCTTTACCCATTTTTCTCTTTCCTGGGATATTTAAGGTGGAATGAAGTGGAGGTCCTTGTCAACAGAGCAGCCCTAAACTTTGGGGTGCTTGTGTCTTGCTGATTTTTCATTTTCCCAATTTATACCCCCTTGAGTGGAAGTGCCCTATGCTCTCTAAGCTGTGTTTTTTAGATGTTTCAGGACTCACCGTACACTTCTCCAGAGTGGCTGTTGGCAATTTACATCCCGCCCATCAGTGTAGCAAGGCTCCCATTTCTCCATGGCCTGTCCTGCATTTCTGGTTTTGACACTTTCTTCAGCATGGCCCTTTTGACCGATGGGAAGCGAGACTTCTTTGTAGCGCTGATTTGCCTTTCCAGGTTGCTTGGTTGGCCAAAAAGGGCGTATGCGTTTTTTCCTGAATATATTCAGGAAAAAACGCATACGCCCTTTTTGGCCAAGGGCATCATTGTCAACGTTTTGCCGCTTTTCATGTGCTTTAAAGGCGATTCGAATCTACCTCCTGAAATCTGTTTCCTGCAATTCTGCCTTGATTTCAAATCCTCTTCGTTGCCTTCCCTCAATATATTTGTGGACGAGAGTTAGCATTTATAACTCTGCAGGTTTGTGAATTGCAGTGCCCTGAGCCTCCATTTTACAACTCGTGTTTTTGGGAGCTGGCCGCAAAAGCGCACGATGGCTTCAGGCCGTGTTCTGGTTCCGGGGTGCGGGATGAGCCTGTGGTTAATTCTTCTTCCTGATGGGAAAATAGAGTGACCTGTGCCTTTCCCAACACCAAGAGCCAGTCTCTTATTGGTTCCCCGTCTTCCCGTTCATTGTCAGGAGAAATGGCAACCTGTACGGAACAGGAGGTTAAAGGTGCTGATGCTCAAAATAGGGAGATTGCTAGTAAAGCGGCTGGAATGGCGAACCCGGACACAAGGAGATGAGAAATGAGGTGCGTTTTAGAAACCTTTCCCCATCACACGGTGTACCATCTTCTGGGTTTCTCATGCATGTTTTCGATGTAGGAAGATGCCCTTGAACCTGGAGATTTGGGACCCATGCGATGGGTACCACGCAGTATTACTTTAAATGGTCTGCGTTTGCTCACCCAACCTCACCAAACCTCTCAGCCCCAAGAGTGTCCACCCTTAGGTCTCATCCAGCTGTGGGTCTAGATATTGTCAATCCAGGTTGCATCACAGCCCCTGAACGCATTGTGTAAGAATGTCTCTCTCTTTCACTGTCTTTCTTTCATGGGTTTTTCAAAGTAATTTATTTTCATAATGGGGTTTAGCTGCTTTTCACTGCTGTGTTTATGCCTCTTTACACCCACTTGACACACTAACAGAGAGATATCAATACATAGGTTTTAAGATTATTACTAGTCAGATATATTCTTGTGCGGTGAATAGGGCGTGTTGAGTCCAGTTCTCTGAGCAAGGAGTAGGTCTTGTCTATTACATATTGGGTTTATGGAACGGTATCTGAGCTAATTTGAAACCCTTGTTTGATGTATCACCCCACCTCCCCTTTCCCGTTAAGCAGCCATAGTGTGTTTTCTGCATGTGTGACTCTGTTCTGTTTTGTAATTCAGTTCAACTGTAACGGTTTTTACATTCCCTCTATAAGTGATACCTTATGAAAAGTGTCCTTTTCTGTGTGATTTATTTCACTTAGAATCGTCGTACCTAAATCCACTCATCATGCTGCTACTAGCCTTAGGACATTGATTTCATGGCTGAGTGATATTCCATTGTACATAAGGACCACAAATTCTTTACCCATTTTTCTCTTTCCTGGGATATTTAAGGTGGAATGAAGTGGAGGTCCTTGTCAACAGAGCAGCCCTAAACTTTGGGGTGCTTGTGTCTTGCTGATTTTTCATTTTCCCAATTTATACCCCCATGAGTGGAAGTGCCCTATGCTCTCTAAGCTGTGTTTTTTAGATGTTTCAGGACTCACCGTACACTTCTCCAGAGTGGCTGTTGGCAATTTACATCCCGCCCATCAGTGTAGCAAGGCTCCCATTTCTCCATGGCCTGTCCTGCATTTCTGGTTTTGACACTTTTTTCAGCATGGCCCTTTTGACCGATGGGAAGCGAGACTTCTTTGTAGCGCTGATTTGCCTTTCCAGGTTGCTTGGTTGGCCAAAAAGGGCGTATGCGTTTTTTCCTGAATATATTCAGGAAAAAACGCATACGCCCTTTTTGGCCAAGGGCATCATTGTCAACGTTTTGCCGCTTTTCATGTGCTTTAAAGGCGATTCGAATCTACCTCCTGAAATCTGATTCCTGCAATTCTGCCTTGATTTCAAATCCTCTTCTTTGCCTTCCCTCAATATATTTGTGGACGAGAGTTATCATTTATAACTCTGCAGGTTTGTGAATTGCAGTGCCCTGAAGCTCGATTTTACAACTCGCGTTTTTGGGAGCTGGCCGCAAAAGCGCAGGATGGCTTCAGGCCCTGTTCTCTTTCCAGGGGGCAGGATGAGCCTGTGGTTAATTCTTCTTCCTGATGGGAAAATAGAGTGACGTGTGCCTGTCCCAACACCAAGAGCCAGTCTCTCATTGGTTCCCTGTCTTCCCTTTCATCCTCAGGAAAAATTGCAACCTGTACGGAACAGGAGGTTAAAGGTGCTGATGCTCCAAGTAGGGAGATTGCTAGTAAAGCGGCTGGAATGGCGAACCCAGGCACAAGGAGATGAGAAATGAGGTGCGTTTTAGAAACCTTTCCCCATCACACGGTGTACCATCTTCTGGGTTTCTCATTCATGTTTTCGATGTAGGAAGATGCCCTTGAACCTGGAGATATGGGACCCATGCGATGGGTACCACGCAGTATTACTTTAAAGGGTCTGTGTGTGCTCACCCAACCTCACCAAACCTCTCAGCCCCAAGAGTGTCCACCCTTATGTCTCATCCAGCTGTGGGTCTAGATATGGTCAATCCAGGTTGCATCACAGCCCCTGAACGCATTGTGTAAGAATGTCTCTCTCTTTCACTGTCTTTGTTTCATGGGTTTTTCAAAGTAATTTATTTTCATAATGCGGTTTAGCTGCTTTTCACTGCTGTGTTTATGCCGCTTTATACCCACTTGACACACTAACAGAGAGATATCAATACATAGGTTTTAAGATTATTACTAGTCAGATATATTCTTGTGCGGTGAATAGGGCGTGTTGAGTCCAGTTCTCAGAGCAAGGAGTAGGTCTTGTCTATTACATATTGGGTTTATGGAACGGTATCTGAGCTAATTTGAAACCCTTGTTTGATGTATCACCCCACCTCCCCTTTCCCGTTAAGCAGCCATAGTGTGTTTTCTGCATGTGTGACTCTGTTCTGTTTTGTAATTCAGTTCATGTGTAACGGTTTTTACATTCCCTCTATCAGTGATACCTTATGAGAAGTGTCCTTTTGTGTGTGACTTATTTCACTTAGAATCTCGTACCTAAATCCATTCATCATGCTGCTACTAGCCTTATGACATTGATTTCATGGCTGAGTGATATTCCATTGTACATAAGGACCACAAATTGTTTATCCATTTTTCTCTTTCCTGGGATATTTAAGGTGGAATGAAGTGGAGGTCCTTGTCAACAGAGCAGCCCTAAGCTTTGGGGTGCTTGTGTCTTGCTGATTTTTCATTTTCCCAATTTATACCCCCATGAGTGGAAGTGCCCTATGCTCTCTAAGCTGTGTTTTTTAGATGTTTCAGGACTCACCGTACACTTCTCCAGAGTGGCTGTTGGCAATTTACATCCCACCCATCAGTGTAGCAAGGCTCCCATTTCTCCATAGCCTGTCCTGCATTTCTGGTTTTGACACTTTTTTCAGCATGGCCCTTTTGACCGATGGGATGTGAGACTTCTTTGTAGCGCTGATTTGCCTTTCCAGGTTGCTTGGTTGGCCAAAAAGGGCGTATGCGTTTTTTCCTGAATATATTCAGGAAAAAACGCATACGCCCTTTTTGGCCAAGGGCATCATTGTCAACGTTTTGCCGCTTTTCATGTGCTTTAAAGGCGATTCGAATCTACCTCCTGAAATCTGTTTCCTGCAATTCTGCCTTGATTTCAAATCCTCTTCGTTGCCTTCCCTCAATATATTTGTGGACGAGAGTTATCATTTATAACTCTGCAGGTTTGTGAATTGCAGTGCCCTGAGCCTCCATTTTACAACTCGTGTTTATGGGAGCTGGCCGCAAAAGCGCAGGATGGCTTCAGGCCCTGTTCTAGTTCCGGGGGGCGGGATGAGCCTGTGGTTAATTCTTCTTCCTGATGGGAAAATAGAGTGACCTGTGCCTTTCCCAACACCAAGAGCCAGTCTCTCATTGGTTCCCCGTCTTCCCGTTTATCCTCAGGAGAAATGGCAACCTGTACGGAACAGGAGGTTAAAGGGGCTGATGCTCCAAGTAGGGAGATTGCTAGTAAAGCGGCTGGAATGGCGAACCCAGGCACAAGGAGATGAGAAATGAGGTGCGTTTTAGAAACCTTTCCCCATCACACGGTGTACCATCTTCTGGGTTTCTCATTCATGTTTTCGATGTAGGAAGATGCCCTTGAACCTGGAGATATGGGACCCATGCGATGGGTACCACGCAGTATTACTTTAAAGGGTCTGCGTTTGCTCACCCAACCTCACCAAACCTCTCAGCCCCAAGAGTGTCCACCCTTATGTCTCATCCAGCCGTGAGTCTAGATATGGTCAATCCAGGTTGCATCACAGCCCCTGAACGCATTGTGTAAGAATGTCTCTCTCTTTCACTGTCTTTCTTTCATGGGTTTTTCAAAGTAATTTATTTTCATAATGCGGTTTAGCTGCTTTTCACTGCTGTGTTTATGCCGCTTTACACCCACTTGACACATTAACAGAGAGATATCAATACATAGGTTTTAAGATTATTACTAGTCAGATATATTCTTGTGCGGTGAATAGGGCGTGTTGAGTCCAGTTCTCTGAGCAAGGAGTAGGTCTTGTCTATTACATATTGGGTTTATGGAACGGTATCTGAGCTAATTTGAAACCCTTGTTTGATGTATCACCCCACCTCACCTTTCCCGTTAAGCAGCCATAGTGTGTTTTCTGCATGTGTGACTCTGTTCTGTTTTGTAATTCAGTTCATGTGTAACGGTTTTTACATTCCCTCTATCAGTGATACCTTATGAGAAGTGTCCTTTTCTGTGTGACTTATTTCACTTAGAATCGTCGTACCTAAATCCACTCATCATGCTGCTACTAGCCTTAGGACATTGATTTCATGGCTGAGTGATATTCCATTGTACATAAGGACCACAACTTCTTTACCCATTTTTCTCTTTCCTGGGATATTTAAGGTGGAATGAAGTGGAGGTCCTTGTCAACAGAGCAGCCCTAAACTTTGGGGTGCTTGTGTCTTGCTGATTTTTCATTTTCCCAATTTATACCCCCTTGAGTGGAAGTGCCCTATGCTCTCTAAGCTGTGTTTTTTAGATGTTTCAGGACTCACCGTACACTTCTCCAGAGTGGCTGTTGGCAATTTACATCCCGCCCATCAGTGTAGCAAGGCTCCCATTTCTCCATGGCCTGTCCTGCATTTCTGGTTTTGACACTTTCTTCAGCATGGCCCTTTTGACCGATGGGAAGCGAGACTTCTTTGTAGCGCTGATTTGGCTTTCCAGGTTGCTTGGTTGGCCAAAAAGGGCGTATGCGTTTTTTCCTGAATATATTCAGGAAAAAACGCATACGCCCTTTTTGGCCAAGGGCATCATTGTCAACGTTTTGCCGCTTTTCATGTGCTTTAAAGGCGATTCGAATCTACCTCCTGAAATCTGTTTCCTGCAATTCTGCCTTGATTTCAAATCCTCTTCGTTGCCTTCCCTCAATATATTTGTGGACGAGAGTTATCATTTATAACTCTGCAGGTTTGTGAATTGCAGTGCCCTGAAGCTCGATTTTACAACTCGCGTTTTTGGGAGCTGGCCGCAAAAGCGCAGGATGGCTTCAGGCCCTGTTCTCTTTCCAGGGGGCAGGATGAGCCTGTGGTTAATTCTTCTTCCTGATGGGAAAATAGAGTGACGTGTGCCTGTCCCAACACCAAGAGCCAGTCTCTCATTGGTTCCCTGTCTTCCCTTTCATCCTCAGGAAAAATTGCAACCTGTACGGAACAGGAGGTTAAAGGTGCTGATGCTCCAAGTAGGGAGATTGCTAGTAAAGCGGCTGGAATGGCGAACCCAGGCACAAGGAGATGAGAAATGAGGTGCGTTTTAGAAACCTTTCCCCATCACACGGTGTACCATCTTCTGGGTTTCTCATTCATGTTTTCGATGTAGGAAGATGCCCTTGAACCTGGAGATATGGGACCCATGCGATGGGTACCACGCAGTATTACTTTAAAGGGTCTGTGTGTGCTCACCCAACCTCACCAAACCTCTCAGCCCCAAGAGTGTCCACCCTTATGTCTCATCCAGCTGTGGGTCTAGATATGGTCAATCCAGGTTGCATCACAGCCCCTGAACGCATTGTGTAAGAATGTCTCTCTCTTTCACTGTCTTTGTTTCATGGGTTTTTAAAAGTAATTTATTTTCATAATGCGGTTTAGCTGCTTTTCACTGCTGTGTTTATGCCGCTTTATACCCACTTGACACACTAACAGAGAGATATCAATACATAGGTTTTAAGATTATTACTAGTCAGATATATTCTTGTGCGGTGAATAGGGCGTGTTGAGTCCAGTTCTCAGAGCAAGGAGTAGGTCTTGTCTATTACATATTGGGTTTATGGAACGGTATCTGAGCTAATTTGAAACCCTTGTTTGATGTATCACCCCACCTCCCCTTTCCCGTTAAGCAGCCATAGTGTGTTTTCTGCATGTGTGACTCTGTTCTGTTTTGTAATTCAGTTCATGTGTAACGGTTTTTACATTCCCTCTATCAGTGATACCTTATGAGAAGTGTCCTTTTGTGTGTGACTTATTTCACTTAGAATCTCGTACCTAAATCCATTCATCATGCTGCTACTTGCCTTATGACATTGATTTCATGGCTGAGTGATATTCCATTGTACATAAGGACCACAAATTGTTTATCCATTTTTCTCTTTCCTGGGATATTTAAGGTGGAATGAAGTGGAGGTCCTTGTCAACAGAGCAGCCCTAAGCTTTGGGGTGCTTGTGTCTTGCTGATTTTTCATTTTCCCAATTTATACCCCCATGAGTGGAAGTGCCCTATGCTCTCTAAGCTGTGTTTTTTAGATGTTTCAGGACTCACCGTACACTTCTCCAGAGTGGCTGTTGGCAATTTACATCCCACCCATCAGTGTAGCAAGGCTCCCATTTCTCCATAGCCTGTCCTGCATTTCTGGTTTTGACACTTTTTTCAGCATGGCCCTTTTGACCGATGGGATGTGAGACTTCTTTGTAGCGCTGATTTGCCTTTCCAGGTTGCTTGGTTGGCCAAAAAGGGCGTATGCGTTTTTTCCTGAATATATTCAGGAAAAAACGCATACGCCCTTTTTGGCCAAGGGCATCATTGTCAACGTTTTGCCGCTTTTCATGTGCTTTAAAGGCGATTCGAATCTACCTCCTGAAATCTGTTTCCTGCAATTCTGCCTTGATTTCAAATCCTCTTCGTTGCCTTCCCTCAATATATTTGTGGACGAGAGTTAGCATTTATAACTCTGCAGGTTTGTGAATTGCAGTGCCCTGAGCCTCCATTTTACAACTCGTGTTTTTGGGAGCTGGCCGCAAAAGCGCAGGATGGCTTCAGGCCGTGTTCTGGTTCCGGGGTGCGGGATGAGCCTGTGGTTAATTCTTCTTCCTGATGGGAAAATAGAGTGACCTGTGCCTTTCCCAACACCAAGAGCCAGTCTCTTATTGGTTCCCCGTCTTCCCGTTCATTGTCAGGAGAAATGGCAACCTGTACGGAACAGGAGGTTAAAGGTGCTGATGCTCCAAGTAGGGAGATTGCTAGTAAAGCGGCTGGAATGGCGAACCCGGACACAAGGAGATGAGAAATGAGGTGCGTTTTAGAAACCTTTCCCCATCACACGGTGTACCATCTTCTGGGTTTCTCATGCATGTTTTCGATGTAGGAAGATGCCCTTGAACCTGGAGATTTGGGACCCATGCGATGGGTACCACGCAGTATTACTTTAAATGGTCTTCGTTTGCTCACCCAACCTCACCAAACCTCTCAGCCCCAAGAGTGTCCACCCTTAGGTCTCATCCAGCTGTGGGTCTAGATATTGTCAATCCAGGTTGCATCACAGCCCCTGAACGCATTGTGTAAGAATGTCTCTCTCTTTCACTGTCTTTCTTTCATGGGTTTTTCAAAGTAATTTATTTTCATAATGGGGTTTAGCTGCTTTTCACTGCTGTGTTTATGCCTCTTTACACCCACTTGACACACTAACAGAGAGATATCAATACATAGGTTTTAAGATTATTACTAGTCAGATATATTCTTGTGCGGTGAATAGGGCGTGTTGAGTCCAGTTCTCTGAGCAAGGAGTAGGTCTTGTCTATTACATATTGGGTTTATGGAACGGTATCTGAGCTAATTTGAAACCCTTGTTTGATGTATCACCCCACCTCCCCTTTCCCGTTAAGCAGCCATAGTGTGTTTTCTGCATGTGTGACTCTGTTCTGTTTTGTAATTCAGTTCAACTGTAACGGTTTTTACATTCCCTCTATAAGTGATACCTTATGAAAAGTGTCCTTTTCTGTGTGATTTATTTCACTTAGAATCGTCGTACCTAAATCCACTGATCATGCTGCTACTAGCCTTATGACATTGATTTCATGGCTGAGTGATATTCCATTGTACATAAGGACCACAAATTCTTTACCCATTTTTCTCTTTCCTGGGATATTTAAGGTGGAATTAAGTGGAGGTCCTTGTCAACAGAGCAGCCCTAAACTTTGGGGTGCTTGTGTCTTGCTGATTTTTCATTTTCCCAATTTATACCCCCATGAGTGGAAGTGCCCTATGCTCTCTAAGCTGTGTTTTTTAGATGTTTCAGGACTCACCGTACACTTCTCCAGAGTGGCTGTTGGCAATTTACATCCCGCCCATCAGTGTAGCAAGGCTCCCATTTCTCCATGGCCTGTCCTGCATTTCTGGTTTTGACACTTTTTTCAGCATGGCCCTTTTGACCGATGGGAAGCGAGACTTCTTTGTAGCGCTGATTTGCCTTTCCAGGTTGCTTGGTTGGCCAAAAAGGGCGTATGCGTTTTTTCCTGAATATATTCAGGAAAAAACGCATACGCCCTTTTTGGCCAAGGGCATCATTGTCAACGTTTTGCCGCTTTTCATGTGCTTTAAAGGCGATTCGAATCTACCTCCTGAAATCTGTTTCCTGCAATTCTGCCTTGATTTCAAATCCTCTTCTTTGCCTTCCCTCAATATATTTGTGGACGAGAGTTATCATTTATAACCTGCAGGTTTGTGAATTGCAGTGCCCTGAAGCTCGATTTTACAACTCGCGTTTTTGGGAGCTGGCCGCAAAAGCGCAGGATGGCTTCAGGCCCTGTTCTCTTTCCAGGGGGCAGGATGAGCCTGTGGTTAATTCTTCTTCCTGATGGGAAAATAGAGTGACGTGTGCCTGTCCCAACACCAAGAGCCAGTCTCTCATTGGTTCCCTGTCTTCCCTTTCATCCTCAGGAAAAATTGCAACCTGTACGGAACAGGAGGTTAAAGGTGCTGATGCTCCAAGTAGGGAGATTGCTAGTAAAGCGGCTGGAATGGCGAACCCAGGCACAAGGAGATGAGAAATGAGGTGCGTTTTAGAAACCTTTCCCCATCACACGGTGTACCATCTTCTGGGTTTCTCATTCATGTTTTCGATGTAGGAAGATGCCCTTGAACCTGGAGATATGGGACCCATGCGATGGGTACCACGCAGTATTACTTTAAAGGGTCTGCGTTTGCTCACCCAACCTCACCAAACCTCTCAGCCCCAAGAGTGTCCACCCTTATGTCTCATCCAGCTGTGGGTCTAGATATGGTCAATCCAGGTTGCATCACAGCCCCTGAACGCATTGTGTAAGAATGTCTCTCTCTTTCACTGTCTTTGTTTCATGGGTTTTTAAAAGTAATTTATTTTCATAATGTGGTTTAGCTGCTTTTCACTGCTGTGTTTATGCCGCTTTATACCCACTTGACACACTAACAGAGAGATATCAATACATAGGTTTTAAGATTATTACTAGTCAGATATATTCTTGTGCGGTGAATAGGGCGTGTTGAGTCCAGTTCTCAGAGCAAGGAGTAGGTCTTGTCTATTACATATTGGGTTTATGGAACGGTATCTGAGCTAATTTGAAACCCTTGTTTGATGTATCACCCCACCTCCCCTTTCCCGTTAAGCAGCCATAGTGTGTTTTCTGCATGTGTGACTCTGTTCTGTTTTGTAATTCAGTTCATGTGTAACAGTTTTTACATTCCCTCTATCAGTGATACCTTATGAGAAGTGTCCTTTTGTGTGTGACTTATTTCACTTAGAATCTCGTACCTAAATCCATTCATCATGCTGCTACTAGCCTTAGGACATTGATTTCATGGCTGAGTGATATTCCATTGTACATAAGGAACACATCTTCTTTACCCATTTTTCTCTTTCCTGGGATATTTAAGGTGGAATGAAGTGGAGGTCCTTGTCAACAGAGCAGCCCTAAACTTTGGGGTGCTTGTGTCTTGCTGATTTTTTATTTTCCCAATTTATACCCCCATGAGTGGAAGTGCCCTATGCTCTCTAAGCTGTGTTTTTTAGATGTTTCAGGACTCACCGTACACTTCTCCAGAGTGGCTGTTGGCAATTTACATCCCGCCCATCAGTGTAGCAAGGCTCCCATTTCTCCATGGCCTGTCCTGCATTTCTGGTTTTGACACTTTTTTCAGCATGGCCCTTTTGACCGATGGGAAGCGAGACTTCTTTGTAGCGCTGATTTGCCTTTCCAGGTTGCTTGGTTGGCCAAAAAGGGCGTATGCGTTTTTTCCTGAATATATTCAGGAAAAAACGCATACGCCCTTTTTGGCCAAGGGCATCATTGTCAACGTTTTGCCGCTTTTCATGTGCTTTAAAGGCGATTCGAATCTACCTCCTGAAATCTGTTTCCTGCAATTCTGCCTTGATTTCAAATCCTCTTCTTTGCCTTCCCTCAATATATTTGTGGACGAGAGTTATCATTTATAACTCTGCAGGTTTGTGAATTGCAGTGCCCTGAAGCTCGATTTTACAACTCGCGTTTTTGGGAGCTGGCCGCAAAAGCGCAGGATGGCTTCAGGCCCTGTTCTCTTTCCAGGGGGCAGGATGAGCCTGTGGTTAATTCTTCTTCCTGATGGGAAAATAGAGTGACGTGTGCCTGTCCCAACACCAAGAGCCAGTCTCTCATTGGTTCCCTGTCTTCCCTTTCATCCTCAGGAAAAATTGCAACCTGTACGGAACAGGAGGTTAAAGGTGCTGATGCTCCAAGTAGGGAGATTGCTAGTAAAGCGGCTGGAATGGCGAACCCAGGCACAAGGAGATGAGAAATGAGGTGCGTTTTAGAAACCTTTCCCCATCACACGGTGTACCATCTTCTGGGTTTCTCATTCATGTTTTCGATGTAGGAAGATGCCCTTGAACCTGGAGATATGGGACCCATGCGATGGGTACCACGCAGTATTACTTTAAAGGGTCTGTGTTTGCTCACCCAACCTCACCAAACCTCTCAGCCCCAAGAGTGTCCACCCTTATGTCTCATCCAGCTGTGGGTCTAGATATGGTCAATCCAGGTTGCATCACAGCCCCTGAACGCATTGTGTAAGAATGTCTCTCTCTTTCACTGTCTTTGTTTCATGGGTTTTTAAAAGTAATTTATTTTCATAATGTGGTTTAGCTGCTTTTCACTGCTGTGTTTATGCCGCTTTATACCCACTTGACACACTAACAGAGAGATATCAATACATAGGTTTTAAGATTATTACTAGTCAGATATATTCTTGTGCGGTGAATAGGGCGTGTTGAGTCCAGTTCTCAGAGCAAGGAGTAGGTCTTGTCTATTACATATTGGGTTTATGGAACGGTATCTGAGCTAATTTGAAACCCTTGTTTGATGTATCACCCCACCTCCCCTTTCCCGTTAAGCAGCCATAGTGTGTTTTCTGCATGTGTGACTCTGTTCTGTTTTGTAATTCAGTTCATGTGTAACGGTTTTTACATTCCCTCTATCAGTGATACCTTATGAGAAGTGTCCTTTTGTGTGTGACTTATTTCACTTAGAATCTCGTACCTAAATCCATTCATCATGCTGCTACTAGCCTTAGGACATTGATTTCATGGCTGAGTGATATTCCATTGAACATAAGGAACACAACTTCTTTACCCATTTGTCTCTTTCCTGGGATATTTAAGGTGGAATGAAGTGGAGGTCCTTGTCAACAGAGCAGCCCTAAACTTTGGGGTGCTTGTGTCTTGCTGATTTTTCATTTTCCCAATTTATACCCCCATGAGTGGAAGTGCCCTATGCTCTCTAAGCTGTGTTTTTTAGATGTTTCAGGACTCACCGTACACTTCTCCACAGTGGCTGTTGGCAATTTACATCCCACCCATCAGTGTAGCAAGGCTCCCATTTCTCCATGGCCTGTCCTGCATTTCTGGTTTTGACACTTTTTTCAGCATGGCCCTTTTGACCGATGGGAAGCGAGACTTCTTTGTAGCGCTGATTTGCCTTTCCAGGTTGCTTGGTTGGCCAGAAAGGGCGTATGCGTTTTTTCCTGAATATATTCAGGAAAAAACGCATACGCCCTTTTTGGCCAAGGGCATCATTGTCAACGTTTTGCCGCTTTTCATGTGCTTTAAAGGCGATTCGAATCTACCTCCTGAAATCTGTTTCCTGCAATTCTGCCTTGATTTCAAATCCTCTTCGTTGCCTTCCCTCAATATATTTCTGGACGAGAGTTATCATTTATAACTCTGCAGGTTTGTGAATTGCAGTGCCCTGAGCCTCCATTTTACAACTCGTGATTTTGGGAGCGGGCCGCAAAAGCGCAGGATGGCTTCAGGCCCTGTTCAGGTTCCGGGGGGCGGGATGAGCCTGTTGTTAATTCTTCTTCCTGATGGGAAAATAGAGTGACCTGTGCCTTTCCCCACACCAAGAGCCAGTCTCTCATTGGTTCCCCGTCTTCCCGTTCATCGTCAGGAAAAATTGCAACCTATACGGAACAGGAGGTTAAAGGTGCTGATGCTCCAAGTAGGGAGATTGCTAGTAAAGCGGCTGGAATGGCGAACCCGGGCACAAGGAGATGAGAAATGAGGTGCGTTTTAGAAACCTTTCCCCATCACACGGTGTACCATCTTCTGGGTTTCTCATGCATGTTTTCGATGTAGGAAGATGCCCTTGAACCTGGAGATTTGGGACCCATGCGATGGCTACCACGCAGTATTACTTTAAATGGTCTGCGTTTGCTCACCCAACCTCACCAAACCTCTCAGCCCCAAGAGTGTCCACCCTTAGGTCTCATCCAGCTGTGGGTCTAGATATGGTCAATCCAGGTTGCATCACAGCCCCTGAACGCATTGTGTAAGAATGTCTCTCTCTTTCACTGTCTTTCTTTCATGGGTTTTTCAAAGTAATTTATTTTCATAATGGGGTTTAGCTGCTTTTCACGGCTGTGTTTATGCCGCTTTACACCCACTTGACACACTAAAAGAGAGATATCAATACATAGGTTTTAAGATTATTACTAGTCAGATATATTCTTGTGCGGTGAATAGGGCGTGTTGAGTCCAGTTCTCTGAGCAAGGAGTAGGTCTTGTCTATTACATATTGGGTTTATGGAACGGTACCTGAGCTAATTTGAAACCCTTGTTTTATGTATCACCCCACCTCCCCTTTCCCGTTAAGCAGCCATAGTTTGTTTTCTGCATGTGTGACTCTGTTCTGTTTTGTAATTCAGTTCAAGTGTAACGGTTTTTACATTCCCTCTATCAGTGATACCTTATGAGAAGTGTCCTTTTCTGTGTGATTTATTTCACTTAGAATCGTTGTACCTAAATCCACTCATCATGCTGCTACTAGCCTTAGGACATTGATTTCATGCCTGAGTGATATTCCATTGTACATAAGGAACACAACTTCTTTATCCATTTTTCTCTTTCCTGGGATATTTAAGGTGGAATGAAGTGGAGGTCCTTGTCAACAGAGCAGCCCTAAACTTTGGGGTGCTTGTGTCTTGCTGATTTTTCATTTTCCCAATTTATACCCCCATGAGTGGAAGTGCCCTATGCTCTCTAAGCTGTGTTTTTTAGATGTTTCAGGACTCACCGTACACTTCTCCAGAGTGGCTGTTGGCAATTTACATCCCGCCCATCAGTGTAGCAAGGCTCCCATTTCTCCATGGCCTGTCCTGCATTTCTGGTTTTGACACTTTTTTCAGCATGGCCCTTTTGACCGATGGGATGCGAGACTTCTTTGTAGCGCTGATTTGCCTTTCCAGGTTGCTTGGTTGGCCAAAAAGGGCGTATGCGTTTTTTCCTGAATATATTCAGGAAAAAACGCATACGCCCTTTTTGGCCAAGGGCATCATTGTCAACGTTTTGCCGCTTTTCATGTGCTTTAAAGGCGATTCGAATCTACCTCCTGAAATCTGTTTCCTGCAAATCTGCCTTGATTTCAAATCCTCTTCGTTGCCTTCCCTCAATATATTTCTGGACGAGAGTTATCATTTATAACTCTGCAGGTTTGTGAATTGCAGTGCCCTGAGCCTCCATTTTACAACTCGTGATTTTGGGAGCGGGCCGCAAAAGCGCAGGATGGCTTCAGGCCCTGTTCAGGTTCCGGGGGGCGGGATGAGCCTGTTGTTAATTCTTCTTCCTGATGGGAAAATAGAGTGACCTGTGCCTTTCCCCACACCAAGAGCCAGTCTCTCATTGGTTCCCCGTCTTCCCGTTCATCGTCAGGAAAAATTGCAACCTATACGGAACAGGAGGTTAAAGGTGCTGATGCTCCAAGTAGGGAGATTGCTAGTAAAGCAGCTGGAATGGCGAACCCGGGCACAAGGAGATGAGAAATGAGGTGCGTTTTAGAAACCTTTCCCCATCACACGGTGTACCATCTTCTGGGTTTCTCATGCATGTTTTCGATGTAGGAAGATGCCCTTGAACCTGGAGATTTGGGACCCATGCGATGGGTACCACGCAGTATTACTTTAAATGGTCTGCGTTTGCTCACCCAACCTCACCAAACCTCTCAGCCCCAAGAGTGTCCACCCTTAGGTCTCATCCAGCTGTGGGTCTAGATATGGTCAATCCAGGTTGCATCACAGCCCCTGAACGCATTGTGTAAGAATGTCTCTCTCTTTCACTGTCTTTCTTTCATGGGTTTTTCAAAGTAATTTATTTTCATAATGGGGTTTAGCTGCTTTTCACGGCTGTGTTTATGCCGCTTTACACCCACTTGACACACTAAAAGAGAGATATCAATACATAGGTTTTAAGATTATTACTAGTCAGATATATTCTTGTGCGGTGAATAGGGCGTGTTGAGTCCAGTTCTCTGAGCAAGGAGTAGGTCTTGTCTATTACATATTGGGTTTATGGAACGGTACCTGAGCTAATTTGAAACCCTTGTTTTATGTATCACCCCACCTCCCCTTTCCCGTTAAGCAGCCATAGTTTGTTTTCTGCATGTGTGACTCTGTTCTGTTTTGTAATTCAGTTCAAGTGTAACGGTTTTTACATTCCCTCTATCAGTGATACCTTATGAGAAGTGTCCTTTTCTGTGTGATTTATTTCACTTAGAATCGTTTTACCTAAATCCACTCATCATGCTGCTACTAGCCTTAGGACATTGATTTCATGCCTGAGTGATATTCCATTGTACATAAGGAACACAACTTCTTTATCCATTTTTCTCTTTCCTGGGATATTTAAGGTGGAATGAAGTGGAGGTCCTTGTCAACAGAGCAGCCCTAAACTTTGGGGTGCTTGTGTCTTGCTGATTTTTCATTTTCCCAATTTATACCCCCATGAGTGGAAGTGCCCTATGCTCTCTAAGCTGTGTTTTTTAGATGTTTCAGGACTCACCGTACACTTCTCCAGAGTGGCTGTTGGCAATTTACATCCCGCCCATCAGTGTAGCAAGGCTCCCATTTCTCCATGGCCTGTCCTGCATTTCTGGTTTTGACACTTTTTTCAGCATGGCCCTTTTGACCGATGGGATGCGAGACTTCTTTGTAGCGCTGATTTGCCTTTCCAGGTTGCTTAGTTGGCCAAAAAGGGCGTATGCGTTTTTTCCTGAATATATTCAGGAAAAAACGCATACGCCCTTTTTGGCCAAGGGCATCATTGTCAACGTTTTGCCGCTTTTCATGTGCTTTAAAGGCGATTCGAATCTACCTCCTGAAATCTGTTTCCTGCAATTCTGCCTTGATTTCAAATCCTCTTCGTTGCCTTCCCTCAATATATTTCTGGACGAGAGTTATCATTTATAACTCTGCAGGTTTGTGAATTGCAGTGCCCTGAGCCTCCATTTTACAACTCGTGATTTTGGGAGCGGGCCGCAAAAGCGCAGGATGGCTTCAGGCCCTGTTCAGGTTCCGGGGGGCGGGATGAGCCTGTTGTTAATTCTTCTTCCTGATGGGAAAATAGAGTGACCTGTGCCTTTCCCCACACCAAGAGCCAGTCTCTCATTGGTTCCCCGTCTTCCCGTTCATCGTCAGGAAAAATTGCAACCTATACGGAACAGGAGGTTAAAGGTGCTGATGCTCCAAGTAGGGAGATTGCTAGTAAAGCGGCTGGAATGGCGAACCCGGGCACAAGGAGATGAGAAATGAGGTGCGTTTTAGAAACCTTTCCCCATCACACGGTGTACCATCTTCTGGGTTTCTCATGCATGTTTTCGATGTAGGAAGATGCCCTTGAACCTGGAGATTTGGGACCCATGCGATGGCTACCACGCAGTATTACTTTAAATGGTCTGCGTTTGCTCACCCAACCTCACCAAACCTCTCAGCCCCAAGAGTGTCCACCCTTAGGTCTCATCCAGCTGTGGGTCTAGATATGGTCAATCCAGGTTGCATCACAGCCCCTGAACGCATTGTGTAAGAATGTCTCTCTCTTTCACTGTCTTTCTTTCATGGGTTTTTCAAAGTAATTTATTTTCATAATGGGGTTTAGCTGCTTTTCACGGCTGTGTTTATGCCGCTTTACACCCACTTGACACACTAAAAGAGAGATATCAATACATAGGTTTTAAGATTATTACTAGTCAGATATATTCTTGTGCGGTGAATAGGGCGTGTTGAGTCCAGTTCTCTGAGCAAGGAGTAGGTATTGTCTATTACATATTGGGTTTATGGAACGGTACCTGAGCTAATTTGAAACCCTTGTTTTATGTATCACCCCACCTCCCCTTTCCCGTTAAGCAGCCATAGTTTGTTTTCTGCATGTGTGACTCTGTTCTGTTTTGTAATTCAGTTCAAGTGTAACGGTTTTTACATTCCCTCTATCAGTGATACCTTATGAGAAGTGTCCTTTTCTGTGTGATTTATTTCACTTAGAATCGTTGTACCTAAATCCACTCATCATGCTGCTACTAGCCTTAGGACATTGATTTCATGCCTGAGTGATATTCCATTGTACATAAGGAACACAACTTCTTTATCCATTTTTCTCTTTCCTGGGATATTTAAGGTGGAATGAAGTGGAGGTCCTTGTCAACAGAGCAGCCCTAAACTTGGGGTGCTTGTGTCTTGCTGATTTTTCATTTTCCCAATTTATACCCCCATGAGTGGAAGTGCCCTATGCTCTCTAAGCTGTGTTTTTTAGATGTTTCAGGACTCACCGTACACTTCTCCAGAGTGGCTGTTGGCAATTTACATCCCGCCCATCAGTGTAGCAAGGCTCCCATTTCTCCATGGCCTGTCCTGCATTTCTGGTTTTGAAACTTTTTTCAGCATGGCCCTTTTGACCGATGGGATGCGAGACTTCTTTGTAGCGCTGATTTGCCTTTCCAGGTTGCTTGGTTGGCCAAAAAGGGCGTATGCGTTTTTTCCTGAATGTATTCAGGAAAAGACGCATACGTCCTTTTTGGCCAAGGGCATCATTGTCAACATTTTGCCGCTTTTCATGTGCTTTAAAGGAGATTCGAATCTACCTCCTGAAATCTGTTTCCTGCAATTCTGCCTTGATTTCAAATCCTCTTCGTTGCCTTCCCTCAATATATTTGTGGACGAGAGTTATCATTTATAACTCTGCAGGTTTGTGAATTGCAGTGCCCTGAGCCTCCATTTTACAACTCGTGATTTTGGGAGCGGGCCGCAAAAGCGCAGGATGGCTTCAGGCACTGTTCTGGTTCCGGGGGGCGGGATGAGCCTGTGGTTAATTCTTCTTCCTGATGGGAAAATAGAGTGACGTGTGCCTGTCCCAACACCAAGAGCCAGTCTCTCATTGGTTCCCTGTCTTCCCTTTCATCCTCAGGAAAAATTGCAATCTGTACGGAACAGGAGGTTAAAGGTGCTGATGCTACAAGTAGGGAGATTGCTTGTAAAGCGGCTGGAATGGCGAACCCAGGCACAAGGAGATGAGAAATGAGGTGCGTTTTAGAAACCTTTCCCCATCACACGGTGTACCATCTTCTGGGTTTCTCATTCATGTTTTCGATGTAGGAAGATGCCCTTGAGCCTGGAGATATGGGACCCATGCGATGGGTACCACGCAGTATTACTTTAAAGGGTCTGTGTTTGCTCACCCAACCTCACCAAACCTCTCAGCCCCAAGAGTGTCCACCCTTATGTCTCATCCAGCTGTGGGTCTAGATATGGTCAATCCAGGTTGCATCACAGCCCCTGAACGCATTGTGTAAGAATGTCTCTCTCTTTCACTGTCTTTGTTTCATGGGTTTTTAAAAGTAATTTATTTTCATAATGCGGTTTAGCTGCTTTTCACTGCTGTGTTTATGCCGCTTTATACCCACTTGACACACTAACAGAGAGATATCAATACATAGGTTTTAAGATTATTACTAGTCAGATATATTCTTGTGCGGTGAATAGGGCGTGTTGAGTCCAGTTCTCAGAGGAAGGAGTAGATCTTGTCTATTACATATTGGGTTTATGGAACGGTATCTGAGCTAATTTGAAACCCTTGTTTGATGTATCACCCCACCTCCCCTTGCCCGTTAAGCAGCCATAGTGTGTTTTCTGCATGTGTGACTCTGTTCTGTTTTGTAATTCAGTTCATGTGTAACGGTTTTTACATTCCCTCTATCAGTGATACCTTATGAGAAGTGTCCTTTTGTGTGTGACTTATTTCACTTGGTTTTTACATTCCCTCTATCAGTGATACCTTATGAGAAGTGTCCTTTTGTGTGTGACTTATTTCACTTAGAATCTCGTACCTAAATCCATTCATCATGCTGCTACTAGCCTTAGGACATTGATTTCATGGCTGAGTGATATTCCATTGTACATAAGGAACACAACTTCTTTACCCATTTGTCTCTTTCCTGGGATATTTAAGGTGGAATGAAGTGGAGGTCCTTGTCAACAGTGCAGCCCTAAACTTTGGGGTGCTTGTGTCTTGCTGATTTTTCATTTTCCCAATTTATACCCCCTTGAGTGGAAGTGCCCTATGCTCTCTAAGCTGTGTTTTTTAGATGTTTCAGGACTCACCGTACACTTCTCCACAGTGGCTGTTGGCAATTTACATCCCGCCCATCAGTGTAGCAAGGCTCCCATTTCTCCATGGCCTCTCCTGCATTTCTGGTTTTGACACTTTCTTCAGCATGGCCCTTTTGACCGATGGGAAGCGAGACTTCTTTGTAGCGCTGATTTGCCTTTCCAGGTTGCTTGGTTGGCCAAAAAGGGCGTATGCGTTTTTTCCTGAATATATTCAGGAAAAAACGCATACGCCCTTTTTGGCCAAGGGCATCATTGTCAACGTTTTGCCGCTTTTCATGTGCTTTAAAGGCGATTCGAATCTACCTCCTGAAATCTGTTTCCTGCAATTCTGCCTTGATTTCAAATCCTCTTCCTTGCCTTCCCTCAATATATTTGTGGACGAGAGTTATCATTTATAACTCTGCAGGTTTGTGAATTGCAGTGCCCTGAGCCTCCATTTTACAACTCGTGTTTTTGGGAGCTGGCCGCAAAAGCGCAGGATGGCTTCAGGCCCTGTTCTGGTTCCGGGGTGCGGGATGAGCCTGTGGTTAATTCTTCTTCCTGATGGGAAAATAGAGTGACCTGTGCCTTTCCCAACACGAAGAGCCAGTCTCTCATTGGTTCCCCGTCTTCCCGTTCATTGTCAGGAGAAATGGCAACCTGTACGGAACAGGAGGTTAAAGGTGCTGATGCTCCAAGTAGGGAGATTGCTAGTAAAGCGGCTGGAATGGCGAACCCGGACACAAGGAGATGAGAAATGAGGTGCGTTTTGGAAACCTTTCCCCATCACACGGTGTACCATCTTCTGGGTTTCTCATGCATGTTTTCGATGTAGGAAGATGCCCTTGAACCTGGAGATTTGGGACCCATGCGATGGGTACCACGCAGTATTACTTTAAATGGTCTGCGTTTGCTCACCCAACCTCACCAAACCTCTCAGCCCCAAGAGTGTCCACCCTTAGGTCTCATCCAGCTGTGGGTCTAGATATGGTCAATCCAGGTTGCATCACAGCCCCTGAACGCATTGTATAAGAATGTCTCTCTCTTTCACTGTCTTTCTTTCATGGGTTTTTCAAAGTAATTTATTTTCATAATGGGGTTTAGCTGCTTTTCACTGCTGTGTTTATGCCGCTTTACACCCACTTGACACACTAACAGAGAGATATCAATACATAGGTTTTAAGATTATTACTAGTCAGATATATTCTTGTGCGGTGAATAGGGCGTGTTGAGTCCAGTTCTCTGAGCAAGGAGTAGGTCTTGTCTATTACATATTGGGTTTATGGAACGGTATCTGAGCTAATTTGAAACCCTTGTTTTATGTATCACCCCACCTCCCCTTTCCCGTTAAGCAGCCATAGTGTGTTTTCTGCATGTGTGACTCTGTTCTGTTTTGTAATTCATTTCAAGTGTAACGGTTTTTACATTCCCTCTATAAGTGATACCTTATGAGAAGTGTCCTTTTCTGTGTGATTTATTTCACTTAGAATCGTCGTACCTAAATCCACTCATCATGCTGCTACTAGCCTTAGGACATTGATTTCATGGCTGAGTGATATTCCATTGTACATAAGGACCACAACTTCTTTATCCATTTTTCTCTTTCCTGGGATATTTAAGGTGGAATGAAGTGGAGGTCCTTGTCAACAGAGCAGCCCTAAACTTTGGGGTGCTTGTGTCTTGCTGATTTTTCATTTTCCCAATTTATACCCCCATGAGTGGAAGTGCCCTATGCTCTCTAAGCTGTGTTTTTTAGATGTTTCAGGACTCACCGTACACTTCTCCAGAGTGGCTGTTGGCAATTTACATCCCGCCCATCAGTGTAGCAAGGTTCCCATTTCTCCATGGCCTGTCCTGCATTTCTGGTTTTGACACTTTTTTCAGCATGGCCCTTTTGACCGATGGGATGCGAGACTTCTTTGTAGCGCTGATTTGCCTTTCCAGATTGCTTGGTTGGCCAAAAAGGGCGTATGCGTTTTTTCCTGAATATATTCAGGAAAAAACGCATACGCCCTTTTTGGCCAAGGGCATCATTGTCAACGTTTTGCCGCTTTTCATGTGCTTTAAAGGCGATTCGAATCTACCTCCTGAAATCTGTTTCCTGCAATTCTGCCTTGATTTCAAATCCTCTTCGTTGCCTTCCCTCAATATATTTGTGGACGAGAGTTATCATTTATAACTGCAGGTTTGTGAATTGCAGTGCCCTGAGCCTCCATTTTACAACTCGTGTTTATGGGAGCTGGCCGCAAAAGCGCAGGATGGCTTCAGGCCCTGTTCTAGTTCCGGGGGGCGGGATGAGCCTGTGGTTAATTCTTCTTCCTGATGGGAAAATAGAGTGACCTGTGCCTTTCCCAACACGAAGAGCCAGTCTCTCATTGGTTCCCCGTCTTCCCGTTCATCCTCAGGAGAAATGGCAACCTGTACGGAACAGGAGGTTAAAGGTGCTGATGCTCCAAGTAGGGAGATTGCTAGTAAAGCGGCTGGAATGGCGAACCCGGGCACAAGGAGATGAGAAATGAGGTGCGTTTTAGAAACCTTTCCCCATCACACGGTGTACCATCTTCTGGGTTTCTCATTCATGTTTTCGATGTAGGAAGATGCCCTTGAACCTGGAGATATGGGACCCATGCGATGGGTACCACGCAGTATTACTTTAAAGGGTCTGCGTTTGCTCACCCAACCTCACCAAACCTCTCAGCCCCAAGAGTGTCCACCCTTATGTCTCATCCAGCCGTGAGTCTAGATATGGTCAATCCAGGTTGCATCACAGCCCCTGAACGCATTGTGTAAGAATGTCTCTCTCTTTCACTGTCTTTCTTTCATGGGTTTTTCAAAGTAATTTATTTTCATAATGCGGTTTAGCTGCTTTTCACTGCTGTGTTTATGCCGCTTTACACCCACTTGACACACTAACAGAGAGATATCAATACATAGGTTTTACGATTATTATTAGTCAGATATATTCTTGTGCGGTGAATAGGGCGTGTTGAGTCCAGTTCTCTGAGCAAGGAGTAGGTCTTGTCTATTACATATTGGGTTTATGGAACGGTATCTGAGCTAATTTGAAACCCTTGTTTGATGTATCACCCCACCTCACCTTTCCCGTTAAGCAGCCATAGTGTGTTTTCTGCATGTGTGACTCTGTTCTGTTTTGTAATTCAGTTCATGTGTAACGGTTTTTACATTCCCTCTATCAGTGATACCTTATGAGAAGTGTCCTTTTCTGTGTGACTTATTTCACTTAGAATCGTCGTACCTAAATCCACTCATCATGCTGCTACTAGCCTTAGGACATTGATTTCATGGCTGAGTGATATTCCATTGTACATAAGGACCACAACTTCTTTACCCATTTTTCTCTTTCCTGGGATATTTAAGGTGGAATGAAGTGGAGGTCCTTGTCAACAGAGCAGCCCTAAACTTTGGGGTGCTTGTGTCTTGCTGATTTTTCATTTTCCCAATTTATACCCCCTTGAGTGGAAGTGCCCTATGCTCTCTAAGCAGTGTTTTTTAGATGTTTCAGGACTCACCGTACACTTCTCCACAGTGGCTGTTGGCAATTTACATCCCGCCCATCAGTGTAGCAAGGCTCCCATTTCTCCATGGCCTCTCCTGCATTTCTGGTTTTGACACTTTCTTCAGCATGGCCCTTTTGACCGATGGGAAGCGAGACTTCTTTGTAGCGCTGATTTGCCTTTCCAGGTTGCTTGGTTGGCCAAAAAGGGCGTATGCGTTTTTTCCTGAATATATTCAGGAAAAAACGCATACGCCCTTTTTGGCCAAGGGCATCATTGTCAACGTTTTGCCGCTTTTCATGTGCTTTAAAGGCGATTCGAATCTACCTCCTGAAATCTGTTTCCTGCAATTCTGCCTTGATTTCAAATCCTCTTCTTTGCCTTCCCTCAATATATTTGTGGACGAGAGTTATCACTTATAACTCTGCAGGTTTGTGAATTGCAGTGCCATGAAGCTCGATTTTACACCTCGCGTTTTTGGGAGCTGGCCGCAAAAGCGCAGGATGGCTTCAGGCCCTGTTCTGGTTCCGGGGGGCAGGCTGAGCCTGTGGTTAATTCTTCTTCCTGATGGGAAAATAGAGTGACCTGTACCTGTCCCAACACCAAGAGCCAGTCTCTCATTGGTTCCCCGTCTTCCCGTTCATCCTCAGGAAAAATTGCAACCTGTACGGAACAGGAGGTTAAAGGTGCTGATGCTCCAAGTAGGGAGATTGCTAGTAAAGCGGCTGGAATGGGGAACCCGGGCACAAGGAGATGAGAAATGAGGTGCGTTTTAGAAACCTTTCCCCATCACACGGTGTACCATCTTCTGGGTTTCTCATGCATGTTTTCGATGTAGGAAGATGCCCTTGAACCTGGAGATTTGGGACCCATGCGATGGGTACCACGCAGTATTACTTTAAAGGGTCTGCGTTTGCTCACCCAACCTCACCAAACCTCTCAGCCCCAAGAGTGTCCACCCTTATGTCTCATCCAGCTGTGGGTCTAGATATGGTCAATCCAGGTTGTATCACAGCCCCTGAACGCATTGTGTAAGAATGTCTCTCTCTTTCACTGTCTGTCTTTCATGGGTTTTTCAAAGTAATTTATTTTCATAATGGGGTTTAGCTGATTTTCACTGCTGTGTTTATGCCGCTTTACACCCACTTGACACACTAACAGAGAGATATCAATACATAGGTTTTAAGATTATTACTAGTCAGATATATTCTTGTGCGGTGAATAGGGCGTGTTGAGTCCAGTTCTCTGAGCAAGGAGTAGGTCTTGTCTATTACATATTGGGTTTATGGAACGGTATCTGAGCTAATTTGAAACCCTTGTTTTATGTATCACCCCACCTCCCCTTTCCCGTTAAGCAGCCATAGTGTGTTTTCTGCATGTGTGACTGTGTTCTGATTTGTAATTCAGTTCAAGTGTAACGGTTTTTACATTCCCTCTATAAGTGATACCTTATGAGAAGTGTCCTTTTCTGTGTGATTTATTTCACTTAGAATCGTCGTACCTAAATCCACTCATCATGCTGCTACTAGCCTTATGACATTGATTTCATGGCTGAGTGATATTCCATTGTACATAAGGACCACAACTTCTTTATCCATTTTTCTCTTTCCTGGGATATTGAAGGTGGAATGAAGTGGAGGTCATTGTCAACAGAGCAGCCCTAAACTTTGGGGTGCTTGTGTCTTGCTGATTTTTCATTTTCCCAATTTATACCCCCATGAGTGGAAGTGCCCTATGCTCTCTAAGCTGTGTTTTTTAGATGTTTCAGGACTCACCGTACACTTCTCCAGAGTGGCTGTTGGCAATTTACATCCCACCCATCAGTGTAGCAAGGTTCCCATTTCTCCATAGCCTGTCCTGCATTTCTGGTTTTGACACTTTTTTCAGCATGGCCCTTTTGACCGATGGGATGCGAGACTTCTTTGTAGCGCTGATTTGCCTTTCCAGGTTGCTTGGTTGGCCAAAAAGGGCGTATGCGTTTTTTCCTGAATATATTCAGGAAAAAACGCATACGCCCTTTTTGGCCAAGGGCATCATTGTCAACGTTTTGCCGCTTTTCATGTGCTTTAAAGGCGATTCGAATCTACCTCCTGAAATCTGTTTCCTGCAATTCTGCCTTGATTTCAAATCCTCTTCGTTGCCTTCACTCAATATATTTGTGGACGAGAGTTATCATTTATAACTCTGCAGGTTTGTGAATTGCAGTGCCCTGAGCCTCCATTTTACAACTCGTGTTTTTGGGAGCTGGCCGCAAAAGCGCAGGATGGCTTCAGGCCCTGTTCTGGTTCCGGGGGGCGGGATGAGCGTGTGGTTAATTCTTCTTCCTGATGGGAAAATAGAGTGACCTGTGCCTTTCCCAACACCAAGAGCCAGTCTCTCATTGGTTCCCCGTCTTCCCGTTCATCGTCAGGAGAAATGGCAACCTGTACGGAACAGGAGGTTAAAGGTGCTGATGCTCCAAGTAGGGAGATTACTAGTAAAGCGGCTGGAATGGCGAACACGGGCACAAGGAGATGAGAAATGAGGTGCGTTTTAGAAACCTTTCCCCATCACATGGTGTACCATCTTCTGGGTTTCTCATGCATGTTTTCGATGTAGGAAGATGCCCTTGAACCTGGAGATTTGGGACCCATGCGATGGGTACCACGCAGTATTACTTTAAATGGTCTGCGTTTGCTCACCCAACCTCACCAAACCTCTCAGCCCCAAGAGTGTCCACCCTTAGGTCTCATCCAGCTGTGGGTCTAGATATGGTCAATCCAGGTTGCATCACAGCCCCTGAACGCATTGTGTAAGAATGTCTCTCTCTTTCACTGTCTTTCTTTCATGGGTTATTCAAAGTAATTTATTTTCATAATGGGGTTTAGCTGCTTTTCACTGCTGTGTTTATGCCGCTTTACACCCACTTGACACACTAAAAGAGAGATATCAATACATAGGTTTTAAGATTATTACTAGTCAGATATATTCTTGTGCGGTGAATAGGGCGTGTTGAGTCCAGTTCTCTGAGCAAGGAGTAGGTCTTGTCTATTACATATTGGGTTTATGGAACGGTATCTGAGCTAATTTGAAACCCTTGTTTGATGTATCACCCCACCTCACCTTTCCCGTTAAGCAGCCATAGTGTGTTTTCTGCATGTGTGACTCTGTTCTGTTTTGTAATTCAGTTCATGTGTAACGGTTTTTACATTCCCTCTATCAGTGATACCTTATGAGAAGTGTCCTTTTCTGTGTGACTTATTTCACTTAGAATCGTCGTACCTAAATCCACTCATCATGCTGCTACTAGCCTTAGGACATTGATTTCATGGCTGAGTGATATTCCATTGTACATAAGGACCACAACTTCTTTACCCATTTTTCTCTTTCCTGGGATATTTAAGGTGGAATGAAGTGGAGGTCCTTGTCAACAGAGCAGCCCTAAACTTTGGGGTGCTTGTGTCTTGCTGATTTTTCATTTTCCCAATTTATACCCCCTTGAGTGGAAGTGCCCTATGCTCTCTAAGCTGTGTTTTTTAGATGTTTCAGGACTCACCGTACACTTCTCCACAGTGGCTGTTGGCAATTTACATCCCGCCCATCAGTGTAGCAAGGCTCCCATTTCTCCATGGCCTCTCCTGCATTTCTGGTTTTGACACTTTCTTCAGCATGGCCCTTTTGACCGATGGGAAGCGAGACTTCTTTGTAGCGCTGATTTGCCTTTCCAGGTTGCTTGGTTGGCCAAAAAGGGCGTATGCGTTTTTTCCTGAATATATTCAGGAAAAAACGCATACGCCCTTTTTGGCCAAGGGCATCATTGTCAACGTTTTGCCGCTTTTCATGTGCTTTAAAGGCGATTCGAATCTACCTCCTGAAATCTGTTTCCTGCAATTCTGCCTTGATTTCAAATCCTCTTCGTTGCCTTCCCTCAATATATTTGTGGACGAGAGTTATCATTTATAACTCTATAGGTTTGTGAATTGCAGTGCCCTGAGCCTCCATTTTACAACTCGTGTTTTTGGGAGCTGGCCGCAAAAGCGCAGGATGGCTTCAGGCCCTGTTCTGGTTCCGGGGGGCGGGATGAGCGTGTGGTTAATTCTTCTTCCTGATGGGAAAATAGAGTGACCTGTGCCTTTCCCAACACCAAGAGCCAGTCTCTCATTGGTTCCCCGTCTTCCCGTTCATCGTCAGGAGAAATGGCAACCTGTACGGAACAGGAGGTTAAAGGTGCTGATGCTCCAAGTAGGGAGATTACTAGTAAAGCGGCTGGAATGGCGAACACGGGCACAAGGAGATGAGAAATGAGGTGCGTTTTAGAAAATTTTCCCCATCACATGGTGTACCATCTTCTGGGTTTCTCATGCATGTTTTCGATGTAGGAAGATGCCCTTGAACCTGGAGATTTGGGACCCATGCGATGGGTACCACGCAGTATTACTTTAAAGGGTCTGCGTTTGCTCACCCAACCTCACCAAACCTCTCAGCCCCAAGAGTGTCCACCCTTATGTCTCATCCAGCTGTGGGTCTAGATATGGTCAATCCAGGTTGCATCACAGCCCCTGAACGCATTGTGTAAGAATGTCTCTCTCTTTCACTGTCTTTCTTTCATGGGTTTGTCAAAGTAATTTATTTTCATAATGGGGTTTAGCTGCTTTTCACTGCTGTGTTTATGCCGCTTTACACCCACTTGACACACTAACAGAGAGATATCAATACAAAGGTTTTAAGATTATTAGTAGTCAGATATATTCTTGTGCGGTGAATAGGGCGTGTTGAGTCCAGTTCTCTGAGCAAGGAGTAGGTCTTGTCTATTACATATTGGGTTTATGGAACAGTATCTGAGCTAATTTGAAACCCTTGTTTTATGTATCACCCCACCTCACCTTTCCCGTTAAACAGCCATAGTGTGTTTTCTGCATGTGTTACTCTGTTCTGTTTTGTAATTCAGTTCAAGTGTAACGGTTTTTACATTCCCTCTATCAGTGATACCTTATGAGAAGTGTCCATTTCTGTGTGACTTATTTCACTTAGAATCGTCGTACCTAAATCCACTCATCATGCTGCTACTAGCCTTAGGACATTGATTTCATGGCTGAGTGATATTCCATTGTACATAAGGACCACAACTTCTTTACCCATTTTTCTCTTTCCTGGGATATTTAAGGTGGAATGAAGTGGAGGTCCTTGTCAACAGAGCAGCTCTAAACTTTGGGGTGCTTGTGTCTTGCTGATTTTTCATTTTCCCAATTTATACCCCCATGAGTGGAAGTGCCCTATGCTCTCTAAGCTGTGTTTTTTAGATGTTTCAGGACTCACCGTACACTTCTCCAGAGTGGCTGTTGGCAATTTACATCCCGCCCATCAGTGTAGCAAGGCTCCCATTTCTCCATGGCCTGTCCTGCATTTCTGGTTTTGACACTTTTTTCAGCATGGCCCTTTTGACCGATGGGAAGCGAGACTTCTTTGTAGCGCTGATTTGCCTTTCCAGGTTGCTTGGTTGGCCAAAAAGGGCGTATGCGTTTTTTCCTGAATATATTCAGGAAAAAACGCATACGCCCTTTTTGGCCAAGGGCATCATTGTCAACGTTTTGCCGCTTTTCATGTGCTTTAAAGGCGATTCGAATCTACCTCCTGAAATCTGTTTCCTGCAATTCTGCCTTGATTTCAAATCCTCTTCGTTGCCTTCACTCAATATATTTGTGGACGAGAGTTATCATTTATAACTCTGCAGGTTTGTGAATTGCAGTGCCCTGAGCCTCCATTTTACAACTCGTGTTTTTGGGAGCTGGCCGCAAAAGCGCAGGATGGCTTCAGGCCCTGTTCTGGTTCCGGGGGGCGGGATGAGCGTGTGGTTAATTCTTCTTCCTGATGGGAAAATAGAGTGACCTGTGCCTTTCCCAACACCAAGAGCCAGTCTCTCATTGGTTCCCCGTCTTCCCGTTCATCGTCAGGAGAAATGGCAACCTGTACGGAACAGGAGGTTAAAGGTGCTGATGCTCCAAGTAGGGAGATTACTAGTAAAGCGGCTGGAATGGCGAACACGGGCACAAGGAGATGAGAAATGAGGTGCGTTTTAGAAACCTTTCCCCATCACACGGTGTACCATCTTCTGGGTTTCTCATGCATGTTTTCGATGTAGGAAGATGCCCTTGAACCTGGAGATTTGGGACCCATGCGATGGGTACCACGCAGTATTACTTTAAATGGTCTGCGTTTGCTCACCCAACCTCACCAAACCTCTCAGCCCCAAGAGTGTCCACCCTTAGGTCTCATCCAGCTGTGGGTCTAGATATGGTCAATCCAGGTTGCATCACAGCCCCTGAACGCATTGTATAAGAATGTCTCTCTCTTTCACTGTCTTTCTTTCATGGGTTTTTCAAAGTAATTTATTTTCATAATGGGGTTTAGCTGCTTTTCACTGCTGTGTTTATGCCGCTTTACACCCACTTGACACACTAACAGAGAGATATCAATACATAGGTTTTAAGATTATTAGTAGTCAGATATATTCTTGTGCGGTGAATAGGGCGTGTTGAGTCCAGTTCTCTGAGCAAGGAGTAGGTCTTGTCTATTACATATTGGGTTTATGGAACGGTATCTGAGCTAATTTGAAACCCTTGTTTGATGTATCACCCCACCTCACCTTTCCCGTTAAGCAGCCATAGTGTGTTTTCTGCATGTGTGACTCTATTCTGTTTTGTAATTCAGTTCATGTGTAACGGTTTTTACATTCCCTCTATCAGTGATACCTTATGAGAAGTGTCCTTTTCTGTGTGACTTATTTCACTTAGAATCGTCGTACCTAAATCCACTCATCATGCTGCTACTAGCCTTAGGACATTGATTTCATGGCTGAGTGATATTCCATTGTACATAAGGACCACAACTTCTTTACCCATTTTTCTCTTTCCTGGGATATTTAAGGTGTAATGAAGTGGAGGTCCTTGTCAACAGAGCAGCCCTAAACTTTGGGGTGCTTGTGTCTTGCTGATTTTTCATTTTCCCAATTTATACCCCCTTGAGTGGAAGTGCCCTATGCTCTCTAAGCTGTGTTTTTTAGATGTTTCAGGACTCACCGTACACTTCTCCACAGTGGCTGTTGGCAATTTACATCCCGCCCATCAGTGTAGCAAGGCTCCCATTTCTCCATGGCCTCTCCTGCATTTCTGGTTTTGACACTTTCTTCAGCATGGCCCTTTTGACCGATGGGAAGCGAGACTTCTTTGTAGCGCTGATTTGCCTTTCCAGGTTGCTTGGTTGGCCAAAAAGGGCGTATGCGTTTTTTCCTGAATATATTCAGGAAAAAACGCATACGCCCTTTTTGGCCAAGGGCATCATTGTCAACGTTTTGCCGCTTTTCATGTGCTTTAAAGGCGATTCGAATCTACCTCCTGAAATCTGTTTCCTGCAATTCTGCCTTGATTTCCAATCCTCTTCGTTGCCTTCCCTCAATATATTTGTGGACGAGAGTTATCATTTATAACTCTACAGGTTTGTGAATTGCAGTGCCCTGAGCCTCCATTTTACAACTCGTGTTTTTGGGAGCTGGCCGCAAAAGCGCAGGATGGCTTCAGGCCCTGTTCTGGTTCCGGGGGGCGGGATGAGCGTGTGGTTAATTCTTCTTCCTGATGGGAAAATAGAGTGACCTGTGCCTTTCCCAACACCAAGAGCCAGTCTCTCATTGGTTCCCCGTCTTCCCGTTCATCGTCAGGAGAAATGGCAACCTGTACGGAACAGGAGGTTAAAGGTGCTGATGCTCCAAGTAGGGAGATTACTAGTAAAGCGGCTGGAATGGCGAACACGGGCACAAGGAGATGAGAAATGAGGTGCGTTTTAGAAAACTTTCCCCATCACATGGTGTACCATCTTCTGGGTTTCTCATGCATGTTTTCGATGTAGGAAGATGCCCTTGAACCTGGAGATTTGGGACCCATGCGATGGGTACCACGCAGTATTACTTTAAAGGGTCTGCGTTTGCTCACCCAACCTCACCAAACCTCTCAGCCCCAAGAGTGTCCACCCTTATGTCTCATCCAGCTGTGGGTCTAGATATGGTCAATCCAGGTTGCATCACAGCCCCTGAACGCATTGTGTAAGAATGTCTCTCTCTTTCACTGTCTTTCTTTCATGGGTTTGTCAAAGTAATTTATTTTCATAATGGGGTTTAGCTGCTTTTCACTGCTGTGTTTATGCCGCTTTACACCCACTTGACACACTAACAGAGAGATATCAATACAAAGGTTTTAAGATTATTAGTAGTCAGATATATTCTTGTGCGGTGAATAGGGCGTGTTGAGTCCAGTTCTCTGAGCAAGGAGTAGGTCTTGTCTATTACATATTGGGTTTATGGAACAGTATCTGAGCTAATTTGAAACCCTTGTTTTATGTATCACCCCACCTCACCTTTCCCGTTAAACAGCCATAGTGTGTTTTCTGCATGTGTTACTCTGTTCTGTTTTGTAATTCAGTTCAAGTGTAACGGTTTTTACATTCCCTCTATCAGTGATACCTTATGAGAAGTGTCCATTTCTGTGTGACTTATTTCACTTAGAATCGTCGTACCTAAATCCACTCATCATGCTGCTACTAGCCTTAGGACATTGATTTCATGGCTGAGTGATATTCCATTGTACATAAGGACCACAACTTCTTTACCCATTTTTCTCTTTCCTGGGATATTTAAGGTGGAATGAAGTGGAGGTCCTTGTCAACAGAGCAGCTCTAAACTTTGGGGTGCTTGTGTCTTGCTGATTTTTCATTTTCCCAATTTATACCCCCATGAGTGGAAGTGCCCTATGCTCTCTAAGCTGTGTTTTTTAGATGTTTCAGGACTCACCGTACACTTCTCCAGAGTGGCTGTTGGCAATTTACATCCCGCCCATCAGTGTAGCAAGGCTCCCATTTCTCCATGGCCTGTCCTGCATTTCTGGTTTTGACACTTTTTTCAGCATGGCCCTTTTGACCGATGGGAAGCGAGACTTCTTTGTAGCGCTGATTTGCCTTTCCAGGTTGCTTGGTTGGCCAAAAAGGGCGTATGCGTTTTTTCCTGAATATATTCAGGAAAAAACGCATACGCCCTTTTTGGCCAAGGGCATCATTGTCAACGTTTTGCCGCTTTTCATGTGCTTTAAAGGCGATTCGAATCTACCTCCTGAAATCTGTTTCCTGCAATTCTGCCTTGATTTCAAATCCTCTTCGTTGCCTTCCCTCAATATATTTGTGGACGAGAGTTATCATTTATAACTCTGCAGGTTTGTGAATTGCAGTGCCCTGAGCCTCCATTTTACAACTCGTGTTTTTGGGAGCTGGCCGCAAAAGCGCAGGATGGCTTCAGGCCCTGTTCTGGTTCCGGGGGGCGGGATGAGCGTGTGGTTAATTCTTCTTCCTGATGGGAAAATAGAGTGACCTGTGCCTTTCCCAACACCAAGAGCCAGTCTCTCATTGGTTCCCCGTCTTCCCGTTCATCGTCAGGAGAAATGGCAACCTGTACGGAACAGGAGGTTAAAGGTGCTGATGCTCCAAGTAGGGAGATTACTAGTAAAGCGGCTGGAATGGCGAACACGGGCACAAGGAGATGAGAAATGAGGTGCGTTTTAGAAACCTTTCCCCATCACATGGTGTACCATCTTCTGGGTTTCTCATGCATGTTTTCGATGTAGGAAGATGCCCTTGAACCTGGAGATTTGGGACCCATGCGATGGGTACCACGCAGTATTACTTTAAATGGTCTGCGTTTGCTCACCCAACCTCACCAAACCTCTCAGCCCCAAGAGTGTCCACCCTTAGGTCTCATCCAGCTGTGGGTCTAGATATGGTCAATCCAGGTTGCATCACAGCCCCTGAACGCATTGTGTAAGAATGTCTCTCTCTTTCACTGTCTTTCTTTCATGGGTTTTTCAAAGTAATTTATTTTCATAATGGGGTTTAGCTGCTTTTCACTGCTGTGTTTATGCCGCTTTACACCCACTTGACACACTAAAAGAGAGATATCAATACATAGGTTTTAAGATTATTACTAGTCAGATATATTCTTGTGCGGTGAATAGGGCGTGTTGAGTCCAGTTCTCTGAGCAAGGAGTAGGTCTTGTCTATTACATATTGGGTTTATGGAACGGTATCTGAGCTAATTTGAAACCCTTGTTTGATGTATCACCCCACCTCACCTTTCCCGTTAAGCAGCCATAGTGTGTTTTCTGCATGTGTGACTCTGTTCTGTTTTGTAATTCAGTTCATGTGTAACGGTTTTTACATTCCCTCTATCAGTGATACCTTATGAGAAGTGTCCTTTTCTGTGTGACTTATTTCACTTAGAATCGTCGTACCTAAATCCACTCATCATGCTGCTACTAGCCTTAGGACATTGATTTCATGGCTGAGTGATATTCCATTGTACATAAGGACCACAACTTCTTTACCCATTTTTCTCTTTCCTGGGATATTTAAGGTGGAATGAAGTGGAGGTCCTTGTCAACAGAGCAGCCCTAAACTTTGGGGTGCTTGTGTCTTGCTGATTTTTCATTTTCCCAATTTATACCCCCATGAGTGGAAGTGCCCTATGCTCTCTAAGTTGTGTTTTTTAGATGTTTCAGGACTCACCGTACACTTCATCAGAGTGGCTGTTGGCAATTTACATCCCACCCATCAGTGTAGCAAGGCTCCCATTTCTCCATAGCCTGTCCTGCATTTCTGGTTTGGACCCTTTTTTCAGCATGGCCCTTTTGACCGATGGGATGCGAGACTTCTTTGTAGCGCTGATTTGCCTTTCCAGGTTGCTTGGTTGGCCAAAAAGGGCGTATGCGTTTTTTCCTGAATATATTCAGGAAAAAACGCATACGCCCTTTTTGGCCAAGGGCATCATTGTCAACGTTTTGCCGCTTTTCATGTGCTTTAAAGGCGATTCGAATCTACCTCCTGAAATCTGTTTCCTGCAATTCTGCCTTGATTTCAAATCCTCTTCGTTGCCTTCCCTCAATATATTTCTGGACGAGAGTTATCATTTATAACTCTACAGGTTTGTGAATTGCAGTGCCCTGAGCCTCCATTTTACAACTCGTGATTTTGGGAGCTGGCCGCAAAAGCGCAGGATGGCTTCAGGCCCTGTTCTGGTTCCGGGGGGCGGGATGAGCCTGTGGTTAATTCTTCTTCCTGATGGGAAAATAGAGTGACCTGTGCCTTTCCCAACACCAAGAGCCAGTCTCTCATTGGTTACCCGTCTTCCCGTTCATCGTCAGGAAAAATGGCAACCTGTACGGAACAGGAGGTTAAAGGTGCTGATGCTCCAAGGAGGGAGATTGCTAGTAAATCGGCTGGAATGGCGAACCCGGGCACAAGGAGATGAGAAATGAGGTGCGTTTTAGAAACCTTTCCCCATCACACGGTGTACCATCTTCTGGGTTTCTCATGCATGTTTTCGATGTAGGAAGATGCCCTTGATCCTGGAGATTTGGGACCCATGCGATGGGTACCACGCAGTATTACTTTAAAGGGTCTGCGTTTGCTCACCCAACCTCACCAAACCTCTCAGCCCCAAGATTGTCCACCCTTAGGTCTCATCCAGCTGTGGGTCTAGATATGGTCAATCCAGGTTGCATCACAGCCCCTGAACGCATTGTGTAAGAATGTCTCTCTCTTTCACTGTCTTTCTTTCATGGGTTTTTCAAAGTAATTTATTTTCATAATGGGGTTTAGCTGCTTTTCACTGCTGTGTTTATGCTGCTTTACACCCACTTGACACACTAACAGAGAGATATCAATACATAGGTTTGAAGATTATTACTAGTCAGATATATTCTTGTGCGGTGAATAGGGCGTGTTGAGTCCAGTTCTCTGAGCAAGGAGTAGGTCTTGTCTATTACATATTGGGTTTATGGAACGGTATCTGAGCTAATTTGAAACCCTTGTTTTATGTATCACCCCACCTCCCCTTTCCCGTTAAGCAGCCATAGTGTGTTTTCTGCATGTGTGACTCTGCTCTGTTTTGTAATTCAGTTCAAGTGTAACGGTTTTTACATTCCCTCTATCAGTGATACCTTATGAGAAGTGTCCTTTTCTGTGTGACTTATTTCACGTAGAATCCTCGTACCTAAATCCACTCATCATGCTGCTACTAGCCTTAGGACATTGATTTCATGGCTGAGTGATATTCCATTGTACATAAGGACCACAACTTCTTTACCCATTTTTCTCTTTCCTGGGATATTTAAGGTGGAATGAAGTGGAGGTCCTTGTCAACAGAGCAGCCCTAAACTTTGGGGTGCTTGTGTCTTGCTGATTTTTCATTTTCCCAATTTATACCCCCATGAGTGGAAGTGCCCTATGGTCTCTAAGCTGTGTTTTTTAGATGTTTCAGGACTCACCGTACACTTCTCCAGAGTGGCTGTTGGCAATTTACATCCCGCCCATCAGTGTAGCAAGGCTCCCATTTCTCCATGGCCTGTCCTGCATTTCTGGTTTTGACACTTTTTTCAGCATGGCCCTTTTGACCGATGGGAAGCGAGACTTCTTTGTAGCGCTGATTTGCCTTTCCAGGTTGCTTGGTTGGCCAAAAAGGGCGTATGCGTTTTTTCCTGAATATATTCAGGAAAAAACGCATACGCCCTTTTTGGCCAAGGGCATCATTGTCAACGTTTTGCCGCTTTTCATGTGCTTTAAAGGCGATTCGAATCTACCTCCTGAAATCTGTTTCCTGCAATTCTGCCTTGATTTCAAATCCTCTTCGTTGCCTTCCCTCAATATATTTCTGGACGAGAGTTATCATTTATAACTCTGCAGGTTTGTGAATTGCAGTGCCCTGAGCCTCCATTTTACAACTCGTGATTTTGGGAGCTGGCCGCAAAAGCGCAGGATGGCTTCAGGCCCTGTTCAGGTTCCGGGGGGCGGGATGAGCCTGTTGTTAATTCTTCTTCCTGATGGGAAAATAGAGTGACCTGTGCCTGTCCCAACACCAAGAGCCAGTCTCTCATTGGTTCCCCGTCTTCCCGTTCATCCTCAGGAAAAATTGCAACCTGTACGGAACAGGAGGTTAAAGGTGCTGATGCTCCAAGTAGGGAGATTGCTAGTAAAGCGGCTGGGATGGCGAACCCGGGCACAAGGAGATGAAAAATGAGGTGCGTTTTAGAAACCTTTCCCCATCACACGGTGTACCATCTTCTGGGTTTCTCATGCATGTTTTCGATGTAGGAAGATGCCCTTGAACCTGGAGATTTGGGACCCATGCGATGGGTACCACGCAGTATTATTTTAAAGGGTCTGCGTTTTCTCACCCAACCTCACCAAACCTCTCAGCCCCAAGAGTGTCCACCCTTAGGTCTCATCCAGCTGTGGGTCTAGATATGGTCAATCCAGGTTGCATCACAGCCCCTGAACGCATTGTGTAAGAATTTCTCTCTCTTTCACTGTCTTTGTTTCATGGGTTTTTAAAAGTAATTTATTTTCATAATGCGGTTTACCTGCTTTTCACTGCTGTGTTTATGCCGCTTTACACCCACTTGACACACTAACAGAGAGATATCAATACATAGGTTTTAAGATTATTAGTAGTCAGATATATTCTTGTGCGGTGAATAGGGCGTGTTGAGTCCAGTTCTCTGAGCAAGGAGTAGGTCTTGTCTATTACATATTGGGTTTATGGAACGGTATCTGAGCTAATTTGAAACCCTTGTTTTATGTATCACCCCACCTCACCTTTCCCGTTAAACAGCCATAGTGTGTTTTCTGCATGTGTGACTCTGTTCTGTTTTGTAATTCAGTTCAAGTGTAACGGTTTTTACATTCCCTCTATCAGTGATACCTTATGAGAAGTGTCCTTTTCTGTGTGACATATTTCACTTAGAATCGTCGTCCCTAAATCTACTCATCATGCTGCTACTAGCCTTATGACATTGATTTCATGGCTGAGTGATATTCCATTGTACATAAGGACCACAACTTCTTTATCCATTTTTCTCTTTCCTGGGATATTTAAGGTGGAATGAAGTGGAGGTCCTTGTGAACAGAGCAGCCCTAAACTTTGGGGTGCTTGTGTCTTGCTGATTTTTCATTTTCCCAATTTATACCCCCATGAGTGGAAGTGCCCTATGCTCTCTAAGCTGTGTTTTTTAGATGTTTCAGGACTCACCGTACACTTCTCCAGAGTGGCTGTTGGCAATTTACATCCCGCCCATCAGTGTAGCAAGGCTCCCATTTCTCCATGGCCTGTCCTGCATTTCTGGTTTTGACACTTTTTTCAGCATGGCCCTTTTGACCGATGGGAAGCGAGACTTCTTTGTAGCGCTGATTTGCCTTTCCAGGTTGCTTGGTTGGCCAAAAAGGGCGTATGCGTTTTTTCCTGAATATATTCAGGAAAAAACGCATACGCCCTTTTTGGCCAAGGGCATCATTGTCAACGTTTTGCCGCTTTTCATGTGCTTTAAAGGCGATTCGAATCTACCTCCTGAAATCTGTTTCCTGCAATTCTGCCTTGATTTCAAATCCTCTTCTTTGCCTTCCCTCAATATATTTGTGGACGAGAGTTATCATTTATAACTCTGCAGGTCTGTGAATTGCAGTGCCCTGAAGCTCGATTTTACAACTCGCGTTTTTGGGAGGTGGCCGCAAAAGCGCAGGATGGCTTCAGGCCCAGTTCTGTTTCCGGGGGGCAGGCTGAGCCTGTGGTTAATTCTTCTTCCTGATGGGAAAATAGAGTGACCTGTGCCTGTTCCAACACCAAGAGCCAGTCTCTCATTGGTTCCCCGTCTTCCCTTTCATCGTCAGGAAAAATGGCAACCTGTACGGAACAGGAGGTTAAAGGTGCTGATGTTCCAAGTAGGGAGATTGCTAGTAAAGCGGCTGGAATGGCGAACACGGGCACAAGGAGATGAGAAATGAGGTGCGTTTTAGAAACCTTTCCCCATCACACGGTGTACCATCTTCTGGGTTTCTCATGCATGTTTTCGATGTAGGAAGATGCCCTTGAACCTGGAGATTTGGGACCCATGCGATGGGTACCACGCAGTATTACTTTAAATGGTCTGCGTTTGCTCACCCAACCTCACCAAACCTCTCAGCCCCAAGAGTGTCCACCCATAGGTCTCATCCTGCTGTGGGTCTAGATATGGTCAATCCAGGTTGCATCACAGCCCCTGAACGCATTGTGTAAGAATGTCTCTCTCTTTCACTGTCTGTCTTTCATGGGTTTTTCTAAGTAATTTATTTTCATAATGGGGTTTAGCTGATTTTCACTGCTGTGTTTATGCCGCTTTACACCCACTTGACACACTAACAGAGAGATATCAATACATAGGTTTTAAGATTATTACTAGTCAGATATATTCTTGTGCGGTGAATAGGGCGTGTTGAGTCCAGTTCTCTGAGCAAGGAGTAGGTCTTGTCTATTACATATTGGGTTTATGGAACGGTATCTGAGCTAATTTGAAACCCTTGTTTTATGTATCACCCCACCTCCCCTTTCCCGTTAAGCACCCATAGTGTGTTTTCTGCATGTGTGACTGTGTTCTGATTTGTAATTCAGTTCAAGTGTAACGGTTTTTACATTCCCTCTATAAGTGATACCTTATGAGAAGTGTCCTTTTCTGTGTGATTTATTTCACTTAGAATCGTCGTACCTAAATCCACTCATCATGCTGCTACTAGCCTTATGACATTGATTTCATGGCTGAGTGATATTCCATTGTACATAAGGACCACAACTTCTCTATCCATTTTTCTCTTTCCTGGGATATTGAAGGTGGAATGAAGTGGAGGTCCTTCTCAACAGAGCAGCCCTAAACTTTGGGGTGCTTGTGTCTTGCTGATTTTTCATTTTCCCAATTTATACCCACATGAGTGGAAGTGCCCTATGCTCTCTAAGCTGTGTTTTTTAGATGTTTCAGGACTCACCGTACACTTCTCCAGAGTGGCTGTTGGCAATTTACATCCCACCCATCAGTGTAGCAAGGTTCCCATTTCTCCATAGCCTGTCCTGCATTTCTGGTTTTGACACTTTTTTCAGCATGGCCCTTTTGACCGATGGGATGCGAGACTTCTTTGTAGCGCTGATTTGCCTTTCCAGGTTGCTTGGTTGGCCAAAAAGGGCGTATGCGTTTTTTCCTGGATATATTCAGGAAAAAACGCATACGCCCTTTTTGGCCAAGGGCATCATTGTCAACGTTTTGCCGCTTTTCATGTGCTTTAAAGGCGATTCGAATCTACCTCCTGAAATCTGTTTCCTGCAATTCTGCCTTGATTTCAAATCCTCTTCGTTGCCTTCCCTCAATATATTTGTGGACGAGAGTTATCATTTATAACTCTGCAGGTTTGTGAATTGCAGTGCCCTGAGCCTCCATTTTACAACTCGTGTTTTTGGGAGCTGGCTGCAAAAGCGCAGGATGGCTTCAGGCCCTGTTCTGGTTCCGGGGGGCGGGATGAGCGTGTGGTTAATTCTTCTTCCTGATGGGAAAATAGAGTGACCTGTGCCTTTCCCAACACCAAGAGCCAGTCTCTCATTGGTTCCCCGTCTTCCCGTTCATCGTCAGGAGAAATGGCAACCTGTACGGAACAGGAGGTTAAAGGTGCTGATGCTCCAAGTAGGGAGATTACTAGTAAAGCGGCTGGAATGGCGAACACGGGCACAAGGAGATGAGAAATGAGGTGCGTTTTAGAAACCTTTCCCCATCACATGGTGTACCATCTTCTGGGTTTCTCATGCATGTTTTCGATGTAGGAAGATGCCCTTGAACCTGGAGATTTGGGACCCATGCGATGGGTACCACGCAGTATTACTTTAAATGGTCTGCGTTTGCTCACCCAACCTCACCAAACCTCTCAGCCCCAAGAGTGTCCACCCTTATGTCTCATCCAGCTGTGGGTCTAGATATGGTCAATCCAGGTTGCATCACAGCCCCTGAACGCATTGTGTAAGAATGTCTCTCTCTTTCACTGTCTTTCTTTCATGGGTTATTCAAAGTAATTTATTTTCATAATGGGGTTTAGCTGCTTTTCACTGCTGTGTTTATGCCGCTTTACACCCACTTGACACACTAAAAGAGAGATATCAATACATAGGTTTTAAGATTATTACTAGTCAGATATATTCTTGTGCGGTGAATAGGGCGTGTTGAGTCCAGTTCTCTGAGCAAGGAGTAGGTCTTGTCTATTACATATTGGTTTATGGAACGGTATCTGAGCTAATTTGAAACCCTTGTTTGATGTATCACCCCACCTCACCTTTCCCGTTAAGCAGCCATAGTGTGTTTTCTGCATGTGTGACTCTGTTCTGTTTTGTAATTCAGTTCATGTGTAACGGTTTTTACATTCCCTCTATAAGTGATACCTTATGAGAAGTGTCCTTTTCTGTGTGACTTATTTCACTTAGAATCGTCGTACCTAAATCCACTCATCATGCTGCTACTAGCCTTAGGACATTGATTTCATGGCTGAGGGATATTCCATTGTACATAAGGAACACAACTTCTTTACCTATTTTTCTCTTTCCTGGGATATTTAAGGTGGAATGAAGTGGAGGTCCTTGTCAACAGAGCAGCCCTAAACTTTGGGGTGCCTGTGTCTTGCTGATTTTTCATTTTCCCAATTTATACCCCCATGAGTGGAAGTGCCCTATGCTCTCTAAGCTGTGTTTTTTAGATGTTTCAGGACTCACCGTACACTTTTCCAGAGTGGCTGTTGGCAATTTACATCCCGCCCATCAGTGTAGCAAGGCTCCCATTTCTCCATGGCCTGTCCTGCATTTCTGGTTTTGACACTTTTTTCAGCATGGCCCTTTTGACCGATGGGATGCGAGACTTCTTTGTAGTGCTGATTTGCCTTTCCAGGTTGCTTGGTTGGCCAAAAAGGGCGTATGCGTTTTTTCCTGAATATATTCAGGCAAAAACGCATACGCCCTTTTTGGCCAAGGGCATCATTCTCAACGTTTTGCCGCTTTTCATGTGCTTTAAAGGCGATTCGAATCTACCTCCTGAAATCTGTTTCCTGCAATTCTGCCTTGATTTCAAATCCTCTTCGTTGCCTTCCCTCAATATATTTGTGGACGAGAGTTATCATTTATAACTCTGCAGGTTTGTGAATTGCAGTGCCCTGAGCCTCCATTTTACAACTCGTGTTTTTGGGAGCTGGCCGCAAAATCGCAGGATGGCTTCAGGCCCTGTTCTGGTTCCGGGGGGCGGGATGAGCCTTTGGTTAATTCTTCTTCCTGATGGGAAAATAGAGTGACCTGTGCCTTTCCCAACACCAAGAGCCAGTCTCTCATTGGTTCCCCGTCTTCCCGTTCATCCTCAGGAGAAATGGCAACCTGTACGGAACAGGAGGTTAAAGGTGCTGATGCTCCAAGTAGGGAGATTGCTAGTAAAGCGGCTGGAATGGCGAACCCAGGCACAAGGAGATGAGAAATGAGGTGCGTTTTAGAAACCTTTCCCCATCACACGGTGTACCATCTTCTGGGTTTCTCATTCATGTTTTCGATGTAGGAAGATGCCCTTGAACCTGGATATATGGGACCCATGCGATGGGTACCACGCAGTATTACTTTAAAGGGTCTGCGTTTGCTCACCCAACCTCACCAAACCTCTCAGCCCCAAGAGTGTCCACCCTTATGTCTCATCCAGCCATGAGTCTAGATATGGTCAATCCAGGTTGCATCACAGCCCCTGAACGCATTGTGTAAGAATGTCTCTCTCTTTCACTGTCTTTCTTTCATGGGTTTTTCAATGTAATTTATTTTCATAATGCGGTTTAGCTGCTTTTCACTGCTGTGTTTATGCCGCTTTACACCCACTTGACACACTAACAGAGAGATATCAATACATAGGTTTTACGATTATGATTAGTCAGATATATTCTTGTGCGGTGAATAGGGCGTGTTGAGTCCAGTTCTCTGAGCAAGGAGTAGGTCTTGTCTATTACATATTGGGTTTATGGAACGGTATCTGAGCTAATTTGAAACCCTTGTTTTATGTATCACCCCACCTCACCTTTCCCGTTAAGCAGCCATAGTGTGTTTTCTGCATGTGTGACTCTGTTCTGTTTTGTAATTCAGTTCATGTGTAACGGTTTTTACATTCCCTCTATAAGTGATACCTTATGAGAAGTGTCCTTTTCTGTGTGACTTATTTCACTTAGAATCGTCGTACCTAAATCCACTCATCATGCTGCTACTAGCCTTAGGACATTGATTTCATGGCTGAGTGATATTCCATTGTACATAAGGAACACAACTTCTTTACCCATTTGTCTCTTTCCTGGGATATTTAAGGTGGAATGAAGTGGAGGTCCTTGTCAACAGAGCAGCCGTAAACTTTGGGGTGCCTGTGTCTTGCTGATTTTTCATTTTCCCAATTTATACCCCCATGAGTGGAAGTGCCCTATGCTCTCTAAGCTGTGTTTTTTACATGTTTCAGGACTCACCGTACAGTTCTCCAGAGTGGCTGTTGGCAATTTACATCCCGCCCATCAGTGTAGCAAGGCTCCCATTTCTCCATGGCCTGTCCTGCATTTCTGGTTTTGACACTTTTTTCAGCATGGCCCTTTTGACCGATGGGATGCGAGACTTCTTTGTCGCGCTGATTTGCCTTTCCAGGTTGCTTGGTTGGCCAAAAAGGGCGTATGCGTTTTTTCCTGAATATATTCAGGAAAAAACGCATACGCCCTTTTTGGCCAAGGGCATCATTGTCAACGTTTTGCCGCTTTTCATGTGCTTTAAAGGCGATTCGAATCTACCTCCTGAAATCTGTTTCCTGCAATTCTGCCTTGATTTCAAATCCTCTTCGTTGCCTTCCCTCAATATATTTGTGGACGAGAGTTATCATTTATAACTCTGCAGGTTTGTGAATTGCAGTGCCCTGAGCCTCCATTTTACACCTCGCGTTTTTGGGAGCTGGCCGCAAAATCGCAGGATGGCTTCAGGCCCTGTTCTGGTTCCGGGGGGCGGGATGAGCCTGTGGTTAATTCTTCTTCCTGATGGGAAAATAGAGTGACCTGTGCCTTTCCCAACACAAAGAGCCAGTCTCTCATTGGTTCCCCGTCTTCCCGTTCATCGTCAGGAAAAAAGGCAACCTGTACGGAACAGGAGGTTAAAGGTGCTGATGCTCCAAGTAGGGAGATTGCTAGTAAAGCGGCTGGAATGGCGAACCCGGGCACAAGGAGATGAGAAATGAGGTGCGTTTTAGAAACCTTTCCCCATCACACGGTGTACCATCTTCTGGGTTTCTCATGCATGTTTTCGATGTAGGAAGATGCCCTTGATCCTGGAGATTTGGGACCCATGCGATGGGTACCACGCAGTATTACTTTAAAGGGTCTGCGTTTGCTCACCCAACCTCACCAAACCTCTCAGCCCCAAGATTGTCCACCCTTAGGTCTCATCCAGCTGTGGGTCTAGATATGGTCAATCCAGGTTGCATCACAGCCCCTGAACGCATTGTGTAAGAATGTCTCTCTCTTTCACTGTCTTTCTTTCATGGGTTTTTCAAAGTAATTTATTTTCATAATGGGGTTTAGCTGCTTTTCACTGCTGTGTTTATGCCGCTTTACACCCACTTGACACACTAACAGAGAGATATCAATACATAGGTTTGAAGATTATTACTAGTCAGATATATTCTTGTGCGGTGAATAGGGCGTGTTGAGTCCAGTTCTCTGAGCAAGGAGTAGGTCTTGTCTATTACATATTGGGTTTATGGAACGGTATCTGAGCTAATTTGAAACCCTTGTTTTATGTATCACCCCACCTCCCCTTTCCCGTTAAGCAGCCATAGTGTGTTTTCTGCATGTGTGACTCTGCTCTGTTTTGTAATTCAGTTCAAGTGTAACGGTTTTTACATTCCCTCTATCAGTGATACCTTATGAGAAGTGTCCTTTTCTGTGTGACTTATTTCACGTAGAATCCTCGTACCTAAATCCACTCATCATGCTGCTACTAGCCTTAGGACATTGATTTCATGGCTGAGTGATATTCCATTGTACATAAGGACCACAACTTCTTTACCCATTTTTCTCTTTCCTGGGATATTTAAGGTGGAATGAAGTGGAGGTCCTTGTCAACAGAGCAGCCCTAAACTTTGGGGTGCTTGTGTCTTGCTGATTTTTCATTTTCCCAATTTATACCCCCATGAGTGGAAGTGCCCTATGGTCTCTAAGCTGTGTTTTTTAGATGTTTCAGGACTCACCGTACACTTCTCCAGAGTGGCTGTTGGCAATTTACATCCCGCCCATCAGTGTAGCAAGGCTCCCATTTCTCCATGGCCTGTCCTGCATTTCTGGTTTTGACACTTTTTTCAGCATGGCCCTTTTGACCGATGGGAAGCGAGACTTCTTTGTAGCGCTGATTTGCCTTTCCAGGTTGCTTGGTTGGCCAAAAAGGGCGTATGCGTTTTTTCCTGAATATATTCAGGAAAAAACGCATACGCCCTTTTTGGCCAAGGGCATCATTGTCAACGTTTTGCCGCTTTTCATGTGCTTTAAAGGCGATTCGAATCTACCTCCTGAAATCTGTTTCCTGCAATTCTGCCTTGATTTCAAATCCTCTTCGTTGCCTTCCCTCAATATATTTCTGGACGAGAGTTATCATTTATAACTCTGCAGGTTTGTGAATTGCAGTGCCCTGAGCCTCCATTTTACAACTCGTGATTTTGGGAGCTGGCCGCAAAAGCGCAGGATGGCTTCAGGCCCTGTTCAGGTTCCGGGGGGCGGGATGAGCCTGTTGTTAATTCTTCTTCCTGATGGGAAAATAGAGTGACCTGTGCCTGTCCCAACACCAAGAGCCAGTCTCTCATTGGTTCCCCGTCTTCCCGTTCATCCTCAGGAAAAATTGCAACCTGTACGGAACAGGAGGTTAAAGGTGCTGATGCTCCAAGTAGGGAGATTGCTAGTAAAGCGGCTGGGATGGCGAACCCGGGCACAAGGAGATGAAAAATGAGGTGCGTTTTAGAAACCTTTCCCCATCACACGGTGTACCATCTTCTGGGTTTCTCATGCATGTTTTCGATGTAGGAAGATGCCCTTGAACCTGGAGATTTGGGACCCATGCGATGGGTACCACGCAGTATTATTTTAAAGGGTCTGCGTTTTCTCACCCAACCTCACCAAACCTCTCAGCCCCAAGAGTGTCCACCCTTAGGTCTCATCCAGCTGTGGGTCTAGATATGGTCAATCCAGGTTGCATCACAGCCCCTGAACGCATTGTGTAAGAATTTCTCTCTCTTTCACTGTCTTTGTTTCATGGGTTTTTAAAAGTAATTTATTTTCATAATGCGGTTTACCTGCTTTTCACTGCTGTGTTTATGCCGCTTTACACCCACTTGACACACTAACAGAGAGATATCAATACATAGGTTTTAAGATTATTAGTAGTCAGATATATTCTTGTGCGGTGAATAGGGCGTGTTGAGTCCAGTTCTCTGAGCAAGGAGTAGGTCTTGTCTATTACATATTGGGTTTATGGAACGGTATCTGAGCTAATTTGAAACCCTTGTTTTATGTATCACCCCACCTCACCTTTCCCGTTAAACAGCCATAGTGTGTTTTCTGCATGTGTGACTCTGTTCTGTTTTGTAATTCAGTTCAAGTGTAACGGTTTTTACATTCCCTCTATCAGTGATACCTTATGAGAAGTGTCCTTTTCTGTGTGACATATTTCACTTAGAATCGTCGTCCCTAAATCTACTCATCATGCTGCTACTAGCCTTATGACATTGATTTCATGGCTGAGTGATATTCCATTGTACATAAGGACCACAACTTCTTTATCCATTTTTCTCTTTCCTGGGATATTTAAGGTGGAATGAAGTGGAGGTCCTTGTGAACAGAGCAGCCCTAAACTTTGGGGTGCTTGTGTCTTGCTGATTTTTCATTTTCCCAATTTATACCCCCATGAGTGGAAGTGCCCTATGCTCTCTAAGCTGTGTTTTTTAGATGTTTCAGGACTCACCGTACACTTCTCCAGAGTGGCTGTTGGCAATTTACATCCCGCCCATCAGTGTAGCAAGGCTCCCATTTCTCCATGGCCTGTCCTGCATTTCTGGTTTTGACACTTTTTTCAGCATGGCCCTTTTGACCGATGGGAAGCGAGACTTCTTTGTAGCGCTGATTTGCCTTTCCAGGTTGCTTGGTTGGCCAAAAAGGGCGTATGCGTTTTTTCCTGAATATATTCAGGAAAAAACGCATACGCCCTTTTTGGCCAAGGGCATCATTGTCAACGTTTTGCCGCTTTTCATGTGCTTTAAAGGCGATTCGAATCTACCTCCTGAAATCTGTTTCCTGCAATTCTGCCTTGATTTCAAATCCTCTTCTTTGCCTTCCCTCAATATATTTGTGGACGAGAGTTATCATTTATAACTCTGCAGGTTTGTGAATTGCAGTGCCCTGAAGCTCGATTTTACAACTCGCGTTTTTGGGAGGTGGCCGCAAAAGCGCAGGATGGCTTCAGGCCCAGTTCTGGTTCCGGGGGGCAGGCTGAGCCTGTGGTTAATTCTTCTTCCTGATGGGAAAATAGAGTGACCTGTGCCTGTCCCAACACCAAGAGCCAGTCTCTCATTGGTTCCCCGTCTTCCCGTTCATCGTCAGGAAAAAGGCAACCTGTACGGAACAGGAGGTTAAAGGTGCTGATGCTCCAAGTAGGGAGATTGCTAGTAAAGCGGCTGGAATGGCGAACCCGGGCACAAGGAGATGAGAAATGAGGTGCGTTTTAGAAACCTTTCCCCATCACACGGTGTACCATCTTCTGGGTTTCTCATGCATGTTTTCGATGTAGGAAGATGCCCTTGAACCTGGAGATTTGGGACCCATGCGATGGGTACCACGCAGTATTACTTTAAATGGTCTGCGTTTGCTCACCCAACCTCACCAAACCTCTCAGCCCCAAGAGTGTCTACACTTAGGTCTCATCCAGCTGTGTGTCTAGATATGGTCAATCCAGGTTGCATCACAGCCCCTGAACGCGTTGTGTAAGAATGTCTCTCTCTTTCACTGTCTTTCTTTCATGGGTTTTTCAAAGTAATTTATTTTCATAATGGGGTTTAGCGGCTTTTCACTGCTGTGTTTATGCCGCTTTACACCCACTTGACACACTAACAGAGAGATATCAATACATAGGTTTTAAGATTATTACTAGTCAGATATATTCTTGTGCGGTGAATAGGGCGTGTTGAGTCCAGTTCTCTGAGCAAGGAGTAGGTCTTGTCTATTACATATTGGGTTTATGGAACGGTATCTGAGCTAATTTGAAACCCTTGTTTTATGTATCACCCCACCTCCCCTTTCCCGTTAAGCAGCCATAGTGTGTTTTCTGCATGTGTGACTCTGTTCTGTTTTGTAATTCAGTTCAAGTGTAACGGTTTTTACATTCCCTCTATAAGTGATACCTTATGAGAAGTGTCCTTTTCTGTGTGACTTATTTCACTTAGAATCGTCATACCTAAATCCACTCATCATGCTGCTAGTAGCCTTAGGACATTGATTTCATGGCTGAGTGATATTCCATTGTACATAAGGACCACAACTTCTTAACCCATTTTTCTCTTTCCTGGGATATTTAAGGTGGAATGAAGTGGAGGTCCTTGTCAACAGAGCAGCCCTAAACTTTGGGGTGCTTGTGTCTTGCTGATTTTTCATTTTCCCAATTTATACCCCCATGAGTGGAAGTGCCCTATGCTCTCTAAGCTGTGTTTTTTAGATGTTTCAGGACTCACCGTACACTTCTCCAGAGTGGCTGTTGTCAATTTGCATCCCGCCCATCAGTGTAGCAAGGCTCCCATTTCTCCATGGCCTGTCCTGCATTTCTGGTTTTGACACTTTTTTCAGCATGGCCCTTTTGACCGATGGGATGCGAGACTTCTTTGTAGCGCTGATTTGCCTTTCCAGGTTGCTTGGTTGGCCAAAAAGGGCGTATGCGTTTTTTCCTGAATATATTCAGGAAAAAACGCATACGCCCTTTTTGGCCAAGGGCATCATTGTCAACGTTTTGCCGCTTTTCATGTGCTTTAAAGGCGATTCGAATCTACCTCCTGAAATCTGTTTCCTGCAATTCTGCCTTGATTTCAAATCCTCTTCGTTGCCTTCCCTCAATATATTTGTGGACGAGAGTTATCATTTATAACTCTGCAGGTTTGTGAATTGCAGTGCCCTGAGCCTCCATTTTACTACTCGTGTTTTTGGGAGCTGGCCGCAAAAGCGCAGGATGGTTTCAGGCCCTGTTCTGGTTCCGGGGGGGCGGGATGAGCCTGTGGTTAATTCTTCTTCCTGATGGGAAAATAGAGTGACCTGTGCCTTTCCCAACACCAAGAGCCAGTCTCTCATTGGTTCCCCGTCTTCCCGTTCATCGTCAGGAAAAATGGCAACCTGTACGGAACAGGAGGTTAAAGGTGCTGATGCTCCAAGTAGGGAGATTGCTAGTAAAGCGGCTGGAATGGCGAACCCGGGCACAAGGAGATGAGAAATGAGGTGCGTTTTGGAAACCGTTCCCCATCACACGGTGTACCATCTTCTGGGTTTCTCATGCACGTTTTGGATGTAGGAAGATGCCCTTGAACCTGGAGATTTGGGACCCATGCGATGGGTACCACGCAGTATTACTTTAAATGGTCTGCGTTTGCTCACCCAACCTCACCAAACCTCTCAGCCCCAAGAGTGTCTACCCTTAGGTCTCATCCAGCTGTGGGTCTAGATATGGTCAATCCAGGTTGCATCACAGCCCCTGAACGCATTGTGTAAGAATGTCTCTCTCTTTCACTGTCTTTCTTTCATGGGTTTTTCAAAGTAATTTATTTTCATAATGGGGTTTATCTGCTTTTCACTGCTGTGTTTATGCCGCTTTACACCCACTTGACACACTAACAGAGAGATATCAATACATAGGTTTTAAGATTATTACTAGTCAGATATATTCTTGTGCGGTGAATAGGGCGTGTTGAGTCCAGTTCTCTGAGCAAGGAGTAGGTCTTGTCTATTACATATTGGGTTTATGGAACGGTATCTGAGCTAATTTGAAACCCTTGTTTTATGTACCACCCCACCTCACCTTTCCCGTTAAGCAGCCATAGTGTGTTTTCTGCATGTGTGACTCTGTTCTGTTTTGTAATTCAGTTCATGTGTAACGGTTTTTACATTCCCTCTATAAGTGATACCTTATGAGAAGTGTCCTTTTCTGTGTGACTTATTTCACTTAGAATCGTCGTACTTAAATCCACTCATCATGCTGCTACTAGCCTTAGGACATTGATTTCATGGCTGAGTGATATTCCATTGTACAAAAGGACCACAACTTCTTTATCCATTTTTCTCTTTCCTGGGATATTTAAGGTGGAATGAAGTGGAGGTCCTTGTCAACAGAGCAGTCCTAAACTTTGGGGTGCTTGTGTCTTGCTGATTTTTCATTTTCCCAATTTATACCCCCATGAGTGGAAGTGCCCTATGCTCTCTAAGTTGTGTTTTTTAGATGTTTCAGGACTCACCGTACACTTCATCAGAGTGGCTGTTGGCAATTTACATCCCACCCATCAGTGTAGCAAGGCTCCCATTTCTCCATAGCCTGTCCTGCATTTCTGGTTTGGACCGTTTTTTCAGCATGGCCCTTTTGACCGATGGGATGCGAGACTTCTTTGTAGCGCTGATTTGCCTTTCCAGGTTGCTTGGTTGGCCAAAAAGGGCGTATGCGTTTTTTCCTGAATATATTCAGGAAAAAACGCATACGCCCTTTTTGGCCAAGGGCATCATTGTCAACGTTTTGCCGCTTTTCATGTGCTTTAAAGGCGATTCGAATCTACCTCCTGAAATCTGTTTCCTGCAATTCTGCCTTGATTTCAAATCCTCTTCGTTGCCTTCCCTCAATATATTTCTGGACGAGAGTTATCATTTATAACTCTGCAGGTTTGTGAATTGCAGTGCCCTGAGCCTCCATTTTACTACTCGTGTTTTTGGGAGCTCGACGCAAAAGCGCAGGATGGCTTCAGGCCCTGTTCTGGTTCCGGGGGGCGGGATGAGCCTGTGGTTAATTCTTCTTCCTGATGGGAAAATAGAGTGACCTGTGCCTTTCCCAACACAAAGAGCCAGTCTCTCATTGGTTCCCCGTCTTCCCGTTCATCGTCAGGAAAAAGGCAACCTGTACGGAACAGGAGGTTAAAGGTGCTGATGCTCCAAGTAGGGAGATTGCTAGTAAAGCGGCTGGAATGGCGAACCCGGGCACAAGGAGATGAGAAATGAGGTGCGTTTTAGAAACCTTTCCCCATCACACGGTGTACCATCTTCTGGGTTTCTCATGCATGTTTTCGATGTAGGAAGATGCCCTTGAACCTGGAGATTTGGGACCCATGCGATGGGTACCACGCAGTATTACTTTAAATGGTCTGCGTTTGCTCACCCAACCTCACCAAACCTCTCAGCCCCAAGAGTGTCTACACTTAGGTCTCATCCAGCTGTGGATCTAGATATGGTCAATCCAGGTTGCATCACAGCCCCTGAACGCGTTGTGTAAGAATGTCTCTCTCTTTCACTGTCTTTCTTTCATGGGTTTTTCAAAGTAATTTATTTTCAAAATGGGGTTTAGCGGCTTTTCACTGCTGTGTTTATGCCGCTTTACACCCACTTGACACACTAACAGAGAGATATCAATACATAGGTTTTAAGATTATTACTAGTCAGATATATTCTTGTGCGGTGAATAGGGCGTGTTGAGTCCAGTTCTCTGAGCAAGGAGTAGGTCTTGTCTATTACATATTGGGTTTATGGAACGGTATCTGAGCTAATTTGAAACCCTTGTTTGATGTATCACCCCACCTCCCCTTTCCCGTTAAGCAGCCATAGTGTGTTTTCTGCATGTGTGACTCTGTTCTGTTTTGTAATTCAGTTCAAGTGTAACGGTTTTTACATTCCCTCTATAAGTGATACCTTATGAGAAGTGTCCTTTTCTGTGTGACTTATTTCACTTAGAATCGTCATACCTAAATCCACTCATCATGCTGCTAGTAGCCTTAGGACATTGATTTCATGGCTGAGTGATATTCCATTGTACATAAGGACCACAACTTCTTTACCCATTTTTCTCTTTCCTGGGATATTTAAGGTGGAATGAAGTGGAGGTCCTTGTCAACAGAGCAGCCCTAAACTTTGGGGTGCTTGTGTCTTGCTGATTTTTCATTTTCCCAATTTATACCCCCATGAGTGGAAGTGCCCTATGCTCTCTAAGCTGTGTTTTTTAGATGTTTCAGGACTCACCGTACACTTCTCCAGAGTGGCTGTTGGCAATTTGCATCCCGCCCATCAGTGTAGCAAGGCTCCCATTTCTCCATGGCCTGTCCTGCATTTCTGGTTTTGACACTTTTTTCAGCATGGCCCTTTTGACCGATGGGATGCGAGACTTCTTTGTAGCGCTGATTTGCCTTTCCAGGTTGCTTGGTTGGCCAAAAAGGGCGTATGCGTTTTTTCCTGAATATATTCAGGAAAAAACGCATACGCCCTTTTTGGCCAAGGGCATCATTGTCAACGTTTTGCCGCTTTTCATGTGCTTTAAAGGCGATTCGAATCTACCTCCTGAAATCTCTTTCCTGCAATTCTGCCTTGATTTCAAATCCTCTTCGTTGCCTTCCCTCAATATATTTGTGGACGAGAGTTATCATTTATAACTCTGCAGGTTTGTGAATTGCAGTGCCCTGAGCCTCCATTTTACTACTCGTGTTTTTGGGAGCTGGACGCAAAAGCGCAGGATGGCTTCAGGCCCTGTTCTGGTTCCGGGGGGCGGGATGAGCCTGTGGTTAATTCTTCTTCCTGATGGGAAAACAGAGTGACCTGTGCCTTTCCCAACACCAAGAGCCAGTCTCTCATTGGTTCCCCGTCTTCCCGTTCATCGTCAGGAAAAAGGCAACCTGTATGGAACAGGAGGTTAAAGGTGCTGATGCTCCAAGTAGGGAGATTGCTAGTAAAGCGGCTGGAATGGCGAACCCGGGCACAAGGAGTTGAGAAATGAGGTGCGTTTTGGAAACCGTTCCCCATCACACGGTGTACCATCTTCTGGGTTTCTCATGCACGTTTTCGATGTAGGAAGATGCCCTTGAACCTGGAGATTTGGGACCCATGCGATGGGTACCACGCAGTATTACTTTAAAGGGTCTGCGTTTGCTCACCCAACCTCACCAAACCTCTCAGCCCCAAGAGTGTCTACCCTTAGGTCTCATCCAGCTGTGGGTCTAGATATGGTCAATCCAGGTTGCATCACAGCCCCTGAACGCATTGTGTAAGAATGTCTCTCTCTTTCACTGTCTTTCTTTCATGGGTTTTTCAAAGTAATTTATTTTCATAATGGGGTTTAGCTGCTTTTCACTGCTGTGTTTATGCCGCTTTACACCCACTTGACACACTAACAGAGAGATATCAATACATAGGTTTTAAGATTATTACTAGTCAGATATATTCTTGTGCGGTGAATAGGGCGTGTTGAGTCCAGTTCTCTGAGCAAGGAGTAGGTCTTGTCTATTACATATTGGGTTTATGGAACGGTATCTGAGCTAATTTGAAACCCTTGTTTTATGTATCACCCCACCTCACCTTTCCCGTTAAGCAGCCATAGTGTGTTTTCTGCATGTGTGACTCTGTTCTGTTTTGTAATTCAGTTCATGTGTAACGGTTTTTACATTCCCTCTATAAGTGATACCTTATGAGAAGTGTCCTTTTCTGTGTGACTTATTTCACTTAGAATCGTCGTACTTAAATCCACTCATCATGCTGCTACTAGCCTTAGGACATTGATTTCATGGCTGAGTGATATTCCATTGTACAAAAGGACCACAACTTCTTTATCCATTTTTCTCTTTCCTGGGATATTTAAGGTGGAATGAAGTGGAGGTCCTTGTCAACAGAGCAGCCCTAAACTTTGGGGTGCTTGTGTCTTGCTGATTTTTCATTTTCCCAATTTATACCCCCATGAGTGGAAGTGCCCTATGCTCTCTAAGTTGTGTTTTTTAGATGTTTCAGGACTCACTGTACACTTCATCAGAGTGGCTGTTGGCAATTTACATCCCACCCATCAGTGTAGCAAGGCTCCCATTTCTCCATGGCCTGTCCTGCATTTCTGGTTTTGACATTTTTTTCAGCATGGCCCTTTTTACCGATGGGATGCGAGACTTCTTTGTAGCGCTGATTTGCCTTTCCAGGTTGCTTGGTTGGCCAAAAAGGGCGTATGCGTTTTTTCCTGAATATATTCAGGAAAAAACGCATACGCCCTTTTTGGCCAAGGGCATCATTGTCAACGTTTTGCCGCTTTTCATGTGCTTTAAAGGCGATTCGAATCTACCTCCTGAAATCTGTTTCCTGCAATTCTGCCTTGATTTCAAATCCTCTTCGTTGCCTTCCCTCAATATATTTGTGGACGAGAGTTATCATTTATAACTCTGCAGGTTTGTGAATTGCAGTGCCCTGAGCCTCCATTTTACAACTCGTGTTTTTGGGAGCTGGCCGCAAAAGCGCAGGATGGCTTCAGGCCCTGTTCTGGTTCCGGGGGGCGGGATGAGCGTGTGGTTAATTCTTCTTCCTGATGGGAAAATAGAGTGACCTGTGCCTTTCCCAACACCAAGAGCCAGTCTCTCATTGGTTCCCCGTCTTCCCGTTCATCGTCAGGAGAAATGGCAACCTGTACGGAACAGGAGGTTAAAGGTGCTGATGCTCCAAGTAGGGAGATTACTAGTAAAGCGGCTGGAATGGCGAACACGGGCACAAGGAGATGAGAAATGAGGTGCGTTTTAGAAACCTTTCCCCATCACATGGTGTACCATCTTCTGGGTTTCTCATGCATGTTTTCGATGTAGGAAGATGCCCTTGAACCTGGAGATTTGGGACCCATGCGATGGGTACCACGCAGTATTACTTTAAATGGTCTGCGTTTGCTCACCCAACCTCACCAAACCTCTCAGCCCCAAGAGTGTCCACCCTTATGTCTCATCCAGCTGTGGGTCTAGATATGGTCAATCCAGGTTGCATCACAGCCCCTGAACGCATTGTGTAAGAATGTCTCTCTCTTTCACTGTCTTTCTTTCATGGGTTATTCAAAGTAATTTATTTTCATAATGGGGTTTAGCTGCTTTTCACTGCTGTGTTTATGCCGCTTTACACCCACTTGACACACTAAAAGAGAGATATCAATACATAGGTTTTAAGATTATTACTAGTCAGATATATTCTTGTGCGGTGAATAGGGCGTGTTGAGTCCAGTTCTCTGAGCAAGGAGTAGGTCTTGTCTATTACATATTGGTTTATGGAACGGTATCTGAGCTAATTTGAAACCCTTGTTTGATGTATCACCCCACCTCACCTTTCCCGTTAAGCAGCCATAGTGTGTTTTCTGCATGTGTGACTCTGTTCTGTTTTGTAATTCAGTTCATGTGTAACGGTTTTTACATTCCCTCTATAAGTGATACCTTATGAGAAGTGTCCTTTTCTGTGTGACTTATTTCACTTAGAATCGTCGTACCTAAATCCACTCATCATGCTGCTACTAGCCTTAGGACATTGATTTCATGGCTGAGTGATATTCCATTGTACATAAGGAACACAACTTCTTTACCTATTTTTTTCTTTCCTGGGATATTTAAGGTGGAATGAAGTGGAGGTCCTTGTGAACAGAGCAGCCCTAAACTTTGGGGTGCCTGTGTCTTGCTGATTTTTCATTTTCCCAATTTATACCCCCATGAGTGGAAGTGCCCTATGCTCTCTAAGCTGTGTTTTTTAGATGTTTCAGGACTCACCGTACACTTCTCCAGAGTGGCTGTTGGCAATTTACATCCCGCCCATCAGTGTAGCAAGGCTCCCATTTCTCCATGGCCTGTCCTGCATTTCTGGTTTTGACACTTTTTTCAGCATGGCCCTTTTGACCGATGGGATGCGAGACTTCTTTGTAGCGCTGATTTGCCTTTCCAGGTTGCTTGGTTGGCCAAAAAGGGCGTATGCGTTTTTTCCTGAATATATTCAGGAAAAAACGCATACGCCCTTTTTGGCCAAGGGCATCATTGTCAACGTTTTGCCGCTTTTCATGTGCTTTAAAGGCGATTCGAATCTACCTCCTGAAATCTGTTTCCTGCAATTCTGCCTTGATTTCAAATCCTCTTCGTTGCCTTCCCTCAATATATTTGTGGACGAGAGTTATCATTTATAACTCTGCAGGTTTGTGAATTGCAGTGCCCTGAGCCTCCATTTTACAACTCGTGTTTTTGGGAGCTGGCCGCAAAATCGCAGGATGGCTTCAGGCCCTGTTCTGGTTCCGGGGGGCGGGATGAGCCTGTGGTTAATTCTTCTTCCTGATGGGAAAATAGAGTGACCTGTGCCTTTCCCAACACAAAGAGCCAGTCTCTCATTGGTTCCCCGTCTTCCCGTTCATCGTCAGGAAAAAGGCAACCTGTACGGAACAGGAGGTTAAAGGTGCTGATGCTCCAAGTAGGGAGATTGCTAGTAAAGCGGCTGGAATGGCGAACCCGGGCACAAGGAGATGAGAAATGAGGTGCGTTTTAGAAACCTTTCCCCATCACACGGTGTACCATCTTCTGGGTTTCTCATGCATGTTTTCGATGTAGGAAGATGCCCTTGAACCTGGAGATTTGGGACCCATGCGATGGGTACCACGCAGTATTACTTTAAATGGTCTGCGTTTGCTCACCCAACCTCACCAAACCTCTCAGCCCCAAGAGTGTCTACACTTAGGTCTCATCCAGCTGTGTGTCTAGATATGGTCAATCCAGGTTGCATCACAGCCCCTGAACGCGTTGTGTAAGAATGTCTCTCTCTTTCACTGTCTTTCTTTCATGGGTTTTTCAAAGTAATTTATTTTCAAAATGGGGTTTAGCGGCTTTTCACTGCTGTGTTTATGCCGCTTTACACCCACTTGACACACTAAAAAGAGATATCAATACATAGGTTTTAAGATTATTACTAGTCAGATATATTCTTGTGCGGTGAATAGGGCGTGTTGAGTCCAGTTCTCTGAGCAAGGAGTAGGTCTTGTCTATTACATATTGGTTTATGGAACGGTATCTGAGCTAATTTGAAACCCTTGTTTGATGTATCACCCCACCTCACCTTTCCCGTTAAGCAGCCATAGTGTGTTTTCTGCATGTGTGACTCTGTTCTGTTTTGTAATTCAGTTCATGTGTAACGGTTTTTACATTCCCTCTATAAGTGATACCTTATGAGAAGTGTCCTTTTCTGTGTGACTTATTTCACTTAGAATCGTCGTACCTAAATCCACTCATCATGCTGCTACTAGCCTTAGGACATTGATTTCATGGCTGAGTGATATTCCATTGTACAAAAGGACCACAACTTCTTTATCCATTTTTCTCTTTCCTGGGATATTTAAGGTGGAATGAAGTGGAGGTCCTTGTCAACAGAGCAGCCCTAAACTTTGGGGTGCTTGTGTCTTGCTGATTTTTCATTTTCCCAATTTATACCCCCATGAGTGGAAGTGCCCTATGCTCTCTAAGCTGTGTTTTTTAGATGTTTCAGGACTCACCGTACACTTCTCCAGAGTGGCTGTTGGCAATTTACATCCCACCCATCAGTGTAGCAAGGCTCCCATTTCTCCATAGCCTGTCCTGCATTTCTGGTTTGGACCCTTTTTTCAGCATGGCCCTTTTGACCGATGGGATGCGAGACTTCTTTGTAGCGCTGATTTGCCTTTCCAGGTTGCTTGGTTGGCCAAAAAGGGCGTATGCGTTTTTTCCTGAATATATTCAGGAAAAAACGCATACGCCCTTTTTGGCCAAGGGCATCATTCTCAACGTTTTGCCGCTTTTCATGTGCTTTAAAGGCGATTCGAATCTACCTCCTGAAATCTGTTTCCTGCAATTCTGCCTTGATTTCAAATCCTCTTCGTTGCCTTCCCTCAATATATTTCTGGAGGAGAGTTATCATTTATAACTCTACAGGTTTGTGAATTGCAGTGCCCTGAGCCTCCATTTTACAACTCGTGATTTTGGGAGCTGGCCGCAAAAGCGCAGGATGGCTTCAGGCCCTGTTCTGGTTCCGGGGGGCGGGATGAGCCTGTTGTTAATTCTTCTTCCTGATGGGAAAATAGAGGGACCTGTGCCTTTCCCAACACCAAGAGCCAGTCTCTCATTGGTTACCCGTCTTCCCGTTCATCGTCAGGAAAAATTGCAACCTGTACGGAACAGGAGGTTAAAGGTGCTGATGCTCCAAGGAGGGAGATTGCTAGTAAATCGGCTGGAATGGCGAACACGGGCACAAGGAGATGAGAAATGAGGTGCGTTTTAGAAACCTTTCCCCATCACACGGTGTACCATCTTCTGGGTTTCTCATGCATGTTTTCGATGTAGGAAGATGCCCTTGAACCTGGAGATTTGGGACCCATGCGATGGGTACCACGCAGTATTACTTTAAATGGTCTGCGTTTGCTCACCCAACCTCACCAAACCTCTCAGCCCCAAGAGTGTCCACCCTTAGGTCTCATCCAGCTGTGGGTCTAGATATGGTCAATCCAGGTTGCATCACAGCCCCTGAACGCATTGTGAAGAATGTCTCTCTCTTTCACTGCCTTTCTTTCATGCGTTTTTCAAAGTAATTTATTTTCATAATGGGGTTTAGCTGCTTTTCACTGCTGTGTTTATGCCGCTTTACACCCACTTGACACACTAACAGAGAGATATCAATACATAGGTTTTAAGATTATTACTAGTCAGATATATTCTTGTGCGGTGAATAGGGCGTGTTGAGTCCAGTTCTCTGAGCAAGGAGTAGGTCTTGTCTATTACATATTGGGTTTATGGAACGGTATCAGAGCTAATTTGAAACCCTTGTTTGATGTATCACCCCACCTCACCTTTCCCGTTAAGCAGCCATAGTGTGTTTTCTGCATGTGTGACTCTGTTCTGTTTTGTAATTCAGTTCATGTGTAACGGTTTTTACATTCCCTCTATCAGTGATACCTTATGAGAAGTGTCCTTTTCTGTGTGACTTATTTCACTTAGAATCGTCGTACCTAAATCCACTCATCATGCTGCTACTAGCCTTAGGACATTGATTTCATGGCTGAGTGATATTCCATTGTACATAAGGAACACAACTTCTTTACCCATTTTTCTCTTTCCTGGGATATTTAAGGTGGAATGAAGTGGAGGTCCTTGTCAACAGAGCAGCCCTAAACTTTGGGGTGCTTGTGTCTTGCTGATTTTTCATTTTCCCAATTTATACCCCCATGAGTGGAAGTGCCCTATGCTCTCTAAGCTGTGTTTTTTAGATGTTTCAGGACTCACCGTACACTTCTCCTGAGTGGCTGTTGGCAATTTCCATCCTGCCCATCAGTGTAGCAAGGCTCCCATTTCTCCATGGCCTGTCCTGCATTTCTGGTTTTGACACTTTTTTCAGCATGGCCCTTTTGACCGATGGGATGCGAGACTTCTTTGTAGCGCTGATTTGCCTTTCCAGGTTGCTTGGTTGGCCAAAAAGGGCGTATGCGTTTTTTCCTGAATATATTCAGGAAAAAACGCATACGCCCTTTTTGGCCAAGGGCATCATTCTCAACGTTTTGCCGCTTTTCATGTGCTTTAAAGGCGATTCGAATCTACCTCCTGAAATCTGTTTCCTGCAATTCTGCCTTGATTTCAAATCCTCTTCGTTGCCTTCCCTCAATATATTTGTGGACGAGAGTTATCATTTATAACTCTGCAGGTTTGTGAATTGCAGTGCCCTGAGCCTCCATTTTACAACTCGTGTTTTTGGGAGCTGGCCGCAAAAGCGCAGGATGGCTTCAGGCCCTGTTCTGGTTCCGGGGGGCGGGATGAGCCTGTGGTTAATTCTTCTTCCTGATGGGAAAACAGAGTGACCTGTGCCTTTCCCAACACCAAGAGCCAGTCTCTCATTGGTTCCCCGTCTTCCCGTTCATCGTCAGGAAAAATGGCAACCTGTACGGAACAGGAGGTTAAAGGTGCTGATGCTCCAAGTAGGGAGATTGCTAGTAAAGCGGCTGGAATGGCGAACCCGGGCACAAGGAGTTGAGAAATGAGGTGCGTTTTGGAAACCGTTCCCCATCACACGGTGTACCATCTTCTGGGTTTCTCATGCACGTTTTCGATGTAGGAAGATGCCCTTGAACCTGGAGATTTGGGACCCATGCGATGGGTACCACGCAGTATTACTTTAAAGGGTCTGCGTTTGCTCACCCAACCTCACCAAACCTCTCAGCCCCAAGAGTGTCTACCCTTAGGTCTCATCCAGCTGTGGGTCTAGATATGGTCAATCCAGGTTGCATCACAGCCCCTGAACGCATTGTGTAAGAATGTCTCTCTCTTTCACTGTCTTTCTTTCATGGGTTTTTCAAAGTAATTTATTTTCATAATGGGGTTTATCTGCTTTTCACTGCTGTGTTTATGCCGCTTTACACCCACTTGACACACTAACAGAGAGATATCAATACATAGGTTTTAAGATTATTACTAGTCAGATATATTCTTGTGCGGTGAATAGGGCGTGTTGAGTCCAGTTCTCTGAGCAAGGAGTAGGTCTTGTCTATTACATATTGGGTTTATGGAACGGTATCTGAGCTAATTTGAAACCCTTGTTTTATGTATCACCCCACCTCACCTTTCCCGTTAAGCAGCCATAGTGTGTTTTCTGCATGTGTGACTCTGTTCTGTTTTGTAATTCAGTTCATGTGTAACGGTTTTTACATTCCCTCTATCAGTGATACCTTATGAGAAGTGTCCTTTTCTGTGTGACTTATTTCACTTAGAATCGTCGTACTTAAATCCACTCATCATGCTGCTACTAGCCTTAGGACATTGATTTCATGGCTGAGTGATATTCCATTGTACATAAGGACCACAACTTCTTTATCCATTTTTCTCTTTCCTGGGATATTTAAGGTGGAATGAAGTGGAGGTCCTTGTCAACAGAGCAGCCGTAAACTTTGGGGTGCCTGTGTCTTGCTGATTTTTCATTTTCCCAATTTATACCCCCATGAGTGGAAGTGCCCTATGCTCTCTAAGCTGTGTTTTCCAGATGTTTCAGGACTCACCGTACACTTCTCCAGAGTGGCTGTTGGCAATTTACATCCCGCCCATCAGTGTAGCAAGGCTCCCATTTCTCCATGGCCTGTCCTGCATTTCTGGTTTTGACACTTTTCTCAGCATGGCCCTTTTGACCGATGGGATGCGAGACTTCTTTGTAGCGCTGATTTGCCTTTCCAGGTTGCTTGGTTGGCCAAAAAGGGCGTATGCGTTTTTTCCTGAATATATTCAGGAAAAAACGCATACGCCCTTTTTGGCCAAGGGCATCATTGTCAACGTTTTGCCGCTTTTCATGTGCTTTAAAGGCGATTCGAATCTACCTCCTGAAATCTGTTTCCTGCAATTCTGCCTTGATTTCAAATCCTCTTCGTTGCCTTCCCTCAATATATTTGTGGACGAGAGTTATCATTTATAACTCTGCAGGTTTGTGAATTGCAGTGCCCTGAGCCTCCATTTTACTACTCGTGTTTTTGGGAGCTGGACGCAAAAGCGCAGGATGGCTTCAGGCCCTGTTCTGGTTCCGGGGGGCGGGATGAGCCTGTGGTTAATTCTTCTTCCTGATGGGAAAACAGAGTGACCTGTGCCTTTCCCAACACCAAGAGCCAGTCTCTCATTGGTTCCCCGTCTTCCCGTTCATCGTCAGGAAAAATGGCAACCTGTACGGAACAGGAGGTTAAAGGTGCTGATGCTCCAAGTAGGGAGATTGCTAGTAAAGCGGCTGGAATGGCGAACCCGGGCACAAGGAGTTGAGAAATGAGGTGCGTTTTGGAAACCGTTCCCCATCACACGGTGTACCATCTTCTGGGTTTCTCATGCATGTTTTCGATGTAGGAAGATGCCCTTGAACCTGGAGATTTGGGACCCATGCGATGGGTACCACGCAGTATTACTTTAAAGGGTCTGCGTTTGCTCACCCAACCTCACCAAACCTCTCAGCCCCAAGAGTGTCTACCCTTAGGTCTCATCCAGCTGTGGGTCTAGATATGGTCAATCCAGGTTGCATCACAGCCCCTGAACGCATTGTGTAAGAATGTCTCTCTCTTTCACTGTCTTTCTTTCATGGGTTTTTCAAAGTAATTTATTTTCATAATGGGGTTTATCTGCTTTTCACTGCTGTGTTTATGCCGCTTTACACCCACTTGACACACTAACAGAGAGATATCAATACATAGGTTTTAAGATTATTACTAGTCAGATATATTCTTGTGCGGTGAATAGGGCGTGTTGAGTCCAGTTCTCTGAGCAAGGAGTAGGTCTTGTCTATTACATATTGGTTTATGGAACGGTATCTGAGCTAATTTGAAACCCTTGTTTGATGTATCACCCCACCTCACCTTTCCCGTTAAGCAGCCATAGTGTGTTTTCTGCATGTGTGACTCTGTTCTGTTTTGTAATTCAGTTCATGTGTAACGGTTTTTACATTCCCTCTATAAGTGATACCTTATGAGAAGTGTCCTTTTCTGTGTGACTTATTTCACTTAGAATCGTCGTACCTAAATCCACTCATCATGCTGCTACTAGCCTTAGGACATTGATTTCATGGCTGAGTGATATTCCATTGTACATAAGGAACACAACTTCTTTACCTATTTTTCTCTTTCCTGGGATATTTAAGGTGGAATGAAGTGGAGGTCCTTGTCAACAGAGCAGCCCTAAACTTTGGGGTGCCTGTGTCTTGCTGATTTTTCATTTTCCCAATTTATACCCCCATGAGTGGAAGTGCCCTATGCTCTCTAAGCTGTGTTTTTTAGATGTTTCAGGACTCACCGTACACTTCTCCAGAGTGGCTGTTGGCAATTTACATCCCGCCCATCAGTGTAGCAAGGCTCCCATTTCTCCATGGCCTGTCCTGCATTTCTGGTTTTGACACTTTTTTCAGCATGGCCCTTTTGACCGATGGGATGCGAGACTTCTTTGTAGCGCTGATTTGCCTTTCCAGGTTGCTTGGTTGGCCAAAAAGGGCGTATGCGTTTTTTCCTGAATATATTCAGGAAAAAACGCATACGCCCTTTTTGGCCAAGGGCATCATTCTCAACGTTTTGCCGCTTTTCATGTGCTTTAAAGGCGATTCGAATCTACCTCCTGAAATCTGTTTCCTGCAATTCTGCCTTGATTTCAAATCCTCTTCGTTGCCTTCCCTCAATATATTTGTGGACGAGAGTTATCATTTATAACTCTGCAGGTTTGTGAATTGCAGTGCCCTGAGCCTCCATTTTACAACTCGTGTTTTTGGGAGCTGGCCGCAAAATCGCAGGATGGCTTCAGGCCATGTTCTGGTTCCGGGGGGCGGGATGAGCGTGTGGTTAATTCTTCTTCCTGATGGGAAAATAGAGTGACCTGTGCCTTTCCCAACACAAAGAGCCAGTCTCTCATTGGTTCCCCGTCTTCCCGTTCATCGTCAGGAAAAAGGCAACCTGTACGGAACAGGAGGTTAAAGGTGCTGATGCTCCAAGTAGGGAGATTGCTAGTAAAGCGGCTGGAATGGCGAACCCGGGCACAAGGAGATGAGAAATGAGGTGCGTTTTAGAAACCTTTCCCCATCACACGGTGTACCATCTTCTGGGTTTCTCATGCATGTTTTTGATGTAGGAAGATGCCCTTGAACCTGGAGATTTGGGACCCATGCGATGGGTACCACGCAGTATTACTTTAAATGGTCTGCGTTTGCTCACCCAACCTCACCAAACCTCTCAGCCACAATAGTGTCTACACTTAGGTCTCATCCAGCTGTGTGTCTAGATATGGTCAATCCAGGTTGCATCACAGCCCCTGAACGCGTTGTGTAAGAATGTCTCTCTCTTTCACTGTCTTTCTTTCATGGGTTTTTCAAAGTAATTTATTTTCAAAATGGGGTTTAGCGGCTTTTCACTGCTGTGTTTATGCCGCTTTACACCCACTTGACACACTAACAGAGAGATATCAATACATGGGTTTTAAGATTATTACTAGTCAGATATATTCTTGTGCGGTGAATAGGGCGTGTTGAGTCCAGTTCTCTGAGCAAGGAGTAGGTCTTGTCTATTACATATTGGGTTTATGGAACGGTATCTGAGCTAATTTGAAACCCTTGTTTTATGTATCACCCCACCTCCCCTTTCCCGTTAAGCAGCCATAGTGTGTTTTCTGCATGTGTGACTCTGTTCTGTTTTGTAATTCAGTTCAAGTGTAACGGTTTTTACATTCCCTCTATAAGTGATACCTTATGAGAAGTGTCCTTTTCTGTGTGACTTATTTCACTTAGAATCGTCATACCTAAATCCACTCATCATGCTGCTAGTAGCCTTAGGACATTGATTTCATGGCTGAGTGATATTCCATTGTACATAAGGACCACAACTTCTTTACCCATTTTTCTCTTTCCTGGGATATTTAAGGTGGAATGAAGTGGAGGTCCTTGTCAACAGAGCAGCCCTAAACTTTGGGGTGCTTGTGTCTTGCTGATTTTTCATTTTCCCAATTTATACCCCCATGAGTGGAAGTGCCCTATGCTCTCTAAGCTGTGTTTTTTAGATGTTTCAGGACTCACCGTACACTTCTCCAGAGTGGCTGTTGTCAATTTGCATCCCGCCCATCAGTGTAGCAAGGCTCCCATTTCTCCATGGCCTGTCCTGCATTTCTGGTTTTGACACTTTTTTCAGCATGGCCCTTTTGACCGATGGGATGCGAGACTTCTTTGTAGCGCTGATTTGCCTTTCCAGGTTGCTTGGTTGGCCAAAAAGGGCGTATGCGTTTTTTCCTGGATATATTCAGGAAAAAACGCATACGCCCTTTTTGGCCAAGGGCATCATTGTCAACGTTTTGCCGCTTTTCATGTGCTTTAAAGGCGATTCGAATCTACCTCCTGAAATCTGTTTGCTGCAATTCTGCCTTGATTTCAAATCCTCTTCGTTGCCTTCCCTCAATATATTTGTGGACGAGAGTTATCATTTATAACTCTGCAGGTTTGTGAATTGCAGTGCCCTGAGCCTCCATTTTACAACTCGTGTTTTTGGGAGCTGGCCGCAAAAGCGCAGGATGGCTTCAGGCCCTGTTCTGGTTCCGGGGGGCGGGATGAGCGTGTGGTTAATTCTTCTTCCTGATGGGAAAATAGAGTGACCTGTGCCTTTCCCAACACCAAGAGCCAGTCTCTCATTGGTTCCCCGTCTTCCCGTTCATCGTCAGGAGAAATGGCAACCTGTACGGAACAGGAGGTTAAAGGTGCTGATGCTCCAAGTAGGGAGATTGCTAGTAAAGCGGCTGGAATGGCGAACCCGGGCACAAGGAGATGAGAAATGAGGTGCGTTTTAGAAACCTTTCCCCATCACACGGTGTACCATCTTCTGGGTTTCTCATGCATGTTTTCGATGTAGGAAGATGCCCTTGAACCTGGAGATTTGGGACCCATGCGATGGGTACCACGCAGTATTACTTTAAATGGTCTGCGTTTGCTCACCCAACCTCACCAAACCTCTCAGCCACAATAGTGTCTACACTTAGGTCTCATCCAGCTGTGTGTCTAGATATGGTCAATCCAGGTTGCATCACAGCCCCTGAACGCGTTGTGTAAGAATGTCTCTCTCTTTCACTGTCTTTCTTTCATGGGTTATTCAAAGTAATTTATTTTCATAATGGGGTTTAGCTGCTTTTCACTGCTGTGTTTATGCCGCTTTACACCCACTTGACACACTAAAAGAGAGATATCAATACATAGGTTTTAAGATTATTACTAGTCAGATATATTCTTGTGCCGTGAATAGGGCGTGTTGAGTCCAGTTCTCTGAGCAAGGAGTAGGTCTTGTCTATTACATATTGGTTTATGGAACGGTATCTGAGCTAATTTGAAACCCTTGTTTGATGTATCACCCCACCTCACCTTTCCCGTTAAGCAGCCATAGTGTGTTTTCTGCATGTGTGACTCTGTTCTGTTTTGTAATTCAGTTCATGTGTAACGGTTTTTACATTCCCTCTATAAGTGATACCTTATGAGAAGTGTCCTTTTCTGTGTGACTTATTTCACTTAGAATCGTCGTACCTAAATCCACTCATCATGCTGCTACTAGCCTTAGGACATTGATTTCATGGCTGAGTGATATTCCATTGTACATAAGGAACACAACTTCTTTTCCTATTTTTCTCTTTCCTGGGATATTTAAGGTGGAATGAAGTGGAGGTCCTTGTCAACAGAGCAGCCCTAAACTTTGGGGTGCCTGTGTCTTGCTGATTTTTCATTTTCCCAATTTATACCCCCATGAGTGGAAGTGCCCTATGCTCTCTAAGCTGTGTTTTTTAGATGTTTCAGGACTCACCGTACACTTCTCCAGAGTGGCTGTTGGCAATTTACATCCCGCCCATCAGTGTAGCAAGGCTCCCATTTCTCCATGGCCTGTCCTGCATTTCTGGTTTTGACACTTTTTTCAGCATGGCCCTTTTGACCGATGGGATGCGAGACTTCTTTGTAGCGCTGATTTGCCTTTCCAGGTTGCTTGGTTGGCCAAAAAGGGCGTATGCGTTTTTTCCTGAATATATTCAGGAAAAAACGCATACGCCCTTTTTGGCCAAGGGCATCATTGTCAACGTTTTGCCGCTTTTCATGTGCTTTAAAGGCGATTCGAATCTACCTCCTGAAATCTGTTTCCTGCAATTCTGCCTTGATTTCAAATCCTCTTCGTTGCCTTCCCTCAATATATTTGTGGACGAGAGTTATCATTTATAACTCTGCAGGTTTGTGAATTGCAGTGCCCTGAGCCTCCATTTTACAACTCGTGTTTTTGGGAGCTGGCCGCAAAATCGCAGGATGGCTTCAGGCCCTGTTCTGGTTCCGGGGGGCGGGATGAGCGTGTGGTTAATTCTTCTTCCTGATGGGAAAATAGAGTGACCTGTGCCTTTCCCAACACAAAGAGCCAGTCTCTCATTGGTTCCCCGTCTTCCCGTTCATCGTCAGGAAAAAGGCAACCTGTACGGAACAGGAGGTTAAAGGTGCTGATGCTCCAAGTAGGGAGATTGCTAGTAAAGCGGCTGGAATGGCGAACCCGGGCACAAGGAGATGAGAAATGAGGTGCGTTTTAGAAACCTTTCCCCATCACACGGTGTACCATCTTCTGGGTTTCTCATGCATGTTTTCGATGTAGGAAGATGCCCTTGAACCTGGAGATTTGGGACCCATGCGATGGGTACCACGCAGTATTACTTTAAATGGTCTGCGTTTGCTCACCCAACCTCACCAAACCTCTCAGCCACAATAGTGTCTACACTTAGGTCTCATCCAGCTGTGTGTCTAGATATGGTCAATCCAGGTTGCATCACAGCCCCTGAACGCGTTGTGTAAGAATGTCTCTCTCTTTCACTGTCTTTCTTTCATGGGTTTTTCAAAGTAATTTATTTTCAAAATGGGGTTTAGCGGCTTTTCACTGCTGTGTTTATGCCGCTTTACACCCACTTGACACACTAACAGAGAGATATCAATACATGGGTTTTAAGATTATTACTAGTCAGATATATTCTTGTGCGGTGAATAGGGCGTGTTGAGTCCAGTTCTCTGAGCAAGGAGTAGGTCTTGTCTATTACATATTGGGTTTATGGAACGGTATCTGAGCTAATTTGAAACCCTTGTTTTATGTATCACCCCACCTCCCCTTTCCCGTTAAGCAGCCATAGTGTGTTTTCTGCATGTGTGACTCTGTTCTGTTTTGTAATTCAGTTCAAGTGTAACGGTTTTTACATTCCCTCTATAAGTGATACCTTATGAGAAGTGTCCTTTTCTGTGTGACTTATTTCACTTAGAATCGTCATACCTAAATCCACTCATCATGCTGCTAGTAGCCTTAGGACATTGATTTCATGGCTGAGTGATATTCCATTGTACATAAGGACCACAACTTCTTTACCCATTTTTCTCTTTCCTGGGATATTTAACGTGGAATGAAGTGGAGGTCCTTGTCAACAGAGCAGCCCTAAACTTTGGGGTGCTTGTGTCTTGCTGATTTTTCATTTTCCCAATTTATACCCCCATGAGTGGAAGTGCCCTATGCTCTCTAAGCTGTGTTTTTTAGATGTTTCAGGACTCACCGTACACTTCTCCAGAGTGGCTGTTGTCAATTTGCATCCCGCCCATCAGTGTAGCAAGGCTCCCATTTCTCCATGGCCTGTCCTGCATTTCTGGTTTTGACACTTTTTTCAGCATGGCCCTTTTGACCGATGGGATGCGAGACTTCTTTGTAGCGCTGATTTGCCTTTCCAGGTTGCTTGGTTGGCCAAAAAGGGCGTATGCGTTTTTTCCTGGATATATTCAGGAAAAAACGCATACGCCCTTTTTGGCCAAGGGCATCATTGTCAACGTTTTGCCGCTTTTCATGTGCTTTAAAGGCGATTCGAATCTACCTCCTGAAATCTGTTTCCTGCAATTCTGCCTTGATTTCAAATCCTCTTCGTTGCCTTCCCTCAATATATTTGTGGACGAGAGTTATCATTTATAACTCTGCAGGTTTGTGAATTGCAGTGCCCTGAGCCTCCATTTTACAACTCGTGTTTTTGGGAGCTGGCCGCAAAAGCGCAGGATGGCTTCAGGCCCTGTTCTGGTTCCGGGGGGCGGGATGAGCGTGTGGTTAATTCTTCTTCCTGATGGGAAAATAGAGTGACCTGTGCCTTTCCCAACACCAAGAGCCAGTCTCTCATTGGTTCCCCGTCTTCCCGTTCATCGTCAGGAGAAATGGCAACCTGTACGGAACAGGAGGTTAAAGGTGCTGATGCTCCAAGTAGGGAGATTACTAGTAAAGCGGCTGGAATGGCGAACACGGGCACAAGGAGATGAGAAATGAGGTGCGTTTTAGAAACCTTTCCCCATCACATGGTGTACCATCTTCTGGGTTTCTCATACATGTTTTCGATGTAGGAAGATGCCCTTGAACCTGGAGATTTGGGACCCATGCAATGGGTACCACGCAGTATTACTTTAAATGGTCTGCGTTTGCTCACCCAACCTCACCAAACCTCTCAGCCCCAAGAGTGTCCACCCTTATGTCTCATCCAGCTGTGGGTCTAGATATGGTCAATCCAGGTTGCATCACAGACCCTGAACGCATTGTGTAAGAATGTCTCTCTCTTTCACTGTCTTTCTTTCATGGGTTATTCAAAGTAATTTATTTTCATAATGGGGTTTAGCTGCTTTTCACTGCTGTGTTTATGCCGCTTTACACCCACTTGACACACTAAAAGAGAGATATCAATACATAGGTTTTAAGATTATTACTAGTCAGATATATTCTTGTGCCGTGAATAGGGCGTGTTGAGTCCAGTTCTCTGAGCAAGGAGTAGGTCTTGTCTATTACATATTGGTTTATGGAACGGTATCTGAGCTAATTTGAAACCCTTGTTTGATGTATCACCCCACCTCACCTTTCCCGTTAAGCAGCCATAGTGTGTTTTCTGCATGTGTGACTCTGTTCTGTTTTGTAATTCAGTTCATGTGTAACGGTTTTTACATTCCCTCTATAAGTGATACCTTATGAGAAGTGTCCTTTTCTGTGTTACTTATTTCACTTACAATCGTTGTACCTAAATCCACTCATCATGCTGCTACTAGCCTTAGGACATTGATTTCATGGCTGAGTGATATTCCATTGTACATAAGGAACACAACTTCTTTACCTATTTTTCTCTTTCCTGGGATATTTAAGGTGGAATGAAGTGGAGGTCCTTGTCAACAGAGCAGCCCTAAACTTTGGGGTGCCTGTGTCTTGCTGATTTTTCATTTTCCCAATTTATACCCCCATGAGTGGAAGTGCCCTATGCTCTCTAAGCTGTGTTTTTTAGATGTTTCAGGACTCACCGTACACTTCTCCAGAGTGGCTGTTGGCAATTTACATCCCGCCCATCAGTGTAGCAAGGCTCCCATTTCTCCATGGCCTGTCCTGCATTTCTGGTTTTGACACTTTTTTCAGCATGGCCCTTTTGACCGATGGGATGCGAGACTTCTTTGTAGCGCTGATTTGCCTTTCCAGGTTGCTTGGTTGGCCAAAAAGGGCGTATGCGTTTTTTCCTGAATATATTCAGGAAAAAACGCATACGCCCTTTTTGGCCAAGGGCATCATTGTCAACGTTTTGCCGCTTTTCATGTGCTTTAAAGGCGATTCGAATCTACCTCCTGAAATCTGTTTCCTGCAATTCTGCCTTGATTTCAAATCCTCTTCGTTGCCTTCCCTCAATATATTTGTGGACGAGAGTTATCATTTATAACTCTGCAGGTTTGTGAATTGCAGTGCCCTGAGCCTCCATTTTACAACTCGTGTTTTTGGGAGCTGGCCGCAAAATCGCAGGATGGCTTCAGGCCCTGTTCTGGTTCCGGGGGGCGGGATGAGCCTGTGGTTAATTCTTCTTCCTGATGGGAAAATAGAGTGACCTGTGCCTTTCCCAACACAAAGAGCCAGTCTCTCATTGGTTCCCCGTCTTCCCGTTCATCGTCAGGAAAAAGGCAACCTGTACGGAACAGGAGGTTAAAGGTGCTGATGCTCCAAGTAGGGAGATTGCTAGTAAAGCGGCTGGAATGGCGAACCCGGGCACAAGGAGATGAGAAATGAGGTGCGTTTTAGAAACCTTTCCCCATCACACGGTGTACCATCTTCTGGGTTTCTCATGCATGTTTTCGATGTAGGAAGATGCCCTTGAACCTGGAGATTTGGGACCCATGCGATGGGTACCACGCAGTATTACTTTAAATGGTCTGCGTTTGCTCACCCAACCTCACCAAACCTCTCAGCCCCAAGAGTGTCTACACTTAGGTCTCATCCAGCTGTGTGTCTAGATATGGTCAATCCAGGTTGCATCACAGCCCCTGAACGCGTTGTGTAAGAATGTCTCTCTCTTTCACTGTCTTTCTTTCATGGGTTTTTCAAAGTAATTTATTTTCAAAATGGGGTTTAGCGGCTTTTCACTGCTGTGTTTATGCCGCTTTACACCCACTTGACACACTAACAGAGAGATATCAATACATAGGTTTTAAGATTATTACTAGTCAGATATATTCTTGTGCGGTGAATAGGGCGTGTTGAGTCCAGTTCTCTGAGCAAGGAGTAGGTCTTGTCTATTACATATTGGGTTTATGGAACGGTATCTGAGCTAATTTGAAACCCTTGTTTTATGTATCACCCCACCTCCCCTTTCCCGTTAAGCAGCCATAGTGTGTTTTCTGCATGTGTGACTCTGTTCTGTTTTGTAATTCAGTTCAAGTGTAACGGTTTTTACATTCCCTCTATAAGTGATACCTTATGAGAAGTGTCCTTTTCTGTGTGACTTATTTCACTTAGAATCGTCATACCTAAATCCACTCATCATGCTGCTAGTAGCCTTAGGACATTGATTTCATGGCTGAGTGATATTCCATTGTACATAAGGACCACAACTTCTTTACCCATTTTTCTCTTTCCTGGGATATTTAAGGTGGAATGAAGTGGAGGTCCTTGTCAACAGAGCAGCCCTAAACTTTGGGGTGCTTGTGTCTTGCTGATTTTTCATTTTCCCAATTTATACCCCCATGAGTGGAAGTGCCCTATGCTCTCTAAGCTGTGTTTTTTAGATGTTTCAGGACTCACCGTACACTTCTCCAGAGTGGCTGTTGTCAATTTGCATCCCGCCCATCAGTGTAGCAAGGCTCCCATTTCTCCATGGCCTGTCCTGCATTTCTGGTTTTGACACTTTTTTCAGCATGGCCCTTTTGACCGATGGGATGCGAGACTTCTTTGTAGCGCTGATTTGCCTTTCCAGGTTGCTTGGTTGGCCAAAAAGGGCGTATGCGTTTTTTCCTGGATATATTCAGGAAAAAACGCATACGCCCTTTTTGGCCAAGGGCATCATTGTCAACGTTTTGCCGCTTTTCATGTGCTTTAAAGGCGATTCGAATCTACCTCCTGAAATCTGTTTCCTGCAATTCTGCCTTGATTTCAAATCCTCTTCGTTGCCTTCCCTCAATATATTTGTGGACGAGAGTTATCATTTATAACTCTGCAGGTTTGTGAATTGCAGTGCCCTGAGCCTCCATTTTACAACTCGTGTTTTTGGGAGCTGGCCGCAAAAGCGCAGGATGGCTTCAGGCCCTGTTCTGGTTCCGGGGGGCGGGATGAGCCTGTGGTTAATTCTTCTTCCTGATGGGAAAATAGAGTGACCTGTGCCTTTCCCAACACCAAGAGCCAGTCTCTCATTGGTTCCCCGTCTTCCCGTTCATCGTCAGGAAAAATGGCAACCTGTACGGAACAGGAAGTTAAAGGTGCTGATGCTCCAAGGAGGGAGATTGCTAGTAAAGCGGCTGGAATGGTGAACCCGGGCACAAGGAGATGAGAAATGAGGTGCATTTTAGAAACCTTTCCCCATCACACGGTGTACCATCTTCTGGGTTTCTCATGCATGTTTTCGATGTAGGAAGATGCCCTTGAACCTGGAGATTTGGGACCCATGCGATGGGTACCACGCAGTATTACTTTAAAGAGTCTGCGTTTGCTCACCCAACCTCACCAAACCTCTCAGCCCCAGGAGTGTCTACCCTTAGGTCTCATCCAGCTGTGGGTCTAGATATGGTCAATCCAGGTTGCATCACAGCCCCTGAACGCATTGTGTAAGAATGTCTCTCTCTTTCACTGTCTTTCTTTCATGGGTTTTTCAAAGTAATTTATTTTCATAATGGGGTTTAGGTGCTTTTCACTGCTGTGTTTATGCCGCTTTACACCCACTTGACACACTAACAGAGAGATATCAATACATAGGTTTTAAGATTATTACTAGTCAGATATATTCTTGTGCGGTGAATAGGGCGTGTTGAGTCCAGTTCTCTGAGCAAGGAGTAGGTCTTGTCTATTACATATTGGGTTTATGGAACGGTATCTGAGCTAATTTGAAACCCTTGTTTGATGTATCACCCCACCTCACCTTTCCCGTTAAGCAGCCATAGTGTGTTTTCTGCATGTGTGACTCTGTTCTGTTTTGTAATTCAGTTCATGTGTAACGGTTTTTACATTCCCTCTATCAGTGATACCTTATGAGAAGTGTCCTTTTCTGTGTGACTTATGTCACTTAGAATCGTCGTACCTAAATCCACTCATCATGCTGCTACTAGCCTTAGGACATTGATTTCATGGCTGAGTGATATTCCATTGTACATAAGGAACACAACTTCTTTACCCATTTGTCTCTTTCCTGGGATATTTAAGGTGGAATGAAGTGGAGGTCCTTGTCAACAGAGCAGCCCTAAACTTTGGGGTGCTTGTGTCTTGCTGATTTTTCATTTTCCCAATTTATACCCCCATGAGTGGAAGTGCCCTATGATCTCTAAGCTGTGTTTTTTAGATGTTTCAGGACTCACCGTACACTTCATCAGAGTGGCTGTTGGCAATTTACATCCCGCCCATCAGTGTAGCAAGGCTCCCATTTCTCCATAGCCTGTCCTGCATTTCTGGTTTGGACCCTTTTTTCAGCATGGCCCTTTTGACCGATGGGATGCGAGACTTCTTTGTAGCGCTGATTTGCCTTTCCAGGTTGCTTGGTTGGCCAAAAAGGGCGTATGCGTTTTTTCCTGAATATATTCAGGAAAAAACGCATACGCCCTTTTTGGCCAAGGGCATCATTCTCAACGTTTTGCCGCTTTTCATGTGCTTTAAAGGCGATTCGAATCTACCTCCTGAAATCTGTTTCCTGCAATTCTGCCTTGATTTCAAATCCTCTTCGTTGCCTTCCCTCAATATATTTCTGGACGAGAGTTATCATTTATAACTCTACAGGTTTGTGAATTGCAGTGCCCTGAGCCTCCATTTTACAACTCGTGATTTTGGGAGCTGGCCGCAAAAGCGCAGGATGGCTTCAGGCCCTGTTCTGGTTCCGGGGGGCGGGATGAGCCTGTTGTTAATTCTTCTTCCTGATGGGAAAATAGAGGGACCTGTGCCTTTCCCAACACCAAGAGCCAGTCTCTCATTGGTTACCCGTCTTCCCGTTCATCGTCAGGAAAAATTGCAACCTGTACGGAACAGGAGGTTAAAGGTGCTGATGCTCCAAGGAGGGAGATTGCTAGTAAATCGGCTGGAATGGCGAACACGGGCACAAGGAGATGAGAAATGAGGTGCGTTTTAGAAACCTTTCCCCATCACACGGTGTACCATCTTCTGGGTTTCTCATGCATGTTTTCGATGTAGGAAGATGCCCTTGAACCTGGAGATTTGGGACCCATGCGATGGGTACCACGCAGTATTACTTTAAAGGGTCTGCGTTTGCTCACCCAACCTCACCAAACCTCTCAGCCCCAAGAGTGTCTACCCTTAGGTCTCATCCAGCTGTGGGTCTAGATATGGTCAATCCAGGTTGCATCACAGCCCCTGAACGCATTGTGTAAGAATGTCTCTCTCTTTCACTGTCTTTCTTTCATGGGTTTTTCAAAGTAATTTATTTTCATAATGGGGTTTATCTGCTTTTCACTGCTGTGTTTATGCCGCTTTACACCCACTTGACACACTAACAGAGAGATATCAATACATAGGTTTTAAGATTATTACTAGTCAGATATATTCTTGTGCGGTGAATAGGGCGTGTTGAGTCCAGTTCTCTGAGCAAGGAGTAGGTCTTGTCTATTACATATTGGGTTTATGGAACGGTATCTGAGCTAATTTGAAACCCTTGTTTGATGTATCACCCCACCTCACCTTTCCCGTTAAGCAGCCATAGTGTGTTTTCTGCATGTGTGACTCTGTTCTGTTTTGTAATTCAGTTCATGTGTAACGGTTTTTACATTCCCTCTATAAGTGATACCTTATGAGAAGTGTCCTTTTCTGTGTGACTTATTTCACTTAGAATCGTCGTACTTAAATCCACTCATCATGCTGCTACTAGCCTTAGGACATTGATTTCATGGCTGAGTGATATTCCATTGTACAAAAGGACCACAACTTCTTTATCCATTTTTCTCTTTCCTGGGATATTTAAGGTGGAATGAAGTGGAGGTCCTTGTCAACAGAGCAGCCCTAAACTTTGGGGTGCTTGTGTCTTGCTGATTTTTCATTTTCCCAATTTATACCCCCATGAGTGGAAGTGCCCTATGCTCTCTAAGTTGTGTTTTTTAGATGTTTCAGGACTCACTGTACACTTCATCAGAGTGGCTGTTGGCAATTTACATCCCACCCATCAGTGTAGCAAGGCTCCCATTTCTCCATAGCCTGTCCTGCATTTCTGGTTTGGACCCTTTTTTCAGCATGGCCCTTTTGACTGATGGGATGCGAGACTTCTTTGTAGCGCTGATTTGCCTTTCCAGGTTGCTTGGTTGGCCAAAAAGGGCGTATGCGTTTTTTCCTGAATATATTCAGGAAAAAACGCATACGCCCTTTTTGGCCAAGGGCATCATTGTCAACGTTTTGCCGCTTTTCATGTGCTTTAAAGGCGATTCGAATCTACCTCCTGAAATCTGTTTCCTGCAATTCTGCCTTGATTTCAAATCCTCTTCGTTGCCTTCCCTCAATATATTTCTGGACGAGAGTTATCATTTATAACTCTACAGGTTTGTGAATTGCAGTGCCCTGAGCCTCCATTTTACAACTCGTGATTTTGGGAGCTGGCCGCAAAAGCGCAGGATGGCTTCAGGCCCTGTTCTGGTTCCGGGGGGCGGGATGAGCCTGTTGTTAATTCTTCTTCCTGATGGGAAAATAGAGGGACCTGTGCCTTTCCCAACACCAAGAGCCAGTCTCTCATTGGTTACCCGTCTTCCCGTTCATCGTCAGGAAAAATTGCAACCTGTACGGAACAGGAGATTAAAGGTGCTGATGCTCCAAGGAGGGAGATTGCTAGTAAATCGGCTGGAATGGCGAACACGGGCACAAGGAGATGAGAAATGAGGTGCGTTTTAGAAACCTTTCCCCATCACACGGTGTACCATCTTCTGGGTTTCTCATGCATGTTTTCGAGGTAGGAAGATGCCCTTGAACCTGGAGATTTGGGACCCATGCGATGGGTACCACGCAGTATTACTTTAAATGGTCTGCGTTTGCTCACCCAACCTCACCAAACCTCTCAGCCCCAAGATTGTCCACCCTTAGGTCTCATCCAGCTGTGGGTCTAGATATGGTCAATCCAGGTTGAATCACAGCCCCTGAACGCATTGTGTAAGAATGTCTCTCTCTTTCACTGCCTTTCTTTCATGGGTTTTTCAAAGTAATTTATTTTCATAATGGGGTTTAGCTGCTTTTCACTGCTGTGTTTATGCCGCTTTACACCCACTTGACACACTAACAGAGAGATATCAATACATAGGTTTTAAGATTATTACTAGTCAGATATATTCTTGTGCGGTGAATAGGGCGTGTTGAGTCCAGTTCTCTGAGCAAGGAGTAGGTCTTGTCTATTACATATTGGGTTTATGGAACGGTATCTGAGCTAATTTGAAACCCTTGTTTTATGTATCACCCCACCTCACCTTTCCCGTTAAGCAGCCATAGTGTGTTTTCTGCATGTGTGACTCTGTTCTGTTTTGTAATTCAGTTCATGTGTAACGGTTTTTACATTCCCTCTATCAGTGATACCTTATGAGAAGTGTCCTTTTCTGTGTGACTTATTTCACTTAGAATCGTCGTACCTAAATCCACTCATCATGCTGCTACTAGCCTTAGGACATTGATTTCATGGCTGAGTGATATTCCATTGTACATAAGGAACACAACTTCTTTACCCATTTTTCTCTTTCCTGGGATATTTAAGGTGGAATGAAGTGGAGGTCCTTGTCAACAGAGCAGCCCTAAACTTTGGGGTGCTTGTGTCTTGCTGATTTTTCATTTTCCCAATTTATACCCCCATGAGTGGAAGTGCCCTATGATCTCTAAGCTGTGTTTTTTAGATGTTTCAGGACTCACCGTACACTTCTCCTGAGTGGCTGTTGGCAATTTCCATCCTGCCCATCAGTGTGGCAAGGCTCCCATTTCTCCATGGCCTGTCCTGCATTTCTGGTTTTGACACATTTTTCAGCATGGCCCTTTTGACCGATGGGATGCGAGACTTCTTTGTAGCGCTGATTTGCCTTTCCAGGTTGCTTGGTTGGCCAAAAAGGGCGTATGCGTTTTTTCCTGAATATATTCAGGAAAAAACGCATACGCCCTTTTTGGCCAAGGGCATCATTGTCAACGTTTTGCCGCTTTTCATGTGCTTTAAAGGCGATTCGAATCTACCTCCTGAAATCTGTTTCCTGCAATTCTGCCTTGATTTCAAATCCTCTTCGTTGCCTCCCCTCAATATATTTGTGGACGAGAGTTATCATTTATAACTCTGCAGGTTTGTGAATTGCAGTGCCCTGAGCCTCCATTTTACTACTCGTGTTTTTGGGAGCTTGACGCAAAAGCGCAGGATGGCTTCAGGCCCTGTTCTGGTTCCGGGGGGCGGGATGAGCCTGTGGTTAATTCTTCTTCCTGATGGGAAAACAGAGTGACCTGTGCCTTTCCCAACACCAAGAGCCAGTCTCTCATTGGTTCCCCGTCTTCCCGTTCATCGTCAGGAAAAATGGCAACCTGTACGGAACAGGAGGTTAAAGGTGCTGATGCTCCAAGTAGGGAGATTGCTAGTAAAGCGGCTGGAATGGCGAACCCGGGCACAAGGAGATGAGAAATGAGGTGCGTTTTGGAAACCGTTCCCCATCACACGGTGTACCATCTTCTGGGTTTCTCATGCACGTTTTCGATGTAGGAAGATGCCCTTGAACCTGGAGATTTGGGACCCATGCGATGGGTACCACGCAGTATTACTTTAAAGGGTCTGCGTTTGCTCACCCAACCTCACCAAACCTCTCAGCCCCAAGAGTGTCTACCCTTAGGTCTCATCCAGCTGTGGGTCTAGATATGGTCAATCCAGGTTGCATCACAGCCCCTGAACGCATTGTGTAAGAATGTCTCTCTCTTTCACTGTCTTTCTTTCATGGGTTTTTCAAAGTAATTTATTTTCATAATGGGGTTTATCTGCTTTTCACTGCTGTGTTTATGCCGCTTTACACCCACTTGACACACTAACAGAGAGATATCAATACATAGGTTTTAAGATTATTACTAGTCAGATATATTCTTGTGCGGTGAATAGGGCGTGTTGAGTCCAGTTCTCTGAGCAAGGAGTAGGTCTTGTCTATTACATATTGGGTTTATGGAACGGTATCTGAGCTAATTTGAAACCCTTGTTTTATGTATCACCCCACCTCACCTTTCCCGTTAAGCAGCCATAGTGTGTTTTCTGCATGTGTGACTCTGTTCTGTTTTGTAATTCAGTTCATGTGTAACGGTTTTTACATTCCCTCTATAAGTGATACCTTATGAGAAGTGTCCTTTTCTGTGTGACTTATTTCACTTAGAATCGTCGTACTTAAATCCACTCATCATGCTGCTACTAGCCTTAGGACATTGATTTCATGGCTGAGTGATATTCCATTGTACATAAGGACCACAACTTCTTTATCCATTTTTCTCTTTCCTGGGATATTTAAGGTGGAATGAAGTGGAGGTCCTTGTCAACAGAGCAGCCCTAAACTTTGGGGTGCTTGTGTCTTGCTGATTTTTCATTTTCCCAATTTATACCCCCATGAGTGGAAGTGCCCTATGCTCTCTAAGTTGTGTTTTTTAGAAGTTTCAGGACTCACCGTACACTTCATCAGAGTGGCTGTTGGCAATTTACATCCCACCCATCAGTGTAGCAAGGCTCCCATTTCTCCATAGCCTGTCCTGCATTTCTGGTTTGGACCCTTTTTTCAGCATGGCCCTTTTGACAGATGGGATGCGAGACTTCTTTGTAGCGCTGATTTGCCTTTCCAGGTTGCTTGGTTGGCCAAAAAGGGCGTATGCGTTTTTTCCTGAATATATTCAGGAAAAAACGCATACGCCCTTTTTGGCCAAGGGCATCATTGTCAACGTTTTGCCGCTTTTCATGTGCTTTAAAGGCGATTCGAATCTACCTCCTGAAATCTGTTTCCTGCAATTCTGCCTTGATTTCAAATCCTCTTCGTTGCCTTCCCTCAATATATTTCTGGACGAGAGTTATCATTTATAACTCTACAGGTTTGTGAATTGCAGTGCCCTGAGCCTCCATTTTACAACTCGTGATTTTGGGAGCTGGCCGCAAAAGCGCAGGATGGCTTCAGGCCCTGTTCTGGTTCCGGGGGGCGGGATGAGCCTGTTGTTAATTCTTCTTCCTGATGGGAAAATAGAGTGACCTGTGCCTTTCCCAACACCAAGAGCCAGTCTCTCATTGGTTCCCCGTCTTCCCGTTCATCCTCAGGAGAAATGGCAACCTCTACGGAACAGGAGGTTAAAGGTGCTGATGCTCCAAGTAGGGAGATTGCTAGTAAAGCGGCTGGAATGGCGAACCCGGGCACAAGGAGATGAGAAATGAGGTGTGTTTTAGAAACCTTTCCCCATCACACGGTGTACCATCTTCTGGGTTTCTCATTCATGTTTTCGATGTAGGAAGATGCCCTTGAACCTGGAGATATGGGACCCATGCGATGGGTACCACGCAGTATTACTTTAAAGGGTCTGCGTTTGCTCACCCAACCTCACCAAACCTCTCAGCCCCAAGAGTGTCCACCCTTATGTCTCATCCAGCTGTGGGTCTAGATATGGTCAATCCAGGTTGCATCACAGCCCCTGAACGCATTGTGTAATAATGTCTCTCTCTTTCACTGTCTTTCTTTCATGGGTTTTTCAAAGTAATTTATTTTCATAATGCGGTTTAGCTGCTTTTCACTGCTGTGTTTATGCCGCTTTACACCCACTTGACACACTAACAGAGAGATATCAATACATAGGTTTTACGATTATTATTAGTCAGATATATTCTTGTGCGGTGAATAGGGCGTGTTGAGTCCAGTTCTCTGAGCAAGGAGTAGGTCTTGTCTATTACATATTGGGTTTATGGAACGGTATCTGAGCTAATTTGAAACCCTTGTTTTATGTATCACCCCACCTCCCCTTTCCGGTTAAGCAGCCATAGTGTGTTTTCTGCATGTGTGACTGTGTTCTGATTTGTAATTCAGTTCAAGTGTAACGGTTTTTACATTCCCTCTATAAGTGATACCTTATGAGAAGTGTCCTTTTCTGTGTGATTTATTTCACTTAGAATCGTCGTACCTAAATCCACTCATCATGCTGCTACTAGCCTTAGGACATTGATTTCATGGCTGAGTGATATTCCATTGTACATAAGGACCACAACTTCTTTATCCATTTTTCTCTTTCCTGGGATATTTAAGGTGGAATGAAGTGGAGGTCCTTCTCAACAGAGCAGCCCTAAACTTTGGGGTGCTTGTGTCTTGCTGATTTTTCATTTTCCCAATTTATACCCCCATGAGTGGAAGTGCCCTATGCTCTCTAAGCTGTGTTTTTTAGATGTTTCAGGACTCACCGTACACTTCTCCAGAGTGGCTGTTGGCAATTTACATCCCACCCATCAGTGTAGCAAGGTTCCCATTTCTCCATAGCCTGTCCTGCATTTCTGGTTTTGACACTTTTTTCAGCATGGCCCTTTTGACCGATGGGATGCGAGACTTCTTTGTAGCGCTGATTTGCCTTTCCAGGTTGCTTGGTTGGCCAAAAAGGGCGTATGCGTTTTTTCCTGAATATATTCAGGAAAAAACGCATACGCCCTTTTTGGCCAAGGGCATCATTGTCAACGTTTTGCCGCTTTTCATGTGCTTTAAAGGCGATTCGAATCTACCTCCTGAAATCTGTTTCCTGCAATTCTGCCTTGATTTCAAATCCTCTTCGTTGCCTTCACTCAATATATTTGTGGACGAGAGTTATCATTTATAACTCTGCAGGTTTGTGAATTGCAGTGCCCTGAGCCTCCATTTTACAACTCGTGTTTTTGGGAGCTGGCCGCAAAAGCGCAGGATGGCTTCAGGCCCTGTTCTGGTTCCGGGGGGCGGGATGAGCGTGTGGTTAATTCTTCTTCCTGATGGGAAAATAGAGTGACCTGTGCCTTTCCCAACACCAAGAGCCAGTCTCTCATTGGTTCCCCGTCTTCCCGTTCATCGTCAGGAGAAATGGCAACCTGTACGGAACAGGAGGTTAAAGGTGCTGATGCTCCAAGTAGGGAGATTACTAGTAAAGCAGCTGGAATGGCGAACACGGGCACAAGGAGATGAGAAATGAGGTGCGTTTTAGAAACCTTTCCCCATCACATGGTGTACCATCTTCTGGGTTTCTCATGCATGTTTTCGATGTAGGAAGATGCCCTTGAACCTGGAGATTTGGGACCCATGCGATGGGTACCACGCAGTATTACTTTAAATGGTCTGCGTTTGCTCACCCAACCTCACCAAACCTCTCAGCCCCAAGAGTGTCCACCCTTATGTCTCATCCAGCTGTGGGTCTAGATATGGTCAATCCAGGTTGCATCACAGCCCCTGAACGCATTGTGTAAGAATGTCTCTCTCTTTCACTGTCTTTCTTTCATGGGTTTTTCAAAGTAATTTATTTTCATAATGGGGTTTAGCTGCTTTTCACTGCTGTGTTTATGCCGCTTTACACCCACTTGACACACTAACAGAGAGATATCAATACATAGGTTTTAAGATTATTACTAGTCAGATATATTCTTGTGCGGTGAATAGGGCGTGTTGAGTCCAGTTCTCTGAGCAAGGAGTAGGTCTTGTCTATTACATATTGGGTTTATGGAACGGTATCTGAGCTAATTTGAAACCCTTGTTTGATGTATCACCCCACCTCACCTTTCCCGTTAAGCAGCCATAGTGTGTTTTCTGCATGTGTGACTCTGTTCTGTTTTGTAATTCAGTTCATGTGTAACGGTTTTTACATTCCCTCTATAAGTGATACCTTATGAGAAGTGTCCTTTTCTGTGTGACTTATTTCACTTAGAATCGTCTCCTACCTAAATCCACTCATCATGCTGCTACTAGCCTTAGGACATTGATTTCATGGCTGAGTGATATTCCATTGTACATAAGGAACACAACTTCTTTACCCATTTTTCTCTTTCCTGGGATATTTAAGGTGGAATGAAGTGGAGGTCCTTGTCAACAGAGCAGCCCTAAACTTTGGGGTGCCTGTGTCTTGCTGATTTTTCATTTTCCCAATTTATACCCCCATGAGTGGAAGTGCCCTATGCTCTCTAAGCTGTGTTTTTTAGATGTTTCAGGACTCACCGTACACTTCTCCAGAGTGGCTGTTGGCAATTTACATCCCACCCATCAATGTAGCAAGGTTCCCATTTCTCCATAGCCTGTCCTGCATTTCTGGTTTTGACACTTTTTTCAGCATGGCCCTTTTGACCAATGGGATGCGAGACTTCTTTGTAGCGCTGATTTGCCTTTCCAGGTTGCTTGGTTGGCCAAAAAGGGCGTATGCGTTTTTTCCTGAATATATTCAGGAAAAAACGCATACGCCCTTTTTGGCCAAGGGCATCATTGTCAACGTTTTGCCGCTTTTCATGTGCTTTAAAGGCGATTCGAATCTACCTCCTGAAATCTGTTTCCTGCAATTCTGCCTTGATTTCAAATCCTCTTCGTTGCCTTCACTCAATATATTTGTGGACGAGAGTTATCATTTATAACTCTGCATGTTTGTGAATTGCAGTGCCCTGAGCCTCCATTTTACAACTCGCGTTTTTGGGAGCTGGCCGCAAAAGCGCAGGATGGCTTCAGGCCCTGTTCTGGTTCCGGGGGGCGGGATGAGCGTGTGGTTAATTCTTCTTCCTGATGGGAAAATAGAGTGACCTGTGCCTTTCCCAACACCAAGAGCCAGTCTCTCATTGGTTCCCCGTCTTCCCGTTCATCGTCAGGAGAAATGGCAACCTGTACGGAACAGGAGGTTAAAGGTGCTGATGCTCCAAGTAGGGAGATTACTAGTAAAGAAGCTGGAATGGCGAACACGGGCACAAGGAGATGAGAAATGAGGTGCGTTTTAGAAACCTTTCCCCATCACACGGTGTACCATCTTCTGGGTTTCTCATGCATGTTTTCGATGTAGGAAGATGCCCTTGAACCTGGAGATTTGGGACCCATGCGATGGGTACCACGCAGTATTACTTTAAATGGTCTGCGTTTGCTCACCCAACCTCACCAAACCTCTCAGCCCCAAGAGTGTCTACCCTTAGGTCTCATCCAGCTGTGTGTCTAGATATGGTCAATCCAGGTTGCATCCCAGCCCCTGAACGCGTTGTGTAAGAATGTCTCTCTCTTTCACTGTCTTTCTTTCATGGGTTTTTCAAAGTAATTTATTTTCATAATGGGGTTTAGCGGCTTTTCACTGCTGTGTTTATGCCGCTTTACACCCACTTGACACACTAACAGAGAGATATCAATACATAGGTTTTAAGATTATTACTAGTCAGATATATTCTTGTGCGGTGAATAGGGCGTGTTGAGTCCAGTTCTCTGAGCAAGGAGTAGGTCTTGTCTATTACATATTGGGTTTATGGAACGGTATCTGAGCTAATTTGAAACCCTTGTTTTATGTATCACCCCACCTCACCTTTCCCGTTAAGCAGCCATAGTGTGTTTTCTGCATGTGTGACTCTGTTCTGTTTTGTAATTCAGTTCATGTGTAACGGTTTTTACATTCCCTCTATAAGTGATACCTTATGAGAAGTGTCCTTTTCTGTGTGACTTATTTCACTTAGAATCGTCGTACTTAAATCCACTCATCATGCTGCTACTAGCCTTAGGACATTGATTTCATGGCTGAGTGATATTCCATTGTACATAAGGACCACAACTTCTTTATCCATTTTTCTCTTTCCTGGGATATTTAAGGTGGAATGAAGTGGAGGTCCTTGTCAACAGAGCAGCCCTAAACTTTGGGGTGCTTGTGTCTTGCTGATTTTTCATTTTCCCAATTTATACCCCCATGAGTGGAAGTGCCCTATGCTCTCTAAGTTGTGTTTTTTAGATGTTTCAGGACTCACCGTACACTTCATCAGAGTGGCTGTTGGCAATTTACATCCCACCCATCAGTGTAGCAAGGCTCCCATTTCTCCATAGCCTGTCCTGCATTTCTGGTTTGGACCCTTTTTTCAGCATGGCCCTTTTGACCAATGGGATGCGAGACTTCTTTGTAGCGCTGATTTGCCTTTCCAGGTTGCTTGGTTGGCCAAAAAGGGCGTATGCGTTTTTTCCTGAATATATTCAGGAAAAAACGCATACGCCCTTTTTGGCCAAGGGCATCATTGTCAACGTTTTGCCGCTTTTCATGTGCTTTAAAGGCGATTCGAATCTACCTCCTGAAATCTGTTTCCTGCAATTCTGCCTTGATTTCAAATCCTCTTCGTTGCCTTCCCTCAATATATTTCTGGACGAGAGTTATCATTTATAACTCTACAGGTTTGTGAATTGCAGTGCCCTGAGCCTCCATTTTACAACTCGTGATTTTGGGAGCTGGCCGCAAAAGCGCAGGATGGCTTCAGGCCCTGTTCTGGTTCCGGGGGGCGGGATGAGCCTGTTGTTAATTCTTCTTCCTGATGGGAAAATAGAGTGACCTGTGCCTTTCCCAACACCAAGAGCCAGTCTCTCATTGGTTCCCCGTCTTCCCGTTCATCCTCAGGAGAAATGGCAACCTCTACGGAACAGGAGGTTAAAGGTGCTGATGCTCCAAGTAGGGAGATTGCTAGTAAAGCGGCTGGAATGGCGAACCCGGGCACAAGGAGATGAGAAATGAGGTGTGTTTTAGAAACCTTTCCCCATCACACGGTGTACCATCTTCTGGGTTTCTCATTCATGTTTTCGATGTAGGAAGATGCCCTTGAACCTGGAGATATGGGACCCATGCGATGGGTACCACGCAGTATTACTTTAAAGGGTCTGCGTTTGCTCACCCAACCTCACCAAACCTCTCAGCCCCAAGAGTGTCCACCCTTATGTCTCATCCAGCTGTGGGTCTAGATATGGTCAATCCAGGTTGCATCACAGCCCCTGAACGCATTGTGTAATAATGTCTCTCTCTTTCACTGTCTTTCTTTCATGGGTTTTTCAAAGTAATTTATTTTCATAATGCGGTTTAGCTGCTTTTCACTGCTGTGTTTATGCCGCTTTACACCCACTTGACACACTAACAGAGAGATATCAATACATAGGTTTTACGATTATTATTAGTCAGATATATTCTTGTGCGGTGAATAGGGCGTGTTGAGTCCAGTTCTCTGAGCAAGGAGTAGGTCTTGTCTATTACATATTGGGTTTATGGAACGGTATCTGAGCTAATTTGAAACCCTTGTTTTATGTATCACCCCACCTCCCCTTTCCGGTTAAGCAGCCATAGTGTGTTTTCTGCATGTGTGACTGTGTTCTGATTTGTAATTCAGTTCAAGTGTAACGGTTTTTACATTCCCTCTATAAGTGATACCTTATGAGAAGTGTCCTTTTCTGTGTGATTTATTTCACTTAGAATCGTCGTACCTAAATCCACTCATCATGCTGCTACTAGCCTTAGGACATTGATTTCATGGCTGAGTGATATTCCATTGTACATAAGGACCACAACTTCTTTATCCATTTTTCTCTTTCCTGGGATATTTAAGGTGGAATGAAGTGGAGGTCCTTCTCAACAGAGCAGCCGTAAACTTTGGGGTGCTTGTGTCTTGCTGATTTTTCATTTTCCCAATTTATACCCCCATGAGTGGAAGTGCCCTATGATCTCTAAGCTGTGTTTTTTAGATGTTTCAGGACTCACCGTACACTTCATCAGAGTGGCTGTTGGCAATTTACATCCCGCCCATCAGTGTAGCAAGGCTCCCATTTCTCCATAGCCTGTCCTGCATTTCTGGTTTGGACCCTTTTTTCAGCATGGCCCTTTTGACCGATGGGATGCGAGACTTCTTTGTAGCGCTGATTTGCCTTTCCAGGTTGCTTGGTTGGCCAAAAAGGGCGTATGCGTTTTTTCCTGAATATATTCAGGAAAAAACGCATACGCCCTTTTTGGCCAAGGGCATCATTCTCAACGTTTTGCCGCTTTTCATGTGCTTTAAAGGCGATTCGAATCTACCTCCTGAAATCTGTTTCCTGCAATTCTGCCTTGATTTCAAATCCTCTTCGTTGCCTTCCCTCAATATATTTCTGGACGAGAGTTATCATTTATAACTCTACAGGTTTGTGAATTGCAGTGCCCTGAGCCTCCATTTTACAACTCGTGATTTTGGGAGCTGGCCGCAAAAGCGCAGGATGGCTTCAGGCCCTGTTCTGGTTCCGGGGGGCGGGATGAGCCTGTTGTTAATTCTTCTTCCTGATGGGAAAATAGAGGGACCTGTGCCTTTCCCAACACCAAGAGCCAGTCTCTCATTGGTTACCCGTCTTCCCGTTCATCGTCAGGAAAAATTGCAACCTGTACGGAACAGGAGGTTAAAGGTGCTGATGCTCCAAGGAGGGAGATTGCTAGTAAATCGGCTGGAATGGCGAACACGGGCACAAGGAGATGAGAAATGAGGTGCGTTTTAGAAACCTTTCCCCATCACACGGTGTACCATCTTCTGGGTTTCTCATGCATGTTTTCGATGTAGGAAGATGCCCTTGAACCTGGAGATTTGGGACCCATGCGATGGGTACCACGCAGTATTACTTTAAAGGGTCTGCGTTTGCTCACCCAACCTCACCAAACCTCTCAGCCCCAAGAGTGTCTACCCTTAGGTCTCATCCAGCTGTGGGTCTAGATATGGTCAATCCAGGTTGCATCACAGCCCCTGAACGCATTGTGTAAGAATGTCTCTCTCTTTCACTGTCTTTCTTTCATGGGTTTTTCAAAGTAATTTATTTTCATAATGGGGTTTATCTGCTTTTCACTGCTGTGTTTATGCCGCTTTACACCCACTTGACACACTAACAGAGAGATATCAATACATAGGTTTTAAGATTATTACTAGTCAGATATATTCTTGTGCGGTGAATAGGGCGTGTTGAGTCCAGTTCTCTGAGCAAGGAGTAGGTCTTGTCTATTACATATTGGGTTTATGGAACGGTATCTGAGCTAATTTGAAACCCTTGTTTGATGTATCACCCCACCTCACCTTTCCCGTTAAGCAGCCATAGTGTGTTTTCTGCATGTGTGACTCTGTTCTGTTTTGTAATTCAGTTCATGTGTAACGGTTTTTACATTCCCTCTATAAGTGATACCTTATGAGAAGTGTCCTTTTCTGTGTGACTTATTTCACTTAGAATCGTCGTACTTAAATCCACTCATCATGCTGCTACTAGCCTTAGGACATTGATTTCATGGCTGAGTGATATTCCATTGTACAAAAGGACCACAACTTCTTTATCCATTTTTCTCTTTCCTGGGATATTTAAGGTGGAATGAAGTGGAGGTCCTTGTCAACAGAGCAGCCCTAAACTTTGGGGTGCTTGTGTCTTGCTGATTTTTCATTTTCCCAATTTATACCCCCATGAGTGGAAGTGCCCTATGCTCTCTAAGTTGTGTTTTTTAGATGTTTCAGGACTCACTGTACACTTCATCAGAGTGGCTGTTGGCAATTTACATCCCACCCATCAGTGTAGCAAGGCTCCCATTTCTCCATAGCCTGTCCTGCATTTCTGGTTTGGACCCTTTTTTCAGCATGGCCCTTTTGACTGATGGGATGCGAGACTTCTTTGTAGCGCTGATTTGCCTTTCCAGGTTGCTTGGTTGGCCAAAAAGGGCGTATGCGTTTTTTCCTGAATATATTCAGGAAAAAACGCATACGCCCTTTTTGGCCAAGGGCATCATTGTCAACGTTTTGCCGCTTTTCATGTGCTTTAAAGGCGATTCGAATCTACCTCCTGAAATCTGTTTCCTGCAATTCTGCCTTGATTTCAAATCCTCTTCGTTGCCTTCCCTCAATATATTTCTGGACGAGAGTTATCATTTATAACTCTACAGGTTTGTGAATTGCAGTGCCCTGAGCCTCCATTTTACAACTCGTGATTTTGGGAGCTGGCCGCAAAAGCGCAGGATGGCTTCAGGCCCTGTTCTGGTTCCGGGGGGCGGGATGAGCCTGTTGTTAATTCTTCTTCCTGATGGGAAAATAGAGGGACCTGTGCCTTTCCCAACACCAAGAGCCAGTCTCTCATTGGTTACCCGTCTTCCCGTTCATCGTCAGGAAAAATTGCAACCTGTACGGAACAGGAGATTAAAGGTGCTGATGCTCCAAGGAGGGAGATTGCTAGTAAATCGGCTGGAATGGCGAACACGGGCACAAGGAGATGAGAAATGAGGTGCGTTTTAGAAACCTTTCCCCATCACACGGTGTACCATCTTCTGGGTTTCTCATGCATGTTTTCGAGGTAGGAAGATGCCCTTGAACCTGGAGATTTGGGACCCATGCGATGGGTACCACGCAGTATTACTTTAAATGGTCTGCGTTTGCTCACCCAACCTCACCAAACCTCTCAGCCCCAAGATTGTCCACCCTTAGGTCTCATCCAGCTGTGGGTCTAGATATGGTCAATCCAGGTTGAATCACAGCCCCTGAACGCATTGTGTAAGAATGTCTCTCTCTTTCACTGCCTTTCTTTCATGGGTTTTTCAAAGTAATTTATTTTCATAATGGGGTTTAGCTGCTTTTCACTGCTGTGTTTATGCCGCTTTACACCCACTTGACACACTAACAGAGAGATATCAATACATAGGTTTTAAGATTATTACTAGTCAGATATATTCTTGTGCGGTGAATAGGGCGTGTTGAGTCCAGTTCTCTGAGCAAGGAGTAGGTCTTGTCTATTACATATTGGGTTTATGGAACGGTATCTGAGCTAATTTGAAACCCTTGTTTTATGTATCACCCCACCTCACCTTTCCCGTTAAGCAGCCATAGTGTGTTTTCTGCATGTGTGACTCTGTTCTGTTTTGTAATTCAGTTCATGTGTAACGGTTTTTACATTCCCTCTATCAGTGATACCTTATGAGAAGTGTCCTTTTCTGTGTGACTTATTTCACTTAGAATCGTCGTACCTAAATCCACTCATCATGCTGCTACTAGCCTTAGGACATTGATTTCATGGCTGAGTGATATTCCATTGTACATAAGGAACACAACTTCTTTACCCATTTTTCTCTTTCCTGGGATATTTAAGGTGGAATGAAGTGGAGGTCCTTGTCAACAGAGCAGCCCTAAACTTTGGGGTGCTTGTGTCTTGCTGATTTTTCATTTTCCCAATTTATACCCCCATGAGTGGAAGTGCCCTATGATCTCTAAGCTGTGTTTTTTAGATGTTTCAGGACTCACCGTACACTTCTCCTGAGTGGCTGTTGGCAATTTCCATCCTGCCCATCAGTGTGGCAAGGCTCCCATTTCTCCATGGCCTGTCCTGCATTTCTGGTTTTGACACATTTTTCAGCATGGCCCTTTTGACCGATGGGATGCGAGACTTCTTTGTAGCGCTGATTTGCCTTTCCAGGTTGCTTGGTTGGCCAAAAAGGGCGTATGCGTTTTTTCCTGAATATATTCAGGAAAAAACGCATACGCCCTTTTTGGCCAAGGGCATCATTGTCAACGTTTTGCCGCTTTTCATGTGCTTTAAAGGCGATTCGAATCTACCTCCTGAAATCTGTTTCCTGCAATTCTGCCTTGATTTCAAATCCTCTTCGTTGCCTTCCCTCAATATATTTCTGGACGAGAGTTATCATTTATAACTCTGCAGGTTTGTGAATTGCAGTGCCCTGAGCCTCCATTTTACTACTCGTGTTTTTGGGAGCTTGACGCAAAAGCGCAGGATGGCTTCAGGCCCTGTTCTGGTTCCGGGGGGCGGGATGAGCCTGTGGTTAATTCTTCTTCCTGATGGGAAAACAGAGTGACCTGTGCCTTTCCCAACACCAAGAGCCAGTCTCTCATTGGTTCCCCGTCTTCCCGTTCATCGTCAGGAAAAATGGCAACCTGTACGGAACAGGAGGTTAAAGGTGCTGATGCTCCAAGTAGGGAGATTGCTAGTAAAGCGGCTGGAATGGCGAACCCGGGCACAAGGAGATGAGAAATGAGGTGCGTTTTGGAAACCGTTCCCCATCACACGGTGTACCATCTTCTGGGTTTCTCATGCACGTTTTCGATGTAGGAAGATGCCCTTGAACCTGGAGATTTGGGACCCATGCGATGGGTACCACGCAGTATTACTTTAAAGGGTCTGCGTTTGCTCACCCAACCTCACCAAACCTCTCAGCCCCAAGAGTGTCTACCCTTAGGTCTCATCCAGCTGTGGGTCTAGATATGGTCAATCCAGGTTGCATCACAGCCCCTGAACGCATTGTGTAAGAATGTCTCTCTCTTTCACTGTCTTTCTTTCATGGGTTTTTCAAAGTAATTTATTTTCATAATGGGGTTTATCTGCTTTTCACTGCTGTGTTTATGCCGCTTTACACCCACTTGACACACTAACAGAGAGATATCAATACATAGGTTTTAAGATTATTACTAGTCAGATATATTCTTGTGCGGTGAATAGGGCGTGTTGAGTCCAGTTCTCTGAGCAAGGAGTAGGTCTTGTCTATTACATATTGGGTTTATGGAACGGTATCTGAGCTAATTTGAAACCCTTGTTTGATGTATCACCCCACCTCACCTTTCCCGTTAAGCAGCCATAGTGTGTTTTCTGCATGTGTGACTCTGTTCTGTTTTGTAATTCAGTTCATGTGTAACGGTTTTTACATTCCCTCTATAAGTGATACCTTATGAGAAGTGTCCTTTTCTGTGTGACTTATTTCACTTAGAATCGTCGTACTTAAATCCACTCATCATGCTGCTACTAGCCTTAGGACATTGATTTCATGGCTGAGTGATATTCCATTGTACATAAGGACCACAACTTCTTTATCCATTTTTCTCTTTCCTGGGATATTTAAGGTGGAATGAAGTGGAGGTCCTTGTCAACAGAGCAGCCCTAAACTTTGGGGTGCTTGTGTCTTGCTGATTTTTCATTTTCCCAATTTATACCCCCATGAGTGGAAGTGCCCTATGCTCTCTAAGTTGTGTTTTTTAGATGTTTCAGGACTCACCGTACACTTCATCAGAGTGGCTGTTGGCAATTTACATCCCACCCATCAGTGTAGCAAGGCTCCCATTTCTCCATAGCCTGTCCTGCATTTCTGGTTTGGACCCTTTTTTCAGCATGGCCCTTTTGACAGATGGGATGCGAGACTTCTTTGTAGCGCTGATTTGCCTTTCCAGGTTGCTTGGTTGGCCAAAAAGGGCGTATGCGTTTTTTCCTGAATATATTCAGGAAAAAACGCATACGCCCTTTTTGGCCAAGGGCATCATTGTCAACGTTTTGCCGCTTTTCATGTGCTTTAAAGGCGATTCGAATCTACCTCCTGAAATCTGTTTCCTGCAATTCTGCCTTGATTTCAAATCCTCTTCGTTGCCTTCCCTCAATATATTTCTGGACGAGAGTTATCATTTATAACTCTACAGGTTTGTGAATTGCAGTGCCCTGAGCCTCCATTTTACAACTCGTGATTTTGGGAGCTGGCCGCAAAAGCGCAGGATGGCTTCAGGCCCTGTTCTGGTTCCGGGGGGCGGGATGAGCCTGTTGTTAATTCTTCTTCCTGATGGGAAAATAGAGTGACCTGTGCCTTTCCCAACACCAAGAGCCAGTCTCTCATTGGTTCCCCGTCTTCCCGTTCATCCTCAGGAGAAATGGCAACCTCTACGGAACAGGAGGTTAAAGGTGCTGATGCTCCAAGTAGGGAGATTGCTAGTAAAGCGGCTGGAATGGCGAACCCGGGCACAAGGAGATGAGAAATGAGGTGTGTTTTAGAAACCTTTCCCCATCACACGGTGTACCATCTTCTGGGTTTCTCATTCATGTTTTCGATGTAGGAAGATGCCCTTGAACCTGGAGATATGGGACCCATGCGATGGGTACCACGCAGTATTACTTTAAAGGGTCTGCGTTTGCTCACCCAACCTCACCAAACCTCTCAGCCCCAAGAGTGTCCACCCTTATGTCTCATCCAGCTGTGGGTCTAGATATGGTCAATCCAGGTTGCATCACAGCCCCTGAACGCATTGTGTAATAATGTCTCTCTCTTTCACTGTCTTTCTTTCATGGGTTTTTCAAAGTAATTTATTTTCATAATGCGGTTTAGCTGCTTTTCACTGCTGTGTTTATGCCGCTTTACACCCACTTGACACACTAACAGAGAGATATCAATACATAGGTTTTACGATTATTATTAGTCAGATATATTCTTGTGCGGTGAATAGGGCGTGTTGAGTCCAGTTCTCTGAGCAAGGAGTAGGTCTTGTCTATTACATATTGGGTTTATGGAACGGTATCTGAGCTAATTTGAAACCCTTGTTTTATGTATCACCCCACCTCCCCTTTCCGGTTAAGCAGCCATAGTGTGTTTTCTGCATGTGTGACTGTGTTCTGATTTGTAATTCAGTTCAAGTGTAACGGTTTTTACATTCCCTCTATAAGTGATACCTTATGAGAAGTGTCCTTTTCTGTGTGATTTATTTCACTTAGAATCGTCGTACCTAAATCCACTCATCATGCTGCTACTAGCCTTAGGACATTGATTTCATGGCTGAGTGATATTCCATTGTACATAAGGACCACAACTTCTTTATCCATTTTTCTCTTTCCTGGGATATTTAAGGTGGAATGAAGTGGAGGTCCTTCTCAACAGAGCAGCCCTAAACTTTGGGGTGCTTGTGTCTTGCTGATTTTTCATTTTCCCAATTTATACCCCCATGAGTGGAAGTGCCCTATGCTCTCTAAGCTGTGTTTTTTAGATGTTTCAGGACTCACCGTACACTTCTCCAGAGTGGCTGTTGGCAATTTACATCCCACCCATCAGTGTAGCAAGGTTCCCATTTCTCCATAGCCTGTCCTGCATTTCTGGTTTTGACACTTTTTTCAGCATGGCCCTTTTGACCGATGGGATGCGAGACTTCTTTGTAGCGCTGATTTGCCTTTCCAGGTTGCTTGGTTGGCCAAAAAGGGCGTATGCGTTTTTTCCTGAATATATTCAGGAAAAAACGCATACGCCCTTTTTGGCCAAGGGCATCATTGTCAACGTTTTGCCGCTTTTCATGTGCTTTAAAGGCGATTCGAATCTACCTCCTGAAATCTGTTTCCTGCAATTCTGCCTTGATTTCAAATCCTCTTCGTTGCCTTCACTCAATATATTTGTGGACGAGAGTTATCATTTATAACTCTGCAGGTTTGTGAATTGCAGTGCCCTGAGCCTCCATTTTACAACTCGTGTTTTTGGGAGCTGGCCGCAAAAGCGCAGGATGGCTTCAGGCCCTGTTCTGGTTCCGGGGGGCGGGATGAGCGTGTGGTTAATTCTTCTTCCTGATGGGAAAATAGAGTGACCTGTGCCTTTCCCAACACCAAGAGCCAGTCTCTCATTGGTTCCCCGTCTTCCCGTTCATCGTCAGGAGAAATGGCAACCTGTACGGAACAGGAGGTTAAAGGTGCTGATGCTCCAAGTAGGGAGATTACTAGTAAAGCAGCTGGAATGGCGAACACGGGCACAAGGAGATGAGAAATGAGGTGCGTTTTAGAAACCTTTCCCCATCACATGGTGTACCATCTTCTGGGTTTCTCATGCATGTTTTCGATGTAGGAAGATGCCCTTGAACCTGGAGATTTGGGACCCATGCGATGGGTACCACGCAGTATTACTTTAAATGGTCTGCGTTTGCTCACCCAACCTCACCAAACCTCTCAGCCCCAAGAGTGTCCACCCTTATGTCTCATCCAGCTGTGGGTCTAGATATGGTCAATCCAGGTTGCATCACAGCCCCTGAACGCATTGTGTAAGAATGTCTCTCTCTTTCACTGTCTTTCTTTCATGGGTTTTTCAAAGTAATTTATTTTCATAATGGGGTTTAGCTGCTTTTCACTGCTGTGTTTATGCCGCTTTACACCCACTTGACACACTAACAGAGAGATATCAATACATAGGTTTTAAGATTATTACTAGTCAGATATATTCTTGTGCGGTGAATAGGGCGTGTTGAGTCCAGTTCTCTGAGCAAGGAGTAGGTCTTGTCTATTACATATTGGGTTTATGGAACGGTATCTGAGCTAATTTGAAACCCTTGTTTGATGTATCACCCCACCTCACCTTTCCCGTTAAGCAGCCATAGTGTGTTTTCTGCATGTGTGACTCTGTTCTGTTTTGTAATTCAGTTCATGTGTAACGGTTTTTACATTCCCTCTATAAGTGATACCTTATGAGAAGTGTCCTTTTCTGTGTGACTTATTTCACTTAGAATCGTCTCCTACCTAAATCCACTCATCATGCTGCTACTAGCCTTAGGACATTGATTTCATGGCTGAGTGATATTCCATTGTACATAAGGAACACAACTTCTTTACCCATTTTTCTCTTTCCTGGGATATTTAAGGTGGAATGAAGTGGAGGTCCTTGTCAACAGAGCAGCCCTAAACTTTGGGGTGCCTGTGTCTTGCTGATTTTTCATTTTCCCAATTTATACCCCCATGAGTGGAAGTGCCCTATGCTCTCTAAGCTGTGTTTTTTAGATGTTTCAGGACTCACCGTACACTTCTCCAGAGTGGCTGTTGGCAATTTACATCCCACCCATCAATGTAGCAAGGTTCCCATTTCTCCATAGCCTGTCCTGCATTTCTGGTTTTGACACTTTTTTCAGCATGGCCCTTTTGACCGATGGGATGCGAGACTTCTTTGTAGCGCTGATTTGCCTTTCCAGGTTGCTTGGTTGGCCAAAAAGGGCGTATGCGTTTTTTCCTGAATATATTCAGGAAAAAACGCATACGCCCTTTTTGGCCAAGGGCATCATTGTCAACGTTTTGCCGCTTTTCATGTGCTTTAAAGGCGATTCGAATCTACCTCCTGAAATCTGTTTCCTGCAATTCTGCCTTGATTTCAAATCCTCTTCGTTGCCTTCACTCAATATATTTGTGGACGAGAGTTATCATTTATAACTCTGCAGGTTTGTGAATTGCAGTGCCCTGAGCCTCCATTTTACAACTCGCGTTTTTGGGAGCTGGCCGCAAAAGCGCAGGATGGCTTCAGGCCCTGTTCTGGTTCCGGGGGGCGGGATGAGCGTGTGGTTAATTCTTCTTCCTGATGGGAAAATAGAGTGACCTGTGCCTTTCCCAACACCAAGAGCCAGTCTCTCATTGGTTCCCCGTCTTCCCGTTCATCGTCAGGAGAAATGGCAACCTGTACGGAACAGGAGGTTAAAGGTGCTGATGCTCCAAGTAGGGAGATTACTAGTAAAGAAGCTGGAATGGCGAACACGGGCACAAGGAGATGAGAAATGAGGTGCGTTTTAGAAACCTTTCCCCATCACACGGTGTACCATCTTCTGGGTTTCTCATGCATGTTTTCGATGTAGGAAGATGCCCTTGAACCTGGAGATTTGGGACCCATGCGATGGGTACCACGCAGTATTACTTTAAATGGTCTGCGTTTGCTCACCCAACCTCACCAAACCTCTCAGCCCCAAGAGTGTCTACCCTTAGGTCTCATCCAGCTGTGTGTCTAGATATGGTCAATCCAGGTTGCATCCCAGCCCCTGAACGCGTTGTGTAAGAATGTCTCTCTCTTTCACTGTCTTTCTTTCATGGGTTTTTCAAAGTAATTTATTTTCATAATGGGGTTTAGCGGCTTTTCACTGCTGTGTTTATGCCGCTTTACACCCACTTGACACACTAACAGAGAGATATCAATACATAGGTTTTAAGATTATTACTAGTCAGATATATTCTTGTGCGGTGAATAGGGCGTGTTGAGTCCAGTTCTCTGAGCAAGGAGTAGGTCTTGTCTATTACATATTGGGTTTATGGAACGGTATCTGAGCTAATTTGAAACCCTTGTTTTATGTATCACCCCACCTCACCTTTCCCGTTAAGCAGCCATAGTGTGTTTTCTGCATGTGTGACTCTGTTCTGTTTTGTAATTCAGTTCATGTGTAACGGTTTTTACATTCCCTCTATAAGTGATACCTTATGAGAAGTGTCCTTTTCTGTGTGACTTATTTCACTTAGAATCGTCGTACTTAAATCCACTCATCATGCTGCTACTAGCCTTAGGACATTGATTTCATGGCTGAGTGATATTCCATTGTACATAAGGACCACAACTTCTTTATCCATTTTTCTCTTTCCTGGGATATTTAAGGTGGAATGAAGTGGAGGTCCTTGTCAACAGAGCAGCCCTAAACTTTGGGGTGCTTGTGTCTTGCTGATTTTTCATTTTCCCAATTTATACCCCCATGAGTGGAAGTGCCCTATGCTCTCTAAGTTGTGTTTTTTAGATGTTTCAGGACTCACCGTACACTTCATCAGAGTGGCTGTTGGCAATTTACATCCCACCCATCAGTGTAGCAAGGCTCCCATTTCTCCATAGCCTGTCCTGCATTTCTGGTTTGGACCCTTTTTTCAGCATGGCCCTTTTGACAGATGGGATGCGAGACTTCTTTGTAGCGCTGATTTGCCTTTCCAGGTTGCTTGGTTGGCCAAAAAGGGCGTATGCGTTTTTTCCTGAATATATTCAGGAAAAAACGCATACGCCCTTTTTGGCCAAGGGCATCATTGTCAACGTTTTGCCGCTTTTCATGTGCTTTAAAGGCGATTCGAATCTACCTCCTGAAATCTGTTTCCTGCAATTCTGCCTTGATTTCAAATCCTCTTCGTTGCCTTCCCTCAATATATTTCTGGACGAGAGTTATCATTTATAACTCTACAGGTTTGTGAATTGCAGTGCCCTGAGCCTCCATTTTACAACTCGTGATTTTGGGAGCTGGCCGCAAAAGCGCAGGATGGCTTCAGGCCCTGTTCTGGTTCCGGGGGGCGGGATGAGCCTGTTGTTAATTCTTCTTCCTGATGGGAAAATAGAGTGACCTGTGCCTTTCCCAACACCAAGAGCCAGTCTCTCATTGGTTCCCCGTCTTCCCGTTCATCCTCAGGAGAAATGGCAACCTCTACGGAACAGGAGGTTAAAGGTGCTGATGCTCCAAGTAGGGAGATTGCTAGTAAAGCGGCTGGAATGGCGAACCCGGGCACAAGGAGATGAGAAATGAGGTGTGTTTTAGAAACCTTTCCCCATCACACGGTGTACCATCTTCTGGGTTTCTCATTCATGTTTTCGATGTAGGAAGATGCCCTTGAACCTGGAGATATGGGACCCATGCGATGGGTACCACGCAGTATTACTTTAAAGGGTCTGCGTTTGCTCACCCAACCTCACCAAACCTCTCAGCCCCAAGAGTGTCCACCCTTATGTCTCATCCAGCTGTGGGTCTAGATATGGTCAATCCAGGTTGCATCACAGCCCCTGAACGCATTGTGTAATAATGTCTCTCTCTTTAACTGTCTTTCTTTCATGGGTTTTTCAAAGTAATTTATTTTCATAATGCGGTTTAGCTGCTTTTCACTGCTGTGTTTATGCCGCTTTACACCCACTTGACACACTAACAGAGAGATATCAATACATAGGTTTTACGATTATTATTAGTCAGATATATTCTTGTGCGGTGAATAGGGCGTGTTGAGTCCAGTTCTCTGAGCAAGGAGTAGGTCTTGTCTATTACATATTGGGTTTATGGAACGGTATCTGAGCTAATTTGAAACCCTTGTTTTATGTATCACCCCACCTCCCCTTTCCGGTTAAGCAGCCATAGTGTGTTTTCTGCATGTGTGACTGTGTTCTGATTTGTAATTCAGTTCAAGTGTAACGGTTTTTACATTCCCTCTATAAGTGATACCTTATGAGAAGTGTCCTTTTCTGTGTGATTTATTTCACTTAGAATCGTCGTACCTAAATCCACTCATCATGCTGCTACTAGCCTTAGGACATTGATTTCATGGCTGAGTGATATTCCATTGTACATAAGGACCACAACTTCTTTATCCATTTTTCTCTTTCCTGGGATATTTAAGGTGGAATGAAGTGGAGGTCCTTCTCAACAGAGCAGCCGTAAACTTTGGGGTGCCTGTGTCTTGCTGATTTTTCATTTTCCCAATTTATACCCCCATGAGTGGAAGTGCCCTATGCTCTCTAAGCTGTGTTTTTTAGATGTTTCAGGACTCACCGTACACTTCTCCAGAGTGGCTGTTGGCAATTTACATCCCACCCATCAGTGTAGCAAGGTTCCCATTTCTCCATAGCCTGTCCTGCATTTCTGGTTTTGACACTTTTTTCAGCATGGCCCTTTTGACCGATGGGATGCGAGACTTCTTTGTAGCGCTGATTTGCCTTTCCAGGTTGCTTGGTTGGCCAAAAAGGGCGTATGCGTTTTTTCCTGAATATATTCAGGAAAAAACGCATACGCACTTTTTGGCCAAGGGCATCATTGTCAACGTTTTGCCGCTTTTCATGTGCTTTAAAGGCGATTCGAATCTACCTCCTGAAATCTGTTTCCTGCAATTCTGCCTTGATTTCAAATCCTCTTCGTTGCCTTCACTCAATATATTTGTGGACGAGAGTTATCATTTATAACTCTGCAGGTTTGTGAATTGCAGTGCCCTGAGCCTCCATTTTACAACTCGTGTTTTTGGGAGCTGGCCGCAAAAGCGCAGGATGGCTTCAGGCCCTGTTCTGGTTCCGGGGGGCGGGATGAGCGTGTGGTTAATTCTTCTTCCTGATGGGAAAATAGAGTGACCTGTGCCTTTCCCAACACCAAGAGCCAGTCTCTCATTGGTTCCCCGTCTTCCCGTTCATCGTCAGGAGAAATGGCAACCTGTACGGAACAGGAGGTTAAAGGTGCTGATGCTCCAAGTAGGGAGATTACTAGTAAAGCAGCTGGAATGGCGAACACGGGCACAAGGAGATGAGAAATGAGGTGCGTTTTAGAAACCTTTCCCCATCACACGGTGTACCATCTTCTGGGTTTCTCATGCATGTTTTCGATGTAGGAAGATGCCCTTGAACCTGGAGATTTGGGACCCATGCGATGGGTACCACGCAGTATTACTTTAAATGGTCTGCGTTTGCTCACCCAACCTCACCAAACCTCTCAGCCCCAAGAGTGTCTACACTTAGGTCTCATCCAGCTGTGTGTCTAGATATGGTCAATCCAGGTTGCATCACAGCCCCTGAACGCGTTGTGTAAGAATGTCTCTCTCTTTCACTGTCTTTCTTTCATGGGTTTTTCAAAGTAATTTATTTTCATAATGGGGTTTAGCGGCTTTTCACTGCTGTGTTTATGCCGCTTTACACCCACTTGACACACTAACAGAGAGATATCAATACATAGGTTTTAAGATTATTACTAGTCAGATATATTCTTGTGCGGTGAATAGGGCGTGTTGAGTCCAGTTCTCTGAGCAAGGAGTAGGTCTTGTCTATTACATATTGGGTTTATGGAACGGTATCTGAGCTAATTTGAAACCCTTGTTTTATGTATCACCCCACCTCCCCTTTCCCGTTAAGCAGCCATAGTGTGTTTTCTGCATGTGTGACTCTGTTCTGTTTTGTAATTCAGTTCAAGTGTAACGGTTTTTACATTCCCTCTATAAGTGATACCTTATGAGAAGTGTCCTTTTCTGTGTGACTTATTTCACTTAGAATCGTCATACCTAAATCCACTCATCATGCTGCTAGTAGCCTTAGGACATTGATTTCATGGCTGAGTGATATTCCATTGTACATAAGGACCACAACTTCTTTACCCATTTTTCTCTTTCCTGGGATATTTAAGGTGGAATGAAGTGGAGGTCCTTGTTAACAGAGCAGCCCTAAACTTTGGGGTGCTTGTGTCTTGCTGATTTTTCATTTTCCCAATTTATACCCCCATGAGTGGAAGTGCCCTATGCTCTCTAAGCTGTGTTTTTTAGATGTTTCAGGACTCACCGTACACTTCTCCAGAGTGGCTGTTGTCAATTTGCATCCCGCCCATCAGTGTAGCAAGGCTCCCATTTCTCCATGGCCTGTCCTGCATTTCTGGTTTTGACACTTTTTTCAGCATGGCCCTTTTGACCGATGGGATGCGAGACTTCTTTGTAGCGCTGATTTGCCTTTCCAGGTTGCTTGGTTGGCCAAAAAGGGCGTATGCGTTTTTTCCTGAATATATTCAGGAAAAAACGCATACGCCCTTTTTGGCCAAGGGAATCATTGTCAACGTTTTGCCGCTTTTCATGTGCTTTAAAGGCGATTCGAATCTACCTCCTGAAATCTGTTTCCTGCAATTCTGCCTTGAATTCAAATCCTCTTCGTTGCCTTCCCTCAATATATTTGTGGACGAGAGTTATCATTTATAACTCTGCAGGTTTGTGAATTGCAGTGCCCTGAGCCTCCATTTTACAACTCGTGTTTTTGGGAGCTGGCCGCAAAAGCGCAGGATGGCTTCAGGCCCTGTTCTGGTTCCGGGGGGCGGGATGAGCCTGTGGTTAATTCTTCTTCCTGATGGGAAAATAGAGTGACCTGTGCCTTTCCCAACACCAAGAGCCAGTCTCTCATTGGTTCCCCGTCTTCCCGTTCATCGTCAGGAAAAATGGCAACCTGTACGGAACAGGAAGTTAAAGGTGCTGATGCTCCAAGGAGGGAGATTGCTAGTAAAGCGGCTGGAATGGCGAACCCGGGCACAAGGAGATGAGAAATGAGGTGCGTTTTAGAAACCTTTCCCCATCACACGGTGTACCATCTTCTGGGTTTCTCATGCATGTTTTCGATGTAGGAAGATGCCCTTGAACCTGGAGATTTGGGACCCATGCGATGGGTACCACGCAGTATTACTTTAAATGGTCTGCGTTTGCTCACCCAACCTCACCAAACCTCTCAGCCACAATAGTGTCCACCCTTAGGTCTCATCCAGCTGTGGATCTAGATATGGTCAATCCAGGTTGCATCACAGCCCCTGAACTCATTGTGTAAGAATGTCTCTCTCTTTCACTGTCTTTCTTTCATGGGTTTTTCAAAGTAATTTATTTTCATAATGGGGTTTAGCGGCTTTGCACTGCTGTGTTTATGCCGCTTTACACCCACTTGACACACTAACAGAGAGATATCAATACATAGGTTTTAAGATTATTACTAGTCAGATATATTCTTGTGCGGTGAATAGGGCGTGTTGAGTCCAGTTCTCTGAGCAAGGAGTAGGTCTTGTCTATTACATATTGGGTTTATGGAACGGTATCTGAGCTAATTTGAAACCCTTGTTTTATGTATCACCCACCTCACCTTTCCCGTTAAGCAGCCATAGTGTGTTTTCTGCATGTGTGACTCTGTTCTGTTTTGTAATTCAGTTCATGTGTAACGGTTTTTACATTCCCTCTATCAGTGATACCTTATGAGAAGTGTCCTTTTCTGTGTGACTTATTTCACTTAGAATCGTCGTACCTAAATCCACTCATCATGCTGCTACTAGCCTTAGGACATTGATTTCATGGCTGAGTGATATTCCATTGTACATAAGGAACACAACTTCTTTACCCATTTTTCTCTTTCCTGGGATATTTAAGGTGGAATGAAGTGGAGGTCCTTGTCAACAGAGCAGCCCTAAACTTTGGGGTGCTTGTGTCTTGCTGATTTTTCATTTTCCCAATTTATAACCCTATGAGTGGAAGTGCCCTATGATCTCTAAGCTGTGTTTTTTAGATGTTTCAGGACTCACCGTACACTTCTCCAGAGTGGCTGTTGGCAATTTCCATCCTGCCCATCAGTGTAGCAAGGCTCCCATTTCTCCATGACCTGTCCTGCATTTCTGGTTTTGACACTTTTTTCAGCATGGCCCTTTTGACCGATGGGATGCGAGACTTCTTTGTAGCGCTGATTTGCCTTTCCAGGTTGCTTGGTTGGCCAAAAAGGGCGTATGCGTTTTTTCCTGAATATATTCAGGAAAAAACGCATACGCCCTTTTTGGCCAAGGGCATCATTGTCAACGTTTTGCCGCTTTTCATGTGCTTTAAGGGCGATTCGAATCTACCTCCTGAAATCTGTTTCCTGCAATTCTGCCTTGATTTCAAATCCTCTTCGTTGCCTTCCCTCAGTATATTTGTGGACGAGAGTTATCATTTATAACTCTGCAGGTTTGTGAATTGCAGTGCCCTGAGCCTCCATTTTACTACTCGTGGTTTTGGGAGCTGGCCGCAAAAGCGCAGGATGGCTTCAGGCCCTGTTCTGGTTCCGGGGGGCGGGATGAGCCTGTGGTTAATTCTTCTTCCTGATGGGAAAACAGAGTGACCTGTGCCTTTCCCAACACCAAGAGCCAGTCTCTCATTGGTTCCCCGTCTTCCCGTTCATCGTCAGGAAAAATGGCAACCTGTACGGAACAGGAGGTTAAAGGTGCTGATGCTCCAAGTAGGGAGATTGCTAGTAAAGCGGCTGGAATGGCGAACCCGGGCACAAGGAGATGAGAAATGAGGTGCGTTTTGGAAACCGTTCCCCATCACACGGTGTACCATCTTCTGGGTTTCTCATGCACGTTTTCGATGTAGGAAGATGCCCTTGAACCTGGAGATTTGGGACCCATGCGATGGGTACCACGCAGTATTACTTTAAAGGGTCTGCGTTTGCTCACCCAACCTCACCAAACCTCTCAGCCCCAAGAGTGTCTACCCTTAGGTCTCATCCAGCTGTGGGTCTAGATATGGTCAATCCAGGTTGCATCACAGCCCCTGAACGCATTGTGTAAGAATGTCTCTCTCTTTCACTGTCTTTCTTTCATGGGTTTTTCAAAGTAATTTATTTTCATAATGGGGTTTATCTGCTTTTCACTGCTGTGTTTATGCCGCTTTACACCCACTTGACACACTAACAGAGAGATATCAATACATAGGTTTTAAGATTATTACTAGTCAGATATATTCTTGTGCGGTGAATAGGGCGTGTTGAGTCCAGTTCTCTGAGCAAGGAGTAGGTCTTGTCTATTACATATTGGGTTTATGGAACGGTATCTGAGCTAATTTGAAACCCTTGTTTTATGTATCACCCCACCTCACCTTTCCCGTTAAGCAGCCATAGTGTGTTTTCTGCATGTGTGACTCTGTTCTGTTTTGTAATTCAGTTCATGTGTAACGGTTTTTACATTCCCTCTATAAGTGATACCTTATGAGAAGTGTCCTTTTCTGTGTGACTTATTTCACTTAGAATCGTCGTACTTAAATCCACTCATCATGCTGCTACTAGCCTTAGGACATTGATTTCATGGCTGAGTGATATTCCATTGTACAAAAGGACCACAACTTCTTTATCCATTTTTCTCTTTCCTGGGATATTGAAGGTGGAATGAAGTGGAGGTCCTTCTCAACAGAGCAGCCCTAAACTTTGGGGTGCTTGTGTCTTGCTGATTTTTCATTTTCCCAATTTATACCCCCATGAGTGGAAGTGCCCTATGCTCTCTAAGTTGTGTTTTTTAGATGTTTCAGGACTCACCGTACACTTCATCAGAGTGGCTGTTGGCAATTTACATCCCACCCATCAGTGTAGCAAGGCTCCCATTTCTCCATAGCCTGTCCTGCATTTCTGGTTTGGACCCTTTTTTCAGCATGGCCCTTTTGACCGATGGGATGCGAGACTTCTTTGTAGCGCTGATTTGCCTTTCCAGGTTGCTTGGTTGGCCAAAAAGGGCGTATGCGTTTTTTCCTGAATATATTCAGGAAAAAACGCATACGCCCTTTTTGGCCAAGGGCATCATTGTCAACGTTTTGCCGCTTTTCATGTGCTTTAAAGGCGATTTGAATCTACCTCCTGAAATCTGTTTCCTGCAATTCTGCCTTGATTTCAAATCCTCTTCGTTGCCTTCCCTCAATATATTTCTGGACGAGAGTTATCATTTATAACTCTACAGGTTTGTGAATTGCAGTGCCCTGAGCCTCCATTTTACAACTCGTGATTTTGGGAGCTGGCCGCAAAAGCGCAGGATGGCTTCAGGCCCTGTTCTGGTTCCGGGGGGCGGGATGAGCCTGTTGTTAATTCTTCTTCCTGATGGGAAAATAGAGTGACCTGTGCCTTTCCCAAAACCAAGAGCCAGTCTCTCATTGGTTACCCGTCTTCCCGTTCATCGTCAGGAAAAATTGCAACCTGTACGGAACAGGAGGTTAAAGGTGCTGATGCTCCAAGGAGGGAGATTGCTAGTAAATCGGCTGGAATGGCAAACACGGGCACAAGGAGATGAGAAATGAGGTGCGTTTTAGAAACCTTTCCCCATCACACGGTGTACCATCTTCTGGGTTTCTCATGCATGTTTTCGATGTAGGAAGATGCCCTTGAACCTGGAGATTTGGGACCCATGCGATGGGTACCACGCAGTATTTCTTTAAATGGTCTGCGTTTGCTCACCCAACCTCACCAAACCTCTCAGCCCCAAGAGTGTCTACCCTTAGGTCTCATCCAGCTGTGGGTCTAGATATGGTCAATCCAGGTTGCATCACAGCCCCTGAACGCATTGTGTAAGAATGTCTCTCTCTTTCACTGCCTTTCTTTCATGGGTTTTTCAAAGTAATTTATTTTCATAATGGGGTTTAGCTGCTTTTCACTGCTGTGTTTATGCCGCTTTACACCCACTTGACACACTAACAGAGAGATATCAATACATAGGTTTTAAGATTATTACTAGTCAGATATATTCTTGTGCGGTGAATAGGGCGTGTTGAGTCCAGTTCTCTGAGCAAGGAGTAGGTCTTGTCTATTACATATTGGGTTTATGGAACGGTATCTGAGCTAATTTGAAACCCTTGTTTGATGTATCACCCCACCTCCCCTTTCCCGTTAAGCAGCCATAGTGTGTTTTCTGCATGTGTGACTCTGTTCTGTTTTGTAATTCAGTTCATGTGTAACGGTTTTTACATTCCCTCTATCAGTGATACCTTATGAGAAGTGTCCTTTTCTGTGTGACTTATTTCACTTAGAATCGTCGTACCTAAATCCATTCATCATGCTGCTACTAGCCTTAGGACATTGATTTCATGGCTGAGTGATATTCCATTGTACATAAGGAACACAACTTCTTTACCCATTTTTCTCTTTCCTGGGATATTTAAGGTGGAATGAAGTGGAGGTCCTTGTCAACAGAGCAGCCCTAAACTTTGGGGTGCTTGTGTCTTGCTGATTTTTCATTTTCCCAATTTATACCCCCATGAGTGGAAGTGCCCTATGATCTCTAAGCTGTGATTTTTAGATGTTTCAGGACTCACCGTACACTTCTCCTGAGTGGCTGTTGGCAATTTCCATCCTGCCCATCAGTGTAGCAAGGCTCCCATTTCTCCATGGCCTGTCCTGCATTTCTGGTTTTGACACTTTTTTCAGCATGGCCCTTTTGACCGATGGGATGCGAGACTTCTTTGTAGCGCTGATTTGCCTTTCCAGGTTGCTTGGTTGGCCAAAAAGGGCGTATGCGTTTTTTCCTGAATATATTCAGGAAAAAACGCATACGCCCTTTTTGGCCAAGGGCATCATTGTCAACGTTTTGCCGCTTTTCATGTGCTTTAAAGGCGATTCGAATCTACCTCCTGAAATCTGTTTCCTGCAATTCTGCCTTGATTTCAAATCCTCTTCGTTGCCTTCCCTCAATATATTTGTGGACGAGAGTTATCATTTATAACTCTGCAGGTTTGTGAATTGCAGTGCCCTGAGCCTCCATTTTACTACTCGTGTTTTTGGGAGCTGGCCGCAAAAGCGCAGGATGGCTTCAGGCCCTGTTCTGGTTCCGGGGGGCGGGATGAGCCTGTGGTTAATTCTTCTTCCTGATGGGAAAACAGAGTGACCTGTGCCTTTCCCAACACCAAGAGCCAGTCTCTCATTGGTTCCCCGTCTTCCCGTTCATCGTCAGGAAAAATGGCAACCTGTACGGAACAGGAGGTTAAAGGTGCTGATGCTCCAAGTAGGGAGATTGCTAGTAAAGCGGCTGGAATGGCGAACCCGGACACAAGGAGATGAGAAATGAGGTGCGTTTTGGAAACCGTTCCCCATCACACGGTGTACCATCTTCTGGGTTTCTCATGCACGTTTTCGATGTAGGAAGATGCCCTTGAACCTGGAGATTTGGGACCCATGCGATGGGTACCACGCAGTATTACTTTAAAGGGTCTGCGTTTGCTCACCCAACCTCACCAAACCTCTCAGCCCCAAGAGTGTCTACCCTTAGGTCTCATCCAGCTGTGGGTCTAGATATGGTCAATCCAGGTTGCATCACAGCCCCTGAACGCATTGTGTAAGAATGTCTCTCTCTTTCACTGTCTTTCTTTCATGGGTTTTTCAAAGTAATTTATTTTCATAATGGGGTTTATCTGCTTTTCACTGCTGTGTTTATGCCGCTTTACCCCCACTTGACACACTAACAGAGAGATATCAATACATAGGTTTTAAGATTATTACTAGTCAGATATATTCTTGTGCGGTGAATAGGGCGTGTTGAGTCCAGTTCTCTGAGCAAGGAGTAGGTCTTGTCTATTACATATTGGGTTTATGGAACGGTATCTGAGCTAATTTGAAACCCTTGTTTGATGTATCACCCCACCTCACCTTTCCCGTTAAGCAGCCATAGTGTGTTTTCTGCATGTGTGACTCTGTTCTGTTTTGTAATTCAGTTCATGTGTAACGGTTTTTACCTTCCCTCTATAAGTGATACCTTATGAGTAGTGTCCTTTTCTGTGTGACTTATTTCACTTAGAATCATCGTACTTAAATCCACTCATCATGATGCTACTAGCCTTAGGAGATTGATTTCATGGCTGAGTGATATTCCATTGTACATAAGGACCACAACTTCTTTATCCATTTTTCTCTTTCCTGGGATATTTAAGGTGGAATGAAGTGGAGGTCCTTGTCAACAGAGCAGCCCTAAACTTTGGGGTGCTTGTGTCTTGCTGATTTTTCATTTTCCCAATTTATACCCCCATGAGTGGAAGTGCCCTATGCTCTCTAAGTTGTGTTTTTTAGATGTTTCAGGACTCACCGTACACTTCATCAGAGTGGCTGTTGGCAATTTACATCCCACCCATCAGTGTAGCAAGGCTCCCATTTCTCCATAGCCTGTCCTGCATTTCTGGTTTGGACCCTTTTTTCAGCATGGCCCTTTTGACCAATGGGATGCGAGACTTCTTTGTAGCGCTGATTTGCCTTTCCAGGTTGCTTGGTTGGCCAAAAAGGGCGTATGCGTTTTTTCCTGAATATATTCAGGAAAAAACGCATACGCCCTTTTTGGCCAAGGGCATCATTGTCAACGTTTTGCCGCTTTTCATGTGCTTTAAAGGCGATTCGAATCTACCTCCTGAAATCTGTTTCCTGCAATTCTGCCTTGATTTCAAATCCTCTTCGTTGCCTTCCCTCAATATATTTCTGGACGAGAGTTATCATTTATAACTCTACAGGTTTGTGAATTGCAGTGCCCTGAGCCTCCATTTTACAACTCGTGATTTTGGGAGCTGGCCGCAAAAGCGCAGGATGGCTTCAGGCCCTGTTCTGGTTCCGGGGGGCGGGATGAGCCTGTTGTTAATTCTTCTTCCTGATGGGAAAATAGAGTGACCTGTGCCTTTCCCAACACCAAGAGCCAGTCTCTCATTGGTTACCCGTCTTCCCGTTCATCGTCAGGAAAAATTGCAACCTGTACGGAACAGGAGGTTAAAGGTGCTGATGCTCCAAGTAGGGAGATTGCTAGTAAAGCGGCTGGAATGGCGAACCCGGGCACAAGGAGATGAGAAATGAGGTGCGTTTTGGAAACCGTTCCCCATCACACGGTGTACCATCTTCTGGGTTTCTCATGCACGTTTTCGATGTAGGAAGATGCCCTTGAACCTGGAGATTTGGGACCCATGCGATGGGTACCACGCAGTATTACTTTAAAGGGTCTGCGTTTGCTCACCCAACCTCACCAAACCTCTCAGCCCCAAGAGTGTCTACCCTTAGGTCTCATCCAGCTGTGTGTCTAGATATGGTCAATCCAGGTTGCATCACAGCCCCTGAACGCATTGTGTAAGAATGTCTCTCTCTTTCACTGTCTTTCTTTCATGGGTTTTTCAAAGTAATTTATTTTCATAATGGGGTTTATCTGCTTTTCACTGCTGTGTTTATGCCGCTTTACACCCACTTGACACACTAACAGAGAGATATCAATACATAGGTTTTAAGATTATTACTAGTCAGATATATTCTTGTGCGGTGAATAGGGCGTGTTGAGTCCAGTTCTCTGAGCAAGGAGTAGGTCTTGTCTATTACATATTGGGTTTATGGAACGGTATCTGAGCTAATTTGAAACCGTTGTTTGATGTATCACCCCACCTCACCTTTCCCGTTAAGCAGCCATAGTGTGTTTTCTGCATGTGTGACTCTGTTCTGTTTTGTAATTCAGTTCATGTGTAACGGTTTTTACCTTCCCTCTATAAGTGATACCTTATGAGTAGTGTCCTTTTCTGTGTGACTTATTTCACTTAGAATCATCGTACTTAAATCCACTCATCATGATGCTACTAGCCTTAGGAGATTGATTTCATGGCTGAGTGATATTCCATTGTACCAAAGGACCACAACTTCTTTATCCATTTTTCTCTTTCCTGGGATATTGAAGGTGGAATGAAGTGGAGGTCCTTGTCAACAGAGCAGCCCTAAACTTTGGGGTGCTTGTGTCTTGCTGATTTTTCATTTTCCCAATTTATACCCCCATGAGTGGAAGTGCCCTATGCTCTCTAAGTTGTGTTTTTTAGATGTTTCAGGACTCACCGTACACTTCATCAGAGTGGCTGTTGGCAATTTACATCCCACCCATCAGTGTAGCAAGGCTCCCATTTCTCCATAGCCTGTCCTGCATTTCTGGTTTGGACCCTTTTTTCAGCATGGCCCTTTTGACCAATGGGATGCGAGACTTCTTTGTAGCGCTGATTTGCCTTTCCAGGTTGCTTGGTTGGCCAAAAAGGGCGTATGCGTTTTTTCCTGAATATATTCAGGAAAAAACGCATACGCCCTTTTTGGCCAAGGGCATCATTGTCAACGTTTTGCCGCTTTTCATGTGCTTTAAAGGCGATTCGAATCTACCTCCTGAAATCTGTTTCCTGCAATTCTGCCTTGATTTCAAATCCTCTTCGTTGCCTTCCCTCAATATATTTCTGGACGAGAGTTATCATTTATAACTCTACAGGTTTGTGAATTGCAGTGCCCTGAGCCTCCATTTTACAACTCGTGATTTTGGGAGCTGGCCGCAAAAGCGCAGGATGGCTTCAGGCCCTGTTCTGGTTCCGGGGGGCGGGATGAGCCTGTTGTTAATTCTTCTTCCTGATGGGAAAATAGAGTGACCTGTGCCTTTCCCAACACCAAGAGCCAGTCTCTCATTGGTTACCCGTCTTCCCGTTCATCGTCAGGAAAAATTGCAACCTGTACGGAACAGGAAGTTAAAGGTGCTGATGCTCCAAGGAGGGAGATTGCTAGTAAATCGGCTGGAATGGCGAACATGGGCACAAGGAGATGAGAAATGAGGTGCGTTTTAGAAACCTTTCCCCATCACACGGTGTACCATCTTCTGGGTTTCTCATGCATGTTTTCGATGTAGGAAGATGCCCTTGAACCTGGAGATTTGGGACCCATGCGATGGGTACCACGCAGTATTACTTTAAATGGTCTGCGTTTGCTCACCCAACCTCACCAAACCTCTCAGCCCCAAGAGTGTCTACCCTTAGGTCTCATCCAGCTGTGGGTCTAGATATGGTCAATCCAGGTTGCATCACAGCCCCTGAACGCATTGTGTAAGAATGTCTCTCTCTTTCACTGCCTTTCTTTCATGGGTTTTCCAAAGTAATTTATTTTCATAATGGGGTTTAGCTGCTTTTCACTGCTGTGTTTATGCCGCTTTACACCCACTTGACACACTAACAGAGAGATATCAATACATAGGTTTTAAGATTATTACTAGTCAGATATATTCTTGTGCGGTGAATAGGGCGTGTTGAGTCCAGTTCTCTGAGCAAGGAGTAGGTCTTGTCTATTACATATTGGGTTTATGGAACGGTATCTGAGCTAATTTGAAACCCTTGTTTTATGTATCACCCCACCTCCCCTTTCCCGTTAAGCAGCCATAGTGTGTTTTCTGCATGTGTGACTCTGTTCTGTTTTGTAATTCAGTTCATGTGTAACGGTTTTTACATTCCCTCTATCAGTGATACCTTATGAGAAGTGTCCTTTTCTGTGTGACTTATTTCACTTAGAATCATCGTACTTAAATCCACTCATCATGATGCTACTAGCCTTAGGAGATTGATTTCATGGCTGAGTGATATTCCATTGTACCAAAGGACCACAACTTCTTTATCCATTTTTCTCTTTCCTGGGATATTGAAGGTGGAATGAAGTGGAGGTCCTTGTCAACAGAGCAGCCCTAAACTTTGGGGTGCTTGTGTCTTGCTGATTTTTCATTTTCCCAATTTATACCCCCATGAGTGGAAGTGCCCTATGCTCTCTAAGTTGTGTTTTTTAGATGTTTCAGGACTCACCGTACACTTCATCAGAGTGGCTGTTGGCAATTTACATCCCACCCATCAGTGTAGCAAGGCTCCCATTTCTCCATAGCCTGTCCTGCATTTCTGGTTTGGACCCTTTTTTCAGCATGGCCCTTTTGACCAATGGGATGCGAGACTTCTTTGTAGCGCTGATTTGCCTTTCCAGGTTGCTTGGTTGGCCAAAAAGGGCGTATGCGTTTTTTCCTGAATATATTCAGGAAAAAACGCATACGCCCTTTTTGGCCAAGGGCATCATTGTCAACGTTTTGCCGCTTTTCATGTGCTTTAAAGGCGATTCGAATCTACCTCCTGAAATCTGTTTCCTGCAATTCTGCCTTGATTTCAAATCCTCTTCGTTGCCTTCCCTCAATATATTTCTGGACGAGAGTTATCATTTATAACTCTACAGGTTTGTGAATTGCAGTGCCCTGAGCCTCCATTTTACAACTCGTGATTTTGGGAGCTGGCCGCAAAAGCGCAGGATGGCTTCAGGCCCTGTTCTGGTTCCGGGGGGCGGGATGAGCCTGTTGTTAATTCTTCTTCCTGATGGGAAAATAGAGTGACCTGTGCCTTTCCCAACACCAAGAGCCAGTCTCTCATTGGTTACCCGTCTTCCCGTTCATCGTCAGGAAAAATTGCAACCTGTACGGAACAGGAGGTTAAAGGTGCTGATGCTCCAAGTAGGGAGATTGCTAGTAAAGCGGCTGGAATGGCGAACCCGGGCACAAGGAGATGAGAAATGAGGTGCGTTTTGGAAACCGTTCCCCATCACACGGTGTACCATCTTCTGGGTTTCTCATGCACGTTTTCGATGTAGGAAGATGCCCTTGAACCTGGAGATTTGGGACCCATGCGATGGGTACCACGCAGTATTACTTTAAAGGGTCTGCGTTTGCTCACCCAACCTCACCAAACCTCTCAGCCCCAAGAGTGTCTACCCTTAGGTCTCATCCAGCTGTGGGTCTAGATATGGTCAATCCAGGTTGCATCACAGCCCCTGAACGCATTGTGTAAGAATGTCTCTCTCTTTCACTGTCTTTCTTTCATGGGTTTTTCAAAGTAATTTATTTTCATAATGGGGTTTATCTGCTTTTCACTGCTGTGTTTATGCCGCTTTACACCCACTTGACACACTAACAGAGAGATATCAATACATAGGTTTTAAGATTATTACTAGTCAGATATATTCTTGTGCGGTGAATAGGGCGTGTTGAGTCCAGTTCTCTGAGCAAGGAGTAGGTCTTGTCTATTACATATTGGGTTTATGGAACGGTATCTGAGCTAATTTGAAACCGTTGTTTGATGTATCACCCCACCTCACCTTTCCCGTTAAGCAGCCATAGTGTGTTTTCTGCATGTGTGACTCTGTTCTGTTTTGTAATTCAGTTCATGTGTAACGGTTTTTACCTTCCCTCTATAAGTGATACCTTATGAGTAGTGTCCTTTTCTGTGTGACTTATTTCACTTAGAATCATCGTACTTAAATCCACTCATCATGATGCTACTAGCCTTAGGAGATTGATTTCATGGCTGAGTGATATTCCATTGTACCAAAGGACCACAACTTCTTTATCCATTTTTCTCTTTCCTGGGATATTTAAGGTGGAATGAAGTGGAGGTCCTTGTCAACAGAGCAGCCCTAAACTTTGGGGTGCTTGTGTCTTGCTGATTTTTCATTTTCCCAATTTATACCCCCATGAGTGGAAGTGCCCTATGCTCTCTAAGTTGTGTTTTTTAGATGTTTCAGGACTCACCGTACACTTCATCAGAGTGGCTGTTGGCAATTTACATCCCACCCATCAGTGTAGCAAGGCTCCCATTTCTCCATAGCCTGTCCTGCATTTCTGGTTTGGACCCTTTTTTCAGCATGGCCCTTTTGACCAATGGGATGCGAGACTTCTTTGTAGCGCTGATTTGCCTTTCCAGGTTGCTTGGTTGGCCAAAAAGGGCGTATGCGTTTTTTCCTGAATATATTCAGGAAAAAACGCATACGCCCTTTTTGGCCAAGGGCATCATTGTCAACGTTTTGCCGCTTTTCATGTGCTTTAAAGGCGATTCGAATCTACCTCCTGAAATCTGTTTCCTGCAATTCTGCCTTGATTTCAAATCCTCTTCGTTGCCTTCCCTCAATATATTTCTGGACGAGAGTTATCATTTATAACTCTACAGGTTTGTGAATTGCAGTGCCCTGAGCCTCCATTTTACAACTCGTGATTTTGGGAGCTGGCCGCAAAAGCGCAGGATGGCTTCAGGCCCTGTTCTGGTTCCGGGGGGCGGGATGAGCCTGTTGTTAATTCTTCTTCCTGATGGGAAAATAGAGTGACCTGTGCCTTTCCCAACACCAAGAGCCAGTCTCTCATTGGTTACCCGTCTTCCCGTTCATCGTCAGGAAAAATTGCAACCTGTACGGAACAGGAGGTTAAAGGTGCTGATGCTCCAAGTAGGGAGATTGCTAGTAAAGCGGCTGGAATGGCGAACCCGGGCACAAGGAGATGAGAAATGAGGTGCGTTTTGGAAACCGTTCCCCATCACACGGTGTACCATCTTCTGGGTTTCTCATGCACGTTTTCGATGTAGGAAGATGCCCTTGAACCTGGAGATTTGGGACCCATGCGATGGGTACCACGCAGTATTACTTTAAAGGGTCTGCGTTTGCTCACCCAACCTCACCAAACCTCTCAGCCCCAAGAGTGTCTACCCTTAGGTCTCATCCAGCTGTGGGTCTAGATATGGTCAATCCAGGTTGCATCACAGCCCCTGAACGCATTGTGTAAGAATGTCTCTCTCTTTCACTGTCTTTCTTTCATGGGTTTTTCAAAGTAATTTATTTTCATAATGGGGTTTATCTGCTTTTCACTGCTGTGTTTATGCCGCTTTACCCCCACTTGACACACTAACAGAGAGATATCAATACATAGGTTTTAAGATTATTACTAGTCAGATATATTCTTGTGCGGTGAATAGGGCGTGTTGAGTCCAGTTCTCTGAGCAAGGAGTAGGTCTTGTCTATTACATATTGGGTTTATGGAACGGTATCTGAGCTAATTTGAAACCCTTGTTTTATGTATCACCCCACCTCCCCTTTCCCGTTAAGCAGCCATAGTGTGTTTTCTGCATGTGTGACTCTGTTCTGTTTTGTAATTCAGTTCATGTGTAACGGTTTTTACATTCCCTCTATCAGTGATACCTTATGAGAAGTGTCCTTTTCTGTGTGACTTATTTCACTTAGAATCGTCGTACCTAAATCCACTCATCATGCTGCTACTAGCCTTAGGACATTGATTTCATGGCTGAGTGATATTCCATTGTACATAAGGAACACAACTTCTTTACCCATTTTTCTCTTTCCTGGGATATTTAAGGTGGAATGAAGTGGAGGTCCTTGTCAACAGAGCAGCCCTAAACTTTGGGGTGCTTGTGTCTTGCTGATTTTTCATTTTCCCAATTTATACCCCCATGAGTGGAAGTGCCCTATGCTCTCTAAGCTGTGTTTTTTAGATGTTTCAGGACTCACCGTACACTTCTCCAGAGTGGCTGTTGGCAATTTACATCCCGCCCATCAGTGTAGCAAGGCTCCCATTTCTCCATGGCCTGTCCTGCATTTCTGGTTTTGACACTTTTTTCAGCATGGCCCTTTTGACCGATGGGATGCGAGACTTCTTTGTAGCGCTGATTTGCCTTTCCAGGTTGCTTGGTTGGCCAAAAAGGGCGTATGCGTTTTTTCCTGAATATATTCAGGAAAAAACGCATACGCCCTTTTTGGCCAAGGGCATCATTGTCAACGTTTTGCCGCTTTTCATGTGCTTTAAAGGCGATTCGAATCTACCTCCTGAAATCTGTTTCCTGCAATTCTGCCTTGATTTCAAATCCTCTTCGTTGCCTTCCCTCAATATATTTCTGGACGAGAGTTATCATTTATAACTCTACAGGTTTGTGAATTGCAGTGCCCTGAGCCTCCATTTTACAACTCGTGATTTTGGGAGCTGGCCGCAAAAGCGCAGGATGGCTTCAGGCCCTGTTCTGGTTCCGGGGGGCGGGATGAGCCTGTTGTTAATTCTTCTTCCTGATGGGAAAATAGAGTGACCTGTGCCTTTCCCAAAACCAAGAGCCAGTCTCTCATTGGTTACCCGTCTTCCCGTTCATCGTCAGGAAAAATTGCAACCTGTACGGAACAGGAGGTTAAAGGTGCTGATGCTCCAAGGAGGGAGATTGCTAGTAAATCGGCTGGAATGGCAAACACGGGCACAAGGAGATGAGAAATGAGGTGCGTTTTAGAAACCTTTCCCCATCACACGGTGTACCATCTTCTGGGTTTCTCATGCATGTTTTCGATGTAGGAAGATGCCCTTGAACCTGGAGATTTGGGACCCATGCGATGGGTACCACGCAGTATTTCTTTAAATGGTCTGCGTTTGCTCACCCAACCTCACCAAACCTCTCAGCCCCAAGAGTGTCTACCCTTAGGTCTCATCCAGCTGTGGGTCTAGATATGGTCAATCCAGGTTGCATCACAGCCCCTGAACGCATTGTGTAAGAATGTCTCTCTCTTTCACTGCCTTTCTTTCATGGGTTTTTCAAAGTAATTTATTTTCATAATGGGGTTTAGCTGCTTTTCACTGCTGTGTTTATGCCGCTTTACACCCACTTGACACACTAACAGAGAGATATCAATACATAGGTTTTACGATTATTACTAGTCAGATATATTCTTGTGCGGTGAATAGGGCGTGTTGAGTCCAGTTCTCTGAGCAAGGAGTAGGTCTTGTCTATTACATATTGGGTTTATGGAACGGTATCTGAGCTAATTTGAAACCCTTGTTTTATGTATCACCCCACCTCCCCTTTCCCGTTAAGCAGCCATAGTGTGTTTTCTGCATGTGTGACTCTGTTCTGTTTTGTAATTCAGTTCATGTGTAACGGTTTTTACATTCCCTCTATCAGTGATACCTTATGAGAAGTGTCCTTTTCTGTGTGACTTATTTCACTTAGAATCGTCGTACCTAAATCCACTCATCATGCTGCTACTAGCCTTAGGACATTGATTTCATGGCTGAGTGATATTCCATTGTACATAAGGAACACAACTTCTTTACCCATTTTTCTCTTTCCTGGGATATTTAAGGTGGAATGAAGTGGAGGTCCTTGTCAACAGAGCAGCCCTAAACTTTGGGGTGCTTGTGTCTTGCTGATTTTTCATTTTCCCAATTTATACCCCCATGAGTGGAAGTGCCCTATGATCTCTAAGCTGTGATTTTTAGATGTTTCAGGACTCACCGTACACTTCTCCTGAGTGGCTGTTGGCAATTTCCATCCTGCCCATCAGTGTAGCAAGGCTCCCATTTCTCCATGGCCTGTCCTGCATTTCTGGTTTTGACACTTTTTTCAGCATGGCCCTTTTGACCGATGGGATGCGAGACTTCTTTGTAGCGCTGATTTGCCTTTCCAGGTTGCTTGGTTGGCCAAAAAGGGCGTATGCGTTTTTTCCTGAATATATTCAGGAAAAAACGCATACGCCCTTTTTGGCCAAGGGAATCATTGTCAACGTTTTGCCGCTTTTCATGTGCTTTAAAGGCGATTCGAATCTACCTCCTGAAATCTGTTTCCTGCAATTCTGCCTTGAATTCAAATCCTCTTCGTTGCCTTCCCTCAATATATTTGTGGACGAGAGTTATCATTTATAACTCTGCAGGTTTGTGAATTGCAGTGCCCTGAGCCTCCATTTTACAACTCGTGTTTTTGGGAGCTGGCCGCAAAAGCGCAGGATGGCTTCAGGCCCTGTTCTGGTTCCGGGGGGCGGGATGAGCCTGTGGTTAATTCTTCTTCCTGATGGGAAAATAGAGTGACCTGTGCCTTTCCCAACACCAAGAGCCAGTCTCTCATTGGTTACCCGTCTTCCCGTTCATCGTCAGGAAAAATGGCAACCTGTACGGAACAGGAAGTTAAAGGTGCTGATGCTCCAAGGAGGGAGATTGCTAGTAAAGCGGCTGGAATGGCGAACCCGGGCACAAGGAGATGAGAAATGAGGTGCGTTTTAGAAACCTTTCCCCATCACACGGTGTACCATCTTCTGGGTTTCTCATGCATGTTTTCGATGTAGGAAGATGCCCTTGAACCTGGAGATTTGGGACCCATGCGATGGGTACCACGCAGTATTACTTTAAATGGTCTGCGTTTGCTCACCCAACCTCACCAAACCTCTCAGCCACAATAGTGTCCACCCTTAGGTCTCATCCAGCTGTGGATCTAGATATGGTCAATCCAGGTTGCATCACAGCCCCTGAACGCATTGTGTAAGAATGTCTCTCTCTTTCACTGTCTTTCTTTCATGGGTTTTTCAAAGTAATTTATTTTCATAATGCGGTTTAGCTGCTTTACACTGCTGTGTTTATGCCGCTTTACACCCACTTGACACACTAACAGAGAGATATCAATACATAGGTTTTAAGATTATTACTAGTCAGATATATTCTTGTGCGGTGAATAGGGCGTGTTGAGTCCAGTTCTCTGAGCAAGGAGTAGGTCTTGTCTATTACATATTGGGTTTATGGAACGGTATCTGAGCTAATTTGAAACCCTTGTTTTATGTATCACCCACCTCACCTTTCCCGTTAAGCAGCCATAGTGTGTTTTCTGCATGTGTGACTCTGTTCTGTTTTGTAATTCAGTTCATGTGTAACGGTTTTTACATTCCCTCTATCAGTGATACCTTATGAGAAGTGTCCTTTTCTGTGTGACTTATTTCACTTAGAATCGTCGTACCTAAATCCACTCATCATGCTGCTACTAGCCTTAGGACATTGATTTCATGGCTGAGTGATATTCCATTGTACATAAGGAACACAACTTCTTTACCCATTTTTCTCTTTCCTGGGATATTTAAGGTGGAATGAAGTGGAGGTCCTTGTCAACAGAGCAGCCCTAAACTTTGGGGTGCTTGTGTCTTGCTGATTTTTCATTTTCCCAATTTATACCCCTATGAGTGGAAGTGCCCTATGATCTCTAAGCTGTGTTTTTTAGATGTTTCAGGACTCACCGTACACTTCTCCAGAGTGGCTGTTGGCAATTTCCATCCTGCCCATCAGTGTAGCAAGGCTCCCATTTCTCCATGACCTGTCCTGCATTTCTGGTTTTGACACTTTTTTCAGCATGGCCCTTTTGACCGATGGGATGCGAGACTTCTTTGTAGCGCTGATTTGCCTTTCCAGGTTGCTTGGTTGGCCAAAAAGGGCGTATGCGTTTTTTCCTGAATATATTCAGGAAAAAACGCATACGCCCTTTTTGGCCAAGGGCATCATTGTCAACGTTTTGCCGCTTTTCATGTGCTTTAAGGGCGATTCGAATCTACCTCCTGAAATCTGTTTCCTGCAATTCTGCCTTGATTTCAAATCCTCTTCGTTGCCTTCCCTCAGTATATTTGTGGACGAGAGTTATCATTTATAACTCTGCAGGTTTGTGAATTGCAGTGCCCTGAGCCTCCATTTTACTACTCGTGGTTTTGGGAGCTGGCCGCAAAAGCGCAGGATGGCTTCAGGCCCTGTTCTGGTTCCGGGGGGCGGGATGAGCCTGTGGTTAATTCTTCTTCCTGATGGGAAAACAGAGTGACCTGTGCCTTTCCCAACACCAAGAGCCAGTCTCTCATTGGTTCCCCGTCTTCCCGTTCATCGTCAGGAAAAATGGCAACCTGTACGGAACAGGAGGTTAAAGGTGCTGATGCTCCAAGTAGGGAGATTGCTAGTAAAGCGGCTGGAATGGCGAACCCGGGCACAAGGAGATGAGAAATGAGGTGCGTTTTGGAAACCGTTCCCCATCACACGGTGTACCATCTTCTGGGTTTCTCATGCACGTTTTCGATGTAGGAAGATGCCCTTGAACCTGGAGATTTGGGACCCATGCGATGGGTACCACGCAGTATTACTTTAAAGGGTCTGCGTTTGCTCACCCAACCTCACCAAACCTCTCAGCCCCAAGAGTGTCTACCCTTAGGTCTCATCCAGCTGTGGGTCTAGATATGGTCAATCCAGGTTGCATCACAGCCCCTGAACGCATTGTGTAAGAATGTCTCTCTCTTTCACTGTCTTTCTTTCATGGGTTTTTCAAAGTAATTTATTTTCATAATGGGGTTTATCTGCTTTTCACTGCTGTGTTTATGCCGCTTTACACCCACTTGACACACTAACAGAGAGATATCAATACATAGGTTTTAAGATTATTACTAGTCAGATATATTCTTGTGCGGTGAATAGGGCGTGTTGAGTCCAGTTCTCTGAGCAAGGAGTAGGTCTTGTCTATTACATATTGGGTTTATGGAACGGTATCTGAGCTAATTTGAAACCCTTGTTTGATGTATCACCCCACCTCACCTTTCCCGTTAAGCAGCCATAGTGTGTTTTCTGCATGTGTGACTCTGTTCTGTTTTGTAATTCAGTTCATGTGTAACGGTTTTTACATTCCCTCTATAAGTGATACCTTATGAGAAGTGTCCTTTTCTGTGTGACTTATTTCACTTAGAATCGTCATACTTAAATCCACTCATCATGCTGCTACTAGCCTTAGGACATTGATTTCATGGCTGAGTGATATTCCATTGTACAAAAGGACCACAACTTCTTTATCCATTTTTCTCTTTCCTGGGATATTGAAGGTGGAATGAAGTGGAGGTCCTTCTCAACAGAGCAGCCCTAAACTTTGGGGTGCTTGTGTCTTGCTGATTTTTCATTTTCCCAATTTATACCCCCATGAGTGGAAGTGCCCTATGCTCTCTAAGTTGTGTTTTTTAGATGTTTCAGGACTCACCGTACACTTCATCAGAGTGGCTGTTGGCAATTTACATCCCACCCATCAGTGTAGCAAGGCTCCCATTTCTCCATAGCCTGTCCTGCATTTCTGGTTTGGACCCTTTTTTCAGCATGGCCCTTTTGACCGATGGGATGCGAGACTTCTTTGTAGCGCTGATTTGCCTTTCCAGGTTGCTTGGTTGGCCAAAAAGGGCGTATGCGTTTTTTCCTGAATATATTCAGGAAAAAACGCATACGCCCTTTTTGGCCAAGGGCATCATTGTCAACGTTTTGCCGCTTTTCATGTGCTTTAAAGGCGATTCGAATCTACCTCCTGAAATCTGTTTCCTGCAATTCTGCCTTGATTTCAAATCCTCTTCGTTGCCTTCCCTCAATATATTTCTGGACGAGAGTTATCATTTATAACTCTACAGGTTTGTGAATTGCAGTGCCCTGAGCCTCCATTTTACAACTCGTGATTTTGGGAGCTGGCCGCAAAAGCGCAGGATGGCTTCAGGCCCTGTTCTGGTTCCGGGGGGCGGGATGAGCCTGTTGTTAATTCTTCTTCCTGATGGGAAAATAGAGTGACCTGTGCCTTTCCCAACACCAAGAGCCAGTCTCTCATTGGTTACCCGTCTTCCCGTTCATCGTCAGGAAAAATTGCAACCTGTACGGAACAGGAGGTTAAAGGTGCTGATGCTCCAAGTAGGGAGATTGCTAGTAAAGCGGCTGGAATGGCGAACCCGGGCACAAGGAGATGAGAAATGAGGTGCGTTTTGGAAACCGTTCCCCATCACACGGTGTACCATCTTCTGGGTTTCTCATGCACGTTTTCGATGTAGGAAGATGCCCTTGAACCTGGAGATTTGGGACCCATGCGATGGGTACCACGCAGTATTACTTTAAAGGGTCTGCGTTTGCTCACCCAACCTCACCAAACCTCTCAGCCCCAAGAGTGTCTACCCTTAGGTCTCATCCAGCTGTGGGTCTAGATATGGTCAATCCAGGTTGCATCACAGCCCCTGAACGCATTGTGTAAGAATGTCTCTCTCTTTCACTGTCTTTCTTTCATGGGTTTTTCAAAGTAATTTATTTTCATAATGGGGTTTATCTGCTTTTCACTGCTGTGTTTATGCCGCTTTACACCCACTTGACACACTAACAGAGAGATATCAATACATAGGTTTTAAGATTATTACTAGTCAGATATATTCTTGTGCGGTGAATAGGGCGTGTTGAGTCCAGTTCTCTGAGCAAGGAGTAGGTCTTGTCTATTACATATTGGGTTTATGGAACGGTATCTGAGCTAATTTGAAACCGTTGTTTGATGTATCACCCCACCTCACCTTTCCCGTTAAGCAGCCATAGTGTGTTTTCTGCATGTGTGACTCTGTTCTGTTTTGTAATTCAGTTCATGTGTAACGGTTTTTACCTTCCCTCTATAAGTGATACCTTATGAGTAGTGTCCTTTTCTGTGTGACTTATTTCACTTAGAATCATCGTACTTAAATCCACTCATCATGATGCTACTAGCCTTAGGAGATTGATTTCATGGCTGAGTGATATTCCATTGTACCAAAGGACCACAACTTCTTTATCCATTTTTCTCTTTCCTGGGATATTTAAGGTGGAATGAAGTGGAGGTCCTTGTCAACAGAGCAGCCCTAAACTTTGGGGTGCTTGTGTCTTGCTGATTTTTCATTTTCCCAATTTATACCCCCATGAGTGGAAGTGCCCTATGCTCTCTAAGTTGTGTTTTTTAGATGTTTCAGGACTCACCGTACACTTCATCAGAGTGGCTGTTGGCAATTTACATCCCACCCATCAGTGTAGCAAGGCTCCCATTTCTCCATAGCCTGTCCTGCATTTCTGGTTTGGACCCTTTTTTCAGCATGGCCCTTTTGACCAATGGGATGCGAGACTTCTTTGTAGCGCTGATTTGCCTTTCCAGGTTGCTTGGTTGGCCAAAAAGGGCGTATGCGTTTTTTCCTGAATATATTCAGGAAAAAACGCATACGCCCTTTTTGGCCAAGGGCATCATTGTCAACGTTTTGCCGCTTTTCATGTGCTTTAAAGGCGATTCGAATCTACCTCCTGAAATCTGTTTCCTGCAATTCTGCCTTGATTTCAAATCCTCTTCGTTGCCTTCCCTCAATATATTTCTGGACGAGAGTTATCATTTATAACTCTACAGGTTTGTGAATTGCAGTGCCCTGAGCCTCCATTTTACAACTCGTGATTTTGGGAGCTGGCCGCAAAAGCGCAGGATGGCTTCAGGCCCTGTTCTGGTTCCGGGGGGCGGGATGAGCCTGTTGTTAATTCTTCTTCCTGATGGGAAAATAGAGTGACCTGTGCCTTTCCCAACACCAAGAGCCAGTCTCTCATTGGTTACCCGTCTTCCCGTTCATCGTCAGGAAAAATTGCAACCTGTACGGAACAGGAGGTTAAAGGTGCTGATGCTCCAAGTAGGGAGATTGCTAGTAAAGCGGCTGGAATGGCGAACCCGGGCACAAGGAGATGAGAAATGAGGTGCGTTTTGGAAACCGTTCCCCATCACACGGTGTACCATCTTCTGGGTTTCTCATGCACGTTTTCGATGTAGGAAGATGCCCTTGAACCTGGAGATTTGGGACCCATGCGATGGGTACCACGCAGTATTACTTTAAAGGGTCTGCGTTTGCTCACCCAACCTCACCAAACCTCTCAGCCCCAAGAGTGTCTACCCTTAGGTCTCATCCAGCTGTGGGTCTAGATATGGTCAATCCAGGTTGCATCACAGCCCCTGAACGCATTGTGTAAGAATGTCTCTCTCTTTCACTGTCTTTCTTTCATGGGTTTTTCAAAGTAATTTATTTTCATAATGGGGTTTATCTGCTTTTCACTGCTGTGTTTATGCCGCTTTACCCCCACTTGACACACTAACAGAGAGATATCAATACATAGGTTTTAAGATTATTACTAGTCAGATATATTCTTGTGCGGTGAATAGGGCGTGTTGAGTCCAGTTCTCTGAGCAAGGAGTAGGTCTTGTCTATTACATATTGGGTTTATGGAACGGTATCTGAGCTAATTTGAAACCCTTGTTTTATGTATCACCCCACCTCCCCTTTCCCGTTAAGCAGCCATAGTGTGTTTTCTGCATGTGTGACTCTGTTCTGTTTTGTAATTCAGTTCATGTGTAACGGTTTTTACATTCCCTCTATCAGTGATACCTTATGAGAAGTGTCCTTTTCTGTGTGACTTATTTCACTTAGAATCGTCGTACCTAAATCCACTCATCATGCTGCTACTAGCCTTAGGACATTGATTTCATGGCTGAGTGATATTCCATTGTACATAAGGAACACAACTTCTTTACCCATTTTTCTCTTTCCTGGGATATTTAAGGTGGAATGAAGTGGAGGTCCTTGTCAACAGAGCAGCCCTAAACTTTGGGGTGCTTGTGTCTTGCTGATTTTTCATTTTCCCAATTTATACCCCCATGAGTGGAAGTGCCCTATGCTCTCTAAGCTGTGTTTTTTAGATGTTTCAGGACTCACCGTACACTTCTCCAGAGTGGCTGTTGGCAATTTACATCCCGCCCATCAGTGTAGCAAGGCTCCCATTTCTCCATGGCCTGTCCTGCATTTCTGGTTTTGACACTTTTTTCAGCATGGCCCTTTTGACCGATGGGATGCGAGACTTCTTTGTAGCGCTGATTTGCCTTTCCAGGTTGCTTGGTTGGCCAAAAAGGGCGTATGCGTTTTTTCCTGAATATATTCAGGAAAAAACGCATACGCCCTTTTTGGCCAAGGGCATCATTGTCAACGTTTTGCCGCTTTTCATGTGCTTTAAAGGCGATTCGAATCTACCTCCTGAAATCTGTTTCCTGCAATTCTGCCTTGATTTCAAATCCTCTTCGTTGCCTTCCCTCAATATATTTCTGGACGAGAGTTATCATTTATAACTCTACAGGTTTGTGAATTGCAGTGCCCTGAGCCTCCATTTTACAACTCGTGATTTTGGGAGCTGGCCGCAAAAGCGCAGGATGGCTTCAGGCCCTGTTCTGGTTCCGGGGGGCGGGATGAGCCTGTTGTTAATTCTTCTTCCTGATGGGAAAATAGAGTGACCTGTGCCTTTCCCAAAACCAAGAGCCAGTCTCTCATTGGTTACCCGTCTTCCCGTTCATCGTCAGGAAAAATTGCAACCTGTACGGAACAGGAGGTTAAAGGTGCTGATGCTCCAAGGAGGGAGATTGCTAGTAAATCGGCTGGAATGGCAAACACGGGCACAAGGAGATGAGAAATGAGGTGCGTTTTAGAAACCTTTCCCCATCACACGGTGTACCATCTTCTGGGTTTCTCATGCATGTTTTCGATGTAGGAAGATGCCCTTGAACCTGGAGATTTGGGACCCATGCGATGGGTACCACGCAGTATTTCTTTAAATGGTCTGCGTTTGCTCACCCAACCTCACCAAACCTCTCAGCCCCAAGAGTGTCTACCCTTAGGTCTCATCCAGCTGTGGGTCTAGATATGGTCAATCCAGGTTGCATCACAGCCCCTGAACGCATTGTGTAAGAATGTCTCTCTCTTTCACTGCCTTTCTTTCATGGGTTTTTCAAAGTAATTTATTTTCATAATGGGGTTTAGCTGCTTTTCACTGCTGTGTTTATGCCGCTTTACACCCACTTGACACACTAACAGAGAGATATCAATACATAGGTTTTACGATTATTACTAGTCAGATATATTCTTGTGCGGTGAATAGGGCGTGTTGAGTCCAGTTCTCTGAGCAAGGAGTAGGTCTTGTCTATTACATATTGGGTTTATGGAACGGTATCTGAGCTAATTTGAAACCCTTGTTTTATGTATCACCCCACCTCCCCTTTCCCGTTAAGCAGCCATAGTGTGTTTTCTGCATGTGTGACTCTGTTCTGTTTTGTAATTCAGTTCATGTGTAACGGTTTTTACATTCCCTCTATCAGTGATACCTTATGAGAAGTGTCCTTTTCTGTGTGACTTATTTCACTTAGAATCGTCGTACCTAAATCCACTCATCATGCTGCTACTAGCCTTAGGACATTGATTTCATGGCTGAGTGATATTCCATTGTACATAAGGAACACAACTTCTTTACCCATTTTTCTCTTTCCTGGGATATTTAAGGTGGAATGAAGTGGAGGTCCTTGTCAACAGAGCAGCCCTAAACTTTGGGGTGCTTGTGTCTTGCTGATTTTTCATTTTCCCAATTTATACCCCCATGAGTGGAAGTGCCCTATGATCTCTAAGCTGTGATTTTTAGATGTTTCAGGACTCACCGTACACTTCTCCTGAGTGGCTGTTGGCAATTTCCATCCTGCCCATCAGTGTAGCAAGGCTCCCATTTCTCCATGGCCTGTCCTGCATTTCTGGTTTTGACACTTTTTTCAGCATGGCCCTTTTGACCGATGGGATGCGAGACTTCTTTGTAGCGCTGATTTGCCTTTCCAGGTTGCTTGGTTGGCCAAAAAGGGCGTATGCGTTTTTTCCTGAATATATTCAGGAAAAAACGCATACGCCCTTTTTGGCCAAGGGAATCATTGTCAACGTTTTGCCGCTTTTCATGTGCTTTAAAGGCGATTCGAATCTACCTCCTGAAATCTGTTTCCTGCAATTCTGCCTTGAATTCAAATCCTCTTCGTTGCCTTCCCTCAATATATTTGTGGACGAGAGTTATCATTTATAACTCTGCAGGTTTGTGAATTGCAGTGCCCTGAGCCTCCATTTTACAACTCGTGTTTTTGGGAGCTGGCCGCAAAAGCGCAGGATGGCTTCAGGCCCTGTTCTGGTTCCGGGGGGCGGGATGAGCCTGTGGTTAATTCTTCTTCCTGATGGGAAAATAGAGTGACCTGTGCCTTTCCCAACACCAAGAGCCAGTCTCTCATTGGTTACCCGTCTTCCCGTTCATCGTCAGGAAAAATGGCAACCTGTACGGAACAGGAAGTTAAAGGTGCTGATGCTCCAAGGAGGGAGATTGCTAGTAAAGCGGCTGGAATGGCGAACCCGGGCACAAGGAGATGAGAAATGAGGTGCGTTTTAGAAACCTTTCCCCATCACACGGTGTACCATCTTCTGGGTTTCTCATGCATGTTTTCGATGTAGGAAGATGCCCTTGAACCTGGAGATTTGGGACCCATGCGATGGGTACCACGCAGTATTACTTTAAATGGTCTGCGTTTGCTCACCCAACCTCACCAAACCTCTCAGCCACAATAGTGTCCACCCTTAGGTCTCATCCAGCTGTGGATCTAGATATGGTCAATCCAGGTTGCATCACAGCCCCTGAACGCATTGTGTAAGAATGTCTCTCTCTTTCACTGTCTTTCTTTCATGGGTTTTTCAAAGTAATTTATTTTCATAATGCGGTTTAGCTGCTTTACACTGCTGTGTTTATGCCGCTTTACACCCACTTGACACACTAACAGAGAGATATCAATACATAGGTTTTAAGATTATTACTAGTCAGATATATTCTTGTGCGGTGAATAGGGCGTGTTGAGTCCAGTTCTCTGAGCAAGGAGTAGGTCTTGTCTATTACATATTGGGTTTATGGAACGGTATCTGAGCTAATTTGAAACCCTTGTTTTATGTATCACCCACCTCACCTTTCCCGTTAAGCAGCCATAGTGTGTTTTCTGCATGTGTGACTCTGTTCTGTTTTGTAATTCAGTTCATGTGTAACGGTTTTTACATTCCCTCTATCAGTGATACCTTATGAGAAGTGTCCTTTTCTGTGTGACTTATTTCACTTAGAATCGTCGTACCTAAATCCACTCATCATGCTGCTACTAGCCTTAGGACATTGATTTCATGGCTGAGTGATATTCCATTGTACATAAGGAACACAACTTCTTTACCCATTTTTCTCTTTCCTGGGATATTTAAGGTGGAATGAAGTGGAGGTCCTTGTCAACAGAGCAGCCCTAAACTTTGGGGTGCTTGTGTCTTGCTGATTTTTCATTTTCCCAATTTATACCCCTATGAGTGGAAGTGCCCTATGATCTCTAAGCTGTGTTTTTTAGATGTTTCAGGACTCACCGTACACTTCTCCAGAGTGGCTGTTGGCAATTTCCATCCTGCCCATCAGTGTAGCAAGGCTCCCATTTCTCCATGACCTGTCCTGCATTTCTGGTTTTGACACTTTTTTCAGCATGGCCCTTTTGACCGATGGGATGCGAGACTTCTTTGTAGCGCTGATTTGCCTTTCCAGGTTGCTTGGTTGGCCAAAAAGGGCGTATGCGTTTTTTCCTGAATATATTCAGGAAAAAACGCATACGCCCTTTTTGGCCAAGGGCATCATTGTCAACGTTTTGCCGCTTTTCATGTGCTTTAAGGGCGATTCGAATCTACCTCCTGAAATCTGTTTCCTGCAATTCTGCCTTGATTTCAAATCCTCTTCGTTGCCTTCCCTCAGTATATTTGTGGACGAGAGTTATCATTTATAACTCTGCAGGTTTGTGAATTGCAGTGCCCTGAGCCTCCATTTTACTACTCGTGGTTTTGGGAGCTGGCCGCAAAAGCGCAGGATGGCTTCAGGCCCTGTTCTGGTTCCGGGGGGCGGGATGAGCCTGTGGTTAATTCTTCTTCCTGATGGGAAAACAGAGTGACCTGTGCCTTTCCCAACACCAAGAGCCAGTCTCTCATTGGTTCCCCGTCTTCCCGTTCATCGTCAGGAAAAATGGCAACCTGTACGGAACAGGAGGTTAAAGGTGCTGATGCTCCAAGTAGGGAGATTGCTAGTAAAGCGGCTGGAATGGCGAACCCGGGCACAAGGAGATGAGAAATGAGGTGCGTTTTGGAAACCGTTCCCCATCACACGGTGTACCATCTTCTGGGTTTCTCATGCACGTTTTCGATGTAGGAAGATGCCCTTGAACCTGGAGATTTGGGACCCATGCGATGGGTACCACGCAGTATTACTTTAAAGGGTCTGCGTTTGCTCACCCAACCTCACCAAACCTCTCAGCCCCAAGAGTGTCTACCCTTAGGTCTCATCCAGCTGTGGGTCTAGATATGGTCAATCCAGGTTGCATCACAGCCCCTGAACGCATTGTGTAAGAATGTCTCTCTCTTTCACTGTCTTTCTTTCATGGGTTTTTCAAAGTAATTTATTTTCATAATGGGGTTTATCTGCTTTTCACTGCTGTGTTTATGCCGCTTTACCCCCACTTGACACACTAACAGAGAGATATCAATACATAGGTTTTAAGATTATTACTAGTCAGATATATTCTTGTGCGGTGAATAGGGCGTGTTGAGTCCAGTTCTCTGAGCAAGGAGTAGGTCTTGTCTATTACATATTGGGTTTATGGAACGGTATCTGAGCTAATTTGAAACCCTTGTTTGATGTATCACCCCACCTCACCTTTCCCGTTAAGCAGCCATAGTGTGTTTTCTGCATGTGTGACTCTGTTCTGTTTTGTAATTCAGTTCATGTGTAACGGTTTTTACATTCCCTCTATAAGTGATACCTTATGAGAAGTGTCCTTTTCTGTGTGACTTATTTCACTTAGAATCGTCATACTTAAATCCACTCATCATGCTGCTACTAGCCTTAGGACATTGATTTCATGGCTGAGTGATATTCCATTGTACAAAAGGACCACAACTTCTTTATCCATTTTTCTCTTTCCTGGGATATTGAAGGTGGAATGAAGTGGAGGTCCTTCTCAACAGAGCAGCCCTAAACTTTGGGGTGCTTGTGTCTTGCTGATTTTTCATTTTCCCAATTTATACCCCCATGAGTGGAAGTGCCCTATGCTCTCTAAGTTGTGTTTTTTAGATGTTTCAGGACTCACCGTACACTTCATCAGAGTGGCTGTTGGCAATTTACATCCCACCCATCAGTGTAGCAAGGCTCCCATTTCTCCATAGCCTGTCCTGCATTTCTGGTTTGGACCCTTTTTTCAGCATGGCCCTTTTGACCGATGGGATGCGAGACTTCTTTGTAGCGCTGATTTGCCTTTCCAGGTTGCTTGGTTGGCCAAAAAGGGCGTATGCGTTTTTTCCTGAATATATTCAGGAAAAAACGCATACGCCCTTTTTGGCCAAGGGCATCATTGTCAACGTTTTGCCGCTTTTCATGTGCTTTAAAGGCGATTCGAATCTACCTCCTGAAATCTGTTTCCTGCAATTCTGCCTTGATTTCAAATCCTCTTCGTTGCCTTCCCTCAATATATTTCTGGACGAGAGTTATCATTTATAACTCTACAGGTTTGTGAATTGCAGTGCCCTGAGCCTCCATTTTACAACTCGTGATTTTGGGAGCTGGCCGCAAAAGCGCAGGATGGCTTCAGGCCCTGTTCTGGTTCCGGGGGGCGGGATGAGCCTGTTGTTAATTCTTCTTCCTGATGGGAAAATAGAGTGACCTGTGCCTTTCCCAAAACCAAGAGCCAGTCTCTCATTGGTTACCCGTCTTCCCGTTCATCGTCAGGAAAAATTGCAACCTGTACGGAACAGGAGGTTAAAGGTGCTGATGCTCCAAGGAGGGAGATTGCTAGTAAATCGGCTGGAATGGCAAACACGGGCACAAGGAGATGAGAAATGAGGTGCGTTTTAGAAACCTTTCCCCATCACACGGTGTACCATCTTCTGGGTTTCTCATGCATGTTTTCGATGTAGGAAGATGCCCTTGAACCTGGAGATTTGGGACCCATGCGATGGGTACCACGCAGTATTACTTTAAATGGTCTGCGTTTGCTCACCCAACCTCACCAAACCTCTCAGCCCCAAGAGTGTCTACCCTTAGGTCTCATCCAGCTGTGGGTCTAGATATGGTCAATCCAGGTTGCATCACAGCCCCTGAACGCATTGTGTAAGAATGTCTCTCTCTTTCACTGCCTTTCTTTCATGGGTTTTCCAAAGTAATTTATTTTCATAATGGGGTTTAGCTGCTTTTCACTGCTGTGTTTATGCCGCTTTACACCCACTTGACACACTAACAGAGAGATATCAATACATAGGTTTTAAGATTATTACTAGTCAGATATATTCTTGTGCGGTGAATAGGGCGTGTTGAGTCCAGTTCTCAGAGCAAGGAGTAGGTCTTGTCTATTACATATTGGGTTTATGGAACGGTATCTGAGCTAATTTGAAACCCTTGTTTTATGTATCACCCCACCTCCCCTTTCCCGTTAAGCAGCCATAGTGTGTTTTCTGCATGTGTGACTCTGTTCTGTTTTGTAATTCAGTTCATGTGTAACGGTTTTTACATTCCCTCTATCAGTGATACCTTATGAGAAGTGTCCTTTTCTGTGTGACTTATTTCACTTAGAATCGTCGTACCTAAATCCACTCATCATGCTGCTACTAGCCTTAGGACATTGATTTCATGGCTGAGTGATATTCCATTGTACATAAGGAACACAACTTCTTTACCCATTTTTCTCTTTCCTGGGATATTTAAGGTGGAATGAAGTGGAGGTCCTTGTCAACAGAGCAGCCCTAAACTTTGGGGTGCTTGTGTCTTGCTGATTTTTCATTTTCCCAATTTATACCCCCATGAGTGGAAGTGCCCTATGCTCTCTAAGCTGTGTTTTTTAGATGTTTCAGGACTCACCGTACACTTCTCCAGAGTGGCTGTTGGCAATTTACATCCCGCCCATCAGTGTAGCAAGGCTCCCATTTCTCCATGGCCTGTCCTGCATTTCTGGTTTTGACACTTTTTTCAGCATGGCCCTTTTGACCGATGGGATGCGAGACTTCTTTGTAGCGCTGATTTGCCTTTCCAGGTTGCTTGGTTGGCCAAAAAGGGCGTATGCGTTTTTTCCTGAATATATTCAGGAAAAAACGCATACGCCCTTTTTGGCCAAGGGCATCATTGTCAACGTTTTGCCGCTTTTCATGTGCTTTAAAGGCGATTCGAATCTACCTCCTGAAATCTGTTTCCTGCAATTCTGCCTTGATTTCAAATCCTCTTCGTTGCCTTCCCTCAATATATTTCTGGACGAGAGTTATCATTTATAACTCTACAGGTTTGTGAATTGCAGTGCCCTGAGCCTCCATTTTACAACTCGTGATTTTGGGAGCTGGCCGCAAAAGCGCAGGATGGCTTCAGGCCCTGTTCTGGTTCCGGGGGGCGGGATGAGCCTGTTGTTAATTCTTCTTCCTGATGGGAAAATAGAGTGACCTGTGCCTTTCCCAAAACCAAGAGCCAGTCTCTCATTGGTTACCCGTCTTCCCGTTCATCGTCAGGAAAAATTGCAACCTGTACGGAACAGGAGGTTAAAGGTGCTGATGCTCCAAGGAGGGAGATTGCTAGTAAATCGGCTGGAATGGCAAACACGGGCACAAGGAGATGAGAAATGAGGTGCGTTTTAGAAACCTTTCCCCATCACACGGTGTACCATCTTCTGGGTTTCTCATGCATGTTTTCGATGTAGGAAGATGCCCTTGAACCTGGAGATTTGGGACCCATGCGATGGGTACCACGCAGTATTTCTTTAAATGGTCTGCGTTTGCTCACCCAACCTCACCAAACCTCTCAGCCCCAAGAGTGTCTACCCTTAGGTCTCATCCAGCTGTGGGTCTAGATATGGTCAATCCAGGTTGCATCACAGCCCCTGAACGCATTGTGTAAGAATGTCTCTCTCTTTCACTGCCTTTCTTTCATGGGTTTTTCAAAGTAATTTATTTTCATAATGGGGTTTAGCTGCTTTTCACTGCTGTGTTTATGCCGCTTTACACCCACTTGACACACTAACAGAGAGATATCAATACATAGGTTTTAAGATTATTACTAGTCAGATATATTCTTGTGCGGTGAATAGGGCGTGTTGAGTCCAGTTCTCTGAGCAAGGAGTAGGTCTTGTCTATTACATATTGGGTTTATGGAACGGTATCTGAGCTAATTTGAAACCCTTGTTTTATGTATCACCCCACCTCCCCTTTCCCGTTAAGCAGCCATAGTGTGTTTTCTGCATGTGTGACTCTGTTCTGTTTTGTAATTCAGTTCATGTGTAACGGTTTTTACATTCCCTCTATCAGTGATACCTTATGAGAAGTGTCCTTTTCTGTGTGACTTATTTCACTTAGAATCGTCCGTACCTAAATCCACTCATCATGCTGCTACTAGCCTTAGGACATTGATTTCATGGCTGAGTGATATTCCATTGTACATAAGGACCACAACTTCTTTACCCATTTTTCTCTTTCCTGGGATATTTAAGGTGGAATGAAGTGGAGGTCCTTGTCAACAGAGCAGCCCTAAACTTTGGGGTGCTTGTGTCTTGCTGATTTTTCATTTTCCCAATTTATACCCCCATGAGTGGAAGTGCCCTATGATCTCTAAGCTGTGATTTTTAGATGTTTCAGGACTCACCGTACACTTCTCCTGAGTGGCTGTTGGCAATTTCCATCCTGCCCATCAGTGTAGCAAGGCTCCCATTTCTCCATGGCCTGTCCTGCATTTCTGGTTTTGACACTTTTTTCAGCATGGCCCTTTTGACCGATGGGATGCGAGACTTCTTTGTAGCGCTGATTTGCCTTTCCAGGTTGCTTGGTTGGCCAAAAAGGGCGTATGCGTTTTTTCCTGAATATATTCAGGAAAAAACGCATACGCCCTTTTTGGCCAAGGGAATCATTGTCAACGTTTTGCCGCTTTTCATGTGCTTTAAAGGCGATTCGAATCTACCTCCTGAAATCTGTTTCCTGCAATTCTGCCTTGAATTCAAATCCTCTTCGTTGCCTTCCCTCAATATATTTGTGGACGAGAGTTATCATTTATAACTCTGCAGGTTTGTGAATTGCAGTGCCCTGAGCCTCCATTTTACAACTCGTGTTTTTGGGAGCTGGCCGCAAAAGCGCAGGATGGCTTCAGGCCCTGTTCTGGTTCCGGGGGGCGGGATGAGCCTGTGGTTAATTCTTCTTCCTGATGGGAAAATAGAGTGACCTGTGCCTTTCCCAACACCAAGAGCCAGTCTCTCATTGGTTACCCGTCTTCCCGTTCATCGTCAGGAAAAATGGCAACCTGTACGGAACAGGAAGTTAAAGGTGCTGATGCTCCAAGGAGGGAGATTGCTAGTAAAGCGGCTGGAATGGCGAACCCGGGCACAAGGAGATGAGAAATGAGGTGCGTTTTAGAAACCTTTCCCCATCACACGGTGTACCATCTTCTGGGTTTCTCATGCATGTTTTCGATGTAGGAAGATGCCCTTGAACCTGGAGATTTGGGACCCATGCGATGGGTACCACGCAGTATTACTTTAAATGGTCTGCGTTTGCTCACCCAACCTCACCAAACCTCTCAGCCACAATAGTGTCCACCCTTAGGTCTCATCCAGCTGTGGATCTAGATATGGTCAATCCAGGTTGCATCACAGCCCCTGAACGCATTGTGTAAGAATGTCTCTCTCTTTCACTGTCTTTCTTTCATGGGTTTTTCAAAGTAATTTATTTTCATAATGCGGTTTAGCTGCTTTACACTGCTGTGTTTATGCCGCTTTACACCCACTTGACACACTAACAGAGAGATATCAATACATAGGTTTTAAGATTATTACTAGTCAGATATATTCTTGTGCGGTGAATAGGGCGTGTTGAGTCCAGTTCTCTGAGCAAGGAGTAGGTCTTGTCTATTACATATTGGGTTTATGGAACGGTATCTGAGCTAATTTGAAACCCTTGTTTTATGTATCACCCACCTCACCTTTCCCGTTAAGCAGCCATAGTGTGTTTTCTGCATGTGTGACTCTGTTCTGTTTTGTAATTCAGTTCATGTGTAACGGTTTTTACATTCCCTCTATCAGTGATACCTTATGAGAAGTGTCCTTTTCTGTGTGACTTATTTCACTTAGAATCGTCGTACCTAAATCCACTCATCATGCTGCTACTAGCCTTAGGACATTGATTTCATGGCTGAGTGATATTCCATTGTACATAAGGAACACAACTTCTTTACCCATTTTTCTCTTTCCTGGGATATTTAAGGTGGAATGAAGTGGAGGTCCTTGTCAACAGAGCAGCCCTAAACTTTGGGGTGCTTGTGTCTTGCTGATTTTTCATTTTCCCAATTTATACCCCTATGAGTGGAAGTGCCCTATGATCTCTAAGCTGTGTTTTTTAGATGTTTCAGGACTCACCGTACACTTCTCCAGAGTGGCTGTTGGCAATTTCCATCCTGCCCATCAGTGTAGCAAGGCTCCCATTTCTCCATGACCTGTCCTGCATTTCTGGTTTTGACACTTTTTTCAGCATGGCCCTTTTGACCAATGGGATGCGAGACTTCTTTGTAGCGCTGATTTGCCTTTCCAGTTTGCTTGGTTGGCCAAAAAGGGCGTATGCGTTTTTTCCTGAATATATTCAGGAAAAAACGCATACGCCCTTTTTGGCCAAGGGCATCATTGTCAACGTTTTGCCGCTTTTCATGTGCTTTAAGGGCGATTCGAATCTACCTCCTGAAATCTGTTTCCTGCAATTCTGCCTTGATTTCAAATCCTCTTCGTTGCCTTCCCTCAGTATATTTGTGGACGAGAGTTATCATTTATAACTCTGCAGGTTTGTGAATTGCAGTGCCCTGAGCCTCCATTTTACTACTCGTGGTTTTGGGAGCTGGCCGCAAAAGCGCAGGATGGCTTCAGGCCCTGTTCTGGTTCCGGGGGGCGGGATGAGCCTGTGGTTAATTCTTCTTCCTGATGGGAAAACAGAGTGACCTGTGCCTTTCCCAACACCAAGAGCCAGTCTCTCATTGGTTCCCCGTCTTCCCGTTCATCGTCAGGAAAAATGGCAACCTGTACGGAACAGGAGGTTAAAGGTGCTGATGCTCCAAGTAGGGAGATTGCTAGTAAAGCGGCTGGAATGGCGAACCCGGGCACAAGGAGATGAGAAATGAGGTGCGTTTTGGAAACCGTTCCCCATCACACGGTGTACCATCTTCTGGGTTTCTCATGCACGTTTTCGATGTAGGAAGATGCCCTTGAACCTGGAGATTTGGGACCCATGCGATGGGTACCACGCAGTATTACTTTAAAGGGTCTGCGTTTGCTCACCCAACCTCACCAAACCTCTCAGCCCCAAGAGTGTCTACCCTTAGGTCTCATCCAGCTGTGGGTCTAGATATGGTCAATCCAGGTTGCATCACAGCCCCTGAACGCATTGTGTAAGAATGTCTCTCTCTTTCACTGTCTTTCTTTCATGGGTTTTTCAAAGTAATTTATTTTCATAATGGGGTTTATCTGCTTTTCACTGCTGTGTTTATGCCGCTTTACACCCACTTGACACACTAACAGAGAGATATCAATACATAGGTTTTAAGATTATTACTAGTCAGATATATTCTTGTGCGGTGAATAGGGCGTGTTGAGTCCAGTTCTCTGAGCAAGGAGTAGGTCTTGTCTATTACATATTGGGTTTATGGAACGGTATCTGAGCTAATTTGAAACCCTTGTTTGATGTATCACCCCACCTCACCTTTCCCGTTAAGCAGCCATAGTGTGTTTTCTGCATGTGTGACTCTGTTCTGTTTTGTAATTCAGTTCATGTGTAACGGTTTTTACATTCCCTCTATAAGTGATACCTTATGAGAAGTGTCCTTTTCTGTGTGACTTATTTCACTTAGAATCGTCATACTTAAATCCACTCATCATGCTGCTACTAGCCTTAGGACATTGATTTCATGGCTGAGTGATATTCCATTGTACAAAAGGACCACAACTTCTTTATCCATTTTTCTCTTTCCTGGGATATTGAAGGTGGAATGAAGTGGAGGTCCTTCTCAACAGAGCAGCCCTAAACTTTGGGGTGCTTGTGTCTTGCTGATTTTTCATTTTCCCAATTTATACCCCCATGAGTGGAAGTGCCCTATGCTCTCTAAGTTGTGTTTTTTAGATGTTTCAGGACTCACCGTACACTTCATCAGAGTGGCTGTTGGCAATTTACATCCCACCCATCAGTGTAGCAAGGCTCCCATTTCTCCATAGCCTGTCCTGCATTTCTGGTTTGGACCCTTTTTTCAGCATGGCCCTTTTGACCGATGGGATGCGAGACTTCTTTGTAGCGCTGATTTGCCTTTCCAGGTTGCTTGGTTGGCCAAAAAGGGCGTATGCGTTTTTTCCTGAATATATTCAGGAAAAAACGCATACGCCCTTTTTGGCCAAGGGCATCATTGTCAACGTTTTGCCGCTTTTCATGTGCTTTAAAGGCGATTCGAATCTACCTCCTGAAATCTGTTTCCTGCAATTCTGCCTTGATTTCAAATCCTCTTCGTTGCCTTCCCTCAATATATTTCTGGACGAGAGTTATCATTTATAACTCTACAGGTTTGTGAATTGCAGTGCCCTGAGCCTCCATTTTACAACTCGTGATTTTGGGAGCTGGCCGCAAAAGCGCAGGATGGCTTCAGGCCCTGTTCTGGTTCCGGGGGGCGGGATGAGCCTGTTGTTAATTCTTCTTCCTGATGGGAAAATAGAGTGACCTGTGCCTTTCCCAAAACCAAGAGCCAGTCTCTCATTGGTTACCCGTCTTCCCGTTCATCGTCAGGAAAAATTGCAACCTGTACGGAACAGGAGGTTAAAGGTGCTGATGCTCCAAGGAGGGAGATTGCTAGTAAATCGGCTGGAATGGCAAACACGGGCACAAGGAGATGAGAAATGAGGTGCGTTTTAGAAACCTTTCCCCATCACACGGTGTACCATCTTCTGGGTTTCTCATGCATGTTTTCGATGTAGGAAGATGCCCTTGAACCTGGAGATTTGGGACCCATGCGATGGGTACCACGCAGTATTTCTTTAAATGGTCTGCGTTTGCTCACCCAACCTCACCAAACCTCTCAGCCCCAAGAGTGTCTACCCTTAGGTCTCATCCAGCTGTGGGTCTAGATATGGTCAATCCAGGTTGCATCACAGCCCCTGAACGCATTGTGTAAGAATGTCTCTCTCTTTCACTGCCTTTCTTTCATGGGTTTTTCAAAGTAATTTATTTTCATAATGGGGTTTAGCTGCTTTTCACTGCTGTGTTTATGCCGCTTTACACCCACTTGACACACTAACAGAGAGATATCAATACATAGGTTTTAAGATTATTACTAGTCAGATATATTCTTGTGCGGTGAATAGGGCGTGTTGAGTCCAGTTCTCTGAGCAAGGAGTAGGTCTTGTCTATTACATATTGGGTTTATGGAACGGTATCTGAGCTAATTTGAAACCCTTGTTTGATGTATCACCCCACCTCCCCTTTCCCGTTAAGCAGCCATAGTGTGTTTTCTGCATGTGTGACTCTGTTCTGTTTTGTAATTCAGTTCATGTGTAACGGTTTTTACATTCCCTCTATCAGTGATACCTTATGAGAAGTGTCCTTTTCTGTGTGACTTATTTCACTTAGAATCGTCGTACCTAAATCCACTCATCATGCTGCTACTAGCCTTAGGACATTGATTTCATGGCTGAGTGATATTCCATTGTACATAAGGAACACAACTTCTTTACCCATTTTTCTCTTTCCTGGGATATTTAAGGTGGAATGAAGTGGAGGTCCTTGTCAACAGAGCAGCCCTAAACTTTGGGGTGCTTGTGTCTTGCTGATTTTTCATTTTCCCAATTTATACCCCCATGAGTGGAAGTGCCCTATGATCTCTAAGCTGTGATTTTTAGATGTTTCAGGACTCACCGTACACTTCTCCTGAGTGGCTGTTGGCAATTTCCATCCTGCCCATCAGTGTAGCAAGGCTCCCATTTCTCCATGGCCTGTCCTGCATTTCTGGTTTTGACACTTTTTTCAGCATGGCCCTTTTGACCGATGGGATGCGAGACTTCTTTGTAGCGCTGATTTGCCTTTCCAGGTTGCTTGGTTGGCCAAAAAGGGCGTATGCGTTTTTTCCTGAATATATTCAGGAAAAAACGCATACGCCCTTTTTGGCCAAGGGCATCATTGTCAACGTTTTGCCGCTTTTCATGTGCTTTAAAGGCGATTCGAATCTACCTCCTGAAATCTGTTTCCTGCAATTCTGCCTTGATTTCAAATCCTCTTCGTTGCCTTCCCTCAATATATTTGTGGACGAGAGTTATCATTTATAACTCTGCAGGTTTGTGAATTGCAGTGCCCTGAGCCTCCATTTTACTACTCGTGTTTTTGGGAGCTGGCCGCAAAAGCGCAGGATGGCTTCAGGCCCTGTTCTGGTTCCGGGGGGCGGGATGAGCCTGTGGTTAATTCTTCTTCCTGATGGGAAAACAGAGTGACCTGTGCCTTTCCCAACACCAAGAGCCAGTCTCTCATTGGTTCCCCGTCTTCCCGTTCATCGTCAGGAAAAATGGCAACCTGTACGGAACAGGAGGTTAAAGGTGCTGATGCTCCAAGTAGGGAGATTGCTAGTAAAGCGGCTGGAATGGCGAACCCGGGCACAAGGAGATGAGAAATGAGGTGCGTTTTGGAAACCGTTCCCCATCACACGGTGTACCATCTTCTGGGTTTCTCATGCACGTTTTCGATGTAGGAAGATGCCCTTGAACCTGGAGATTTGGGACCCATGCGATGGGTACCACGCAGTATTACTTTAAAGGGTCTGCGTTTGCTCACCCAACCTCACCAAACCTCTCAGCCCCAAGAGTGTCTACCCTTAGGTCTCATCCAGCTGTGGGTCTAGATATGGTCAATCCAGGTTGCATCACAGCCCCTGAACGCATTGTGTAAGAATGTCTCTCTCTTTCACTGTCTTTCTTTCATGGGTTTTTCAAAGTAATTTATTTTCATAATGGGGTTTATCTGCTTTTCACTGCTGTGTTTATGCCGCTTTACACCCACTTGACACACTAACAGAGAGATATCAATACATAGGTTTTAAGATTATTACTAGTCAGATATATTCTTGTGCGGTGAATAGGGCGTGTTGAGTCCAGTTCTCTGAGCAAGGAGTAGGTCTTGTCTATTACATATTGGGTTTATGGAACGGTATCTGAGCTAATTTGAAACCCTTGTTTGATGTATCACCCCACCTCACCTTTCCCGTTAAGCAGCCATAGTGTGTTTTCTGCATGTGTGACTCTGTTCTGTTTTGTAATTCAGTTCATGTGTAACGGTTTTTACCTTCCCTCTATAAGTGATACCTTATGAGAAGTGTCCTTTTCTGTGTGACTTATTTCACTTAGAATCGTCGTACTTAAATCCACTCATCATGCTGCTACTAGCCTTAGGACATTGATTTCATGGCTGAGTGATATTCCATTGTACAAAAGGACCACAACTTCTTTATCCATTTTTCTCTTTCCTGGGATATTGAAGGTGGAATGAAGTGGAGGTCCTTCTCAACAGAGCAGCCCTAAACTTTGGGGTGCTTGTGTCTTGCTGATTTTTCATTTTCCCAATTTATACCCCCATGAGTGGAAGTGCCCTATGCTCTCTAAGTTGTGTTTTTTAGATGTTTCAGGACTCACCGTACACTTCATCAGAGTGGCTGTTGGCAATTTACATCCCACCCATCAGTGTAGCAAGGCTCCCATTTCTCCATAGCCTGTCCTGCATTTCTGGTTTGGACCCTTTTTTCAGCATGGCCCTTTTGACCGATGGGATGCGAGACTTCTTTGTAGCGCTGATTTGCCTTTCCAGGTTGCTTGGTTGGCCAAAAAGGGCGTATGCGTTTTTTCCTGAATATATTCAGGAAAAAACGCATACGCCCTTTTTGGCCAAGGGCATCATTGTCAACGTTTTACCGCTTTTCATGTGCTTTAAAGGCGATTCGAATCTACCTCCTGAAATCTGTTTCCTGCAATTCTGCCTTGATTTCAAATCCTCTTCGTTGCCTTCCCTCAATATATTTCTGGACGAGAGTTATCATTTATAACTCTACAGGTTTGTGAATTGCAGTGCCCTGAGCCTCCATTTTACAACTCGTGATTTTGGGAGCTGGCCGCAAAAGCGCAGGATGGCTTCAGGCCCTGTTTTGGTTCCGGGGGGCCGCATGAGCCTGTTGTTAATTCTTCTTCCTGATGGGAAAATAGAGTGACCTGTGCCTTTCCCAAAACCAAGAGCCAGTCTCTCATTGGTTACCCGTCTTCCCGTTCATCGTCAGGAAAAATTGCAACCTGTACGGAACAGGAGGTTAAAGGTGCTGATGCTCCAAGGAGGGAGATTGCTAGTAAATCGGCTGGAATGGCAAACACGGGCACAAGGAGATGAGAAATGAGGTGCGTTTTAGAAACCTTTCCCCATCACACGGTGTACCATCTTCTGGGTTTCTCATGCATGTTTTCGATGTAGGAAGATGCCCTTGAACCTGGAGATTTGGGACCCATGCGATGGGTACCACGCAGTATTTCTTTAAATGGTCTGCGTTTGCTCACCCAACCTCACCAAACCTCTCAGCCCCAAGAGTGTCTACCCTTAGGTCTCATCCAGCTGTGGGTCTAGATATGGTCAATCCAGGTTGCATCACAGCCCCTGAACGCATTGTGTAAGAATGTCTCTCTCTTTCACTGCCTTTCTTTCATGGGTTTTTCAAAGTAATTTATTTTCATAATGGGGTTTAGCTGCTTTTCACTGCTGTGTTTATGCCGCTTTACACCCACTTGACACACTAACAGAGAGATATCAATACATAGGTTTTAAGATTATTACTAGTCAGATATATTCTTGTGCGGTGAATAGGGCGTGTTGAGTCCAGTTCTCTGAGCAAGGAGTAGGTCTTGTCTATTACATATTGGGTTTATGGAACGGTATCTGAGCTAATTTGAAACCCTTGTTTTATGTATCACCCCACCTCCCCTTTCCCGTTAAGCAGCCATAGTGTGTTTTCTGCATGTGTGACTCTGTTCTGTTTTGTAATTCAGTTCATGTGTAACGGTTTTTACATTCCCTCTATCAGTGATACCTTATGAGAAGTGTCCTTTTCTGTGTGACTTATTTCACTTAGAATCGTCGTACCTAAATCCACTCATCATGCTGCTACTAGCCTTAGGACATTGATTTCATGGCTGAGTGATATTCCATTGTACATAAGGAACACAACTTCTTTACCCATTTTTCTCTTTCCTGGGATATTTAAGGTGGAATGAAGTGGAGGTCCTTGTCAACAGAGCAGCCCTAAACTTTGGGGTGCTTGTGTCTTGCTGATTTTTCATTTTCCCAATTTATACCCCCATGAGTGGAAGTGCCCTATGATCTCTAAGCTGTGATTTTTAGATGTTTCAGGACTCACCGTACACTTCTCCTGAGTGGCTGTTGGCAATTTCCATCCTGCCCATCAGTGTAGCAAGGCTCCCATTTCTCCATGGCCTGTCCTGCATTTCTGGTTTTGACACTTTTTTCAGCATGGCCCTTTTGACCGATGGGATGCGAGACTTCTTTGTAGCGCTGATTTGCCTTTCCAGGTTGCTTGGTTGGCCAAAAAGGGCGTATGCGTTTTTTCCTGAATATATTCAGGAAAAAACGCATACGCCCTTTTTGGCCAAGGGCATCATTGTCAACGTTTTGCCGCTTTTCATGTGCTTTAAAGGCGATTCGAATCTACCTCCTGAAATCTGTTTCCTGCAATTCTGCCTTGATTTCAAATCCTCTTCGTTGCCTTCCCTCAATATATTTGTGGACGAGAGTTATCATTTATAACTCTGCAGGTTTGTGAATTGCAGTGCCCTGAGCCTCCATTTTACTACTCGTGTTTTTGGGAGCTGGCCGCAAAAGCGCAGGATGGCTTCAGGCCCTGTTCTGGTTCCGGGGGGCGGGATGAGCCTGTGGTTAATTCTTCTTCCTGATGGGAAAACAGAGTGACCTGTGCCTTTCCCAACACCAAGAGCCAGTCTCTCATTGGTTCCCCGTCTTCCCGTTCATCGTCAGGAAAAATGGCAACCTGTACGGAACAGGAGGTTAAAGGTGCTGATGCTCCAAGTAGGGAGATTGCTAGTAAAGCGGCTGGAATGGCGAACCCGGGCACAAGGAGATGAGAAATGAGGTGCGTTTTGGAAACCGTTCCCCATCACACGGTGTACCATCTTCTGGGTTTCTCATGCACGTTTTCGATGTAGGAAGATGCCCTTGAACCTGGAGATTTGGGACCCATGCGATGGGTACCACGCAGTATTACTTTAAAGGGTCTGCGTTTGCTCACCCAACCTCACCAAACCTCTCAGCCCCAAGAGTGTCTACCCTTAGGTCTCATCCAGCTGTGGGTCTAGATATGGTCAATCCAGGTTGCATCACAGCCCCTGAACGCATTGTGTAAGAATGTCTCTCTCTTTCACTGTCTTTCTTTCATGGGTTTTTCAAAGTAATTTATTTTCATAATGGGGTTTAGCTGCTTTTCACTGCTGTGTTTATGCCGCTTTACACCCACTTGACACACTAACAGAGAGATATCAATACATAGGTTTTAAGATTATTACTAGTCAGATATATTCTTGTGCGGTGAATAGGGCGTGTTGAGTCCAGTTCTCTGAGCAAGGAGTAGGTCTTGTCTATTACATATTGGGTTTATGGAACGGTATCTGAGCTAATTTGAAACCCTTGTTTGATGTATCACCCCACCTCACCTTTCCCGTTAAGCAGCCATAGTGTGTTTTCTGCATGTGTGACTCTGTTCTGTTTTGTAATTCAGTTCATGTGTAACGGTTTTTACCTTCCCTCTATAAGTGATACCTTATGAGTAGTGTCCTTTTCTGTGTGACTTATTTCACTTAGAATCATCGTACTTAAATCCACTCATCATGATGCTACTAGCCTTAGGAGATTGATTTCATGGCTGAGTGATATTCCATTGTACCAAAGGACCACAACTTCTTTATCCATTTTTCTCTTTCCTGGGATATTTACGGTGGAATGAAGTGGAGGTCCTTGTCAACAGAGCAGCCCTAAACTTTGGGGTGCTTGTGTCTTGCTGATTTTTCATTTTCCCAATTTATACCCCCATGAGTGGAAGTGCCCTATGCTCTCTAAGTTGTGTTTTTTAGATGTTTCAGGACTCACCGTACACTTCATCAGAGTGGCTGTTGGCAATTTACATCCCACCCATCAGTGTAGCAAGGCTCCCATTTCTCCATAGCCTGTCCTGCATTTCTGGTTTGGACCCTTTTTTCAGCATGGCCCTTTTGACCAATGGGATGCGAGACTTCTTTGTAGCGCTGATTTGCCTTTCCAGGTGGCTTGGTTGGCCAAAAAGGGCGTATGCGTTTTTTCCTGAATATATTCAGGAAAAAACGCATATGCCCTTTTTGGCCAAGGGCATCATTGTCAACGTTTTGCCGCTTTTCATGTGCTTTAAAGGCGATTCGAATCTACCTCCTGAAATCTGTTTCCTGCAATTCTGCCTTGATTTCAAATCCTCTTCGTTGCCTTCCCTCAATATATTTCTGGACGAGAGTTATCATTTATAACTCTACAGGTTTGTGAATTGCAGTGCCCTGAGCCTCCATTTTACAACTCGTGATTTTGGGAGCTGGCCGCAAAAGCGCAGGATGGCTTCAGGCCCTGTTCTGGTTCCGGGGGGCGGGATGAGCCTGTTGTTAATTCTTCTTCCTGATGGGAAAATAGAGTGACCTGTGCCTTTCCCAACACCAAGAGCCAGTCTCTCATTGGTTACCCGTCTTCCCGTTCATCGTCAGGAAAAATTGCAACCTGTACGGAACAGGAGGTTAAAGGTGATGATGCTCCAAGGAGGGAGATTGCTAGTAAATCGGCTGGAATGGCGAACACGAGCACAAGGAGATGAGAAATGAGGTGCGTTTTAGAAACCTTTCCCCATCACACGGTGTACCATCTTCTGGGTTTCTCATGCATGTTTTCGATGTAGGAAGATGCCCTTGAACCTGGAGATTTGGGACCCATGCGATGGGTACCACGCAGTATTACTTTAAATGGTCTGCGTTTGCTCACCCAACCTCACCAAACCTCTCAGCCCCAAGAGTGTCTACCCTTAGGTCTCATCCAGCTGTGGGTCTAGATATGGTCAATCCAGGTTGCATCACAGCCCCTGAACGCATTGTGTAAGAATGTCTCTCTCTTTCACTGCCTTTCTTTCATGGGTTTTCCAAAGTAATTTATTTTCACAATGGGGTTTAGCTGCTTTTCACTGCTGTGTTTATGCCGCTTTACACCCACTTGACACACTAACAGAGAGATATCAATACATAGGTTTTAAGATTATTACTAGTCAGATATATTCTTGTGCGGTGAATAGGGCGTGTTGAGTCCAGTTCTCTGAGCAAGGAGTAGGTCTTGTCTATTACATATTGGGTTTATGGAACGGTATCTGAGCTAATTTGAAACCCTTGTTTTATGTATCACCCCACCTCACCTTTCCCGTTAAGCAGCCATAGTGTGTTTTCTGCATGTGTGACTCTGTTCTGTTTTGTAATTCAGTTCATGTGTAACGGTTTTTACATTCCCTCTATCAGTGATACCTTATGAGAAGTGTCCTTTTCTGTGTGACTTATTTCACTTAGAATCGTCGTACCTAAATCCACTCATCATGCTGCTACTAGCCTTAGGACATTGATTTCATGGCTGAGTGATATTCCATTGTACATAAGGAACACAACTTCTTTACCCATTTTTCTCTTTCCTGGGATATTTAAGGTGGAATGAAGTGGAGGTCCTTGTCAACAGAGCAGCCCTAAACTTTGGGGTGCTTGTGTCTTGCTGATTTTTCATTTTCCCAATTTATACCCCCATGAGTGGAAGTGCCCTATGCTCTCTAAGCTGTGTTTTTTAGATGTTTCACGACTCACCGTACACTTCTCCAGAGTGGCTGTTGGCAATTTACATCCCGCCCATCAGTGTAGCAAGGCTCCCATTTCTCCATGGCCTGTCCTGCATTTCTGGTTTTGACACATTTTTCAGCATGGCCCTTTTGACCGATGGGAAGCGAGACTTCTTTGTAGCGCTGATTTGCCTTTCCAGGTTGCTTGGTTGGCCAAAAAGGGCGTATGCGTTTTTTCCTGAATATATTCAGGAAAAAACGCATACGCCCTTTTTGGCCAAGGGCATCATTGTCAACGTTTTGCCGCTTTTCATGTGCTTTAAAGGCGATTCGAATCTACCTCCTGAAATCTGTTTCCTGCAATTCTGCCTTGATTTCAAATCCTCTTCGTTGCCTTCCCTCAATATATTTCTGGACGAGAGTTATCATTTATAACTCTACAGGTTTGTGAATTGCAGTGCCCTGAGCCTCCATTTTACAACTCGTGATTTTGGGAGCTGGCCGCAAAAGCGCAGGATGGCTTCAGGCCCTGTTCTGGTTCCGGGGGGCGGGATGAGCCTGTTGTTAATTCTTCTTCCTGATGGGAAAATAGAGTGACCTGTGCCTTTCCCAAAACCAAGAGCCAGTCTCTCATTGGTTACCCGTCTTCCCGTTCATCGTCAGGAAAAATTGCAACCTGTACGGAACAGGAGGTTAAAGGTGCTGATGCTCCAAGGAGGGAGATTGCTAGTAAATCGGCTGGAATGGCAAACACGGGCACAAGGAGATGAGAAATGAGGTGCGTTTTAGAAACCTTTCCCCATCACACGGTGTACCATCTTCTGGGTTTCTCATGCATGTTTTCGATGTAGGAAGATGCCCTTGAACCTGGAGATTTGGGACCCATGCGATGGGTACCACGCAGTATTTCTTTAAATGGTCTGCGTTTGCTCACCCAACCTCACCAAACCTCTCAGCCCCAAGAGTGTCTACCCTTAGGTCTCATCCAGCTGTGGGTCTAGATATGGTCAATCCAGGTTGCATCACAGCCCCTGAACGCATTGTGTAAGAATGTCTCTCTCTTTCACTGCCTTTCTTTCATGGGTTTTTCAAAGTAATTTATTTTCATAATGGGGTTTAGCTGCTTTTCACTGCTGTGTTTATGCCGCTTTACACCCACTTGACACACTAACAGAGAGATATCAATACATAGGTTTTACGATTATTACTAGTCAGATATATTCTTGTGCGGTGAATAGGGCGTGTTGAGTCCAGTTCTCTGAGCAAGGAGTAGGTCTTGTCTATTACATATTGGGTTTATGGAACGGTATCTGAGCTAATTTGAAACCCTTGTTTGATGTATCACCCCACCTCCCCTTTCCCGTTAAGCAGCCATAGTGTGTTTTCTGCATGTGTGACTCTGTTCTGTTTTGTAATTCAGTTCATGTGTAACGGTTTTTACATTCCCTCTATCAGTGATACCTTATGAGAAGTGTCCTTTTCTGTGTGACTTATTTCACTTAGAATCGTCGTACCTAAATCCACTCATCATGCTGCTACTAGCCTTAGGACATTGATTTCATGGCTGAGTGATATTCCATTGTACATAAGGAACACAACTTCTTTACCCATTTTTCTCTTTCCTGGGATATTTAAGGTGGAATGAAGTGGAGGTCCTTGTCAACAGAGCAGCCCTAAACTTTGGGGTGCTTGTGTCTTGCTGATTTTTCATTTTCCCAATTTATACCCCCATGAGTGGAAGTGCCCTATGATCTCTAAGCTGTGATTTTTAGATGTTTCAGGACTCACCGTACACTTCTCCTGAGTGGCTGTTGGCAATTTCCATCCTGCCCATCAGTGTAGCAAGGCTCCCATTTCTCCATGGCCTGTCCTGCATTTCTGGTTTTGACACTTTTTTCAGCATGGCCCTTTTGACCGATGGGATGCGAGACTTCTTTGTAGCGCTGATTTGCCTTTCCAGGTTGCTTGGTTGGCCAAAAAGGGCGTATGCGTTTTTTCCTGAATATATTCAGGAAAAAACGCATACGCCCTTTTTGGCCAAGGGAATCATTGTCAACGTTTTGCCGCTTTTCATGTGCTTTAAAGGCGATTCGAATCTACCTCCTGAAATCTGTTTCCTGCAATTCTGCCTTGATTTCAAATCCTCTTCGTTGCCTTCCCTCAATATATTTGTGGACGAGAGTTATCATTTATAACTCTGCAGGTTTGTGAATTGCAGTGCCCTGAGCCTCCATTTTACTACTCGTGTTTTTGGGAGCTGGCCGCAAAAGCGCAGGATGGCTTCAGGCCCTGTTCTGGTTCCGGGGGGCGGGATGAGCCTGTGGTTAATTCTTCTTCCTGATGGGAAAACAGAGTGACCTGTGCCTTTCCCAACACCAAGAGCCAGTCTCTCATTGGTTCCCCGTCTTCCCGTTCATCGTCAGGAAAAATGGCAACCTGTACGGAACAGGAGGTTAAAGGTGCTGATGCTCCAAGTAGGGAGATTGCTAGTAAAGCGGCTGGAATGGCGAACCCGGGCACAAGGAGATGAGAAATGAGGTGCGTTTTGGAAACCGTTCCCCATCACACGGTGTACCATCTTCTGGGTTTCTCATGCACGTTTTCGATGTAGGAAGATGCCCTTGAACCTGGAGATTTGGGACCCATGCGATGGGTACCACGCAGTATTACTTTAAAGGGTCTGCGTTTGCTCACCCAACCTCACCAAACCTCTCAGCCCCAAGAGTGTCTACCCTTAGGTCTCATCCAGCTGTGGGTCTAGATATGGTCAATCCAGGTTGCATCACAGCCCCTGAACGCATTGTGTAAGAATGTCTCTCTCTTTCACTGTCTTTCTTTCATGGGTTTTTCAAAGTAATTTATTTTCATAATGGGGTTTATCTGCTTTTCACTGCTGTGTTTATGCCGCTTTACACCCACTTGACACACTAACAGAGAGATATCAATACATAGGTTTTAAGATTATTACTAGTCAGATATATTCTTGTGCGGTGAATAGGGCGTGTTGAGTCCAGTTCTCTGAGCAAGGAGTAGGTCTTGTCTATTACATATTGGGTTTATGGAACGGTATCTGAGCTAATTTGAAACCCTTGTTTGATGTATCACCCCACCTCACCTTTCCCGTTAAGCAGCCATAGTGTGTTTTCTGCATGTGTGACTCTGTTCTGTTTTGTAATTCAGTTCATGTGTAACGGTTTTTACATTCCCTCTATAAGTGATACCTTATGAGAAGTGTCCTTTTCTGTGTGACTTATTTCACTTAGAATCGTCGTACCTAAATCCACTCATCATGCTGCTACTAGCCTTAGGACATTGATTTCATGGCTGAGTGATATTCCATTGTACAAAAGGACCACAACTTCTTTATCCATTTTTCTCTTTCCTGGGATATTTAAGGTGGAATGAAGTGGAGGTCCTTGTCAACAGAGCAGCCCTAAACTTTGGGGTGCTTGTGTCTTGCTGATTTTTCATTTTCCCAATTTATACCCCCATGAGTGGAAGTGCCCTATGCTCTCTAAGTTGTGTTTTTTAGATGTTTCAGGACTCACCGTACACTTCATCAGAGTGGCTGTTGGCAATTTCCATCCCACCCATCAGTGTAGCAAGGCTCCCATTTCTCCATAGCCTGTCCTGCATTTCTGGTTTGGACCCTTTTTTCAGCATGGCCCTTTTGACCGATGGGATGCGAGACTTCTTTGTAGCGCTGATTTGCCTTTCCAGGTTGCTTGGTTGGCCAAAAAGGGCGTATGCGTTTTTTCCTGAATATATTCAGGAAAAAACGCATACGCCCTTTTTGGCCAAGGGCATCATTGTCAACGTTTTGCCGCTTTTCATGTGCTTTAAAGGCGATTCGAATCTACCTCCTGAAATCTGTTTCCTGCAATTCTGCCTTGATTTCAAATCCTCTTCGTTGCCTTCCCTCAATATATTTCTGGACGAGAGTTATCATTTATAACTCTACAGGTTTGTGAATTGCAGTGCCCTGAGCCTCCATTTTACAACTCGTGATTTTGGGAGCTGGCCGCAAAAGCGCAGGATGGCTTCAGGCCCTGTTCTGGTTCCGGGGGGCGGGATGAGCCTGTTGTTAATTCTTCTTCCTGATGGGAAAATAGAGTGACCTGTGCCTTTCCCAACACCAAGAGCCAGTCTCTCATTGGTTACCCGTCTTCCCGTTCATCGTCAGGAAAAATTGCAACCTGTACGGAACAGGAGGTTAAAGGTGCTGATGCTCCAAGGAGGGAGATTGCTAGTAAATCGGCTGGAATGGCGAACCCGGGCACAAGGAGATGAGAAATGAGGTGCGTTTTAGAAACCTTTCCCCATCACACGGTGTACCATCTTCTGGGTTTCTCATGCATGTTTTCGATGTAGGAAGATGCCCTTGAACCTGGAGATTTGGGACCCATGCGATGGGTACCACGCAGTATTACTTTAAATGGTCTGCGTTTGCTCACCCAACCTCACCAAACCTCTCAGCCCCAAGAGTGTCTACCCTTAGGTCTCATCCAGCTGTGGGTCTAGATATGGTCAATCCAGGTTGCATCACAGCCCCTGAACGCATTGTGTAAGAATGTCTCTCTCTTTCACTGCCTTTCTTTCATGGGTTTTCCAAAGTAATTTATTTTCATAATGGGGTTTAGCTGCTTTTCACTGCTGTGTTTATGCCGCTTTACACCCACTTGACACACTAACAGAGAGATATCAATACATAGGTTTTAAGATTATTACTAGTCAGATATATTCTTGTGCGGTGAATAGGGCGTGTTGAGTCCAGTTCTCTGAGCAAGGAGTAGGTCTTGTCTATTACATATTGGGTTTATGGAACGGTATCTGAGCTAATTTGAAACCCTTGTTTTATGTATCACCCCACCTCACCTTTCCCGTTAAGCAGCCATAGTGTGTTTTCTGCATGTGTGACTCTGTTCTGTTTTGTAATTCAGTTCATGTGTAACGGTTTTTACATTCCCTCTATCAGTGATACCTTATGAGAAGTGTCCTTTTCTGTGTGACTTATTTCACTTAGAATCGTCGTACCTAAATCCACACATCATGCTGCTACTAGCCTTAGGACATTGATTTCATGGCTGAGTGATATTCCATTGTACATAAGGAACACAACTTCTTTACCCATTTTTCTCTTTCCTGGGATATTTAAGGTGGAATGAAGTGGAGGTCCTTGTCAACAGAGCAGCCCTAAACTTTGGGGTGCTTGTGTCTTGCTGATTTTTCATTTTCCCAATTTATACCCCCATGAGTGGAAGTGCCCTATGCTCTCTAAGCTGTGTTTTTTAGATGTTTCAGGACTCACCGTACACTTCTCCAGAGTGGCTGTTGGCAATTTACATCCCGCCCATCAGTGTAGCAAGGCTCCCATTTCTCCATGGCCTGTCCTGCATTTCTGGTTTTGACACATTTTTCAGCATGGCCCTTTTGACCGATGGGAAGCGAGACTTCTTTGTAGCGCTGATTTGCCTTTCCAGGTTGCTTGGTTGGCCAAAAAGGGCGTATGCGTTTTTTCCTGAATATATTCAGGAAAAAACGCATACGCCCTTTTTGGCCAAGGGCATCATTGTCAACGTTTTGCCGCTTTTCATGTGCTTTAAAGGCGATTCGAATCTACCTCCTGAAATCTGTTTCCTGCAATTCTGCCTTGATTTCAAATCCTCTTCGTTGCCTTCCCTCAATATATTTGTGGACGAGAGTTATCATTTATAACTCTGCAGGTTTGTGAATTGCAGTGCCCTGAGCCTCCATTTTACTACTCGTGTTTTTGGGAGCTGGCCGCAAAAGCGCAGGATGGCTTCAGGCCCTGTTCTGGTTCCGGGGGGCGGGATGAGCCTGTGGTTAATTCTTCTTCCTGATGGGAAAACAGAGTGACCTGTGCCTTTCCCAACACCAAGAGCCAGTCTCTCATTGGTTCCCCGTCTTCCCGTTCATCGTCAGGAAAAATGGCAACCTGTACGGAACAGGAGGTTAAAGGTGCTGATGCTCCAAGTAGGGAGATTGCTAGTAAAGCGGCTGGAATGGCGAACCCGGGCACAAGGAGATGAGAAATGAGGTGCGTTATGGAAACCGTTCCCCATCACACGGTGTACCATCTTCTGGGTTTCTCATGCACGTTTTCGATGTAGGAAGATGCCCTTGAACCTGGAGATTTGGGACCCATGCGATGGGTACCACGCAGTATTACTTTAAAGGGTCTGCGTTTGCTCACCCAACCTCACCAAACCTCTCAGCCCCAAGAGTGTCTACCCTTAGGTCTCATCCAGCTGTGGGTCTAGATATGGTCAATCCAGGTTGCATCACAGCCCCTGAACGCATTGTGTAAGAATGTCTCTCTCTTTCACTGTCTTTCTTTCATGGGTTTTTCAAAGTAATTTATTTTCATAATGGGGTTTAGCTGCTTTTCACTGCTGTGTTTATGCCGCTTTACACCCACTTGACACACTAACAGAGAGATATCAATACATAGGTTTTAAGATTATTACTAGTCAGATATATTCTTGTGCGGTGAATAGGGCGTGTTGAGTCCAGTTCTCTGAGCAAGGAGTAGGTCTTGTCTATTACATATTGGGTTTATGGAACGGTATCTGAGCTAATTTGAAACCCTTGTTTGATGTATCACCCCACCTCACCTTTCCCGTTAAGCAGCCATAGTGTGTTTTCTGCATGTGTGACTCTGTTCTGTTTTGTAATTCAGTTCATGTGTAACGGTTTTTACATTCCCTCTATCAGTGATACCTTATGAGAAGTGTCCTTTTCTGTGTGACTTATTTCACTTAGAATCATCGTACCTAAATCCACTCATCATGCTGCTACTAGCCTTAGGACATTGATTTCATGGCTGAGTGATATTCCATTGTACATAAGGAACACAACTTCTTTACCCATTTTTCTCTTTCCTGGGATATTTAAGGTGGAATGAAGTGGAGGTCCTTGTCAACAGAGCAGCCCTAAACTTTGGGGTGCTTGTGTCTTGCTGATTTTTCATTTTCCCAATTTATACCCCCATGAGTGGAAGTGCCCTATGATCTCTAAGCTGTGATTTTTAGATGTTTCAGGACTCACCGTACACTTCTCCTGAGTGGCTGTTGGCAATTTCCATCCTGCCCATCAGTGTAGCAAGGCTCCCATTTCTCCATGGCCTGTCCTGCATTTCTGGTTTTGACACTTTTTTCAGCATGGCCCTTTTGACCGATGGGATGCGAGACTTCTTTGTAGCGCTGATTTGCCTTTCCAGGTTGCTTGGTTGGCCAAAAAGGGCGTATGCGTTTTTTCCTGAATATATTCAGGAAAAAACGCATACGCCCTTTTTGGCCAAGGGCATCATTGTCAACGTTTTGCCGCTTTTCATGTGCTTTAAAGGCGATTCGAATCTACCTCCTGAAATCTGTTTCCTGCAATTCTGCCTTGATTTCAAATCCTCTTCGTTGCCTTCCCTCAATATATTTCTGGACGAGAGTTATCATTTATAACTCTACAGGTTTGTGAATTGCAGTGCCCTGAGCCTCCATTTTACAACTCGTGATTTTGGGAGCTGGCCGCAAAAGCGCAGGATGGCTTCAGGCCCTGTTCTGGTTCCGGGGGGCGGGATGAGCCTGTTGTTAATTCTTCTTCCTGATGGGAAAATAGAGTGACCTGTGCCTTTCCCAAAACCAAGAGCCAGTCTCTCATTGGTTACCCGTCTTCCCGTTCATCGTCAGGAAAAATTGCAACCTGTACGGAACAGGAGGTTAAAGGTGCTGATGCTCCAAGGAGGGAGATTGCTAGTAAATCGGCTGGAATGGCAAACACGGGCACAAGGAGATGAGAAATGAGGTGCGTTTTAGAAACCTTTCCCCATCACACGGTGTACCATCTTCTGGGTTTCTCATGCATGTTTTCGATGTAGGAAGATGCCCTTGAACCTGGAGATTTGGGACCCATGCGATGGGTACCACGCAGTATTTCTTTAAATGGTCTGCGTTTGCTCACCCAACCTCACCAAACCTCTCAGCCCCAAGAGTGTCTACCCTTAGGTCTCATCCAGCTGTGGGTCTAGATATGGTCAATCCAGGTTGCATCACAGCCCCTGAACGCATTGTGTAAGAATGTCTCTCTCTTTCACTGCCTTTCTTTCATGGGTTTTCCAAAGTAATTTATTTTCATAATGGGGTTTAGCTGCTTTTCACTGCTGTGTTTATGCCGCTTTACACCCACTTGACACACTAACAGAGAGATATCAATACATAGGTTTTAAGATTATTACTAGTCAGATATATTCTTGTGCGGTGAATAGGGCGTGTTGAGTCCAGTTCTCTGAGCAAGGAGTAGGTCTTGTCTATTACATATTGGGTTTATGGAACGGTATCTGAGCTAATTTGAAACCCTTGTTTTATGTATCACCCCACCTCCCCTTTCCCGTTAAGCAGCCATAGTGTGTTTTCTGCATGTGTGACTCTGTTCTGTTTTGTAATTCAGTTCATGTGTAACGGTTTTTACATTCCCTCTATCAGTGATACCTTATGAGAAGTGTCCTTTTCTGTGTGACTTATTTCACTTAGAATCGTCGTACCTAAATCCACTCATCATGCTGCTACTAGCCTTAGGACATTGATTTCATGGCTGAGTGATATTCCATTGTACATAAGGAACACAACTTCTTTACCCATTTTTCTCTTTCCTGGGATATTTAAGGTGGAATGAAGTGGAGGTCCTTGTCAACAGAGCAGCCCTAAACTTTGGGGTGCTTGTGTCTTGCTGATTTTTCATTTTCCCAATTTATACCCCCATGAGTGGAAGTGCCCTATGATCTCTAAGCTGTGATTTTTAGATGTTTCAGGACTCACCGTACACTTCTCCTGAGTGGCTGTTGGCAATTTCCATCCTGCCCATCAGTGTAGCAAGGCTCCCATTTCTCCATGGCCTGTCCTGCATTTCTGGTTTTGACACTTTTTTCAGCATGGCCCTTTTGACCGATGGGATGCGAGACTTCTTTGTAGCGCTGATTTGCCTTTCCAGGTTGCTTGGTTGGCCAAAAAGTGCGTATGCGTTTTTTCCTGAATATATTCAGGAAAAAACGCATACGCCCTTTTTGGCCAAGGGCATCATTGTCAACGTTTTGCCGCTTTTCATGTGCTTTAAAGGCGATTCGAATCTACCTCCTGAAATCTGTTTCCTGCAATTCTGCCTTGATTTCAAATCCTCTTCGTTGCCTTCCCTCAATATATTTGTGGACGAGAGTTATCATTTATAACTCTGCAGGTTTGTGAATTGCAGTGCCCTGAGCCTCCATTTTACTACTCGTGTTTTTGGGAGCTGGCCGCAAAAGCGCAGGATGGCTTCAGGCCCTGTTCTGGTTCCGGGGGGCGGGATGAGCCTGTGGTTAATTCTTCTTCCTGATGGGAAAACAGAGTGACCTGTGCCTTTCCCAACACCAAGAGCCAGTCTCTCATTGGTTCCCCGTCTTCCCGTTCATCGTCAGGAAAAATGGCAACCTGTACGGAACAGGAGGTTAAAGGTGCTGATGCTCCAAGTAGGGAGATTGCTAGTAAAGCGGCTGGAATGGCGAACCCGGGCACAAGGAGATGAGAAATGAGGTGCGTTTTGGAAACCGTTCCCCATCACACGGTGTACCATCTTCTGGGTTTCTCATGCACGTTTTCGATGTAGGAAGATGCCCTTGAACCTGGAGATTTGGGACCCATGCGATGGGTACCACGCAGTATTACTTTAAAGGGTCTGCGTTTGCTCACCCAACCTCACCAAACCTCTCAGCCCCAAGAGTGTCTACCCTTAGGTCTCATCCAGCTGTGGGTCTAGATATGGTCAATCCAGGTTGCATCACAGCCCCTGAACGCATTGTGTAAGAATGTCTCTCTCTTTCACTGTCTTTCTTTCATGGGTTTTTCAAAGTAATTTATTTTCATAATGGGGTTTATCTGCTTTTCACTGCTGTGTTTATGCCGCTTTACACCCACTTGACACACTAACAGAGAGATATCAATACATAGGTTTTAAGATTATTACTAGTCAGATATATTCTTGTGCGGTGAATAGGGCGTGTTGAGTCCAGTTCTCTGAGCAAGGAGTAGGTCTTGTCTATTACATATTGGGTTTATGGAACGGTATCTGAGCTAATTTGAAACCCTTGTTTGATGTATCACCCCACCTCACCTTTCCCGTTAAGCAGCCATAGTGTGTTTTCTGCATGTGTGACTCTGTTCTGTTTTGTAATTCAGTTCATGTGTAACGGTTTTTACCTTCCCTCTATAAGTGATACCTTATGAGTAGTGTCCTTTTCTGTGTGACTTATTTCACTTAGAATCATCGTACTTAAATCCACTCATCATGATGCTACTAGCCTTAGGAGATTGATTTCATGGCTGAGTGATATTCCATTGTACCAAAGGACCACAACTTCTTTATCCATTTTTCTCTTTCCTGGGATATTTACGGTGGAATGAAGTGGAGGTCCTTGTCAACAGAGCAGCCCTAAACTTTGGGGTGCTTGTGTCTTGCTGATTTTTCATTTTCCCAATTTATACCCCCATGAGTGGAAGTGCCCTATGCTCTCTAAGTTGTGTTTTTTAGATGTTTCAGGACTCACCGTACACTTCATCAGAGTGGCTGTTGGCAATTTCCATCCCACCCATCAGTGTAGCAAGGCTCCCATTTCTCCATAGCCTGTCCTGCATTTCTGGTTTGGACCCTTTTTTCAGCATGGCCCTTTTGACCAATGGGATGCGAGACTTCTTTGTAGCGCTGATTTGCCTTTCCAGGTTGCTTGGTTGGCCAAAAAGGGCGTATGCGTTTTTTCCTGAATATATTCAGGAAAAAACGCATACGCCCTTTTTGGCCAAGGGCATCATTGTCAACGTTTTGCCGCTTTTCATGTGCTTTAAAGGCGATTCGAATCTACCTCCTGAAATCTGTTTCCTGCAATTCTGCCTTGATTTCAAATCCTCTTCGTTGCCTTCCCTCAATATATTTCTGGACGAGAGTTATCATTTATAACTCTACAGGTTTGTGAATTGCAGTGCCCTGAGCCTCCATTTTACAACTCGTGATTTTGGGAGCTGGCCGCAAAAGCGCAGGATGGCTTCAGGCCCTGTTCTGGTTCCGGGGGGCGGGATGAGCCTGTTGTTAATTCTTCTTCCTGATGGGAAAATAGAGTGACCTGTGCCTTTCCCAACACCAAGAGCCAGTCTCTCATTGGTTACCCGTCTTCCCGTTCATCGTCAGGAAAAATTGCAACCTGTACGGAACAGGAGGTTAAAGGTGCTGATGCTCCAAGGAGGGAGATTGCTAGTAAATCGGCTGGAATGGCGAACACGGGCACAAGGAGATGAGAAATGAGGTGCGTTTTAGAAACCTTTCCCCATCACACGGTGTACCATCTTCTGGGTTACTCATGCATGTTTTCGATGTAGGAAGATGCCCTTGAACCTGGAGATTTGGGACCCATGCGATGGGTACCACGCAGTATTACTTTAAAGGGTCTGCGTTTGCTCACCCAACCTCACCAAACCTCTCAGCCCCAAGAGTGTCTACCCTTAGGTCTCATCCAGCTGTGGGTCTAGATATGGTCAATCCAGGTTGCATCACAGCCCCTGAACGCATTGTGTAAGAATGTCTCTCTCTTTCACTGCCTTTCTTTCATGGGTTTTCCAAAGTAATTTATTTTCATAATGGGGTTTAGCTGCTTTTCACTGCTGTGTTTATGCCGCTTTACACCCACTTGACACACTAACAGAGAGATATCAATACATAGGTTTTAAGATTATTACTAGTCAGATATATTCTTGTGCGGTGAATAGGGCGTGTTGAGTCCAGTTCTCTGAGCAAGGAGTAGGTCTTGTCTATTACATATTGGGTTTATGGAACGGTATCTGAGCTAATTTGAAACCCTTGTTTTATGTATCACCCCACCTCACCTTTCCCGTTAAGCAGCCATAGTGTGTTTTCTGCATGTGTGACTCTGTTCTGTTTTGTAATTCAGTTCATGTGTAACGGTTTTTACATTCCCTCTATCAGTGATACCTTATGAGAAGTGTCCTTTTCTGTGTGACTTATTTCACTTAGAATCGTCATACCTAAATCCACTCATCATGCTGCTACTAGCCTTAGGACATTGATTTCATGGCTGAGTGATATTCCATTGTACATAAGGAACACAACTTCTTTACCCATTTTTCTCTTTCCTGGGATATTTAAGGTGGAATGAAGTGGAGGTCCTTGTCAACAGAGCAGCCCTAAACTTTGGGGTGCTTGTGTCTTGCTGATTTTTCATTTTCCCAATTTATACCCCCATGAGTGGAAGTGCCCTATGCTCTCTAAGCTGTGTTTTTTAGATGTTTCAGGACTCACCGTACACTTCTCCAGAGTGGCTGTTGGCAATTTACATCCCGCCCATCAGTGTAGCAAGGCTCCCATTTCTCCATGGCCTGTCCTGCATTTCTGGTTTTGACACATTTTTCAGCATGGCCCTTTTGACCGATGGGAAGCGAGACTTCTTTGTAGCGCTGATTTGCCTTTCCAGGTTGCTTGGTTGGCCAAAAAGGGCGTATGCGTTTTTTCCTGAATATATTCAGGAAAAAACGCATACGCCCTTTTTGGCCAAGGGCATCATTGTCAACGTTTTGCCGCTTTTCATGTGCTTTAAAGGCGATTCGAATCTACCTCCTGAAATCTGTTTCCTGCAATTCTGCCTTGATTTCAAATCCTCTTCGTTGCCTTCCCTCAATATATTTGTGGACGAGAGTTATCATTTATAACTCTGCAGGTTTGTGAATTGCAGTGCCCTGAGCCTCCATTTTACTACTCGTGTTTTTGGGAGCTGGCCGCAAAAGCGCAGGATGGCTTCAGGCCCTGTTCTGGTTCCGGGGGGCGGGATGAGCCTGTGGTTAATTCTTCTTCCTGATGGGAAAACAGAGTGACCTGTGCCTTTCCCAACACCAAGAGCCAGTCTCTCATTGGTTCCCCGTCTTCCCGTTCATCGTCAGGAAAAATGGCAACCTGTACGGAACAGGAGGTTAAAGGTGCTGATGCTCCAAGTAGGGAGATTGCTAGTAAAGCGGCTGGAATGGCGAACCCGGGCACAAGGAGATGAGAAATGAGGTGCGTTTTGGAAACCGTTCCCCATCACACGGTGTACCATCTTCTGGGTTTCTCATGCATGTTTTCGATGTAGGAAGATGCCCTTGAACCTGGAGATTTGGGACCCATGCGATGGGTACCACGCAGTATTTCTTTAAATGGTCTGCGTTTGCTCACCCAACCTCACCAAACCTCTCAGCCCCAAGAGTGTCTACCCTTAGGTCTCATCCAGCTGTGGGTCTAGATATGGTCAATCCAGGTTGCATCACAGCCCCTGAACGCATTGTGTAAGAATGTCTCTCTCTTTCACTGCCTTTCTTTCATGGGTTTTTCAAAGTAATTTATTTTCATAATGGGGTTTAGCTGCTTTTCACTGCTGTGTTTATGCCGCTTTACACCCACTTGACACACTAACAGAGAGATATCAATACATAGGTTTTAAGATTATTACTAGTCAGATATATTCTTGTGCGGTGAATAGGGCGTGTTGAGTCCAGTTCTCTGAGCAAGGAGTAGGTCTTGTCTATTACATATTGGGTTTATGGAACGGTATCTGAGCTAATTTGAAACCCTTGTTTTATGTATCACCCCACCTCCCCTTTCCCGTTAAGCAGCCATAGTGTGTTTTCTGCATGTGTGACTCTGTTCTGTTTTGTAATTCAGTTCATGTGTAACGGTTTTTACATTCCCTCTATCAGTGATACCTTATGAGAAGTGTCCTTTTCTGTGTGACTTATTTCACTTAGAATCGTCGTACCTAAATCCACTCATCATGCTGCTACTAGCCTTAGGACATTGATTTCATGGCTGAGTGATATTCCATTGTACATAAGGAACACAACTTCTTTACCCATTTTTCTCTTTCCTGGGATATTTAAGGTGGAATGAAGTGGAGGTCCTTGTCAACAGAGCAGCCCTAAACTTTGGGGTGCTTGTGTCTTGCTGATTTTTCATTTTCCCAATTTATACCCCCATGAGTGGAAGTGCCCTATGATCTCTAAGCTGTGTTTTTTAGATGTTTCAGGACTCACCGTACACTTCTCCAGAGTGGCTGTTGGCAATTTACATCCCGCCCATCAGTGTAGCAAGGCTCCCATTTCTCCATGGCCTGTCCTGCATTTCTGGTTTTGACACATTTTTCAGCATGGCCCTTTTGACCGATGGGAAGCGAGACTTCTTTGTAGCGCTGATTTGCCTTTCCAGGTTGCTTGGTTGGCCAAAAAGGGCGTATGCGTTTTTTCCTGAATATATTCAGGAAAAAACGCATACGCCCTTTTTGGCCAAGGGCATCATTGTCAACGTTTTGCCGCTTTTCATGTGCTTTAAAGGCGATTCGAATCTACCTCCTGAAATCTGTTTCCTGCAATTCTGCCTTGATTTCAAATCCTCTTCGTTGCCTTCCCTCAATATATTTGTGGACGAGAGTTATCATTTATAACTCTGCAGGTTTGTGAATTGCAGTGCCCTGAGCCTCCATTTTACTACTCGTGTTTTTGGGAGCTGGCCGCAAAAGCGCAGGATGGCTTCAGGCCCTGTTCTGGTTCCGGGGGGCGGGATGAGCCTGTGGTTAATTCTTCTTCCTGATGGGAAAACAGAGTGACCTGTGCCTTTCCCAACACCAAGAGCCAGTCTCTCATTGGTTCCCCGTCTTCCCGTTCATCGTCAGGAAAAATGGCAACCTGTACGGAACAGGAGGTTAAAGGTGCTGATGCTCCAAGTAGGGAGATTGCTAGTAAAGCGGCTGGAATGGCGAACCCGGGCACAAGGAGATGAGAAATGAGGTGCGTTTTGGAAACCGTTCCCCATCACACGGTGTACCATCTTCTGGGTTTCTCATGCACGTTTTCGATGTAGGAAGATGCCCTTGAACCTGGAGATTTGGGACCCATGCGATGGGTACCACGCAGTATTACTTTAAAGGGTCTGCGTTTGCTCACCCAACCTCACCAAACCTCTCAGCCCCAAGAGTGTCTACCCTTAGGTCTCATCCAGCTGTGGGTCTAGATATGGTCAATCCAGGTTGCATCACAGCCCCTGAACGCATTGTGTAAGAATGTCTCTCTCTTTCACTGTCTTTCTTTCATGGGTTTTTCAAAGTAATTTATTTTCATAATGGGGTTTATCTGCTTTTCACTGCTGTGTTTATGCCGCTTTACACCCACTTGACACACTAACAGAGAGATATCAATACATAGGTTTTAAGATTATTACTAGTCAGATATATTCTTGTGCGGTGAATAGGGCGTGTTGAGTCCAGTTCTCTGAGCAAGGAGTAGGTCTTGTCTATTACATATTGGGTTTATGGAACGGTATCTGAGCTAATTTGAAACCCTTGTTTGATGTATCACCCCACCTCACCTTTCCCGTTAAGCAGCCATAGTGTGTTTTCTGCATGTGTGACTCTGTTCTGTTTTGTAATTCAGTTCATGTGTAACGGTTTTTACCTTCCCTCTATAAGTGATACCTTATGAGAAGTGTCCTTTTCTGTGTGACTTATTTCACTTAGAATCGTCGTACTTAAATCCACTCATCATGCTGCTACTAGCCTTAGGACATTGATTTCATGGCTGAGTGATATTCCATTGTACAAAAGGACCACAACTTCTTTATCCATTTTTCTCTTTCCTGGGATATTTAAGGTGGAATGAAGTGGAGGTCCTTGTCAACAGAGCAGCCCTAAACTTTGGGGTGCTTGTGTCTTGCTGATTTTTCATTTTCCCAATTTATACCCCCATGAGTGGAAGTGCCCTATGCTCTCTAAGTTGTGTTTTTTAGATGTTTCAGGACTCACCGTACACTTCATCAGAGTGGCTGTTGGCAATTTCCATCCCACCCATCAGTGTAGCAAGGCTCCCATTTCTCCATAGCCTGTCCTGCATTTCTGGTTTGGACCCTTTTTTCAGCATGGCCCTTTTGACCAATGGGATGCGAGACTTCTTTGTAGCGCTGATTTGCCTTTCCAGGTTGCTTGGTTGGCCAAAAAGGGCGTATGCGTTTTTTCCTGAATATATTCAGGAAAAAACGCATACGCCCTTTTTGGCCAAGGGCATCATTGTCAACGTTTTGCCGCTTTTCATGTGCTTTAAAGGCGATTCGAATCTACCTCCTGAAATCTGTTTCCTGCAATTCTGCCTTGATTTCAAATCCTCTTCGTTGCCTTCCCTCAATATATTTCTGGACGAGAGTTATCATTTATAACTCTACAGGTTTGTGAATTGCAGTGCCCTGAGCCTCCATTTTACAACTCGTGATTTTGGGAGCTGGCCGCAAAAGCGCAGGATGGCTTCAGGCCCTGTTCTGGTTCCGGGGGGCGGGATGAGCCTGTTGTTAATTCTTCTTCCTGATGGGAAAATAGAGTGACCTGTGCCTTTCCCAACACCAAGAGCCAGTCTCTCATTGGTTACCCGTCTTCCCGTTCATCGTCAGGAAAAATTGCAACCTGTACGGAACAGGAGGTTAAAGGTGCTGATGCTCCAAGGAGGGAGATTGCTAGTAAATCGGCTGGAATGGCGAACACGGGCACAAGGAGATGAGAAATGAGGTGCGTTTTAGAAACCTTTCCCCATCACACGGTGTACCATCTTCTGGGTTACTCATGCATGTTTTCGATGTAGGAAGATGCCCTTGAACCTGGAGATTTGGGACCCATGCGATGGGTACCACGCAGTATTACTTTAAAGGGTCTGCGTTTGCTCACCCAACCTCACCAAACCTCTCAGCCCCAAGAGTGTCTACCCTTAGGTCTCATCCAGCTGTGGGTCTAGATATGGTCAATCCAGGTTGCATCACAGCCCCTGAACGCATTGTGTAAGAATGTCTCTCTCTTTCACTGCCTTTCTTTCATGGGTTTTCCAAAGTAATTTATTTTCATAATGGGGTTTAGCTGCTTTTCACTGCTGTGTTTATGCCGCTTTACACCCACTTGACACACTAACAGAGAGATATCAATACATAGGTTTTAAGATTATTACTAGTCAGATATATTCTTGTGCGGTGAATAGGGCGTGTTGAGTCCAGTTCTCTGAGCAAGGAGTAGGTCTTGTCTATTACATATTGGGTTTATGGAACGGTATCTGAGCTAATTTGAAACCCTTGTTTTATGTATCACCCCACCTCACCTTTCCCGTTAAGCAGCCATAGTGTGTTTTCTGCATGTGTGACTCTGTTCTGTTTTGTAATTCAGTTCATGTGTAACGGTTTTTACATTCCCTCTATCAGTGATACCTTATGAGAAGTGTCCTTTTCTGTGTGACTTATTTCACTTAGAATCGTCATACCTAAATCCACTCATCATGCTGCTACTAGCCTTAGGACATTGATTTCATGGCTGAGTGATATTCCATTGTACATAAGGAACACAACTTCTTTACCCATTTTTCTCTTTCCTGGGATATTTAAGGTGGAATGAAGTGGAGGTCCTTGTCAACAGAGCAGCCCTAAACTTTGGGGTGCTTGTGTCTTGCTGATTTTTCATTTTCCCAATTTATACCCCCATGAGTGGAAGTGCCCTATGCTCTCTAAGCTGTGTTTTTTAGATGTTTCAGGACTCACCGTACACTTCTCCAGAGTGGCTGTTGGCAATTTACATCCCGCCCATCAGTGTAGCAAGGCTCCCATTTCTCCATGGCCTGTCCTGCATTTCTGGTTTTGACACATTTTTCAGCATGGCCCTTTTGACCGATGGGAAGCGAGACTTCTTTGTAGCGCTGATTTGCCTTTCCAGGTTGCTTGGTTGGCCAAAAAGGGCGTATGCGTTTTTTCCTGAATATATTCAGGAAAAAACGCATACGCCCTTTTTGGCCAAGGGCATCATTGTCAACGTTTTGCCGCTTTTCATGTGCTTTAAAGGCGATTCGAATCTACCTCCTGAAATCTGTTTCCTGCAATTCTGCCTTGATTTCAAATCCTCTTCGTTGCCTTCCCTCAATATATTTGTGGACGAGAGTTATCATTTATAACTCTGCAGGTTTGTGAATTGCAGTGCCCTGAGCCTCCATTTTACTACTCGTGTTTTTGGGAGCTGGCCGCAAAAGCGCAGGATGGCTTCAGGCCCTGTTCTGGTTCCGGGGGGCGGGATGAGCCTGTGGTTAATTCTTCTTCCTGATGGGAAAACAGAGTGACCTGTGCCTTTCCCAACACCAAGAGCCAGTCTCTCATTGGTTCCCCGTCTTCCCGTTCATCGTCAGGAAAAATGGCAACCTGTACGGAACAGGAGGTTAAAGGTGCTGATGCTCCAAGTAGGGAGATTGCTAGTAAAGCGGCTGGAATGGCGAACCCGGGCACAAGGAGATGAGAAATGAGGTGCGTTTTGGAAACCGTTCCCCATCACACGGTGTACCATCTTCTGGGTTTCTCATGCATGTTTTCGATGTAGGAAGATGCCCTTGAACCTGGAGATTTGGGACCCATGCGATGGGTACCACGCAGTATTTCTTTAAATGGTCTGCGTTTGCTCACCCAACCTCACCAAACCTCTCAGCCCCAAGAGTGTCTACCCTTAGGTCTCATCCAGCTGTGGGTCTAGATATGGTCAATCCAGGTTGCATCACAGCCCCTGAACGCATTGTGTAAGAATGTCTCTCTCTTTCACTGCCTTTCTTTCATGGGTTTTTCAAAGTAATTTATTTTCATAATGGGGTTTAGCTGCTTTTCACTGCTGTGTTTATGCCGCTTTACACCCACTTGACACACTAACAGAGAGATATCAATACATAGGTTTTAAGATTATTACTAGTCAGATATATTCTTGTGCGGTGAATAGGGCGTGTTGAGTCCAGTTCTCTGAGCAAGGAGTAGGTCTTGTCTATTACATATTGGGTTTATGGAACGGTATCTGAGCTAATTTGAAACCCTTGTTTTATGTATCACCCCACCTCCCCTTTCCCGTTAAGCAGCCATAGTGTGTTTTCTGCATGTGTGACTCTGTTCTGTTTTGTAATTCAGTTCATGTGTAACGGTTTTTACATTCCCTCTATCAGTGATACCTTATGAGAAGTGTCCTTTTCTGTGTGACTTATTTCACTTAGAATCGTCGTACCTAAATCCACTCATCATGCTGCTACTAGCCTTAGGACATTGATTTCATGGCTGAGTGATATTCCATTGTACATAAGGAACACAACTTCTTTACCCATTTTTCTCTTTCCTGGGATATTTAAGGTGGAATGAAGTGGAGGTCCTTGTCAACAGAGCAGCCCTAAACTTTGGGGTGCTTGTGTCTTGCTGATTTTTCATTTTCCCAATTTATACCCCCATGAGTGGAAGTGCCCTATGATCTCTAAGCTGTGATTTTTAGATGTTTCAGGACTCACCGTACACTTCTCCTGAGTGGCTGTTGGCAATTTCCATCCTGCCCATCAGTGTAGCAAGGCTCCCATTTCTCCATGGCCTGTCCTGCATTTCTGGTTTTGACACTTTTTTCAGCATGGCCCTTTTGACCGATGGGATGCGAGACTTCTTTGTAGCGCTGATTTGCCTTTCCAGGTTGCTTGGTTGGCCAAAAAGGGCGTATGCGTTTTTTCCTGAATATATTCAGGAAAAAACGCATACGCCCTTTTTGGCCAAGGGCATCATTGTCAACGTTTTGCCGCTTTTCATGTGCTTTAAAGGCGATTCGAATCTACCTCCTGAAATCTGTTTCCTGCAATTCTGCCTTGATTTCAAATCCTCTTCGTTGCCTTCCCTCAATATATTTGTGGACGAGAGTTATCATTTATAACTCTGCAGGTTTGTGAATTGCAGTGCCCTGAGCCTCCATTTTACTACTCGTGTTTTTGGGAGCTGGCCGCAAAAGCGCAGGATGGCTTCAGGCCCTGTTCTGGTTCCGGGGGGCGGGATGAGCCTGTGGTTAATTCTTCTTCCTGATGGGAAAACAGAGTGACCTGTGCCTTTCCCAACACCAAGAGCCAGTCTCTCATTGGTTCCCCGTCTTCCCGTTCATCGTCAGGAAAAATGGCAACCTGTACGGAACAGGAGGTTAAAGGTGCTGATGCTCCAAGTAGGGAGATTGCTAGTAAAGCGGCTAGAATGGCGAACCCGGGCACAAGGAGATGAGAAATGAGGTGCGTTTTGGAAACCGTTCCCCATCACACGGTGTACCATCTTCTGGGTTTCTCATGCACGTTTTCGATGTAGGAAGAGGCCCTTGAACCTGGAGATTTGGGACCCATGCGATGGGTACCACGCAGTATTACTTTAAAGGGTCTGCGTTTGCTCACCCAACCTCACCAAACCTCTCAGCCCCAAGAGTGTCTACCCTTAGGTCTCATCCAGCTGTGGGTCTAGATATGGTCAATCCAGGTTGCATCACAGCCCCTGAACGCATTGTGTAAGAATGTCTCTCTCTTTCACTGTCTTTCTTTCATGGGTTTTTCAAAGTAATTTATTTTCATAATGGGGTTTATCTGCTTTTCACTGCTGTGTTTATGCCGCTTTACACCCACTTGACACACTAACAGAGAGATATCAATACATAGGTTTTAAGATTATTACTAGTCAGATATATTCTTGTGCGGTGAATAGGGCGTATTGAGTCCAGTTCTCTGAGCAAGGAGTAGGTCTTGTCTATTACATATTGGGTTTATGGAACGGTATCTGAGCTAATTTGAAACCCTTGTTTGATGTATCACCCCACCTCACCTTTCCCGTTAAGCAGCCATAGTGTGTTTTCTGCATGTGTGACTCTGTTCTGTTTTGTAATTCAGTTCATGTGTAACGGTTTTTACCTTCCCTCTATAAGTGATACCTTATGAGAAGTGTCCTTTTCTGTGTGACTTATTTCACTTAGAATCGTCGTACTTAAATCCACTCATCATGCTGCTACTAGCCTTAGGACATTGATTTCATGGCTGAGTGATATTCCATTGTACAAAAGGACCACAACTTCTTTATCCATTTTTCTCTTTCCTGGGATATTTAAGTTGGAATGAAGTGGAGGTCCTTGTCAACAGAGCAGCCCTAAACTTTGGGGTGCTTGTGTCTTGCTGATTTTTCATTTTCCCAATTTATACCCCCATGAGTGGAAGTGCCCTATGCTCTCTAAGTTGTGTTTTTTAGATGTTTCAGGACTCACCGTACACTTCATCAGAGTGGCTGTTGGCAATTTCCATCCCACCCATCAGTGTAGCAAGGCTCCCATTTCTCCATAGCCTGTCCTGCATTTCTGGTTTGGACCCTTTTTTCAGCATGGCCCTTTTGACCAATGGGATGCGAGACTTCTTTGTAGCGCTGATTTGCCTTTCCAGGTTGCTTGGTTGGCCAAAAAGGGCGTATGCGTTTTTTCCTGAATATATTCAGGAAAAAACGCATACGCCCTTTTTGGCCAAGGGCATCATTGTCAACGTTTTGCCGCTTTTCATGTGCTTTAAAGGCGATTCGAATCTACCTCCTGAAATCTGTTTCCTGCAATTCTGCCTTGATTTCAAATCCTCTTCGTTGCCTTCCCTCAATATATTTCTGGACGAGAGTTATCATTTATAACTCTACAGGTTTGTGAATTGCAGTGCCCTGAGCCTCCATTTTACAACTCGTGATTTTGGGAGCTGGCCGCAAAAGCGCAGGATGGCTTCAGGCCCTGTTCTGGTTCCGGGGGGCGGGATGAGCCTGTTGTTAATTCTTCTTCCTGATGGGAAAATAGAGTGACCTGTGCCTTTCCCAACACCAAGAGCCAGTCTCTCATTGGTTACCCGTCTTCCCGTTCATCGTCAGGAAAAATGGCAACCTGTACGGAACAGGAGGTTAAAGGTGCTGATGCTCCAAGGAGGGAGATTGCTAGTAAATCGGCTGGAATGGCGAACACGGGCACAAGGAGATGAGAAATGAGGTGCGTTTTAGAAACCTTTCCCCATCACACGGTGTACCATCTTCTGGGTTACTCATGCATGTTTTCGATGTAGGAAGATGCCCTTGAACCTGGAGATTTGGGACCCATGCGATGGGTACCACGCAGTATTACTTTAAATGGTCTGCGTTTGCTCACCCAACCTCACCAAACCTCTCAGCCCCAAGAGTGTCTACCCTTAGGTCTCATCCAGCTGTGGGTCTAGATATGGTCAATCCAGGTTGCATCACAGCCCCTGAACGCATTGTGTAAGAATGTCTCTCTCTTTCACTGCCTTTCTTTCATGGGTTTTCCGAAGTAATTTATTTTCATAATGGGGTTTAGCTGCTTTTCACTGCTGTGTTTATGCCGCTTTACACCCACTTGACACACTAACAGAGAGATATCAATACATAGGTTTTAAGATTATTACTAGTCAGATATATTCTTGTGCGGTGAATAGGGCGTGTTGAGTCCAGTTCTCTGAGCAAGGAGTAGGTCTTGTCTATTACATATTGGGTTTATGGAACGGTATCTGAGCTAATTTGAAACCCTTGTTTTATGTATCACCCCACCTCACCTTTCCCGTTAAGCAGCCATAGTGTGTTTTCTGCATGTGTGACTCTGTTCTGTTTTGTAATTCAGTTCATGTGTAACGGCTTTTACATTCCCTCTATCAGTGATACCTTATGAGAAGTGTCCTTTTCTGTGTGACTTATTTCACTTAGAATCGTCGTACCTAAATCCACTCATCATGCTGCTACTAGCCTTAGGACATTGATTTCATGGCTGAGTGATATTCCATTGTACATAAGGAACACAACTTCTTTACCCATTTTTCTCTTTCCTGGGATATTTAAGGTGGAATGAAGTGGAGGTCCTTGTCAACAGAGCAGCCCTAAACTTTGGGGTGCTTGTGTCTTGCTGATTTTTCATTTTCCCAATTTATACCCCCATGAGTGGAAGTGCCCTATGCTCTCTAAGCTGTGTTTTTTAGATGTTTCAGGACTCACCGTACACTTCTCCAGAGTGGCTGTTGGCAATTTACATCCCGCCCATCAGTGTAGCAAGGCTCCCATTTCTCCATGGCCTGTCCTGCATTTCTGGTTTTGACACATTTTTCAGCATGGCCCTTTTGACCGATGGGAAGCGAGACTTCTTTGTAGCGCTGATTTGCCTTTCCAGGTTGCTTGGTTGGCCAAAAAGGGCGTATGCGTTTTTTCCTGAATATATTCAGGAAAAAACGCATACGCCCTTTTTGGCCAAGGGCATCATTGTCAACGTTTTGCCGCTTTTCATGTGCTTTAAAGGCGATTCGAATCTACCTCCTGAAATCTGTTTCCTGCAATTCTGCCTTGATTTCAAATCCTCTTCGTTGCCTTCCCTCAATATATTTGTGGACGAGAGTTATCATTTATAACTCTGCAGGTTTGTGAATTGCAGTGCCCTGAGCCTCCATTTTACTAATCGTGTTTTTGGGAGCTGGCCGCAAAAGCGCAGGATGGCTTCAGGCCCTGTTCTGGTTCCGGGGGGCGGGATGAGCCTGTGGTTAATTCTTCTTCCTGATGGGAAAACAGAGTGACCTGTGCCTTTCCCAACACCAAGAGCCAGTCTCTCATTGGTTCCCCGTCTTCCCGTTCATCGTCAGGAAAAATGGCAACCTGTACGGAACAGGAGGTTAAAGGTGCTGATGCTCCAAGTAGGGAGATTGCTAGTAAAGCGGCTGGAATGGCGAACCCGGGCACAAGGAGATGAGAAATGAGGTGCGTTTTGGAAACCGTTCCCCATCACACGGTGTACCATCTTCTGGGTTTCTCATGCACGTTTTCGATGTAGGAAGATGCCCTTGAACCTGGAGATTTGGGACCCATGCGATGGGTACCACGCAGTATTACTTTAAAAGGTCTGCGTTTGCTCACCCAACCTCACCAAACCTCTCAGCCCCAAGAGTGTCTACCCTTAGGTCTCATCCAGCTGTGGGTCTAGATATGGTCAATCCAGGTTGCATCACAGCCCCTGAACGCATTGTGTAAGAATGTCTCTCTCTTTCACTGTCTTTCTTTCATGGGTTTTTCAAAGTAATTTATTTTCATAATGGGGTTTATCTGCTTTTCACTGCTGTGTTTATGCCGCTTTACACCCACTTGACACACTAACAGAGAGATATCAATACATAGGTTTTAAGATTATTACTAGTCAGATATATTCTTGTGCGGTGAATAGGGCGTGTTGAGTCCAGTTCTCTGAGCAAGGAGTAGGTCTTGTCTATTACATATTGGGTTTATGGAACGGTATCTGAGCTAATTTGAAACCCTTGTTTTATGTATCACCCCACCTCACCTTTCCCGTTAAGCAGCCATAGTGTGTTTTCTGCATGTGTGACTCTGTTCTGTTTTGTAATTCAGTTCATGTGTAACGGTTTTTACCTTCCCTCTATAAGTGATACCTTATGAGAAGTGTCCTTTTCTGTGTGACTTATTTCACTTAGAATCGTCGTACTTAAATCCACTCATCATGCTGCTACTAGCCTTAGGACATTGATTTCATGGCTGAGTGATATTCCATTGTACATAAGGAACACAACTTCTTTACCCATTTTTCTCTTTCCTGGGATATTTAAGGTGGAATGAAGTGGAGGTCCTTGTCAACAGAGCAGCCCTAAACTTTGGGGTGCTTGTGTCTTGCTGATTTTTCATTTTCCCAATTTATACCCCCATGAGTGGAAGTGCCCTATGATCTCTAAGCTGTGTTTTTTAGATGTTTCAGGACTCACCGTACACTTCTCCAGAGTGGCTGTTGGCAATTTCCATCCTGCCCATCAGTGTAGCAAGGCTCCCATTTCTCCATGGCCTGTCCTGCATTTCTGGTTTTGACACTTTTTTCAGCATGGCCCTTTTGACCGATGGGATGCGAGACTTCTTTGTAGCGCTGATTTGCCTTTCCAGGTTGCTTGGTTGGCCAAAAAGGGCGTATGCGTTTTTTCCTGAATATATTCAGGAAAAAACGCATACGCCCTTTTTGGCCAAGGGCATCATTGTCAACGTTTTGCCGCTTTTCATGTGCTTTAAAGGCGATTCGAATCTACCTCCTGAAATCTGTTTCCTGCAATTCTGCCTTGATTTCAAATCCTCTTCGTTGCCTTCCCTCAATATATTTCTGGACGAGAGTTATCATTTATAACTCTACAGGTTTGTGAATTGCAGTGCCCTGAGCCTCCATTTTACAACTCGTGATTTTGGGAGCTGGCCGCAAAAGCGCAGGATGGCTTCAGGCCCTGTTCTGGTTCCGGGGGGCGGGATGAGCCTGTTGTTAATTCTTCTTCCTGATGGGAAAATAGAGTGACCTGTGCCTTTCCCAACACCAAGAGCCAGTCTCTCATTGGTTACCCGTCTTCCCGTTCATCGTCAGGAAAAATTGCAACCTGTACGGAACAGGAAGTTAAAGGTGCTGATGCTCCAAGGAGGGAGATTGCTAGTAAATCGGCTGGAATGGCGAACACGGGCACAAGGAGATGAGAAATGAGGTGCGTTTTAGAAACCTTTCCCCATCACACGGTGTACCATCTTCTGGGTTTCTCATGCATGTTTTCGATGTAGGAAGATGCCCTTGAACCTGGAGATTTGGGACCCATGCGATGGGTACCACGCAGTATTACTTTAAATGGTCTGCGTTTGCTCACCCAACCTCACCAAACCTCTCAGCCCCAAGAGTGTCTACATTTAGGTCTCATCCAGCTGTGGGTCTAGATATGGTCAATCCAGGTTGCATCACAGCCCCTGAACGCATTGTGTAAGAATGTCTCTCTCTTTCACTGCCTTTCTTTCATGGGTTTTCCAAAGTAATTTATTTTCATAATGGGGTTTAGCTGCTTTTCACTGCTGTGTTTATGCCGCTTTACACCCACTTGACACACTAACAGAGAGATATCAATACATAGGTTTTAAGATTATTACTAGTCAGATATATTCTTGTGCGGTGAATAGGGCGTGTTGAGTCCAGTTCTCTGAGCAAGGAGTAGGTCTTGTCTATTACATATTGGGTTTATGGAACGGTATCTGAGCTAATTTGAAACCCTTGTTTTATGTATCACCCCACCTCACCTTTCCCGTTAAGCAGCCATAGTGTGTTTTCTGCATGTGTGACTCTGTTCTGTTTTGTAATTCAGTTCATGTGTAACGGTTTTTACATTCCCTCTATCAGTGATACCTTATGAGAAGTGTCCTTTTCTGTGTGACTTATTTCACTTAGAATCGTCGTACCTAAATCCACTCATCATGCTGCTACTAGCCTTAGGACATTGATTTCATGGCTGAGTGATATTCCATTGTACATAAGGAACACAACTTCTTTACCCATTTTTCTCTTTCCTGGGATATTTAAGGTGGAATGAAGTGGAGGTCCTTGTCAACAGAGCAGCCCTAAACTTTGGGGTGCTTGTGTCTTGCTGATTTTTCATTTTCCCAATTTATACCCCCATGAGTGGAAGTGCCCTATGCTCTCTAAGCTGTGTTTTTTAGATGTTTCAGGACTCACCGTACACTTCTCCAGAGTGGCTGTTGGCAATTTACATCCCGCCCATCAGTGTAGCAAGGCTCCCATTTCTCCATGGCCTGTCCTGCATTTCTGGTTTTGACACATTTTTCAGCATGGCCCTTTTGACCGATGGGAAGCGAGACTTCTTTGTAGCGCTGATTTGCCTTTCCAGGTTGCTTGGTTGGCCAAAAAGGGCGTATGCGTTTTTTCCTGAATATATTCAGGAAAAAACGCATACGCCCTTTTTGGCCAAGGGCATCATTGTCAACGTTTTGCCGCTTTTCATGTGCTTTAAAGGCGATTCGAATCTACCTCCTGAAATCTCTTTCCTGCAATTCTGCCTTGATTTCAAATCCTCTTCGTTGCCTTCCCTCAATATATTTGTGGACGAGAGTTATCATTTATAACTCTGCAGGTTTGTGAATTGCAGTGCCCTGAGCCTCCATTTTACTACTCGTGTTTTTGGGAGCTGGCCGCAAAAGCGCAGGATGGCTTCAGGCCCTGTTCTGGTTCCGGGGGGCGGGATGAGCCTGTGGTTAATTCTTCTTCCTGATGGGAAAACAGAGTGACCTGTGCCTTTCCCAACACCAAGAGCCAGTCTCTCATTGGTTCCCCGTCTTCCCGTTCATCCTCAGGAAAAATTGCAACCTGTACGGAACAGGAGGTTAAAGGTGCTGATGCTCCAAGTAGGGAGATTGCTAGTAAAGCGGCTGGAATGGCGAACCCGGGCACAAGGAGATGAGAAATGAGGTGCGTTTTAGAAACCTTTCCCCATCACACGGTGTACCATCTTCTGGGTTTCTCATGCATGGTTTCGATGTAGGAAGATGCCCTTGAACCTGGAGATTTGGGACCCATGCGATGGGTACCACGCAGTATTACTTTAAATGGTCTGCGTTTGCTCACCCAACCTCACCAAACCTCTCAGCCCCAAGAGTGTCTACCCTTAGGTCTCATCCAGCTGTGGGTCTAGATATGGTCAATCCAGGTTGCATCACAGCCCCTGAACGCATTGTGTAAGAATGTCTCTCTCTTTCACTGCCTTTCTTTCATGGGTTTTCCAAAGTAATTTATTTTCATAATGGGGTTTAGCTGCTTTTCACTGCTGTGTTTATGCCGCTTTACACCCACTTGACACACTAACAGAGAGATATCAATACATAGGTTTTAAGATTATTACTAGTCAGATATATTCTTGTGCGGTGAATAGGGCGTGTTGAGTCCAGTTCTCTGAGCAAGGAGTAGGTCTTGTCTATTACATATTGGGTTTATGGAACGGTATCTGAGCTAATTTGAAACCCTTGTTTTATGTATCACCCCACCTCACCTTTCCCGTTAAGCAGCCATAGTGTGTTTTCTGCATGTGTGACTCTGTTCTGTTTTGTAATTCAGTTCATGTGTAACGGTTTTTACATTCCCTCTATCAGTGATACCTTATGAGAAGTGTCCTTTTCTGTGTGACTTATTTCACTTAGAATCGTTGTACCTAAATCCACTCATCATGCTGCTACTAGCCTTAGGACATTGATTTCATGGCTGAGTGATATTCCATTGTACATAAGGAACACAACTTCTTTACCCATTTTTCTCTTTCCTGGGATATTTAAGGTGGAATGAAGTGGAGGTCCTTGTCAACAGAGCAGCCCTAAACTTTGGGGTGCTTGTGTCTTGCTGATTTTTCATTTTCCCAATTTATACCCCCATGAGTGGAAGTGCCCTATGCTCTCTAAGCTGTGTTTTTTAGATGTTTCAGGACTCACCGTACACTTCTCCAGAGTGGCTGTTGGCAATTTACATCCCGCCCATCAGTGTAGCAAGGCTCCCATTTCTCCATGGCCTGTCCTGCATTTCTGGTTTTGACACTTTTTTCAGCATGGCCCTTTTGACCGATGGGATGCGAGACTTCTTTGTAGCGCTGATTTGCCTTTCCAGGTTGCTTGGTTGGCCAAAAAGGGCGTATGCGTTTTTTCCTGAATATATTCAGGAAAAAACGCATACGCCCTTTTTGGCCAAGGGCATCATTGTCAACGTTTTGCCGCTTTTCATGTGCTTTAAAGGCGATTCGAATCTACCTCCTGAAATCTCTTTCCTGCAATTCTGCCTTGATTTCAAATCCTCTTCGTTGCCTTCCCTCAATATATTTGTGGACGAGAGTTATCATTTATAACTCTGCAGGTTTGTGAATTGCAGTGCCCTGAGCCTCCATTTTACAACTCGTGTTTTTGGGAGCTGGCCGCAAAAGCGCAGGATGGCTTCAGGCCCTGTTCTGGTTCCGGGGGGCGGGATGAGCCTGTAGTTAATTCTTCTTCCTGATGGGAAAATAGAGTGACCTGTGCCTTTCCCAACACCAAGAGCCAGTCTCTCATTGGTTCCCCATCTTCCCGTTCATCGTCAGGAAAAATGGCAACCTGTACGGAACAGGAAGTTAAAGGTGCTGATGCTCCAAGGAGGGAGATTGCTAGTAAAGCGGCTGGAATGGCGAACCCGGGCACAAGGAGATGAGAAATGAGGTGCGTTTTAGAAACCTTTCCCCATCACACGGTGTACCATCTTCTGGGTTTCTCATGCATGTTTTCGATGTAGGAAGATGCCCTTGAACCTGGAGATTTGGGACCCATGAGATGGGTACCATGCAGTATTACTTTAAATGGTCTGCGTTTGCTCACCCAACTTCACCAAACCTCTCAGCCACAATAGTGTCCACCCTTAGGTCTCATCCAGCTGTGGGTCTAGATATGGTCAATCCAGGTTGCATCACAGCCCCTGAACGCATTGTGTAAGAATGTCTCTCTCTTTCACTGTCTTTCTTTCATGGGTTTTTCAAAGTAATTTATTTTCGTAATGCAGTTTAGCTGCTTTTCACTGCTGTGTTTATGCCGCTTTACACCCACTTGACACACTAACAGAGAGATATCAATACATAGGTTTTAAGATTATTACTAGTCAGATATATTCTTGTGCGGTGAATAGGGCGTGTTGAGTCCAGTTCTCTGAGCAAGGAATAGGTCTTGTCTATTACATATTGGGTTTATGGAACGGTATCTGAGCTAATTTGAAACCCTTGTTTTATGTATCACCCCACCTCACCTTTCCCGTTAAGCAGCCATAGTGTGTTTTCTGCATGTGTGACTCTGACTCTGTTCTGTTTTGTAATTCAGTTCATGTGTAACGGTTTTTACATTCCCTCTATCAGTGATACCTTATGAGAAGTGTCCTTTTCTGTGTGACTTATTTCACTTAGAATCGTCGTACCTAAATCCACTCATCATGCTGCTACTAGCCTTAGGACATTGATTTCATGGCTGAGTGATATTCCATTGTACATAAGGAACACAACTTCTTTACCCATTTTTCTCTTTCCTGGGATATTTAAGGTGGAATGAAGTGGAGGTCCTTGTCAACAGAGCAGCCCTAAACTTTGGGGTGCTTGTGTCTTGCTGATTTTTCATTTTCCCAATTTATACCCCCATGAGTGGAAGTGCCCTATGATCTCTAAGCTGTGTTTTTTAGATGTTTCAGGACTCACCGTACACTTCTCCAGAGTGGCTGTTGGCAATTTCCATCCTGCCCATCAGTGTAGCAAGGCTCCCATTTCTCCATGGCCTGTCCTGCATTTCTGGTTTTGACACTTTTTTCAGCATGGCCCTTTTGACCGATGGGATGCGAGACTTCTTTGTAGCGCTGATTTGCCTTTCCAGGTTGCTTGGTTGGCCAAAAAGGGCGTATGCGTTTTTTCCTGAATATATTCAGGAAAAAACGCATACGCCCTTTTTGGCCAAGGGCATCATTGTCAACGTTTTGCCGCTTTTCATGTGCTTTAAAGGCGATTCGAATCTACCTCCTGAAATCTCTTTCCTGCAATTCTGCCTTGATTTCAAATCCTCTTCGTTGCCTTCCCTCAATATATTTGTGGACGAGAGTTATCATTTATAACTCTGCAGGTTTGTGAATTGCAGTGCCCTGAGCCTCCATTTTACTACTCGTGTTTTTGGGAGCTGGCCGCAAAAGCGCAGGATGGCTTCAGGCCCTGTTCTGGTTCCGGGGGGCGGGATGAGCCTGTGGTTAATTCTTCTTCCTGATGGGAAAACAGAGTGACCTGTGCCTTTCCCAACACCAAGAGCCAGTCTCTCATTGGTTCCCCGTCTTCCCGTTCATCGTCAGGAAAAATGGCAACCTGTACGGAACAGGAGGTTAAAGGTGCTGATGCTCCAAGTAGGGAGATTGCTAGTAAAGCGGCTGGAATGGCGAACCCGGGCACAAGGAGATGAGAAATGAGGTGCGTTTTGGAAACCGTTCCCCATCACACGGTGTACCATCTTCTGGGTTTCTCATGCACGTTTTCGATGTAGGAAGATGCCCTTGAACCTGGAGATTTGGGACCCATGCGATGGGTACCACGCAGTATTACTTTAAAGGGTGTGCGTTTGCTCACCCAACCTCACCAAACCTCTCAGCCCCAAGAGTGTCTACCCTTAGGTCTCATCCAGCTGTGGGTCTAGATATGGTCAATCCAGGTTGCATCACAGCCCCTGAACGCATTGTGTAAGAATGTCTCTCTCTTTCACTGTCTTTCTTTCATGGGTTTTTCAAAGTAATTTATTTTCATAATGGGGTTTAGCGGCTTTTCACTGCTGTGTTTATGCCGCTTTACACCCACTTGACACGCTAACAGAGAGATATCAATACATAGGTTTTAAGATTATTACTAGTCAGATATATTCTTGTGCGGTGAATAGGGCGTGTTGAGTCCAGTTCTCTGAGCAAGGAGTAGGTCTTGTCTATTACATATTGGGTTTATGGAACGGTATCTGAGCTAATTTGAAACCCTTGTTTTATGTATCACCCCACCTCACCTTTCCCGTTAAGCAGCCATAGTGTGTTTTCTGCATGTGTGACTCTGTTCTGTTTTGTAATTCAGTTCATGTGTAACGGTTTTTACATTCCCTCTCTCAGTGATACCTTATGAGAAGTGTCCTTTTCTGTGTGACTTATTTCACTTAGAATCGTCGTACCTAAATCCACTCATCATGCTGCTACTAGCCTTAGGACATTGATTTCATGGCTGAGTGATATTCCATTGTACATAAGGAACACAACTTCTTTACCCATTTTTCTCTTTCCTGGGATATTTAAGGTGGAATGAAGTGGAGGTCCTTGTCAACAGAGCAGCCCTAAACTTTGGGGTGCTTGTGTCTTGCTGATTTTTCATTTTCCCAATTTATACCCCCATGAGTGGAAGTGCCCTATGCTCTCTAAGCTGTGTTTTTTAGATGTTTCAGGACTCACCGTACACTTCTCCAGAGTGGCTGTTGGCAATTTACATCCCGCCCATCAGTGTAGCAAGGCTCCCATTTCTCCATGGCCTGTCCTGCATTTCTGGTTTTGACACTTTTTTCAGCATGGCCCTTTTGACCGATGGGATGCGAGACTTCTTTGTAGCGCTGATTTGCCTTTCCAGGTTGCTTGGTTGGCCAAAAAGGGCGTATGCGTTTTTTCCTGAATATATTCAGGAAAAAACGCATACGCCCTTTTTGGCCAAGGGCATCATTGTCAACGTTTTGCCGCTTTTCATGTGCTTTAAAGGCGATTCGAATCTACCTCCTGAAATCTGTTTCCTGCAATTCTGCCTTGATTTCAAATCCTCTTCGTTGCCTTCCCTCAATATATTTGTGGACGAGAGTTATCATTTATAACTCTGCAGGTTTGTGAATTGCAGTGCCCTGAGCCTCCATTTTACTACTCGTGTTTTTGGGAGCTGGCCGCAAAAGCGCAGGATGGCTTCAGGCCCTGTTCTGGTTCCGGGGGGCGGGATGAGCCTGTGGTTAATTCTTCTTCCTGATGGGAAAACAGAGTGACCTGTGCCTTTCCCAACACCAAGAGCCAGTCTCTCATTGGTTCCCCGTCTTCCCGTTCATCATCAGGAAAAATGGCAACCTGTACGGAACAGGAGGTTAAAGGTGCTGATGCTCCAAGTAGGGAGATTGCTAGTAAAGCGGCTGGAATGGCGAACCCGGGCACAAGGAGATGAGAAATGAGGTGCGTTTTGGAAACCGTTCCCCATCACACGGTGTACCATCTTCTGGGTTTCTCATGCACGTTTTCGATGTAAGAAGATGCCCTTTAACCTGGAGATTTGGGACCCATGCGATGGGTACCACGCAGTATTACTTTAAAGGGTCTGCGTTTGCTCACCCAACCTCACCAAACCTCTCAGCCCCAAGAGTGTCTACCCTTAGGTCTCATCCAGCTGTGGGTCTAGATATGGTCAATCCAGGTTGCATCACAGCCCCTGAACGCATTGTGTAAGAATGTCTCTCTCTTTCACTGTCTTTCTTTCATGGGTTTTTCAAAGTAATTTATTTTCATAATGGGGTTTAGCGGCTTTTCACTGCTGTGTTTATGCCGCTTTACAGCCACTTGACACACTAACAGAGAGATATCAATACATAGGTTTTAAGATTATTACTAGTCAGATATATTCTTGTGCGGTGAATAGGGCGTGTTGAGTCCAGTTCTCTGAGCAAGGAGTAGGTCTTGTCTATTACATATTGGGTTTATGGAACGGTATCTGAGCTAATTTGAAACCCTTGTTTTATGTATCACCCCACCTCCCCTTTCCCGTTAAGCAGCCATAGTGTGTTTTCTGCATGTGTGACTCTGTTCTGTTTTGTAATTCAGTTCAAGTGTAACGGTTTTTACATTCCCTCGATCAGTGATACCTTATGAGAAGTGTCCTTTTCTGTGTGACTTATTTCACTTAGAATCGTCGTACCTAAATCCACTCATCATGCTGCTACTAGCCTTAGGACATTGATTTCATGGCTGAGTGATATTCCATTGTACATAAGGAACACAACTTCTTTACCCATTTTTCTCTTTCCTGGGATATTTAAGGTGGAATGAAGTGGAGGTCCTTGTCAACAGAGCAGCCCTAAACTTTGGGGTGCTTGTGTCTTGCTGATTTTTCATTTTCCCAATTTATACCCCCATGAGTGGAAGTGCCCTATGATCTCTAAGCTGTGTTTTTTAGATGTTTCAGGACTCACCGTACACTTCTCCAGAGTGGCTGTTGGCAATTTCCATCCTGCCCATCAGTGTAGCAAGGCTCCCATTTCTCCATGGCCTGTCCTGCATTTCTGGTTTTGACACTTTTTTCAGCATGGCCCTTTTGACCGATGGGATGCGAGACTTCTTTGTAGCGCTGATTTGCCTTTCCAGGTTGCTTGGTTGGCCAAAAAGGGCGTATGCGTTTTTTCCTGAATATATTCAGGAAAAAACGCATACGCCCTTTTTGGCCAAGGGCATCATTGTCAACGTTTTGCCGCTTTTCATGTGCTTTAAAGGCGATTCGAATCTACCTCCTGAAATCTCTTTCCTGCAATTCTGCCTTGATTTCAAATCCTCTTCGTTGCCTTCCCTCAATATATTTGTGGACGAGAGTTATCATTTATAACTCTGCAGGTTTGTGAATTGCAGTGCCCTGAGCCTCCATTTTACTACTCGTGTTTTTGGGAGCTGGCCGCAAAAGCGCAGGATGGCTTCAGGCCCTGTTCTGGTTCCGGGGGGCGGGATGAGCCTGTGGTTAATTCTTCTTCCTGATGGGAAAATAGAGTGACCTGTGCCTTTCCCAACACCAAGAGCCAGTCTCTCATTGGTTCCCCGTCTTCCCGTTCATCGTCAGGAAAAATGGCAACCTGTACGGAACAGGAGGTTAAAGGTGCTGATGCTCCAAGTAGGGAGATTGCTAGTAAAGCGGCTGGAATGGCGAACCCGGGCACAAGGAGATGAGAAATGAGGTGCGTTTTGGAAACCGTTCCCCATCACACGGTGTACCATCTTCTGGGTTTCTCATGCACGTTTTCGATGTAGGAAGATGCCCTTGAACCTGGAGATTTGGGACCCATGCGATGGGTACCACGCAGTATTACTTTAAAGGGTCTGCGTTTGCTCACCCAACCTCACCAAACCTCTCAGCCCCAAGAGTGTCTACCCTTAGGTCTCATCCAGCTGTGGGTCTAGATATGGTCAATCCAGGTTGCATCACAGCCCCTGAACGCGTTGTGTAAGAATGTCTCTCTCTTTCACTGTCTTTCTTTCATGGGTTTTTCAAAGTAATTTATTTTCATAATGGGGTTTATCTGCTTTTCACTGCTGTGTTTATGCCGCTTTACACCCACTTGACACACTAACAGAGAGATATCAATACATAGGTTTTAAGATTATTACTAGTCAGATATATTCTTGTGCGGTGAATAGGGCGTGTTGAGTCCAGTTCTCTGAGCAAGGAGTAGGTCTTGTCTATTACATATTGGGTTTATGGAACGGTATCTGAGCTAATTTGAAACCCTTGTTTTATGTATCACCCCACCTCACCTTTCCCGTTAAGCAGCCATAGTGTGTTTTCTGCATGTGTGACTCTGTTCTGTTTTGTAATTCAGTTCATGTGTAACGGTTTTTACATTCCCTCTATAAGTGATACCTTATGAGAAGTGTCCTTTTCTGTGTGACTTATTTCACTTAGAATCGTCGTACTTAAATCCACTCATCATGCTGCTACTAGCCTTAGGACATTGATTTCATGGCTGAGTGATATTCCATTGTACAAAAGGACCACAACTTCTTTATCCATTTTTCTCTTTCCTGGGATATTTAAGGTGGAATGAAGTGGAGGTCCTTGTCAACAGAGCAGCCCTAAACTTTGGGGTGCTTGTGTCTTGCTGATTTTTCATTTTCCCAATTTATACCCCCATGAGTGGAAGTGCCCTATGCTCTCTAAGTTGTGTTTTTTAGATGTTTCAGGACTCACCGTACACTTCATCAGAGTGGCTGTTGGCAATTTACATCCCACCCATCAGTGTAGCAAGGCTCCCATTTCTCCATAGCCTGTCCTGCATTTCTGGTTTGGACCCTTTTTTCAGCATGGGCCTTTTGACCAATGGGATGCGAGACTTCTTTGTAGCGCTGATTTGCCTTTCCAGGTTGCTTGGTTGGCCAAAAAGGGCGTATGCGTTTTTTCCTGAATATATTCAGGAAAAAACGCATACGCCCTTTTTGGCCAAGGGCATCATTGTCAACGTTTTGCCGCTTTTCATGTGCTTTAAAGGCGATTCGAATCTACCTCCTGAAATCTGTTTCCTGCAATTCTGCCTTGATTTCAAATCCTCTTCGTTGCCTTCCCTCAATATATTTCTGGACGAGAGTTATCATTTATAACTCTACAGGTTTGTGAATTGCAGTGCCCTGAGCCTCCATTTTACAACTCGTGATTTTGGGAGCTGGCCGCAAAAGCGCAGGATGGCTTCAGGACCTGTTCTGGTTCCGGGGGGCGGGATGAGCCTGTGGTTAATTCTTCTTCCTGATGGGAAAATAGAGTGACCTGTGCCTTTCCCAACACCAAGAGCCAGTCTCTCATTGGTTCCCCGTCTTCCCGTTCATCGTCAGGAAAAATTGCAACCTGTACGGAACAGGAGGTTAAAGGTGCTGATGCTCCAAGTAGGGAGATTGCTAGTAAAGCGGCTGGAATGGCGAACCCGGGCACAAGGAGATGAGAAATGAGGTGCGTTTTAGAAACCTTTCCCCATCACACGGTGTACCATCTTCTGGGTTTCTCATGCATGGTTTCGATGTAGGAAGATGCCCTTGAACCTGGAGATTTGGGACCCATGCGATGGGTACCACGCAGTATTACTTTAAAGGGTCTGTGTTTGCTCACCCAACCTCACGAAACCTCTCAGCCCCAAGAGTGTCTACCCTTAGGTCTCATCCAGCTGTGGGGCTAGATATGGTCAATCCAGGTTGCATCACAGCCACTGAACGCATTGTGTAAGAATGTCTCTCTCTTTCACTGTCTTTCTTTCATGGGTTTTTCAAAGTAATTTATTTTCATAATGGGGTTTATCTGCTTTTCACTGCTGTGTTTATGCCGCTTTACACCCACTTGACACACTAAAAGAGAGATATCAATACATAGGTTTTAAGATTATTACTAGTCAGATATATTCTTGTGCGGTGAATAGGGCGTGTTGAGTCCAGTTCTCTGAGCAAGGAGTAGGTCTTGTCTATTACATATTGGGTTTATGGAAAGGTATCTGAGCTAATTTGAAACCCTTGTTTTATGTATCACCCCACCTCACCTTTCCCGTTAAGCAGCCATAGTGTGTTTTCTGCATGTGTGACTCTGTTCTGTTTTGTAATTCAGTTCATGTGTAACGGTTTTTACATTCCCTCTATAAGTGATACCTTATGAGAAGTGTCCTTTTCTGTGTGACTTATTTCACTTAGAATCCTCGTACCTAAATCCACTCATCATGCTGCTACTAGCCTTAGGACATTGATTTCATGGCTGAGTGATATTCCATTGTACATAAGGAACACAACTTCTTTACCCATTTTTCTCTTTCCTGGGATATTTAAGGTGGAATGAAGTGGAGGTCCTTGTCAACAGAGCAGCCCTAAACTTTGGGGTGCCTGTGTCTTGCTGAATTTTCATTTTCCCAATTTATACCCCCATGAGTGGAAGTGCCCTATGCTCTCTAAGCTGTGTTTTTTAGATGTTTCAGGACTCACCGTACACTTCTCCAGAGTGGCGGTTGGCAATTTACATCCCGCCCATCAGTGTAGCAAGGCTCCCATTTCTCCATGGCCTGTCCTGCATTTCTGGTTTTGACACTTTTTTCAGCATGGCCCTTTTGACCGATGGGATGCGAGACTTCTTTGTAGCGCTGATTTGCCTTTCCAGGTTGCTTGGTTGGCCAAAAAGGGCGTATGCGTTTTTTCCTGAATATATTCAGGAAAAAACGCATACGCCCTTTTTGGCCAAGGGCATCATTGTCAACGTTTTGCCGCTTTTCATGTGCTTTAAAGGCGATTCGAATCTACCTCCTGAAATCTGTTTCCTGCAATTCTGCCTTGATTTCAAATCCTCTTCGTTGGCTTCCCTCAATATATTTGTGGACGAGAGTTATCATTTATAACTCTGCAGGTTTGTGAATTGCAGTGCCCTGAGCCTCCATTTTACAACTCGTGTTTTTGGGAGCTGGCCGCAAAATCGCAGGATGGCTTCAGGCCCTGTTCTGGTTCCGGGGGGCGGGATGAGCCTGTGGTTAATTCTTCTTCCTGATGGGAAAATAGAGTGACCTGTGCCTTTCCCAACACGAAGAGCCAGTCTCTCATTGGTTCCCCGTCTTCCCGTTCATCGTCAGGAAAAAAGGCAACCTGTACGGAACAGGAGGTTAAAGGTGCTGATGCTCCAAGTAGGGAGATTGCTAGTAAAGCGGCTGGAATGGCGAACCCGGGCACAAGGAGATGAGAAATGAGGTGCGTTTTAGAAACCTTTCCCCATCACACGGTGTACCATCTTCTGGGTTTCTCATGCATGTTTTCGATGTAGGAAGATGCACTTGAACCTGGAGATTTGGGACCCATGCGATGGGTACCACGCAGTATTACTTTAAATGGTCTGCGTTTGCTCACCCAACCTCACCAAACCTCTCAGCCCCAAGAGTGTCTACCCTTAGGTCTCATCCAGCTGTGGGTCTAGATATGGTCAATCCAGGTTGCATCACAGCCCCTGAACGCGTTGTGTAAGAATGTCTCTCTCTTTCACTGTCTTTCTTTCATGGGTTTTTCAAAGTAATTTATTTTCATAATGGGGTTTAGCTGCTTTTCACTGCTGTGTTTATGCCGCTTTACACCCACTTGACACACTAACAGAGAGATATCAATACATAGGTTTTAAGATTATTACTAGTCAGATATATTCTTGTGCGGTGAATAGGGCGTGTTGAGTCCAGTTCTCTGAGCAAGGAGTAGGTCTTGTCTATTACATATTGGGTTTATGGAACGGTATCTGAGCTAATTTGAAACCCTTGTTTTATGTATCACCCCACCTCCCCTTTCCCGTTAAGCAGCCATAGTGTGTTTTCTGCATGTGTGACTCTGTTCTGTTTTGTAATTCAGTTCAAGTGTAACGGTTTTTACATTCCCTCTATAAGTGATACTTTATGAGAAGTGTCCTTTTCTGTGTGACTTATTTCACTTAGAATCGTCATACCTAAATCCACTCATCATGCTGCTAGTAGCCTTAGGACATTGGTTTCATGGCTGAGTGATATTCCATTGTACATAAGGACCACAACTTCTTTACCCATTTTTCTCTTTCCTGGGATATTTAAGGTGGAATGAAGTGGAGGTCCTTGTCAACAGAGCAGCCCTAAACTTTGGGGTGCTTGTGTCTTGCTGATTTTTCATTTTCCCAATTTATACCCCCATGAGTGGAAGTGCCCTATGCTCTCTAAGCTGTGTTTTTTAGATGTTTCAGGACTCACCGTACACTTCTCCAGAGTGGCTGTTGGCAATTTGCATCCCGCCCATCAGTGTAGCAAGGCTCCCATTTCTCCATGGCCTGTCCTGCATTTCTGGTTTTGACACTTTTTTCAGCATGGCCCTTTTGACCGATGGGATGCGAGACTTCTTTGTAGCGCTGATTTGCCTTTCCAGGTTGCTTGGTTGGCCAAAAAGGGCGTATGCGTTTTTTCCTGAATATATTCAGGAAAAAACGCATACGCCCTTTTTGGCCAAGGGCATCATTGTCAACGTTTTGCCGCTTTTCATGTGCTTTAAAGGCGATTCGAATCTACCTCCTGAAATCTGTTTCCTGCAATTCTGCCTTGATTTCAAATCCTCTTCGTTGCCTTCCCTCAATATATTTGTGGACGAGAGTTATCATTTATAACTCTGCAGGTTTGTGAATTGCAGTGCCCTGAGCCTCCATTTTACAACTCGTGTTTTTGGGAGCTGGCCGCAAAAGCGCAGGATGGCTTCAGGCCCTGTTCTGGTTCCGGGGGGCGGGATGAGCCTGTGGTTAATTCTTCTTCCTGATGGGAAAATAGAGTGACCTGTGCCTTTCCCAACACCAAGAGCCAGTCTCTCATTGGTTCCCCGTCTTCCCGTTCATCGTCAGGAAAAATGGCAACCTGTACGGAACAGGAAGTTAAAGGTGCTGATGCTCCAAGGAGGGAGATTGCTAGTAAAGCGGCTGGAATGGCGAACCCGGGCACAAGGAGATGAGAAATGAGGTGCGTTTTAGAAACCTTTCCCCATCACACGGTGTACCATCTTCTGGGTTTCTCATGCACGTTTTCGATGTAGGAAGATGCCCTTGAACCTGGAGATTTGGGACCCATGCGATGGGTACCACGCAGTATTACTTTAAAGGGTCTGCGTTTGCTCACCCAACCTCACCAAACCTCTCAGCCCCAAGAGTGTCCACCCTTATGTCTCATCCAGCTGTGGGTCTAGATATGTTCAATCCAGGTTGCATCACAGCCCCTGAACGCATTGTGTAAGAATGTCTCTCTCTTTCACTGTCTTTCTTTCATGGGTTTTACAAAGTAATTTATTTTCATAATGGGGTTTATCTGCTTGTCACTGCTGTGTTTATGCCGCTTTACACCCACTTGACACACTAAAAGAGAGATATCAATACATAGGTTTTAAGATTATAACTAGTCAGATATATTCTTGTGCGGTGAATAGGGCGTGTTGAGTCCAGTTCTCTGAGCAAGGAGTAGGTCTTGTCTATTACATATTGGGTTTATGGAACGGTATCTGAGCTAATTTGAAACCCTTGTTTTATGTATCACCCCACCTCCCCTTTCCCGTTAAGCAGCCATAGTGTGTTTTCTGCATGTGTGACTCTGTTCTGTTTTGTAATTCAGTTCAAGTGTAACGGTTTTTACATTCCCTCTATCAGTGATACCTTATGAGAAGTGTCCTTTTCTGTGTGACTTATTTCACTTAGAATCGTCATACCTAAATCCACTCATCATGCTGCTAGTAGCCTTAGAACATTGATTTCATGGCTGAGTGATATTCCATTGTACATAAGGACCACAACTTCTTTACCCATTTTTCTCTTTCCTGGGATATTTAAGGTGGAATGAAGTGGAGGTCCTTGTCAACAGAGCAGCCCTAAACTTTGGGGTGCTTGTGTCTTGCTGATTTTTAATTTTCCCAATTTATACCCCCATGAGTGGAAGTGCCCTATGCTCTCTAAGCTGTGTTTTTTAGATGTTTCAGGACTCACCGTACACTTCTCCAGAGTGGCTGTTGGCAATTTACATCCCGCCCATCAGTGTAGCAAGGCTCCCATTTCTCCATGGCCTGTCCTGCATTTCTGGTTTTGACACTTTTTTCAGCATGGCCCTTTTGACCGATGGGATGCGAGACTTCTTTGTAGCGCTGATTTGCCTTTCCAGGTTGCTTGGTTGGCCAAAAAGGGCGTATGCGTTTTTTCCTGAATATATTCAGGAAAAAACGCATACGCCCTTTTTGGCCAAGGGCATCATTGTCAACGTTTTGCCGCTTTTCATGTGCTTTAAAGGCGATTCGAATCTACCTCCTGAAATCTGTTTCCTGCAATTCTGCCTTGATTTCAAATCCTCTTCGTTGCCTTCCCTCAATATATTTGTGGACGAGAGTTATCATTTATAACTCTGCAGGTTTGTGAATTGCAGTGCCCTGAGCCTCCATTTTACTACTCGTGTTTTTGGGAGCTGGCCGCAAAAGCGCAGGATGGCTTCAGGCCCTGTTCTGGTTCCGGGGGGCGGGATGAGCCTGTGGTTAATTCTTCTTCCTGATGGGAAAACAGAGTGACCTGTGCCTTTCCCAACACCAAGAGCCAGTCTCTCATTGGTTCCCCGTCTTCCCGTTCATCATCAGGAAAAATGGCAACCTGTACGGAACAGGAGGTTAAAGGTGCTGATGCTCCAAGTAGGGAGATTGCTAGTAAAGCGGCTGGAATGGCGAACCCGGGCACAAGGAGATGAGAAATGAGGTGCGTTTTGGAAACCGTTCCCCATCACACGGTGTACCATCTTCTGGGTTTCTCATGCACGTTTTCGATGTAAGAAGATGCCCTTTAACCTGGAGATTTGGGACCCATGCGATGGGTACCACGCAGTATTACTTTAAAGGGTCTGCGTTTGCTCACCCAACCTCACCAAACCTCTCAGCCCCAAGAGTGTCTACCCTTAGGTCTCATCCAGCTGTGGGTCTAGATATGGTCAATCCAGGTTGCATCACAGCCCCTGAACGCATTGTGTAAGAATGTCTCTCTCTTTCACTGTCTTTCTTTCATGGGTTTTTCAAAGTAATTTATTTTCATAATGGGGTTTAGCGGCTTTTCACTGCTGTGTTTATGCCGCTTTACACCCACTTGACACACTAACAGAGAGATATCAATACATAGGTTTTAAGATTATTACTAGTCAGATATATTCTTGTGCGGTGAATAGGGCGTGTTGAGTCCAGTTCTCTGAGCAAGGAGTAGGTCTTGTCTATTACATATTGGGTTTATGGAACGGTATCTGAGCTAATTTGAAACCCTTGGTTTATGTATCACCCCACCTCCCCTTTCCCGTTAAGCAGCCATAGTGTGTTTTCTGCATGTGTGACTCTGTTCTGTTTTGTAATTCAGTTCAAGTGTAACGGTTTTTACATTCCCTCGATCAGTGATACCTTATGAGAAGTGTCCTTTTCTGTGTGACTTATTTCACTTAGAATCGTCGTACCTAAATCCACTCATCATGCTGCTACTAGCCTTAGGACATTGATTTCATGGCTGAGTGATATTCCATTGTACATAAGGAACACAACTTCTTTACCCATTTTTCTCTTTCCTGGGATATTTAAGGTGGAATGAAGTGGAGGTCCTTGTCAACAGAGCAGCCCTAAACTTTGGGGTGCTTGTGTCTTGCTGATTTTTCATTTTCCCAATTTATACCCCCATGAGTGGAAGTGCCCTATGATCTCTAAGCTGTGTTTTTTAGATGTTTCAGGACTCACCGTACACTTCTCCAGAGTGGCTGTTGGCAATTTCCATCCTGCCCATCAGTGTAGCAAGGCTCCCATTTCTCCATGGCCTGTCCTGCATTTCTGGTTTTGACACTTTTTTCAGCATGGCCCTTTTGACCGATGGGATGCGAGACTTCTTTGTAGCGCTGATTTGCCTTTCCAGGTTGCTTGGTTGGCCAAAAAGGGCGTATGCGTTTTTTCCTGAATATATTCAGGAAAAAACGCATACGCCCTTTTTGGCCAAGGGCATCATTGTCAACGTTTTGCCGCTTTTCATGTGCTTTAAAGGCGATTCGAATCTACCTCCTGAAATCTCTTTCCTGCAATTCTGCCTTGATTTCAAATCCTCTTCGTTGCCTTCCCTCAATATATTTGTGGACGAGAGTTATCATTTATAACTCTGCAGGTTTGTGAATTGCAGTGCCCTGAGCCTCCATTTTACTACTCGTGTTTTTGGGAGCTGGCCGCAAAAGCGCAGGATGGCTTCAGGCCCTGTTCTGGTTCCGGGGGGCGGGATGAGCCTGTGGTTAATTCTTCTTCCTGATGGGAAAATAGAGTGACCTGTGCCTTTCCCAACACCAAGAGCCAGTCTCTCATTGGTTCCCCGTCTTCCCGTTCATCGTCAGGAAAAATGGCAACCTGTACGGAACAGGAGGTTAAAGGTGCTGATGCTCCAAGTAGGGAGATTGCTAGTAAAGCGGCTGGAATGGCGAACCCGGGCACAAGGAGATGAGAAATGAGGTGCGTTTTGGAAACCGTTCCCCATCACACGGTGTACCATCTTCTGGGTTTCTCATGCACGTTTTCGATGTAGGAAGATGCCCTTGAACCTGGAGATTTGGGACCCATGCGATGGGTACCACGCAGTATTACTTTAAAGGGTCTGCGTTTGCTCACCCAACCTCACCAAACCTCTCAGCCCCAAGAGTGTCTACCCTTAGGTCTCATCCAGCTGTGGGTCTAGATATGGTCAATCCAGGTTGCATCACAGCCCCTGAACGCGTTGTGTAAGAATGTCTCTCTCTTTCACTGTCTTTCTTTCATGGGTTTTTCAAAGTAATTTATTTTCATAATGGGGTTTATCTGCTTTTCACTGCTGTGTTTATGCCGCTTTACAACCACTTGACACACTAACAGAGAGATATCAATACATAGGTTTTAAGATTATTACTAGTCAGATATATTCTTGTGCGGTGAATAGGGCGTGTTGAGTCCAGTTCTCTGAGCAAGGAGTAGGTCTTGTCTATTACATATTGGGTTTATGGAACGGTATCTGAGCTAATTTGAAACCCTTGTTTTATGTATCACCCCACCTCACCTTTCCCGTTAAGCAGCCATAGTGTGTTTTCTGCATGTGTGACTCTGTTCTGTTTTGTAATTCAGTTCATGTGTAACGGTTTTTACATTCCCTCTATAAGTGATACCTTATGAGAAGTGTCCTTTTCTGTGTGACTTATTTCACTTAGAATCGTCGTACTTAAATCCACTCATCATGCTGCTACTAGCCTTAGGACATTGATTTCATGGCTGAGTGATATTCCATTGTACAAAAGGACCACAACTTCTTTATCCATTTTTCTCTTTCCTGGGATATTTAAGGTGGAATGAAGTGGAGGTCCTTGTCAACAGAGCAGCCCTAAACTTTGGGGTGCTTGTGTCTTGCTGATTTTTCATTTTCCCAATTTATACCCCCATGAGTGGAAGTGCCCTATGCTCTCTAAGTTGTGTTTTTTAGATGTTTCAGGACTCACCGTACACTTCATCAGAGTGGCTGTTGGCAATTTACATCCCACCCATCAGTGTAGCAAGGCTCCCATTTCTCCATAGCCTGTCCTGCATTTCTGGTTTGGACCCTTTTTTCAGCATGGGCCTTTTGACCAATGGGATGCGAGACTTCTTTGTAGCGCTGATTTGCCTTTCCAGGTTGCTTGGTTGGCCAAAAAGGGCGTATGCGTTTTTTCCTGAATATATTCAGGAAAAAACGCATACGCCCTTTTTGGCCAAGGGCATCATTGTCAACGTTTTGCCGCTTTTCATGTGCTTTAAAGGCGATTCGAATCTACCTCCTGAAATCTGTTTCCTGCAATTCTGCCTTGATTTCAAATCCTCTTCGTTGCCTTCCCTCAATATATTTCTGGACGAGAGTTATCATTTATAACTCTACAGGTTTGTGAATTGCAGTGCCCTGAGCCTCCATTTTACAACTCGTGATTTTGGGAGCTGGCCGCAAAAGCGCAGGATGGCTTCAGGACCTGTTCTGGTTCCGGGGGGCGGGATGAGCCTGTGGTTAATTCTTCTTCCTGATGGGAAAATAGAGTGACCTGTGCCTTTCCCAACACCAAGAGCCAGTCTCTCATTGGTTCCCCGTCTTCCCGTTCATCGTCAGGAAAAATTGCAACCTGTACGGAACAGGAGGTTAAAGGTGCTGATGCTCCAAGTAGGGAGATTGCTAGTAAAGCGGCTGGAATGGCGAACCCGGGCACAAGGAGATGAGAAATGAGGTGCGTTTTAGAAACCTTTCCCCATCACACGGTGTACCATCTTCTGGGTTTCTCATGCATGGTTTCGATGTAGGAAGATGCCCTTGAACCTGGAGATTTGGGACCCATGCGATGGGTACCACGCAGTATTACTTTAAAGGGTCTGTGTTTGCTCACCCAACCTCACGAAACCTCTCAGCCCCAAGAGTGTCTACCCTTAGGTCTCATCCAGCTGTGGGGCTAGATATGGTCAATCCAGGTTGCATCACAGCCACTGAACGCATTGTGTAAGAATGTCTCTCTCTTTCACTGTCTTTCTTTCATGGGTTTTTCAAAGTAATTTATTTTCATAATGGGGTTTATCTGCTTTTCACTGCTGTGTTTATGCCGCTTTACACCCACTTGACACACTAAAAGAGAGATATCAATACATAGGTTTTAAGATTATTACTAGTCAGATATATTCTTGTGCGGTGAATAGGGCGTGTTGAGTCCAGTTCTCTGAGCAAGGAGTAGGTCTTGTCTATTACATATTGGGTTTATGGAAAGGTATCTGAGCTAATTTGAAACCCTTGTTTTATGTATCACCCCACCTCACCTTTCCCGTTAAGCAGCCATAGTGTGTTTTCTGCATGTGTGACTCTGTTCTGTTTTGTAATTCAGTTCATGTGTAACGGTTTTTACATTCCCTCTATAAGTGATACCTTATGAGAAGTGTCCTTTTCTGTGTGACTTATTTCACTTAGAATCCTCGTACCTAAATCCACTCATCATGCTGCTACTAGCCTTAGGACATTGATTTCATGGCTGAGTGATATTCCATTGTACATAAGGAACACAACTTCTTTACCCATTTTTCTCTTTCCTGGGATATTTAAGGTGGAATGAAGTGGAGGTCCTTGTCAACAGAGCAGCCCTAAACTTTGGGGTGCCTGTGTCTTGCTGAATTTTCATTTTCCCAATTTATACCCCCATGAGTGGAAGTGCCCTATGCTCTCTAAGCTGTGTTTTTTAGATGTTTCAGGACTCACCGTACACTTCTCCAGAGTGGCGGTTGGCAATTTACATCCCGCCCATCAGTGTAGCAAGGCTCCCATTTCTCCATGGCCTGTCCTGCATTTCTGGTTTTGACACTTTTTTCAGCATGGCCCTTTTGACCGATGGGATGCGAGACTTCTTTGTAGCGCTGATTTGCCTTTCCAGGTTGCTTGGTTGGCCAAAAAGGGCGTATGCGTTTTTTCCTGAATATATTCAGGAAAAAACGCATACGCCCTTTTTGGCCAAGGGCATCATTGTCAACGTTTTGCCGCTTTTCATGTGCTTTAAAGGCGATTCGAATCTACCTCCTGAAATCTGTTTCCTGCAATTCTGCCTTGATTTCAAATCCTCTTCGTTGGCTTCCCTCAATATATTTGTGGACGAGAGTTATCATTTATAACTCTGCAGGTTTGTGAATTGCAGTGCCCTGAGCCTCCATTTTACAACTCGTGTTTTTGGGAGCTGGCCGCAAAATCGCAGGATGGCTTCAGGCCCTGTTCTGGTTCCGGGGGGCGGGATGAGCCTGTGGTTAATTCTTCTTCCTGATGGGAAAATAGAGTGACCTGTGCCTTTCCCAACACGAAGAGCCGGTCTCTCATTGGTTCCCCGTCTTCCCGTTCATCGTCAGGAAAAAAGGCAACCTGTACGGAACAGGAGGTTAAAGGTGCTGATGCTCCAAGTAGGGAGATTGCTAGTAAAGCGGCTGGAATGGCGAACCCGGGCACAAGGAGATGAGAAATGAGGTGCGTTTTAGAAACCTTTCCCCATCACACGGTGTACCATCTTCTGGGTTTCTCATGCATGTTTTCGATGTAGGAAGATGCACTTGAACCTGGAGATTTGGGACCCATGCGATGGGTACCACGCAGTATTACTTTAAATGGTCTGCGTTTGCTCACCCAACCTCACCAAACCTCTCAGCCCCAAGAGTGTCTACCCTTAGGTCTCATCCAGCTGTGGGTCTAGATATGGTCAATCCAGGTTGCATCACAGCCCCTGAACGCGTTGTGTAAGAATGTCTCTCTCTTTCACTGTCTTTCTTTCATGGGTTTTTCAAAGTAATTTATTTTCATAATGGGGTTTAGCTGCTTTTCACTGCTGTGTTTATGCCGCTTTACACCCACTTGACACACTAACAGAGAGATATCAATACATAGGTTTTAAGATTATTACTAGTCAGATATATTCTTGTGCGGTGAATAGGGCGTGTTGAGTCCAGTTCTCTGAGCAAGGAGTAGGTCTTGTCTATTACATATTGGGTTTATGGAACGGTATCTGAGCTAATTTGAAACCCTTGTTTTATGTATCACCCCACCTCCCCTTTCCCGTTAAGCAGCCATAGTGTGTTTTCTGCATGTGTGACTCTGTTCTGTTTTGTAATTCAGTTCAAGTGTAACGGTTTTTACATTCCCTCTATAAGTGATACCTTATGAGAAGTGTCCTTTTCTGTGTGACTTATTTCACTTAGAATCGTCATACCTAAATCCACTCATCATGCTGCTAGTAGCCTTAGGACATTGGTTTCATGGCTGAGTGATATTCCATTGTACATAAGGACCACAACTTCTTTACCCATTTTTCTCTTTCCTGGGATATTTAAGGTGGAATGAAGTGGAGGTCCTTGTCAACAGAGCAGCCCTAAACTTTGGGGTGCTTGTGTCTTGCTGATTTTTCATTTTCCCAATTTATACCCCCATGAGTGGAAGTGCCCTATGCTCTCTAAGCTGTGTTTTTTAGATGTTTCAGGACTCACCGTACACTTCTCCAGAGTGGCTGTTGTCAATTTGCATCCCGCCCATCAGTGTAGCAAGGCTCCCATTTCTCCATGGCCTGTCCTGCATTTCTGGTTTTGACACTTTTTTCAGCATGGCCCTTTTGACCGATGGGATGCGAGACTTCTTTGTAGCGCTGATTTGCCTTTCCAGGTTGCTTGGTTGGCCAAAAAGGGCGTATGCGTTTTTTCCTGAATATATTCAGGAAAAAACGCATACGCCCTTTTTGGCCAAGGGCATCATTGTCAACGTTTTGCCGCTTTTCATGTGCTTTAAAGGCGATTCGAATCTACCTCCTGAAATCTGTTTCCTGCAATTCTGCCTTGATTTCAAATCCTCTTCGTTGCCTTCCCTCAATATATTTGTGGACGAGAGTTATCATTTATAACTCTGCAGGTTTGTGAATTGCAGTGCCCTGAGCCTCCATTTTACAACTCGTGTTTTTGGGAGCTGGCCGCAAAAGCGCAGGATGGCTTCAGGCCCTGTTCTGGTTCCGGGGGGCGGGATGAGCCTGTGGTTAATTCTTCTTCCTGATGGGAAAATAGAGTGACCTGTGCCTTTCCCAACACCAAGAGCCAGTCTCTCATTGGTTCCCCGTCTTCCCGTTCATCGTCAGGAAAAATGGCAACCTGTACGGAACAGGAAGTTAAAGGTGCTGATGCTCCAAGGAGGGAGATTGCTAGTAAAGCGGCTGGAATGGCGAACCCGGGCACAAGGAGATGAGAAATGAGGTGCGTTTTAGAAACCTTTCCCCATCACACGGTGTACCATCTTCTGGGTTTCTCATGCACGTTTTCGATGTAGGAAGATGCCCTTGAACCTGGAGATTTGGGACCCATGCGATGGGTACCACGCAGTATTACTTTAAAGGGTCTGCGTTTGCTCAACCAACCTCACCAAACCTCTCAGTCCCAAGAGTGTCCACCCTTATGTCTCATCCAGCTGTGGGTCTAGATATGTTCAATCCAGGTTGCATCACAGCCCCTGAACGCATTGTGTAAGAATGTCTCTCTCTTTCACTGTCTTTCTTTCATGGGTTTTACAAAGTAATTTATTTTCATAATGGGGTTTATCTGCTTGTCACTGCTGTGTTTATGCCGCTTTACACCCACTTGACACACTAAAAGAGAGATATCAATACATAGGTTTTAAGATTATAACTAGTCAGATATATTCTTGTGCGGTGAATAGGGCGTGTTGAGTCCAGTTCTCTGAGCAAGGAGTAGGTCTTGTCTATTACATATTGGGTTTATGGAACGGTATCTGAGCTAATTTGAAACCCTTGTTTTATGTATCACCCCACCTCCCCTTTCCCGTTAAGCAGCCATAGTGTGTTTTCTGCATGTGTGACTCTGTTCTGTTTTGTAATTCAGTTCAAGTGTAACGGTTTTTACATTCCCTCTATCAGTGATACCTTATGAGAAGTGTCCTTTTCTGTGTGACTTATTTCACTTAGAATCGTCATACCTAAATCCACTCATCATGCTGCTAGTAGCCTTAGGACATTGATTTCATGGCTGAGTGATATTCCATTGTACATAAGGACCACAACTTCTTTACCCATTTTTCTCTTTCCTGGGATATTTAAGGTGGAATGAAGTGGAGGTCCTTGTCAACAGAGCAGCCGTAAACTTTGGGGTGCTTGTGTCTTGCTGATTTTTCATTTTCCCAATTTATACCCCCATGAGTGGAAGTGCCCTATGCTCTCTAAGCTGTGTTTTTTAGATGTTTCAGGACTCACCGTACACTTCTCCAGAGTGGCTGTTGGCAATTTACATCCCGCCCATCAGTGTAGCAAGGCTCCCATTTCTCCATGGCCTGTCCTGCATTTCTGGTTTTGACACTTTTTTCAGCATGGCCCTTTTGACCGATGGGATGCGAGACTTCTTTGTAGCGCTGATTTGCCTTTCCAGGTTGCTTGGTTGGCCAAAAAGGGCGTATGCGTTTTTTCCTGAATATATTCAGGAAAAAACGCATACGCCCTTTTTGGCCAAGGGCATCATTGTCAACGTTTTGCCGCTTTTCATGTGCTTTAAAGGCGATTCGAATCTACCTCCTGAAATCTGTTTCCTGCAATTCTGCCTTGATTTCAAATCCTCTTCGTTGCCTTCACTCAATATATTTGTGGACGAGAGTTATCATTTATAACTCTGCAGGTTTGTGAATTGCAGTGCCCTGAGCCTCCATTTTACAACTCGTGTTTTTGGGAGCTGGCCGCAAAAGCGCAGGATGGCTTCAGGCCCTGTTCTGGTTCCGGGGGGCGGGATGAGCCTGTGGTTAATTCTTCTTCCTGATGGGAAAATAGAGTGACCTGTGCCTTTCCCAACACCAAGAGCCAGTCTCTCATTGGTTCCCCGTCTTCCCGTTCATCGTCAGGAAAAATTGCAACCTGTACGGAACAGGAGGTTAAAGGTGCTGATGCTCCAAGTAGGGAGATTGCTAGTAAAGCGGCTGGAATGGCGAACCCGGGCACAAGGAGATGAGAAATGAGGTGCGTTTTAGAAACCTTTCCCCATCACACGGTGTACCATCTTCTGGGTTTCTCATGCATGGTTTCGATGTAGGAAGATGCCCTTGAACCTGGAGATTTGGGACCCATGCGATGGGTACCACGCAGTATTACTTTAAAGGGTCTGTGTTTGCTCACCCAACCTCACGAAACCTCTCAGCCCCAAGAGTGTCTACCCTGAGGTCTCATCCAGCTGTGGGGCTAGATATGGTCAATCCAGGTTGCATCACAGCCCCTGAACGCATTGTGTAAGAATGTCTCTCTCTTTCACTGTCTTTCTTTCATGGGTTTTTCAAAGTAATTTATTTTCATAATGGGGTTTATCTGCTTTTCACTGCTGTGTTTATGCCGCTTTACACACACTTGACACACTAAAAGAGAGATATCAATACATAGGTTTTAAGATTATTACTAGTCAGATATATTCTTGTGCGGTGAATAGGGCGTGTTGAGTCCAGTTCTCTGAGCAAGGAGTAGGTCTTGTCTATTACATATTGGGTTTATGGAAAGGTATCTGAGCTAATTTGAAACCCTTGTTTTATGTATCACCCCACCTCACCTTTCCCGTTAAGCAGCCATAGTGTGTTTTCTGCATGTGTGACTCTGTTCTGTTTTGTAATTCAGTTCATGTGTAACGGTTTTTACATTCCCTCTATAAGTGATACCTTATGAGAAGTGTCCTTTTCTGTGTGACTTATTTCACTTAGAATCGTCGTACCTAAATCCACTCATCATGCTGCTACTAGCCTTAGGACATTGATTTCATGGCTGAGTGATATTCCATTGTACATAAGGAACACAACTTCTTTACCCATTTTTCTCTTTCCTGGGATATTTAAGGTGGAATGAAGTGGAGGTCCTTGTCAACAGAGCAGCCCTAAACTTTGGGGTGCCTGTGTCTGGCTGAATTTTCATTTTCCCAATTTATACCCCCATGAGTGGAAGTGCCCTTTGCTCTCTAAGCTGTGTTTTTTAGATGTTTCAGGACTCACCGTACACTTCTCCAGAGTGGCTGTTGGCAATTTACATCCCGCCCATCAGTGTAGCAAGGCTCCCATTTCTCCATGGCCTGTCCTGCATTTCTGGTTTTGACACTTTTTTCAGCATGGCCCTTTTGACCGATGGGATGCGAGACTTCTTTGTAGCGCTGATTTGCCTTTCCAGGTTGCTTGGTTGGCCAAAAAGGGCGTATGCGTTTTTTCCTGAATATATTCAGGAAAAAACGCATACGCCCTTTTTGGCCAAGGGCATCATTGTCAACGTTTGGCCGCTTTTCATGTGCTTTAAAGGCGATTCGAATCTACCTCCTGAAATCTGTTTCCTGCAATTCTGCCTTGATTTCAAATCCTCTTCGTTGCCTTCCCTCAATATATTTCTGGACGAGAGTTATCATTTATAACTCTGCAGGTTTGTGAATTGCAGTGCCCTGAGCCTCCATTTTACAACTCGTGTTTTTGGGAGCTGGCCGCAAAATCGCAGGATGGCTTCAGGCCCTGTTCTGGTTCCGGGGGGCGGGATGAGCCTGTGGTTAATTCTTCTTCCTGATGGGAAAATAGAGTGACCTGTGCCTTTCCCAACACGAAGAGCCAGTCTCTCATTGGTTCCCCGTCTTCCCGTTCATCGTCAGGAAAAAAGGCAACCTGTACGGAACAGGAGGTTAAAGGTGCTGATGCTCCAAGTAGGGAGATTGCTAGTAAAGCGGCTGGAATGGCGAACCCGGGCACAAGGAGATGAGAAATGAGGTGCGTTTTAGAAACCTTTCCCCATCACACGGTGTACCATCTTCTGGGTTTCTCATGCATGTTTTCAATGTAGGAAGATGCCCTTGAACCTGGAGATTTGGGACCCATGCGATGGGTACCACGCAGTATTACTTTAAATGGTCTGCGTTTGCTCACCCAACCTCACCAAACCTCTCAGCCCCAAGAGTGTCTACCCTTAGGTCTCATCCAGCTGTGGGTCTAGATATGGTCAATCCAGGTTGCATCACAGCCCCTGAACGCGTTGTGTAAGAATGTCTCTCTCTTTCACTGTCTTTCTTTCATGGGTTTTTCAAAGTAATTTATTTTCATAATGGGGTTTAGCTGCTTTTCACTGCTGTGTTTATGCCGCTTTACACCCACTTGACACACTAACAGAGAGATATCAATACATAGGTTTTAAGATTATTACTAGTCAGATATATTCTTGTGCGGTGAATAGGGCGTGTTGAGTCCAGTTCTCTGAGCAAGGAGTAGGTCTTGTCTATTACATATTGGGTTTATGGAACGGTATCTGAGCTAATTTGAAACCCTTGTTTTATGTATCACCCCACCTCCCCTTTCCCGTTAAGCAGCCATAGTGTGTTTTCTGCATGTGTGACTCTGTTCTGTTTTGTAATTCAGTTCAAGTGTAACGGTTTTTACATTCCCTCTATAAGTGATACCTTATGAGAAGTGTCCTTTTCTGTGTGACTTATTTCACTTAGAATCGTCATACCTAAATCCACTCATCATGCTGCTAGTAGCCTTAGGACATTGGTTTCATGGCTGAGTGATATTCCATTGTACATAAGGAACACAACTTCTTTACCCATTTTTCTCTTTCCTGGGATATTTAAGGTGGAATGAAGTGGAGGTCCTTGTCAACAGAGCAGCCCTAAACTTTGGGGTGCTTGTGTCTTGCTGATTTTTCATTTTCCCAATTTATACCCCCATGAGTGGAAGTGCCCTATGCTCTCTAAGCTGTGTTTTTTAGATGTTTCAGGACTCACCGTACACTTCTCCAGAGTGGCTGTTGGCAATTTACATCCCGCCCATCAGTGTAGCAAGGCTCCCATTTCTCCATGGCCTGTCCTGCATTTCTGGTTTTGACACTTTTTTCAGCATGGCCCTTTTGACCGATGGGATGCGAGACTTCTTTGTAGCGCTGATTTGCCTTTCCAGGTTGCTTGGTTGGCCAAAAAGGGCGTATGCGTTTTTTCCTGAATATATTCAGGAAAAAACGCATACGCCCTTTTTGGCCAAGGGCATCATTGTCAACGTTTTGCCGCTTTTCATGTGCTTTAAAGGCGATTCGAATCTACCTCCTGAAATCTGTTTCCTGCAATTCTGCCTTGATTTCAAATCCTCTTCGTTGCCTTCCCTCAATATATTTGTGGACGAGAGTTATCATTTATAACTCTGCAGGTTTGTGAATTGCAGTGCCCTGAGCCTCCATTTTACTACTCGTGTTTTTGGGAGCTGGCCGCAAAAGCGCAGGATGGCTTCAGGCCCTGTTCTGGTTCCGGGGGGCGGGATGAGCCTGTGGTTAATTCTTCTTCCTGATGGGAAAATAGAGTGACCTGTGCCTTTCCCAACACCAAGAGCCAGTCTCTCATTGGTTCCCCGTCTTCCCGTTCATCGTCAGGAAAAATTGCAACCTGTACGGAACAGGAGGTTAAAGGTGCTGATGCTCCAAGTAGGGAGATTGCTAGTAAAGCGGCTGGAATGGCGAACCCGGGCACAAGGAGATGAGAAATGAGGTGCGTTTTAGAAACCTTTCCCCATCACACGGTGTACCATCTTCTGGGTTTCTCATGCACGTTTTCGATGTAGGAAGATGCCCTTGAACCTGGAGATTTGGGACCCATGCGATGGGTACCACGCAGTATTACTTTAAAGGGTCTGCGTTTGCTCACCCAACCTCACCAAACCTCTCAGCCCCAAGAGTGTCTACCCTTAGGTCTCATCCAGCTGTGGGTCTAGATATGGTCAATCCAGGTTGCATCACAGCCCCTGAACGCATTGTGTAAGAATGTCTCTCTCTTTCACTGTCTTTCTTTCATGGGTTTTACAAAGTAATTTATTTTCATAATGGGGTTTATCTGCTTTTCACTGCTGTGTTTATGCCGCTTTACACCCACTTGACACACTAACAGAGAGATATCAATACATAGGTTTTAAGATTATTACTAGTCAGATATATTCTTGTGCGGTGAATAGGGCGTGTTGAGTCCAGTTCTCTGAGCAAGGAGTAGGTCTTGTCTATTACATATTGGGTTTATGGAACGGTATCTGAGCTAATTTGAAACCCTTGTTTTATGTATCACCCCACCTCCCCTTTCCCGTTAAGCAGCCATAGTGTGTTTTCTGCATGTGTGACTCTGTTCTGTTTTGTAATTCAGTTCAAGTGTAACGCTTTTTACATTCCCTCTATAAGTGATACCTTATGAGAAGTGTCCTTTTCTGTGTGACTTATTTCACTTAGAATCGTCATACCTAAATCCACTCATCATGCTGCTAGTAGCCTTAGGACATTGGTTTCATGGCTGAGTGATATTCCATTGTACATAAGGAACACAACTTCTTTACCCATTTTTCTCTTTCCTGGGATATTTAAGGTGGAATGAAGTGGAGGTCCTTGTCAACAGAGCAGCCCTAAACTTTGGGGTGCTTGTGTCTTGCTGATTTTTCATTTTCCCAATTTATACCCCCATGAGTGGAAGTGCCCTATGCTCTCTAAGCTGTGTTTTTTAGATGTTTCAGGACTCACCGTACACTTCTCCAGAGTGGCTGTTGGCAATTTACATCCCGCCCATCAGTGTAGCAAGGCTCCCATTTCTCCATGGCCTGTCCTGCATTTCTGGTTTTGACACTTTTTTCAGCATGGCCCTTTTGACCGATGGGATGCGAGACTTCTTTGTAGCGCTGATTTGCCTTTCCAGGTTGCTTGGTTGGCCAAAAAGGGCGTATGCGTTTTTTCCTGAATATATTCAGGAAAAAACGCATACGCCCTTTTTGGCCAAGGGCATCATTGTCAACGTTTTGCCGCTTTTCATGTGCTTTAAAGGCGATTCGAATCTACCTCCTGAAATCTGTTTCCTGCAATTCTGCCTTGATTTCAAATCCTCTTCGTTGCCTTCCCTCAATATATTTCTGGACGAGAGTTATCATTTATAACTCTGCAGGTTTGTGAATTGCAGTGCCCTGAGCCTCCATTTTACAACTCGTGTTTTTGGGAGCTGGCCGCAAAAGCGCAGGATGGCTTCAGGCCCTGTTCTGGTTCCGGGGGGCGGGATGAGCCTGTGGTTAATTCTTCTTCCTGATGGGAAAATAGAGTGACCTGTGCCTTTCCCAACACCAAGAGCCAGTCTCTCATTGGTTCCCCGTCTTCCCGTTCATCGTCAGGAAAAATTGCAACCTGTACGGAACAGGAGGTTAAAGGTGCTGATGCTCCAAGTAGGGAGATTGCTAGTAAAGCGGCTGGAATGGCGAACCCGGGCACAAGGAGATGAGAAATGAGGTGCGTTTTAGAAACCTTTCCCCATCACACGGTGTACCATCTTCTGGGTTTCTCATGCATGGTTTCGATGTAGGAAGATGCCCTTGAACCTGGAGATTTGGGACCCATGCGATGGGTACCACGCAGTATTACTTTAAAGGGTCTGTGTTTGCTCACCCAACCTCACGAAACCTCTCAGCCCCAAGAGTGTCTACCCTGAGGTCTCATCCAGCTGTGGGGCTAGATATGGTCAATCCAGGTTGCATCACAGCCCCTGAACGCATTGTGTAAGAATGTCTCTCTCTTTCACTGTCTTTCTTTCATGGGTTTTTCAAAGTAATTTATTTTCATAATGGGGTTTATCTGCTTTTCACTGCTGTGTTTATGCCGCTTTACACACACTTGACACACTAAAAGAGAGATATCAATACATAGGTTTTAAGATTATTACTAGTCAGATATATTCTTGTGCGGTGAATAGGGCGTGTTGAGTCCAGTTCTCTGAGCAAGGAGTAGGTCTTGTCTATTACATATTGGGTTTATGGAAAGGTATCTGAGCTAATTTGAAACCCTTGTTTTATGTATCACCCCACCTCACCTTTCCCGTTAAGCAGCCATAGTGTGTTTTCTGCATGTGTGACTCTGTTCTGTTTTGTAATTCAGTTCATGTGTAACGGTTTTTACATTCCCTCTATAAGTGATACCTTATGAGAAGTGTCCTTTTCTGTGTGACTTATTTCACTTAGAATCGTCGTACCTAAATCCACTCATCATGCTGCTACTAGCCTTAGGACATTGATTTCATGGCTGAGTGATATTCCATTGTACATAAGGAACACAACTTCTTTACCCATTTTTCTCTTTCCTGGGATATTTAAGGTGGAATGAAGTGGAGGTCCTTGTCAACAGAGCAGCCCTAAACTTTGGGGTGCCTGTGTCTGGCTGAATTTTCATTTTCCCAATTTATACCCCCATGAGTGGAAGTGCCCTTTGCTCTCTAAGCTGTGTTTTTTAGATGTTTCAGGACTCACCGTACACTTCTCCAGAGTGGCTGTTGGCAATTTACATCCCGCCCATCAGTGTAGCAAGGCTCCCATTTCTCCATGGCCTGTCCTGCATTTCTGGTTTTGACACTTTTTTCAGCATGGCCCTTTTGACCGATGGGATGCGAGACTTCTTTGTAGCGCTGATTTGCCTTTCCAGGTTGCTTGGTTGGCCAAAAAGGGCGTATGCGTTTTTTCCTGAATATATTCAGGAAAAAACGCATACGCCCTTTTTGGCCAAGGGCATCATTGTCAACGTTTGGCCGCTTTTCATGTGCTTTAAAGGCGATTCGAATCTACCTCCTGAAATCTGTTTCCTGCAATTCTGCCTTGATTTCAAATCCTCTTCGTTGCCTTCCCTCAATATATTTCTGGACGAGAGTTATCATTTATAACTCTGCAGGTTTGTGAATTGCAGTGCCCTGAGCCTCCATTTTACAACTCGTGTTTTTGGGAGCTGGCCGCAAAATCGCAGGATGGCTTCAGGCCCTGTTCTGGTTCCGGGGGGCGGGATGAGCCTGTGGTTAATTCTTCTTCCTGATGGGAAAATAGAGTGACCTGTGCCTTTCCCAACACGAAGAGCCAGTCTCTCATTGGTTCCCCGTCTTCCCGTTCATCGTCAGGAAAAAAGGCAACCTGTACGGAACAGGAGGTTAAAGGTGCTGATGCTCCAAGTAGGGAGATTGCTAGTAAAGCGGCTGGAATGGCGAACCCGGGCACAAGGAGATGAGAAATGAGGTGCGTTTTAGAAACCTTTCCCCATCACACGGTGTACCATCTTCTGGGTTTCTCATGCATGTTTTCAATGTAGGAAGATGCCCTTGAACCTGGAGATTTGGGACCCATGCGATGGGTACCACGCAGTATTACTTTAAATGGTCTGCGTTTGCTCACCCAACCTCACCAAACCTCTCAGCCCCAAGAGTGTCTACCCTTAGGTCTCATCCAGCTGTGGGTCTAGATATGGTCAATCCAGGTTGCATCACAGCCCCTGAACGCGTTGTGTAAGAATGTCTCTCTCTTTCACTGTCTTTCTTTCATGGGTTTTTCAAAGTAATTTATTTTCATAATGGGGTTTAGCTGCTTTTCACTGCTGTGTTTATGCCGCTTTACACCCACTTGACACACTAACAGAGAGATATCAATACATAGGTTTTAAGATTATTACTAGTCAGATATATTCTTGTGCGGTGAATAGGGCGTGTTGAGTCCAGTTCTCTGAGCAAGGAGTAGGTCTTGTCTATTACATATTGGGTTTATGGAACGGTATCTGAGCTAATTTGAAACCCTTGTTTTATGTATCACCCCACCTCCCCTTTCCCGTTAAGCAGCCATAGTGTGTTTTCTGCATGTGTGACTCTGTTCTGTTTTGTAATTCAGTTCAAGTGTAACGGTTTTTACATTCCCTCTATAAGTGATACCTTATGAGAAGTGTCCTTTTCTGTGTGACTTATTTCACTTAGAATCGTCATACCTAAATCCACTCATCATGCTGCTAGTAGCCTTAGGACATTGGTTTCATGGCTGAGTGATATTCCATTGTACATAAGGAACACAACTTCTTTACCCATTTTTCTCTTTCCTGGGATATTTAAGGTGGAATGAAGTGGAGGTCCTTGTCAACAGAGCAGCCCTAAACTTTGGGGTGCTTGTGTCTTGCTGATTTTTCATTTTCCCAATTTATACCCCCATGAGTGGAAGTGCCCTATGCTCTCTAAGCTGTGTTTTTTAGATGTTTCAGGACTCACCGTACACTTCTCCAGAGTGGCTGTTGGCAATTTACATCCCGCCCATCAGTGTAGCAAGGCTCCCATTTCTCCATGGCCTGTCCTGCATTTCTGGTTTTGACACTTTTTTCAGCATGGCCCTTTTGACCGATGGGATGCGAGACTTCTTTGTAGCGCTGATTTGCCTTTCCAGGTTGCTTGGTTGGCCAAAAAGGGCGTATGCGTTTTTTCCTGAATATATTCAGGAAAAAACGCATACGCCCTTTTTGGCCAAGGGCATCATTGTCAACGTTTTGCCGCTTTTCATGTGCTTTAAAGGCGATTCGAATCTACCTCCTGAAATCTGTTTCCTGCAATTCTGCCTTGATTTCAAATCCTCTTCGTTGCCTTCCCTCAATATATTTGTGGACGAGAGTTATCATTTATAACTCTGCAGGTTTGTGAATTGCAGTGCCCTGAGCCTCCATTTTACTACTCGTGTTTTTGGGAGCTGGCCGCAAAAGCGCAGGATGGCTTCAGGCCCTGTTCTGGTTCCGGGGGGCGGGATGAGCCTGTGGTTAATTCTTCTTCCTGATGGGAAAATAGAGTGACCTGTGCCTTTCCCAACACCAAGAGCCAGTCTCTCATTGGTTCCCCGTCTTCCCGTTCATCGTCAGGAAAAATTGCAACCTGTACGGAACAGGAGGTTAAAGGTGCTGATGCTCCAAGTAGGGAGATTGCTAGTAAAGCGGCTGGAATGGCGAACCCGGGCACAAGGAGATGAGAAATGAGGTGCGTTTTAGAAACCTTTCCCCATCACACGGTGTACCATCTTCTGGGTTTCTCATGCACGTTTTCGATGTAGGAAGATGCCCTTGAACCTGGAGATTTGGGACCCATGCGATGGGTACCACGCAGTATTACTTTAAAGGGTCTGCGTTTGCTCACCCAACCTCACCAAACCTCTCAGCCCCAAGAGTGTCTACCCTTAGGTCTCATCCAGCTGTGGGTCTAGATATGGTCAATCCAGGTTGCATCACAGCCCCTGAACGCATTGTGTAAGAATGTCTCTCTCTTTCACTGTCTTTCTTTCATGGGTTTTACAAAGTAATTTATTTTCATAATGGGGTTTATCTGCTTTTCACTGCTGTGTTTATGCCGCTTTACACCCACTTGACACACTAACAGAGAGATATCAATACATAGGTTTTAAGATTATTACTAGTCAGATATATTCTTGTGCGGTGAATAGGGCGTGTTGAGTCCAGTTCTCTGAGCAAGGAGTAGGTCTTGTCTATTACATATTGGGTTTATGGAACGGTATCTGAGCTAATTTGAAACCCTTGTTTTATGTATCACCCCACCTCCCCTTTCCCGTTAAGCAGCCATAGTGTGTTTTCTGCATGTGTGACTCTGTTCTGTTTTGTAATTCAGTTCAAGTGTAACGCTTTTTACATTCCCTCTATAAGTGATACCTTATGAGAAGTGTCCTTTTCTGTGTGACTTATTTCACTTAGAATCGTCATACCTAAATCCACTCATCATGCTGCTAGTAGCCTTAGGACATTGGTTTCATGGCTGAGTGATATTCCATTGTACATAAGGAACACAACTTCTTTACCCATTTTTCTCTTTCCTGGGATATTTAAGGTGGAATGAAGTGGAGGTCCTTGTCAACAGAGCAGCCCTAAACTTTGGGGTGCTTGTGTCTTGCTGATTTTTCATTTTCCCAATTTATACCCCCATGAGTGGAAGTGCCCTATGCTCTCTAAGCTGTGTTTTTTAGATGTTTCAGGACTCACCGTACACTTCTCCAGAGTGGCTGTTGGCAATTTACATCCCGCCCATCAGTGTAGCAAGGCTCCCATTTCTCCATGGCCTGTCCTGCATTTCTGGTTTTGACACTTTTTTCAGCATGGCCCTTTTGACCGATGGGATGCGAGACTTCTTTGTAGCGCTGATTTGCCTTTCCAGGTTGCTTGGTTGGCCAAAAAGGGCGTATGCGTTTTTTCCTGAATATATTCAGGAAAAAACGCATACGCCCTTTTTGGCCAAGGGCATCATTGTCAACGTTTTGCCGCTTTTCATGTGCTTTAAAGGCGATTCGAATCTACCTCCTGAAATCTGTTTCCTGCAATTCTGCCTTGATTTCAAATCCTCTTCGTTGCCTTCCCTCAATATATTTGTGGACGAGAGTTATCATTTATAACTCTGCAGGTTTGTGAATTGCAGTGCCCTGAGCCTCCATTTTACTACTCGTGTTTTTGGGAGCTGGCCGCAAAAGCGCAGGATGGCTTCAGGCCCTGTTCTGGTTCCGGGGGGCGGGATGAGCCTGTGGTTAATTCTTCTTCCTGATGGGAAAATAGAGTGACCTGTGCCTTTCCCAACACCAAGAGCCAGTCTCTCATTGGTTCCCCGTCTTCCCGTTCATCGTCAGGAAAAATTGCAACCTGTACGGAACAGGAGGTTAAAGGTGCTGATGCTCCAAGTAGGGAGATTGCTAGTAAAGCGGCTGGAATGGCGAACCCGGGCACAAGGAGATGAGAAATGAGGTGCGTTTTAGAAACCTTTCCCCATCACACGGTGTACCATCTTCTGGGTTTCTCATGCACGTTTTCGATGTAGGAAGATGCCCTTGAACCTGGAGATTTGGGACCCATGCGATGGGTACCACGCAGTATTACTTTAAAGGGTCTGCGTTTGCTCACCCAACCTCACCAAACCTCTCAGCCCCAAGAGTGTCTACCCTTAGGTCTCATCCAGCTGTGGGTCTAGATATGGTCAATCCAGGTTGCATCACAGCCCCTGAACGCATTGTGTAAGAATGTCTCTCTCTTTCACTGTCTTTCTTTCATGGGTTTTACAAAGTAATTTATTTTCATAATGGGGTTTATCTGCTTTTCACTGCTGTGTTTATGCCGCTTTACACCCACTTGACACACTAAAAGAGAGATATCAATACATAGGTTTTAAGATTATAACTAGTCAGATATATTCTTGTGCGGTGAATAGGGCGTGTTGAGTCCAGTTCTCTGAGCAAGGAGTAGGTCTTGTCTATTACATATTGGGTTTATGGAACGGTATCTGAGCTAATTTGAAACCCTTGTTTTATGTATCACCCCACCTCCCCTTTCCCGTTAAGCAGCCATAGTGTGTTTTCTGCATGTGTGACTCTGTTCTGTTTTGTAATTCAGTTCAAGTGTAACGGTTTTTACATTCCCTCTATAAGTGATACCTTATGAGAAGTGTCCTTTTCTGTGTGACTTATTTCACTTAGAATCGTCATACCTAAATCCACTCATCATGCTGCTAGTAGCCTTAGGACATTGATTTCATGGCTGAGTGATATTCCATTGTACATAAGGACCACAACTTCTTTACCCATTTTTCTCTTTCCTGGGATATTTAAGGTGGAATGAAGTGGAGGTCCTTGTCAACAGAGCAGCCCTAAACTTTGGGGTGCTTGTGTCTTGCTGATTTTTCATTTTCCCAATTTATACCCCCATGAGTGGAAGTGCCCTATGCTCTCTAAGCTGTGTTTTTTAGATGTTTCAGGACTCACCGTACACTTCTCCAGAGTGGCTGTTGGCAATTTACATCCCGCCCATCAGTGTAGCAAGGCTCCCATTTCTCCATGGCCTGTCCTGCATTTCTGGTTTTGACACTTTTTTCAGCATGGCCCTTTTGACCGATGGGATGCGAGACTTCTTTGTAGCGCTGATTTGCCTTTCCAGGTTGCTTGGTTGGCCAAAAAGGGCGTATGCGTTTTTTCCTGAATATATTCAGGAAAAAACGCATACGCCCTTTTTGGCCAAGGGCATCATTGTCAACGTTTTGCCGCTTTTCATGTGCTTTAAAGGCGATTCGAATCTACCTCCTGAAATCTGTTTCCTGCAATTCTGCCTTGATTTCAAATCCTCTTCGTTGCCTTCCCTCAATATATTTGTGGACGAGAGTTATCATTTATAACTCTGCAGGTTTGTGAATTGCAGTGCCCTGAGCCTCCATTTTACAACTCGTGTTTTTGGGAGCTGGCCGCAAAAGCGCAGGATGGCTTCAGGCCCTGTTCTGGTTCCGGGGGGCGGGATGAGCCTGTGGTTAATTCTTCTTCCTGATGGGAAAATAGAGTGACCTGTGCCTTTCCCAACACCAAGAGCCAGTCTCTCATTGGTTCCCCGTCTTCCCGTTCATCGTCAGGAAAAATGGCAACCTGTACGGAACAGGAAGTTAAAGGTGCTGATGCTCCAAGTAGGGAGATTGCTAGTAAAGCGGCTGGAATGGCGAACCCGGGCACAAGGAGATGAGAAATGAGGTGCGTTTTGGAAACCGTTCCCCATCACACGGTGTACCATCTTCTGGGTTTCTCATGCACGTTTTCGATGTAGGAAGATGCCCTTGAACCTGGAGATTTGGGACCCATGCGATGGGTACCACGCAGTATTACTTTAAAGGGTCTGCGTTTGCTCACCCAACCTCACCAAACCTCTCAGCCCCAAGAGTGTCTACCCTTAGGTCTCATCCAGCTGTGGGTCTAGATATGGTCAATCCAGGTTGCATCACAGCCCCTGAACGCATTGTGTAAGAATGTCTCTCTCTTTCACTGTCTTTCTTTCATGGGTTTTTCAAAGTAATTTATTTTCATAATGGGGTTTATCTGCTTTTCACTGCTGTGTTTATGCCGCTTTACACACACTTGACACACTAACAGAGAGATATCAATACATAGGTTTTAAGATTATTACTAGTCAGATATATTCTTGTGCGGTGAATAGGGCGTGTTGAGTCCAGTTCTCTGAGCAAGGAGTAGGTCTTGTCTATTACATATTGGGTTTATGGAACGGTATCTGAGCTAATTTGAAACCCTTGTTTTATGTATCACCCCACCTCCCCTTTCCCGTTAAGCAGCCATAGTGTGTTTTCTGCATGTGTGACTCTGTTCTGTTTTGTAATTCAGTTCATGTGTAACGGTTTTTACATTCCCTCTATAAGTGATACCTTATGAGAAGTGTCCTTTTCTGTGTGACTTATTTCACTTAGAATCGTCGTACCTAAATCCACTCATCATGCTGCTACTAGCCTTAGGACATTGATTTCATGGCTGAGTGATATTCCATTGTACATAAGGAACACAACTTCTTTACCCATTTTTCTCTTTCCTGGGATATTTAAGGTGGAATGAAGTGGAGGTCCTTGTCAACAGAGCAGCCCTAAACTTTGGGGTGCCTGTGTCTTGCTGATTTTTCATTTTCCCAATTTATACCCCCATGAGTGGAAGTGCCCTATGCTCTCTAAGCTGTGTTTTTTAGATGTTTCAGGACTCACCGTACACTTCTCCAGAGTGGCTGTTGGCAATTTACATCCCGCCCATCAGTGTAGCAAGGCTCCCATTTCTCCATGGCCTGTCCTGCATTTCTGGTTTTGACACTTTTTTCAGCATGGCCCTTTTGACCGATGGGATGCGAGACTTCTTTGTAGCGCTGATTTGCCTTTCCAGGTTGCTTGGTTGGCCAAAAAGGGCGTATGCGTTTTTTCCTGAATATATTCAGGAAAAAACGCATACGCCCTTTTTGGCCAAGGGCATCATTGTCAACGTTTTGCCGCTTTTCATGTGCTTTAAAGGCGATTCGAATCTACCTCCTGAAATCTGTTTCCTGCAATTCTGCCTTGATTTCAAATCCTCTTCGTTGCCTTCCCTCAATATATTTGTGGACGAGAGTTATCATTTATAACTCTGCAGGTTTGTGAATTGCAGTGCCCTGAGCCTCCATTTTACTACTCGTGTTTTTGGGAGCTGGCCGCAAAAGCGCAGGATGGCTTCAGGCCCTGTTCTGGTTCCGGGGGGCGGGATGAGCCTGTGGTTAATTCTTCTTCCTGATGGGAAAATAGAGTGACCTGTGCCTTTCCCAACACCAAGAGCCAGTCTCTCATTGGTTCCCCGTCTTCCCGTTCATCCTCAGGAAAATTTGCAACCTGTACGGAACAGGAGGTTAAAGGTGCTGATGCTCCAAGTAGGGAGATTGCTAGTAAAGCGGCTGGAATGGCGAACCCGGGCACAAGGAGATGAGAAATGAGGTGCGTTTTAGAAACCTTTCCCCATCACACGGTGTACCATCTTCTGGGTTTCTCATGCATGTTTTCGATGTAGGAAGATGCCCTTGAACCTGGAGATTTGGGACCCATGCGATGGGTACCACGCAGTATTACTTTAAAGGGTCTGCGTTTGCTCCCCCAACCTCTCCAAACCTCTCAGCCCCAAGAGTGTCTACCCTTAGGTCTCATCCAGCTGTGGGTCTAGATATGGTCAATCCAGGTTGCATCACAGCCCCTGAACGCATTGTGTAAGAATGTCTCTCTCTTTCACTGTCTTTCTTTCATGGGTTTTTCAAAGTAATTTATTTTCATAATGGGGTTTAGCTGCTTTTCACTTCTGTGTTTATGCCGCTTTACACCCACTTGACACACTAACAGAGAGATATCAATACATAGGTTTTAAGATTATTACTAGTCAGATATATTCTTGTGCGGTGAATAGGGCGTGTTGAGTCCAGTTCTCTGAGCAAGGAGTAGGTCTTGTCTATTACATATTGGGTTTATGGAACGGTATCTGAGCTAATTTGAAACCCTTGTTTTATGTATCACCCCACCTCCCCTTTCCCGTTAAGCAGCCATAGTGTGTTTTCTGCATGTGTGACTCTGTTCTGTTTTGTAATTCAGTTCATGTGTAACGGTTTTTACATTCCCTCTATCAGTGATACCTTATGAGAAGTGTCCTTTTCTGTGTGACTTATTTCACTTAGAATCGTGGTACCTAAATCCACTCATCATGCTGCTACTAGCCTTAGGACATTGGTTTCATGGCTGAGTGATATTCCATTGTACATAAGGAACACAACTTCTTTACCCATTTTTCTCTTTCCTGGGATATTTAAGGTGGAATGAAGTGGAGGTCCTTGTCAACAGAGCAGCCCTAAACTTTGGGGTGCTTGTGTCTTGCTGATTTTTCATTTTCCCAATTTATACCCCCATGAGTGGAAGTGCCCTATGCTCTCTAAGCTGTGTTTTTTAGATGTTTCAGGACTCACCGTACACTTCTCCAGAGTGGCTGTTGGCAATTTACATCCCGCCCATCAGTGTAGCAAGGCTCCCATTTCTCCATGGCCTGTCCTGCATTTCTGGTTTTGACACTTTTTTCAGCATGGCCCTTTTGACCGATGGGATGCGAGACTTCTTTGTAGCGCTGATTTGCCTTTCCAGGTTGCTTGGTTGGCCAAAAAGGGCGTATGCGTTTTTTCCTGAATATATTCAGGAAAAAACGCATACGCCCTTTTTGGCCAAGGGCATCATTGTCAACGTTTTGCCGCTTTTCATGTGCTTTAAAGGCGATTCGAATCTACCTCCTGAAATCTGTTTCCTGCAATTCTGCCTTGATTTCAAATCCTCTTCGTTGCCTTCCCTCAATATATTTGTGGACGAGAGTTATCATTTATAACTCTGCAGGTTTGTGAATTGCAGTGCCCTGAGCCTCCATTTTACTACTCGTGTTTTTGGGAGCTGGCCGCAAAAGCGCAGGATGGCTTCAGGCCCTGTTCTGGTTCCGGGGGGCGGGATGAGCCTGTGGTTAATTCTTCTTCCTGATGGGAAAATAGAGTGACCTGTGCCTTTCCCAACACCAAGAGCCAGTCTCTCATTGGTTCCCCGTCTTCCCGTTCATCGTCAGGAAAAATGGCAACCTGTACGGAACAGGAGGTTAAAGGTGCTGATGCTCCAAGTAGGGAGATTGCTAGTAAAGCGGCTGGAATGGCGAACCCGGGCACAAGGAGATGAGAAATGAGGTGCGTTTTAGAAACCTTTCCCCATCACACGGTGTACCATCTTCTGGGTTTCTCATGCATGTTTTCGATGTAGGAAGATGCCCTTGAACCTGGAGATTTGGGACCCATGCGATGGGTACCACGCAGTATTACTTTAAATGGTCTGCGTTTGCTCACCCAACCTCACCAAACCTCTCAGCCCCAAGAGTGTCTACCCTTAGGTCTCATCCAGCTGTGGGTCTAGATATGGTCAATCCAGGTTGCATCACAGCCCCTGAACGCATTGTGTAAGAATGTCTCTCTCTTTCACTGTCTTTCTTTCACGGGTTTTTCAAAGTAATTTATTTTCATAATGGGGTTTAGCTGCTTTTCACTGCTGTGTTTATGCCGCTTTACACCCACTTGACACACTAACAGAGAGATATCAATACATAGGTTTTAAGATTATTACTAGTCAGATATATTCTTGTGCGGTGAATAGGGCGTGTTGAGTCCAGTTCTCTGAGCAAGGAGTAGGTCTTGTCTATTACATATTGGGTTTATGGAACGGTATCTGAGCTAATTTGAAACCCTTGTTTTATGTATCACCCCACCTCCCCTTTCCCGTTAAGCAGCCATAGTGTGTTTTCTGCATGTGTGACTCTGTTCTGTTTTGTAATTCAGTTCATGTGTAACGGTTTTTACATTCCCTCTATCAGTGATACCTTATGAGAAGTGTCCTTTTCTGTGTGACTTATTTCACTTAGAATCGTGGTACCTAAATCCACTCATCATGCTGCTACTAGCCTTAGGACATTGATTTCATGGCTGAGTGATATTCCATTGTACATAAGGAACACAACTTCTTTACCCATTTTTCTCTTTCCTGGGATATTTAAGGTGGAATGAAGTGGAGGTCCTTGTCAACAGAGCAGCCCTAAACTTTGGGGTGCTTGTGTCTTGCTGATTTTTCATTTTCCCAATTTATACCCCCATGAGTGGAAGTGCCCTATGCTCTCTAAGCTGTGTTTTTTAGATGTTTCAGGACTCACCGTACACTTCTCCAGAGTGGCTGTTGGCAATTTACATCCCGCCCATCAGTGTAGCAAGGCTCCCATTTCTCCATGGCCTGTCCTGCATTTCTGGTTTTGACACTTTTTTCAGCATGGCCCTTTTGACCGATGGGATGCGAGACTTCTTTGTAGCGCTGATTTGCCTTTCCAGGTTGCTTGGTTGGCCAAAAAGGGCGTATGCGTTTTTTCCTGAATATATTCAGGAAAAAACGCATACGCCCTTTTTGGCCAAGGGCATCATTGTCAACGTTTTGCCGCTTTTCATGTGCTTTAAAGGCGATTCGAATCTACCTCCTGAAATCTGTTTCCTGCAATTCTGCCTTGATTTCAAATCCTCTTCTTTGCCTTCCCTCAATATATTTGTGGACGAGAGTTATCATTTATAACTCTGCAGGTTTGTGAATTGCAGTGCCCTGAGCCTCCATTTTACAACTCGTGTTTTTGGGAGCTGGCCGCAAAAGCGCAGGATGGCTTCAGGCCCTGTTCTGGTTCCGGGGGGCGGGATGAGCCTGTGGTTAATTCTTCTTCCTGATGGGAAAATAGAGTGACCTGTGCCTTTCCCAACACCAAGAGCCAGTCTCTCATTGGTTCCCCGTCTTCCCGTTCATCGTCAGGAAAAATGGCAACCTGTACGGAACAGGAGGTTAAAGGTGCTGATGCTCCAAGTAGGGAGATTGCTAGTAAAGCGGCTGGAATGGCGAACCCGGGCACAAGGAGATGAGAAATGAGGTGCGTTTTAGAAACCTTTCCCCATCACACGGTGTACCATCTTCTGGGTTTCTCATGCATATTTTCGATATAGGAAGATGCCCTTGAACCTGGAGATTTGGGACCCATGCGATGGGTACCACGCAGTGTTACTTTAAATAGTCTGCGTTTGCTCACCCAACCTCACCAAACCTCTCAGCCCCAAGAGTATCTACTCTTAGGTCTCATCCAGCTGTGGGTCTAGATATGGTCAATCCAGGTTGCATCACAGCCCCTGAACGCATTGTGTAAGAATGTCTGTCTCTTTCACTGTCTTTCTTTCACGGGTTTTTCAAAGTAATTTATTTTCATAATGGGTTTAGCTGCTTTTCACTGCTGTGTTTATGCCGCTTTACACCCACTTGACACACTAACAGAGAGATATCAATACAAAGGTTTTAAGATTATTATTAGTCAGATATATTCTTGTGTGGTGAATAGGGCGTGTTGAGTCCAGTTCTCTGAGCAAGGAGTAGGTCTTGTCTATTACATATTGGGTTTATGGAACGGTATCTGAGCTAATTTGAAACCCTTGTTTTATGTATCACCCCACCTCCCCTTTCCCGTTAAGCAGCCATAGTGTGTTTTCTGCATGTGTGACTCTGTTCTGTTTTGTAATTCAGTTCATGTGTAACGGTTTTTACATTCCCTCTATCAGTGATACCTTATGAGAAGTGTCCTTTTCTGTGTGACTTATTTCACTTAGAATCGTGGTGGTTCCGGGGGGCGGGATGAGCCTGTGGTTAATTCTTCTTCCTGATGGGAAAATAGAGTGACCTGTGCCTTTCCCAACACCAAGAGCCAGTCTCTCATTGGTTCCCCGTCTTCCCATTCATCGTCAGGAAAAATGGCAACCTGTACGGAACAGGAGGTTAAAGGTGCTGATGCTCCAAGTAGGGAGATTGCTAGTAAAGCGGCTGGAATGGCGAACCCGGGCACAAGGAGATGAGAAATGAGGTGCGTTTTAGAAACCTTTCCCCATCACACGGTGTACCATCTTCTGGGTTTCTCATGCATGATTTCGATGTAGGAAGATGCCCTTGAACCTGGAGATTTGGGACCCATGCGATGGGTACCACGCAGTGTTACTTTAAATGGTCTGCGTTTGCTCACCCAACCTCACCAAACCTCTCAGCCCCAAGAGTGTCTACCCTTAGGTCTCATCCAGCTGTGGGTCTAGATATGGTCAATCCAGGTTGCATCACAGCCCCTGAACGCATTGTGTAAGAATGTCTCTCTCTTTCACTGTCTTTCTTTCATGGGTTTTTCAAAGTAATTTATTTTCATAATGCGGTTTAGCTGCTTTTCACTGCTGTGTTTATGCCGCTTTACACCCACTTGACACACTAACAGAGAGATATCAATACATAGGTTTTAAGATTATTAGTAGTCAGATATATTCTTGTGCGGTGAATAGGGCGTGTTGAGTCCAGTTCTCTGAGCAAGGAGTAGGTCTTGTCTATTACATATTGGGTTTATGGAACGGTATCTGAGCTAATTTGAAACCCTTGTTTTATGTATCACCCCACCTCCCCTTTCCCGTTAAGCAGCCATAGTGTGTTTTCTGCATGTGTGACTCTGTTCTGTTTTGTAATTCAGTTCAAGTGTAACGGTTTTTACATTCCCTCTATAAGTGATACCTTATGAGAAGTGTCCTTTTCTGTGTGACTTATTTCACTTAGAATCGTCGTACCTAAATCCACTCATCATGCTGCTACTAGCCTTAGGACATTGATTTCATGGCTGAGTGATATTCCATTGTACATAAGGACCACAACATCTTTACCCATTTTTCTCTTTCCTGGGATATTTAAGGTGGAATGAAGTGGAGGTCCTTGTCAACAGAGCAGCCCTAAACTTTGGGGTGCTTGTGTCTTGCTGATTTTTCATTTTCCCAATTTATACCCCCATGAGTGGAAGTGCCCTATGCTCTCTAAGCTGTGTTTTTTAGATGTTTCAGGACTCACCGTACACTTCTCCAGAGTGGCTGTTGGCAATTTACATCCCGCCCATCAGTGTAGCAAGGCTCCCATTTCTCCATGGCCTGTCCTGCATTTCTGGTTTTGACACTTTTTTCAGCATGGCCCTTTTGACCGATGGGATGCGAGACTTCTTTGTAGCGCTGATTTGCCTTTCCAGGATGCTTGGTTGGCCAAAAAGGGCGTATGCGTTTTTTCCTGAATATATTCAGGAAAAAACGCATACGCCCTTTTTGGCCAAGGGCATCATTGTCAACGTTTTGCCGCTTTTCATGTGCTTTAAAGGCGATTCGAATCTACCTCCTGAAATCTGTTTCCTGCAATTCTGCCTTGATTTCAAATCCTCTTCGTTGCCTTCCCTCAATATATTTGTGGACGAGAGTTATCATTTATAACTCTGCAGGTTTGTGAATTGCAGTGCCCTGAGCCTCCATTTTACAACTCGTGTTTTTGGGAGCTGGCCGCAAAAGCGCAGGATGGCTTCAGGCCCTGTTCTGGTTCCGGGGGGCGGGATGAGCCTGTGGTTAATTCTTCTTCCTGATGGGAAAATAGAGTGACCTGTGCCTTTCCCAACACCAAGAGCCAGTCTCTCATTGGTTCCCCGTCTTCCCGTTCATCGTCAGGAAAAATGGCAACCTGTACGGAACAGGAGGTTAAAGGTGCTGATGCTCCAAGTAGGGAGATTGCTAGTAAAGCGGCTGGAATGGCGAACCCGGGCACAAGGAGATGAGAAATGAAGTGCGTTTTAGAAACCTTTCCCCATCACACGGTGTACCATCTTCTGGGTTTCTCATGCATATTTTCGATATAGGAAGATGCCCTTGAACCTGGAGATTTGGGACCCATGTGATGGGTACCACGCAGTGTTACTTTAAATGGTCTGCGTTTGCTCACCCAACCTCACCAAACCTCTCAGCCCCAAGAGTATCTACCCTTAGGTCTCATCCAGCTGTGGGTCTAGATATGGTCAATCCAGGTTGCATCACAGCCCCTGAACGCATTGTGTAAGAATGTCTCTCTCTTTCACTGTCTTTCTTTCACGGGTTTTTCAAAGTAATTTATTTTCATAATGGGTTTAGCTGCTTTTCACTGCTGTGTTTATGCCGCTTTACACCCACTTGACACACTAACAGAGAGATATCAATACATAGGTTTTAAGATTATTACTAGTCAGATATATTCTTGTGCGGTCAATAGGGCGTGTTGAGTCCAGTTCTCTGAGCAAGGAGTAGGTCTTGTCTATTACATATTGGGTTTATGGAACGGTATCTGAGCTAATTTGAAACCCTTGTTTTATGTATCACCCCACCTCCCCTTTCCCGTTAAGCAGCCATAGTGTGTTTTCTGCATGTGTGACTCTGTTCTGTTTTGTAATTCAGTTCATGTGTAACGGTTTTTACATTCCCTCTATCAGTGATACCTTATGAGAAGTGTCCTTTTCTGTGTGACTTATTTCACTTAGAATCGTTGTACCTAAATCCACTCATCATGCTGCTAGTAGCCTTAGGACATTGATTTCATGGCTGAGTGATATTCCATTGTACATAAGGAACACAACTTCTTTACCCATTTGTCTCTTTCCTGGGATATTTAAGGTGGAATGAATTGGAGGTCCTTGTCAACAGAGCAGCCCTAAACTTTGGGGTGCTTGTGTCTTGCTGATTTTTCATTTTCCCAATTTATACCCCCATGAGTGGAAGTGCCCTATGCTCTCTAAGCTGTGTTTTTTAGATGTTTCAGGACTCACCGTACACTTCTCCAGAGTGGCTGTTGGCAATTTACATCCCGCCCATCAGTGTAGCAAGGCTCCCATTTCTCCATGGCCTGTCCTGCATTTCTGGTTTTGACACTTTTTTCAGCATGGCCCTTTTGACCGATGGGATGCGAGACTTCTTTGTAGCGCTGATTTGCCTTTCCAGGTTGCTTGGTTGGCCAAAAAGGGCGTATGCGTTTTTTCCTGAATATATTCAGGAAAAAACGCATACGCCCTTTTTGGCCAAGGGCATCATTGTCAACGTTTTGCCGCTTTTCATGTGCTTTAAAGGCGATTCGAATCTACCTCCTGAAATCTGTTTCCTGCAATTCTGCCTTGATTTCAAATCCTCTTCGTTGCCTTCCCTCAATATATTTCTGGACGAGAGTTATCATTTATAACTCTGCAGGTTTGTGAATTGCAGTGCCCTGAGCCTCCATTTTACAACTCGTGTTTTTGGGAGCTGGCCGCAAAAGCGCAGGATGGCTTCAGGCCCTGTTCTGGTTCCGGGGGGCGGGATGAGCCTGTGGTTAATTCTTCTTCCTGATGGGAAAATAGAGTGACCTGTGCCTTTCCCAACACCAAGAGCCAGTCTCTCATTGGTTCCCCGTCTTCCCGTTCATCGTCAGGAAAAATTGCAACCTGTACGGAACAGGAGGTTAAAGGTGCTGATGCTCCAAGTAGGGAGATTGCTAGTAAAGCGGCTGGAATGGCGAACCCGGGCACAAGGAGATGAGAAATGAGGTGCGTTTTAGAAACCTTTCCCCATCACACGGTGTACCATCTTCTGGGTTTCTCATGCATGGTTTCGATGTAGGAAGATGCCCTTGAACCTGGAGATTTGGGACCCATGCGATGGGTACCACGCAGTATTACTTTAAAGGGTCTGTGTTTGCTCACCCAACCTCACGAAACCTCTCAGCCCCAAGAGTGTCTACCCTGAGGTCTCATCCAGCTGTGGGGCTAGATATGGTCAATCCAGGTTGCATCACAGCCCCTGAACGCATTGTGTAAGAATGTCTCTCTCTTTCACTGTCTTTCTTTCATGGGTTTTTCAAAGTAATTTATTTTCATAATGGGGTTTATCTGCTTTTCACTGCTGTGTTTATGCCGCTTTACACACACTTGACACACTAAAAGAGAGATATCAATACATAGGTTTTAAGATTATTACTAGTCAGATATATTCTTGTGCGGTGAATAGGGCGTGTTGAGTCCAGTTCTCTGAGCAAGGAGTAGGTCTTGTCTATTACATATTGGGTTTATGGAAAGGTATCTGAGCTAATTTGAAACCCTTGTTTTATGTATCACCCCACCTCACCTTTCCCGTTAAGCAGCCATAGTGTGTTTTCTGCATGTGTGACTCTGTTCTGTTTTGTAATTCAGTTCATGTGTAACGGTTTTTACATTCCCTCTATAAGTGATACCTTATGAGAAGTGTCCTTTTCTGTGTGACTTATTTCACTTAGAATCGTCGTACCTAAATCCACTCATCATGCTGCTACTAGCCTTAGGACATTGATTTCATGGCTGAGTGATATTCCATTGTACATAAGGAACACAACTTCTTTACCCATTTTTCTCTTTCCTGGGATATTTAAGGTGGAATGAAGTGGAGGTCCTTGTCAACAGAGCAGCCCTAAACTTTGGGGTGCCTGTGTCTGGCTGAATTTTCATTTTCCCAATTTATACCCCCATGAGTGGAAGTGCCCTTTGCTCTCTAAGCTGTGTTTTTTAGATGTTTCAGGACTCACCGTACACTTCTCCAGAGTGGCTGTTGGCAATTTACATCCCGCCCATCAGTGTAGCAAGGCTCCCATTTCTCCATGGCCTGTCCTGCATTTCTGGTTTTGACACTTTTTTCAGCATGGCCCTTTTGACCGATGGGATGCGAGACTTCTTTGTAGCGCTGATTTGCCTTTCCAGGTTGCTTGGTTGGCCAAAAAGGGCGTATGCGTTTTTTCCTGAATATATTCAGGAAAAAACGCATACGCCCTTTTTGGCCAAGGGCATCATTGTCAACGTTTGGCCGCTTTTCATGTGCTTTAAAGGCGATTCGAATCTACCTCCTGAAATCTGTTTCCTGCAATTCTGCCTTGATTTCAAATCCTCTTCGTTGCCTTCCCTCAATATATTTCTGGACGAGAGTTATCATTTATAACTCTGCAGGTTTGTGAATTGCAGTGCCCTGAGCCTCCATTTTACAACTCGTGTTTTTGGGAGCTGGCCGCAAAATCGCAGGATGGCTTCAGGCCCTGTTCTGGTTCCGGGGGGCGGGATGAGCCTGTGGTTAATTCTTCTTCCTGATGGGAAAATAGAGTGACCTGTGCCTTTCCCAACACGAAGAGCCAGTCTCTCATTGGTTCCCCGTCTTCCCGTTCATCGTCAGGAAAAAAGGCAACCTGTACGGAACAGGAGGTTAAAGGTGCTGATGCTCCAAGTAGGGAGATTGCTAGTAAAGCGGCTGGAATGGCGAACCCGGGCACAAGGAGATGAGAAATGAGGTGCGTTTTAGAAACCTTTCCCCATCACACGGTGTACCATCTTCTGGGTTTCTCATGCATGTTTTCAATGTAGGAAGATGCCCTTGAACCTGGAGATTTGGGACCCATGCGATGGGTACCACGCAGTATTACTTTAAATGGTCTGCGTTTGCTCACCCAACCTCACCAAACCTCTCAGCCCCAAGAGTGTCTACCCTTAGGTCTCATCCAGCTGTGGGTCTAGATATGGTCAATCCAGGTTGCATCACAGCCCCTGAACGCGTTGTGTAAGAATGTCTCTCTCTTTCACTGTCTTTCTTTCATGGGTTTTTCAAAGTAATTTATTTTCATAATGGGGTTTAGCTGCTTTTCACTGCTGTGTTTATGCCGCTTTACACCCACTTGACACACTAACAGAGAGATATCAATACATAGGTTTTAAGATTATTACTAGTCAGATATATTCTTGTGCGGTGAATAGGGCGTGTTGAGTCCAGTTCTCTGAGCAAGGAGTAGGTCTTGTCTATTACATATTGGGTTTATGGAACGGTATCTGAGCTAATTTGAAACCCTTGTTTTATGTATCACCCCACCTCCCCTTTCCCGTTAAGCAGCCATAGTGTGTTTTCTGCATGTGTGACTCTGTTCTGTTTTGTAATTCAGTTCAAGTGTAACGGTTTTTACATTCCCTCTATAAGTGATACCTTATGAGAAGTGTCCTTTTCTGTGTGACTTATTTCACTTAGAATCGTCATACCTAAATCCACTCATCATGCTGCTAGTAGCCTTAGGACATTGGTTTCATGGCTGAGTGATATTCCATTGTACATAAGGAACACAACTTCTTTACCCATTTTTCTCTTTCCTGGGATATTTAAGGTGGAATGAAGTGGAGGTCCTTGTCAACAGAGCAGCCCTAAACTTTGGGGTGCTTGTGTCTTGCTGATTTTTCATTTTCCCAATTTATACCCCCATGAGTGGAAGTGCCCTATGCTCTCTAAGCTGTGTTTTTTAGATGTTTCAGGACTCACCGTACACTTCTCCAGAGTGGCTGTTGGCAATTTACATCCCGCCCATCAGTGTAGCAAGGCTCCCATTTCTCCATGGCCTGTCCTGCATTTCTGGTTTTGACACTTTTTTCAGCATGGCCCTTTTGACCGATGGGATGCGAGACTTCTTTGTAGCGCTGATTTGCCTTTCCAGGTTGCTTGGTTGGCCAAAAAGGGCGTATGCGTTTTTTCCTGAATATATTCAGGAAAAAACGCATACGCCCTTTTTGGCCAAGGGCATCATTGTCAACGTTTTGCCGCTTTTCATGTGCTTTAAAGGCGATTCGAATCTACCTCCTGAAATCTGTTTCCTGCAATTCTGCCTTGATTTCAAATCCTCTTCGTTGCCTTCCCTCAATATATTTGTGGACGAGAGTTATCATTTATAACTCTGCAGGTTTGTGAATTGCAGTGCCCTGAGCCTCCATTTTACTACTCGTGTTTTTGGGAGCTGGCCGCAAAAGCGCAGGATGGCTTCAGGCCCTGTTCTGGTTCCGGGGGGCGGGATGAGCCTGTTGTTAATTCTTCTTCCTGATGGGAAAATAGAGTGACCTGTGCCTTTCCCAACACCAAGAGCCAGTCTCTCATTGGTTCCCCGTCTTCCCGTTCATCGTCAGGAAAAATTGCAACCTGTACGGAACAGGAGGTTAAAGGTGCTGATGCTCCAAGTAGGGAGATTGCTAGTAAAGCGGCTGGAATGGCGAACCCGGGCACAAGGAGATGAGAAATGAGGTGCGTTTTAGAAACCTTTCCCCATCACACGGTGTACCATCTTCTGGGTTTCTCATGCACGTTTTCGATGTAGGAAGATGCCCTTGAACCTGGAGATTTGGGACCCATGCGATGGGTACCACGCAGTATTACTTTAAAGGGTCTGCGTTTGCTCACCCAACCTCACCAAACCTCTCAGCCCCAAGAGTGTCTACCCTTAGGTCTCATCCAGCTGTGGGTCTAGATATGGTCAATCCAGGTTGCATCACAGCCCCTGAACGCATTGTGTAAGAATGTCTCTCTCTTTCACTGTCTTTCTTTCATGGGTTTTACAAAGTAATTTATTTTCATAATGGGGTTTATCTGCTTTTCACTGCTGTGTTTATGCCGCTTTACACCCACTTGACACACTAACAGAGAGATATCAATACATAGGTTTTAAGATTATTACTAGTCAGATATATTCTTGTGCGGTGAATAGGGCGTGTTGAGTCCAGTTCTCTGAGCAAGGAGTAGGTCTTGTCTATTACATATTGGGTTTATGGAACGGTATCTGAGCTAATTTGAAACCCTTGTTTTATGTATCACCCCACCTCCCCTTTCCCGTTAAGCAGCCATAGTGTGTTTTCTGCATGTGTGACTCTGTTCTGTTTTGTAATTCAGTTCAAGTGTAACGCTTTTTACATTCCCTCTATAAGTGATACCTTATGAGAAGTGTCCTTTTCTGTGTGACTTATTTCACTTAGAATCGTCATACCTAAATCCACTCATCATGCTGCTAGTAGCCTTAGGACATTGGTTTCATGGCTGAGTGATATTCCATTGTACATAAGGAACACAACTTCTTTACCCATTTTTCTCTTTCCTGGGATATTTAAGGTGGAATGAAGTGGAGGTCCTTGTCAACAGAGCAGCCCTAAACTTTGGGGTGCTTGTGTCTTGCTGATTTTTCATTTTCCCAATTTATACCCCCATGAGTGGAAGTGCCCTATGCTCTCTAAGCTGTGTTTTTTAGATGTTTCAGGACTCACCGTACACTTCTCCAGAGTGGCTGTTGGCAATTTACATCCCGCCCATCAGTGTAGCAAGGCTCCCATTTCTCCATGGCCTGTCCTGCATTTCTGGTTTTGACACTTTTTTCAGCATGGCCCTTTTGACCGATGGGATGCGAGACTTCTTTGTAGCGCTGATTTGCCTTTCCAGGTTGCTTGGTTGGCCAAAAAGGGCGTATGCGTTTTTTCCTGAATATATTCAGGAAAAAACGCATACGCCCTTTTTGGCCAAGGGCATCATTGTCAACGTTTTGCCGCTTTTCATGTGCTTTAAAGGCGATTCGAATCTACCTCCTGAAATCTGTTTCCTGCAATTCTGCCTTGATTTCAAATCCTCTTCGTTGCCTTCCCTCAATATATTTGTGGACGAGAGTTATCATTTATAACTCTGCAGGTTTGTGAATTGCAGTGCCCTGAGCCTCCATTTTACTACTCGTGTTTTTGGGAGCTGGCCGCAAAAGCGCAGGATGGCTTCAGGCCCTGTTCTGGTTCCGGGGGGCGGGATGAGCCTGTGGTTAATTCTTCTTCCTGATGGGAAAATAGAGTGACCTGTGCCTTTCCCAACACCAAGAGCCAGTCTCTCATTGGTTCCCCGTCTTCCCGTTCATCGTCAGGAAAAATTGCAACCTGTACGGAACAGGAGGTTAAAGGTGCTGATGCTCCAAGTAGGGAGATTGCTAGTAAAGCGGCTGGAATGGCGAACCCGGGCACAAGGAGATGAGAAATGAGGTGCGTTTTAGAAACCTTTCCCCATCACACGGTGTACCATCTTCTGGGTTTCTCATGCACGTTTTCGATGTAGGAAGATGCCCTTGAACCTGGAGATTTGGGACCCATGCGATGGGTACCACGCAGTATTACTTTAAAGGGTCTGCGTTTGCTCACCCAACCTCACCAAACCTCTCAGCCCCAAGAGTGTCTACCCTTAGGTCTCATCCAGCTGTGGGTCTAGATATGGTCAATCCAGGTTGCATCACAGCCCCTGAACGCATTGTGTAAGAATGTCTCTCTCTTTCACTGTCTTTCTTTCATGGGTTTTACAAAGTAATTTATTTTCATAATGGGGTTTATCTGCTTTTCACTGCTGTGTTTATGCCGCTTTACACCCACTTGACACACTAAAAGAGAGATATCAATACATAGGTTTTAAGATTATAACTAGTCAGATATATTCTTGTGCGGTGAATAGGGCGTGTTGAGTCCAGTTCTCTGAGCAAGGAGTAGGTCTTGTCTATTACATATTGGGTTTATGGAACGGTATCTGAGCTAATTTGAAACCCTTGTTTTATGTATCACCCCACCTCCCCTTTCCCGTTAAGCAGCCATAGTGTGTTTTCTGCATGTGTGACTCTGTTCTGTTTTGTAATTCAGTTCAAGTGTAACGGTTTTTACATTCCCTCTATAAGTGATACCTTATGAGAAGTGTCCTTTTCTGTGTGACTTATTTCACTTAGAATCGTCATACCTAAATCCACTCATCATGCTGCTAGTAGCCTTAGGACATTGATTTCATGGCTGAGTGATATTCCATTGTACATAAGGACCACAACTTCTTTACCCATTTTTCTCTTTCCTGGGATATTTAAGGTGGAATGAAGTGGAGGTCCTTGTCAACAGAGCAGCCCTAAACTTTGGGGTGCTTGTGTCTTGCTGATTTTTCATTTTCCCAATTTATACCCCCATGAGTGGAAGTGCCCTATGCTCTCTAAGCTGTGTTTTTTAGATGTTTCAGGACTCACCGTACACTTCTCCAGAGTGGCTGTTGGCAATTTACATCCCGCCCATCAGTGTAGCAAGGCTCCCATTTCTCCATGGCCTGTCCTGCATTTCTGGTTTTGACACTTTTTTCAGCATGGCCCTTTTGACCGATGGGATGCGAGACTTCTTTGTAGCGCTGATTTGCCTTTCCAGGTTGCTTGGTTGGCCAAAAAGGGCGTATGCGTTTTTTCCTGAATATATTCAGGAAAAAACGCATACGCCCTTTTTGGCCAAGGGCATCATTGTCAACGTTTTGCCGCTTTTCATGTGCTTTAAAGGCGATTCGAATCTACCTCCTGAAATCTGTTTCCTGCAATTCTGCCTTGATTTCAAATCCTCTTCGTTGCCTTCCCTCAATATATTTGTGGACGAGAGTTATCATTTATAACTCTGCAGGTTTGTGAATTGCAGTGCCCTGAGCCTCCATTTTACAACTCGTGTTTTTGGGAGCTGGCCGCAAAAGCGCAGGATGGCTTCAGGCCCTGTTCTGGTTCCGGGGGGCGGGATGAGCCTGTGGTTAATTCTTCTTCCTGATGGGAAAATAGAGTGACCTGTGCCTTTCCCAACACCAAGAGCCAGTCTCTCATTGGTTCCCCGTCTTCCCGTTCATCGTCAGGAAAAATGGCAACCTGTACGGAACAGGAAGTTAAAGGTGCTGATGCTCCAAGTAGGGAGATTGCTAGTAAAGCGGCTGGAATGGCGAACCCGGGCACAAGGAGATGAGAAATGAGGTGCGTTTTGGAAACCGTTCCCCATCACACGGTGTACCATCTTCTGGGTTTCTCATGCACGTTTTCGATGTAGGAAGATGCCCTTGAACCTGGAGATTTGGGACCCATGCGATGGGTACCACGCAGTATTACTTTAAAGGGTCTGCGTTTGCTCACCCAACCTCACCAAACCTCTCAGCCCCAAGAGTGTCTACCCTTAGGTCTCATCCAGCTGTGGGTCTAGATATGGTCAATCCAGGTTGCATCACAGCCCCTGAACGCATTGTGTAAGAATGTCTCTCTCTTTCACTGTCTTTCTTTCATGGGTTTTTCAAAGTAATTTATTTTCATAATGGGGTTTAGCGGCTTTTCACTGCTGTGTTTATGCCGCTTTACACCCACTTGACACACTAACAGAGAGATATCAATACATAGGTTTTAAGATTATTACTAGTCAGATATATTCTTGTGCGGTGAATAGGGCGTGTTGAGTCCAGTTCTCTGAGCAAGGAGTAGGTCTTGTCTATTACATATTGGGTTTATGGAACGGTATCTGAGCTAATTTGAAACCCTTGTTTTATGTATCACCCCACCTCCCCTTTCCCGTTAAGCAGCCATAGTGTGTTTTCTGCATGTGTGACTCTGTTCTGTTTTGTAATTCAGTTCATGTGTAACGGTTTTTACATTCCCTCTATAAGTGATACCTTATGAGAAGTGTCCTTTTCTGTGTGACTTATTTCACTTAGAATCGTCGTACCTAAATCCACTCATCATGCTGCTACTAGCCTTAGGACATTGATTTCATGGCTGAGTGATATTCCATTGTACATAAGGAACACAACTTCTTTACCCATTTTTCTCTTTCCTGGGATATTTAAGGTGGAATGAAGTGGAGGTCCTTGTCAACAGAGCAGCCCTAAACTTTGGGGTGCCTGTGTCTTGCTGATTTTTCATTTTCCCAATTTATACCCCCATGAGTGGAAGTGCCCTATGCTCTCTAAGCTGTGTTTTTTAGATGTTTCAGGACTCACCGTACACTTCTCCAGAGTGGCTGTTGGCAATTTACATCCCGCCCATCAGTGTAGCAAGGCTCCCATTTCTCCATGGCCTGTCCTGCATTTCTGGTTTTGACACTTTTTTCAGCATGGCCCTTTTGACCGATGGGATGCGAGACTTCTTTGTAGCGCTGATTTGCCTTTCCAGGTTGCTTGGTTGGCCAAAAAGGGCGTATGCGTTTTTTCCTGAATATATTCAGGAAAAAACGCATACGCCCTTTTTGGCCAAGGGCATCATTGTCAACGTTTTGCCGCTTTTCATGTGCTTTAAAGGCGATTCGAATCTACCTCCTGAAATCTGTTTCCTGCAATTCTGCCTTGATTTCAAATCCTCTTCGTTGCCTTCCCTCAATATATTTGTGGACGAGAGTTATCATTTATAACTCTGCAGGTTTGTGAATTGCAGTGCCCTGAGCCTCCATTTTACAACTCGTGTTTTTGGGAGCTGGCCGCAAAAGCGCAGGATGGCTTCAGGCCCTGTTCTGGTTCCGGGGGGCGGGATGAGCCTGTGGTTAATTCTTCTTCCTGATGGGAAAATAGAGTGACCTGTGCCTTTCCCAACACCAAGAGCCAGTCTCTCATTGGTTCCCCGTCTTCCCGTTCATCCTCAGGAAAATTTGCAACCTGTACGGAACAGGAGGTTAAAGGTGCTGATGCTCCAAGTAGGGAGATTGCTAGTAAAGCGGCTGGAATGGCGAACCCGGGCACAAGGAGATGAGAAATGAGGTGCGTTTTAGAAACCTTTCCCCATCACACGGTGTACCATCTTCTGGGTTTCTCATGCATGTTTTCGATGTAGGAAGATGCCCTTGAACCTGGAGATTTGGGACCCATGCGATGGGTACCACGCAGTATTACTTTAAAGGGTCTGCGTTTGCTCCCCCAACCTCTCCAAACCTCTCAGCCCCAAGAGTGTCTACCCTTAGGTCTCATCCAGCTGTGGGTCTAGATATGGTCAATCCAGGTTGCATCACAGCCCCTGAACGCATTGTGTAAGAATGTCTCTCTCTTTCACTGTCTTTCTTTCATGGGTTTTTCAAAGTAATTTATTTTCATAATGGGGTTTAGCTGCTTTTCACTTCTGTGTTTATGCCGCTTTACACCCACTTGACACACTAACAGAGAGATATCAATACATAGGTTTTAAGATTATTACTAGTCAGATATATTCTTGTGCGGTGAATAGGGCGTGTTGAGTCCAGTTCTCTGAGCAAGGAGTAGGTCTTGTCTATTACATATTGGGTTTATGGAACGGTATCTGAGCTAATTTGAAACCCTTGTTTTATGTATCACCCCACCTCCCCTTTCCCGTTAAGCAGCCATAGTGTGTTTTCTGCATGTGTGACTCTGTTCTGTTTTGTAATTCAGTTCATGTGTAACGGTTTTTACATTCCCTCTATCAGTGATACCTTATGAGAAGTGTCCTTTTCTGTGTGACTTATTTCACTTAGAATCGTGGTACCTAAATCCACTCATCATGCTGCTACTAGCCTTAGGACATTGGTTTCATGGCTGAGTGATATTCCATTGTACATAAGGAACACAACTTCTTTACCCATTTTTCTCTTTCCTGGGATATTTAAGGTGGAATGAAGTGGAGGTCCTTGTCAACAGAGCAGCCCTAAACTTTGGGGTGCTTGTGTCTTGCTGATTTTTCATTTTCCCAATTTATACCCCCATGAGTGGAAGTGCCCTATGCTCTCTAAGCTGTGTTTTTTAGATGTTTCAGGACTCACCGTACACTTCTCCAGAGTGGCTGTTGGCAATTTACATCCCGCCCATCAGTGTAGCAAGGCTCCCATTTCTCCATGGCCTGTCCTGCATTTCTGGTTTTGACACTTTTTTCAGCATGGCCCTTTTGACCGATGGGATGCGAGACTTCTTTGTAGCGCTGATTTGCCTTTCCAGGTTGCTTGGTTGGCCAAAAAGGGCGTATGCGTTTTTTCCTGAATATATTCAGGAAAAAACGCATACGCCCTTTTTGGCCAAGGGCATCATTGTCAACGTTTTGCCGCTTTTCATGTGCTTTAAAGGCGATTCGAATCTACCTCCTGAAATCTGTTTCCTGCAATTCTGCCTTGATTTCAAATCCTCTTCGTTGCCTTCCCTCAATATATTTGTGGACGAGAGTTATCATTTATAACTCTGCAGGTTTGTGAATTGCAGTGCCCTGAGCCTCCATTTTACTACTCGTGTTTTTGGGAGCTGGCCGCAAAAGCGCAGGATGGCTTCAGGCCCTGTTCTGGTTCCGGGGGGCGGGATGAGCCTGTGGTTAATTCTTCTTCCTGATGGGAAAATAGAGTGACCTGTGCCTTTCCCAACACCAAGAGCCAGTCTCTCATTGGTTCCCCGTCTTCCCGTTCATCGTCAGGAAAAATGGCAACCTGTACGGAACAGGAGGTTAAAGGTGCTGATGCTCCAAGTAGGGAGATTGCTAGTAAAGCGGCTGGAATGGCGAACCCGGGCACAAGGAGATGAGAAATGAGGTGCGTTTTAGAAACCTTTCCCCATCACACGGTGTACCATCTTCTGGGTTTCTCATGCATGTTTTCGATGTAGGAAGATGCCCTTGAACCTGGAGATTTGGGACCCATGCGATGGGTACCACGCAGTATTACTTTAAATGGTCTGCGTTTGCTCACCCAACCTCACCAAACCTCTCAGCCCCAAGAGTGTCTACCCTTAGGTCTCATCCAGCTGTGGGTCTAGATATGGTCAATCCAGGTTGCATCACAGCCCCTGAACGCATTGTGTAAGAATGTCTCTCTCTTTCACTGTCTTTCTTTCACGGGTTTTTCAAAGTAATTTATTTTCATAATGGGGTTTAGCTGCTTTTCACTGCTGTGTTTATGCCGCTTTACACCCACTTGACACACTAACAGAGAGATATCAATACATAGGTTTTAAGATTATTACTAGTCAGATATATTCTTGTGCGGTGAATAGGGCGTGTTGAGTCCAGTTCTCTGAGCAAGGAGTAGGTCTTGTCTATTACATATTGGGTTTATGGAACGGTATCTGAGCTAATTTGAAACCCTTGTTTTATGTATCACCCCACCTCCCCTTTCCCGTTAAGCAGCCATAGTGTGTTTTCTGCATGTGTGACTCTGTTCTGTTTTGTAATTCAGTTCATGTGTAACGGTTTTTACATTCCCTCTATCAGTGATACCTTATGAGAAGTGTCCTTTTCTGTGTGACTTATTTCACTTAGAATCGTGGTACCTAAATCCACTCATCATGCTGCTACTAGCCTTAGGACATTGATTTCATGGCTGAGTGATATTCCATTGTACATAAGGAACACAACTTCTTTACCCATTTTTCTCTTTCCTGGGATATTTAAGGTGGAATGAAGTGGAGGTCCTTGTCAACAGAGCAGCCCTAAACTTTGGGGTGCTTGTGTCTTGCTGATTTTTCATTTTCCCAATTTATACCCCCATGAGTGGAAGTGCCCTATGCTCTCTAAGCTGTGTTTTTTAGATGTTTCAGGACTCACCGTACACTTCTCCAGAGTGGCTGTTGGCAATTTACATCCCGCCCATCAGTGTAGCAAGGCTCCCATTTCTCCATGGCCTGTCCTGCATTTCTGGTTTTGACACTTTTTTCAGCATGGCCCTTTTGACCGATGGGATGCGAGACTTCTTTGTAGCGCTGATTTGCCTTTCCAGGTTGCTTGGTTGGCCAAAAAGGGCGTATGCGTTTTTTCCTGAATATATTCAGGAAAAAACGCATACGCCCTTTTTGGCCAAGGGCATCATTGTCAACGTTTTGCCGCTTTTCATGTGCTTTAAAGGCGATTCGAATCTACCTCCTGAAATCTGTTTCCTGCAATTCTGCCTTGATTTCAAATCCTCTTCTTTGCCTTCCCTCAATATATTTGTGGACGAGAGTTATCATTTATAACTCTGCAGGTTTGTGAATTGCAGTGCCCTGAGCCTCCATTTTACAACTCGTGTTTTTGGGAGCTGGCCGCAAAAGCGCAGGATGGCTTCAGGCCCTGTTCTGGTTCCGGGGGGCGGGATGAGCCTGTGGTTAATTCTTCTTCCTGATGGGAAAATAGAGTGACCTGTGCCTTTCCCAACACCAAGAGCCAGTCTCTCATTGGTTCCCCGTCTTCCCGTTCATCGTCAGGAAAAATGGCAACCTGTACGGAACAGGAGGTTAAAGGTGCTGATGCTCCAAGTAGGGAGATTGCTAGTAAAGCGGCTGGAATGGCGAACCCGGGCACAAGGAGATGAGAAATGAGGTGCGTTTTAGAAACCTTTCCCCATCACACGGTGTACCATCTTCTGGGTTTCTCATGCATATTTTCGATATAGGAAGATGCCCTTGAACCTGGAGATTTGGGACCCATGCGATGGGTACCACGCAGTGTTACTTTAAATAGTCTGCGTTTGCTCACCCAACCTCACCAAACCTCTCAGCCCCAAGAGTATCTACTCTTAGGTCTCATCCAGCTGTGGGTCTAGATATGGTCAATCCAGGTTGCATCACAGCCCCTGAACGCATTGTGTAAGAATGTCTGTCTCTTTCACTGTCTTTCTTTCACGGGTTTTTCAAAGTAATTTATTTTCATAATGGGTTTAGCTGCTTTTCACTGCTGTGTTTATGCCGCTTTACACCCACTTGACACACTAACAGAGAGATATCAATACAAAGGTTTTAAGATTATTATTAGTCAGATATATTCTTGTGTGGTGAATAGGGCGTGTTGAGTCCAGTTCTCTGAGCAAGGAGTAGGTCTTGTCTATTACATATTGGGTTTATGGAACGGTATCTGAGCTAATTTGAAACCCTTGTTTTATGTATCACCCCACCTCCCCTTTCCCGTTAAGCAGCCATAGTGTGTTTTCTGCATGTGTGACTCTGTTCTGTTTTGTAATTCAGTTCATGTGTAACGGTTTTTACATTCCCTCTATCAGTGATACCTTATGAGAAGTGTCCTTTTCTGTGTGACTTATTTCACTTAGAATCGTGGTGGTTCCGGGGGGCGGGATGAGCCTGTGGTTAATTCTTCTTCCTGATGGGAAAATAGAGTGACCTGTGCCTTTCCCAACACCAAGAGCCAGTCTCTCATTGGTTCCCCGTCTTCCCGTTCATCGTCAGGAAAAATGGCAACCTGTACGGAACAGGAGGTTAAAGGTGCTGATGCTCCAAGTAGGGAGATTGCTAGTAAAGCGGCTGGAATGGCGAACCCGGGCACAAGGAGATGAGAAATGAGGTGCGTTTTAGAAACCTTTCCCCATCACACGGTGTACCATCTTCTGGGTTTCTCATGCATGATTTCGATGTAGGAAGATGCCCTTGAACCTGGAGATTTGGGACCCATGCGATGGGTACCACGCAGTGTTACTTTAAATGGTCTGCGTTTGCTCACCCAACCTCACCAAACCTCTCAGCCCCAAGAGTGTCTACCCTTAGGTCTCATCCAGCTGTGGGTCTAGATATGGTCAATCCAGGTTGCATCACAGCCCCTGAACGCATTGTGTAAGAATGTCTCTCTCTTTCACTGTCTTTCTTTCATGGGTTTTTCAAAGTAATTTATTTTCATAATGCGGTTTAGCTGCTTTTCACTGCTGTGTTTATGCCGCTTTACACCCACTTGACACACTAACAGAGAGATATCAATACATAGGTTTTAAGATTATTAGTAGTCAGATATATTCTTGTGCGGTGAATAGGGCGTGTTGAGTCCAGTTCTCTGAGCAAGGAGTAGGTCTTGTCTATTACATATTGGGTTTATGGAACGGTATCTGAGCTAATTTGAAACCCTTGTTTTATGTATCACCCCACCTCCCCTTTCCCGTTAAGCAGCCATAGTGTGTTTTCTGCATGTGTGACTCTGTTCTGTTTTGTAATTCAGTTCAAGTGTAACGGTTTTTACATTCCCTCTATAAGTGATACCTTATGAGAAGTGTCCTTTTCTGTGTGACTTATTTCACTTAGAATCGTCGTACCTAAATCCACTCATCATGCTGCTACTAGCCTTAGGACATTGATTTCATGGCTGAGTGATATTCCATTGTACATAAGGACCACAACATCTTTACCCATTTTTCTCTTTCCTGGGATATTTAAGGTGGAATGAAGTGGAGGTCCTTGTCAACAGAGCAGCCCTAAACTTTGGGGTGCTTGTGTCTTGCTGATTTTTCATTTTCCCAATTTATACCCCCATGAGTGGAAGTGCCCTATGCTCTCTAAGCTGTGTTTTTTAGATGTTTCAGGACTCACCGTACACTTCTCCAGAGTGGCTGTTGGCAATTTACATCCCGCCCATCAGTGTAGCAAGGCTCCCATTTCTCCATGGCCTGTCCTGCATTTCTGGTTTTGACACTTTTTTCAGCATGGCCCTTTTGACCGATGGGATGCGAGACTTCTTTGTAGCGCTGATTTGCCTTTCCAGGATGCTTGGTTGGCCAAAAAGGGCGTATGCGTTTTTTCCTGAATATATTCAGGAAAAAACGCATACGCCCTTTTTGGCCAAGGGCATCATTGTCAACGTTTTGCCGCTTTTCATGTGCTTTAAAGGCGATTCGAATCTACCTCCTGAAATCTGTTTCCTGCAATTCTGCCTTGATTTCAAATCCTCTTCGTTGCCTTCCCTCAATATATTTGTGGACGAGAGTTATCATTTATAACTCTGCAGGTTTGTGAATTGCAGTGCCCTGAGCCTCCATTTTACAACTCGTGTTTTTGGGAGCTGGCCGCAAAAGCGCAGGATGGCTTCAGGCCCTGTTCTGGTTCCGGGGGGCGGGATGAGCCTGTGGTTAATTCTTCTTCCTGATGGGAAAATAGAGTGACCTGAGCCTTTCCCAACACCAAGAGCCAGTCTCTCATTGGTTCCCCGTCTTCCCGTTCATCGTCAGGAAAAATGGCAACCTGTACGGAACAGGAGGTTAAAGGTGCTGATGCTCCAAGTAGGGAGATTGCTAGTAAAGCGGCTGGAATGGCGAACCCGGGCACAAGGAGATGAGAAATGAAGTGCGTTTTAGAAACCTTTCCCCATCACACGGTGTACCATCTTCTGGGTTTCTCATGCATATTTTCGATATAGGAAGATGCCCTTGAACCTGGAGATTTGGGACCCATGTGATGGGTACCACGCAGTGTTACTTTAAATGGTCTGCGTTTGCTCACCCAACCTCACCAAACCTCTCAGCCCCAAGAGTATCTACCCTTAGGTCTCATCCAGCTGTGGGTCTAGATATGGTCAATCCAGGTTGCATCACAGCCCCTGAACGCATTGTGTAAGAATGTCTCTCTCTTTCACTGTCTTTCTTTCACGGGTTTTTCAAAGTAATTTATTTTCATAATGGGTTTAGCTGCTTTTCACTGCTGTGTTTATGCCGCTTTACACCCACTTGACACACTAACAGAGAGATATCAATACATAGGTTTTAAGATTATTACTAGTCAGATATATTCTTGTGCGGTCAATAGGGCGTGTTGAGTCCAGTTCTCTGAGCAAGGAGTAGGTCTTGTCTATTACATATTGGGTTTATGGAACGGTATCTGAGCTAATTTGAAACCCTTGTTTTATGTATCACCCCACCTCCCCTTTCCCGTTAAGCAGCCATAGTGTGTTTTCTGCATGTGTGACTCTGTTCTGTTTTGTAATTCAGTTCAAGTGTAACGGTTTTTACATTCCCTCTATCAGTGATACCTTATGAGAAGTGTCCTTTTCTGTGTGACTTATTTCACTTAGAATCGTCGTACCTAAATCCACTCATCATGCTGCTACTAGCCTTAGGACATTGATTTCATGGCTGAGTGATATTCCATTGTACATAAGGAACACAACTTCTTTACCCATTTTTCTCTTTCCTGGGATATTTAAGGTGGAATGAAGTGGAGGTCTTTGTCAACAGAGCAGCCCTAAACTTTGGGGTGCTTGTGTCTTGCTGATTTTTCATTTTCCCAATTTATACCCCCATGAGTGGAAGTGCCCTATGCTCTCTAAGCTGTGTTTTTTAGATGTTTCAGGACTCACCGTACACTTCTCCAGAGTGGCTGTTGGCAATTTACATCCCGCCCATCAGTGTAGCAAGGCTCCCATTTCTCCATGGCCTGTCCTGCATTTCTGGTTTTGACACTTTTTTCAGCATGGCCCTTTTGACCGATGGGATGCGAGACTTCTTTGTAGTGCTGATTTGCCTTTCCAGGTTGCTTGGTTGGCCAAAAAGGGCGTATGCGTTTTTTCCTGAATATATTCAGGAAAAAACGCATACGCCCTTTTTGGCCAAGGGCATCATTGTCAACGTTTTGCCGCTTTTCATGTGCTTTAAAGGCGATTCGAATCTACCTCCTGAAATCTGTTTCCTGCAATTCTGCCTTGATTTCACATCCTCTTCTTTGCCTTCCCTCAATATATTTGTGGACGAGAGTTATCATTTATAACTCTGCAGGTTTGTGAATTGCAGTGCCCTGAGCCTCCATTTTACAACTCGTGTTTTTGGGAGCTGGCCGCAAAAGCGCAGGATGGCTTCAGGCCCTGTTCTGGTTCCGGGGGGCGGGATGAGCCTGTGGTTAATTCTTCTTCCTGATGGGAAAATAGAGTGACCTGTGCCTTTCCCAACACCAAGAGCCAGTCTCTCATTGGTTCCCCGTCTTCCCGTTCATCGTCAGGAAAAATGGCAACCTGTACGGAACAGGAGGTTAAAGGTGCTGATGCTCCAAGTAGGGAGATTGCTAGTAAAGCGGCTGGAATGGCGAACCCGGGCACAAGGAGATGAGAAATGAGGTGCGTTTTAGAAACCTTTCCCCATCACACGGTGTACCATCTTCTGGGTTTCTCATGCATATTTTCGATATAGGAAGATGCCCTTGAACCTGGAGATTTGGGACCCATGTGATGGGTACCACGCAGTGTTACTTTAAATGGTCTGCGTTTGCTCACCCAACCTCACCAAACCTCTCAGCCCCAAGAGTATCTACCCTTAGGTCTCATCCAGCTGTGGGTCTAGATATGGTCAATCCAGGTTGCATCACAGCCCCTGAACGCATTGTGTAAGAATGTCTCTCTCTTTCACTGTCTTTCTTTCACGGGTTTTTCAAAGTAATTTATTTTCATAATGGGTTTAGCTGCTTTTCACTGCTGTGTTTATGCCGCTTTACACCCACTTGACACACTAACAGAGAGATATCAATACATAGGTTTTAAGATTATTACTAGTCAGATATATTCTTGTGCGGTGAAATAGGGCGTGTTGAGTCCAGTTCTCTGAGCAAGGAGTAGGTCTTGTCTATTACATATTGGGTTTATGGAACGGTATCTGAGCTAATTTGAAACCCTTGTTTTATGTATCACCCCACCTCCCCTTTCCCGTTAAGCAGCCATAGTGTGTTTTCTGCATGTGTGACTCTGTTCTGTTTTGTAATTCAGTTCATGTGTAACGGTTTTTACATTCCCTCTATCAGTGATACCTTATGAGAAGTGTCCTTTTCTGTGTGACTTATTTCACTTAGAATCGTCGTACCTAAATCCACTCATCATGCTGCTACTAGCCTTAGGACATTGATTTCATGGCTGAGTGATATTCCATTGTACATAAGGAACACAACTTCTTTACCCATTTTTCTCTTTCCTGGGATATTTAAGGTGGAATGAAGTGGAGGTCCTTGTCAACAGAGCAGCCCTAAACTTTGGGGTGCTTGTGTCTTGCTGATTTTTCATTTTCCCAATTTATACCCCCATGAGTGGAAGTGCCCTATGCTCTCTAAGCTGTGTTTTTTAGATGTTTCAGGACTCACCGTACACTTCTCCAGAGTGGCTGTTGGCAATTTACATCCCGCCCATCAGTGTAGCAAGGCTCCCATTTCTCCATGGCCTGTCCTGCATTTCTGGTTTTGACACTTTTTTCAGCATGGCCCTTTTGACCGATGGGATGCGAGACTTCTTTGTAGTGCTGATTTGCCTTTCCAGGTTGCTTGGTTGGCCAAAAAGGGCGTATGCGTTTTTTCCTGAATATATTCAGGAAAAAACGCATACGCCCTTTTTGGCCAAGGGCATCATTGTCAACGTTTTGCCGCTTTTCATGTGCTTTAAAGGCGATTCGAATCTACCTCCTGAAATCTGTTTCCTGCAATTCTGCCTTGATTTCACATCCTCTTCTTTGCCTTCCCTCAATATATTTGTGGACGAGAGTTATCATTTATAACTCTGCAGGTTTGTGAATTGCAGTGCCCTGAGCCTCCATTTTACAACTCGTGTTTTTGGGAGCTGGCCGCAAAAGCGCAGGATGGCTTCAGGCCCTGTTCTGGTTCCGGGGGGCGGGATGAGCCTGTGGTTAATTCTTCTTCCTGATGGGAAAATAGAGTGACCTGTGCCTTTCCCAACACCAAGAGCCAGTCTCTCATTGGTTCCCCGTCTTCCCGTTCATCGTCAGGAAAAATGGCAACCTGTACGGAACAGGAGGTTAAAGGTGCTGATGCTCCAAGTAGGGAGATTGCTAGTAAAGCGGCAGGAATGGCGAACCCGGGCACAAGGAGATGAGAAATGAGGTGCGTTTTAGAAACCTTTCCCCATCACACGGTGTACCATCTTCTGGGTTTCTCATGCATATTTTCGATATAGGAAGATGCCCTTGAACCTGGAGATTTGGGACCCATGTGATGGGTACCACGCAGTGTTACTTTAAATGGTCTGCGTTTGCTCACCCAACCTCACCAAACCTCTCAGCCCCAAGAGTATCTACCCTTAGGTCTCATCCAGCTGTGGGTCTAGATATGGTCAATCCAGGTTGCATCACAGCCCCTAAACGCATTGTGTAAGAATGTCTCTCTCTTTCACTGTCTTTCTTTCACGGGTTTTTCAAAGTAATTTATTTTCATAATGGGTTTAGCTGCTTTTCACTGCTGTGTATATGCCGCTTTACACCCACTTGACACACTAACAGAGAGATATCAATACATAGGTTTTAAGATTATTACTAGTCAGATATATTCTTGTGCGGTCAATAGGGCGTGTTGAGTCCAGTTCTCTGAGCAAGGAGTAGGTCTTGTCTATTACATATTGGGTTTATGGAACGGTATCTGAGCTAATTTGAAACCCTTGTTTTATGTATCACCCCACCTCCCCTTTCCCGTTAAGCAGCCATAGTGTGTTTTCTGCATGTGTGACTCTGTTCTGTTTTGTAATTCAGTTCAAGTGTAACGGTTTTTACATTCCCTCTATAAGTGATAACTTATCAGAAGTGTCCTTTTCTGTGTGACTTATTTCACTTAGAATCGTCGTACCTAAATCCACTCATCATGCTGCTACTAGCCTTAGGACATTGATTTCATGGCTGAGTGATATTCCATTGTACATAAGGACCACAACATCTTTACCCATTTTTCTCTTTCCTGGGATATTTAAGGTGGAATGAAGTGGAGGTCCTTGTCAACAGAGCAGCCCTAAACTTTGGGGTGCTTGTGTCTTGCTGATTTTTCATTTTCCCAATTTATACCCCCATGAGTGGAAGTGCCCTATGCTCTCTAAGCTGTGTTTTTTAGATGTTTCAGGACTCACCGTACACTTCTCCAGAGTGGCTGTTGGCAATTTACATCCCGCCCATCAGTGTAGCAAGGCTCCCATTTCTCCATGGCCTGTCCTGCATTTCTGGTTTTGACACTTTTTTCAGCATGGCCCTTTTGACCGATGGGATGCGAGACTTCTTTGTAGCGCTGATTTGCCTTTCCAGGTTGCTTGGTTGGCCAAAAAGGGCGTATGCGTTTTTTCCTGAATATATTCAGGAAAAAACGCATACGCCCTTTTTGGCCAAGGGCATCATTGTCAACGTTTTGCCGCTTTTCATGTGCTTTAAAGGCGATTCGAATCTACCTCCTGAAATCTGTTTCCTGCAATTCTGCCTTGATTTCAAATCCTCTTCGTTGCCTTCCCTCAATATATTTGTGGACGAGAGTTATCATTTATAACTCTGCAGGTTTGTGAATTGCAGTGCCCTGAGCCTCCATTTTACAACTCGTGTTTTTGGGAGCTGGCCGCAAAAGCGCAGGATGGCTTCAGGCCCTGTTCTGGTTCCGGGGGGCGGGATGAGCCTGTGGTTAATTCTTCTTCCTGATGGGAAAATAGAGTGACCTGTGCCTTTCCCAACACCAAGAGCCAGTCTCTCATTGGTTCCCCGTCTTCCCGTTCATCCTCAGGAGAAATGGCAACCTGTACGGAACAGGAGGTTAAAGGTGCTGATGCTCCAAGTAGGGAGATTGCTAGTAAAGCGGCTGGAATGGCGAACCCGGGCACAAGGAGATGAGAAATGAGGTGCGTTTTAGAAACCTTTCCCCATCACACGGTGTACCATCTTCTGGGTTTCTCATGCATATTTTCGATATAGGAAGATGCCCTTGAACCTGGAGATTTGGGACCCATGTGATGGGTACCACGCAGTGTTACTTTAAATGGTCTGCGTTTGCTCACCCAACCTCACCAAACCTCTCAGCCCCAAGAGTATCTACCCTTAGGTCTCATCCAGCTGTGGGTCTAGATATGGTCAATCCAGGTTGCATCACAGCCCCTAAACGCATTGTGTAAGAATGTCTCTCTCTTTCACTGTCTTTCTTTCACGGGTTTTTCAAAGTAATTTATTTTCATAATGGGTTTAGCTGCTTTTCACTGCTGTGTATATGCCGCTTTACACCCACTTGACACACTAACAGAGAGATATCAATACATAGGTTTTAAGATTATTACTAGTCAGATATATTCTTGTGCGGTCAATAGGGCGTGTTGAGTCCAGTTCTCTGAGCAAGGAGTAGGTCTTGTCTATTACATATTGGGTTTATGGAACGGTATCTGAGCTAATTTGAAACCCTTGTTTTATGTATCACCCCACCTCCCCTTTCCCGTTAAGCAGCCATAGTGTGTTTTCTGCATGTGTGACTCTGTTCTGTTTTGTAATTCAGTTCAAGTGTAACGGTTTTTACATTCCCTCTATAAGTGATAACTTATGAGAAGTGTCCTTTTCTGTGTGACTTATTTCACTTAGAATCGTCGTACCTAAATCCACTCATCATGCTGCTACTAGCCTTAGGACATTGATTTCATGGCTGAGTGATATTCCATTGTACATAAGGACCACAACATCTTTACCCATTTTTCTCTTTCCTGGGATATTTAAGGTGGAATGAAGTGGAGGTCCTTGTCAACAGAACAGCCCTAAACTTTGGGGTGCTTGTGTCTTGCTGATTTTTCATTTTCCCAATTTATACCCCCATGAGTGGAAGTGCCCTATGCTCTCTAAGCTGTGTTTTTTAGATGTTTCAGGACTCACCGTACACTTCTCCAGAGTGGCTGTTGGCAATTTACATCCCGCCCATCAGTGTAGCAAGGCTCCCATTTCTCCATGGCCTGTCCTGCATTTCTGGTTTTGACACTTTTTTCAGCATGGCCCTTTTGACCGATGGGATGCGAGACTTCTTTGTAGCGCTGATTTGCCTTTCCAGGTTGCTTGGTTGGCCAAAAAGGGCGTATGCGTTTTTTCCTGAATATATTCAGGAAAAAACGCATACGCCCTTTTTGGCCAAGGGCATCATTGTCAACGTTTTGCCGCTTTTCATGTGCTTTAAAGGCGATTCGAATCTACCTCCTGAAATCTGTTTCCTGCAATTCTGCCTTGATTTCAAATCCTCTTCGTTGCCTTCCCTCAATATATTTGTGGACGAGAGTTATCATTTATAACTCTGCAGGTTTGTGAATTGCAGTGCCCTGAGCCTCCATTTTACAACTCGTGTTTTTGGGAGCTGGCCGCAAAAGCGCAGGATGGCTTCAGGCCCTGTTCTGGTTCCGGGGGGCGGGATGAGCCTGTGGTTAATTCTTCTTCCTGATGGGAAAATAGAGTGACCTGTGCCTTTCCCAACACCAAGAGCCAGTCTCTCATTGGTTCCCCGTCTTCCCGTTCATCCTCAGGAGAAATGGCAACCTGTACGGAACAGGAGGTTAAAGGTGCTGATGCTCCAAGTAGGGAGATTGCTAGTAAAGCGGCTGGAATGGCGAACCCGGGCACAAGGAGATGAGAAATGAGGTGCGTTTTAGAAACCTTTCCCCATCACACGGTGTACCATCTTCTGGGTTTCTCATGCATGTTTTCGATGTAGGAAGATGCCCTTGAACCTGGAGATTTGGGACCCATGTGATGGGTACCACGCAGTGTTACTTTAAATGGTCTGCGTTTGCTCACCCAACCTCACCAAACCTCTCAGCCCCAAGAGTATCTACCCTTAGGTCTCATCCAGCTGTGGGTCTAGATATGGTCAATCCAGGTTGCATCACAGCCCCTGAACGCATTGTGTAAGAATGTCTCTCTCTTTCACTGTCTTTCTTTCACGGGTTTTTCAAAGTAATTTATTTTCATAATGGGTTTAGCTGCTTTTCACTGCTGTGTTTATGCCGCTTTACACCCACTTGACACACTAACAGAGAGATATCAATACATAGGTTTTAAGATTATTACTAGTCAGATATATTCTTGTGCGGTCAATAGGGCGTGTTGAGTCCAGTTCTCTGAGCAAGGAGTAGGTCTTGTCTATTACATATTGGGTTTATGGAACGGTATCTGAGCTAATTTGAAACCCTTGTTTTATGTATCACCCCACCTCCCCTTTCCCGTTAAGCAGCCATAGTGTGTTTTCTGCATGTGTGACTCTGTTCTGTTTTGTAATTCAGTTCATGTGTAACGGTTTTTACATTCCCTCTATCAGTGATACCTTATGAGAAGTGTCCTTTTCTGTGTGACTTATTTCACTTAGAATCGTCGTACCTAAATCCACTCATCATGCTGCTACTAGCCTTAGGACATTGATTTCATGGCTGAGTGATATTCCATTGTACATAAGGAACACAACTTCTTTACCCATTTTTCTCTTTCCTGGGATATTTAAGGTGGAATGAAGTGGAGGTCCTTGTCAACAGAGCAGCCCTAAACTTTGGGGTGCTTGTGTCTTGCTGATTTTTCATTTTCCCAATTTATACCCCCATGAGTGGAAGTGCCCTATGCTCTCTAAGCTGTGTTTTTTAGATGTTTCAGGACTCACCGTACACTTCTCCAGAGTGGCTGTTGGCAATTTACATCCCGCCCATCAGTGTAGCAAGGCTCCCATTTCTCCATGGCCTGTCCTGCATTTCTGGTTTTGACACTTTTTTCAGCATGGCCCTTTTGACCGATGGGATGCGAGACTTCTTTGTAGCGCTGATTTGCCTTTCCAGGTTGCTTGGTTGGCCAAAAAGGGCGTATGCGTTTTTTCCTGAATATATTCAGGAAAAAACGCATACGCCCTTTTTGGCCAAGGGCATCATTGTCAACGTTTTGCCGCTTTTCATGTGCTTTAAAGGCGATTCGAATCTACCTCCTGAAATCTGTTTCCTGCAATTCTGCCTTGATTTCAAATCCTCTTCTTTGCCTTCCCTCAATATATTTGTGGACGAGAGTTATCATTTATAACTCTGCAGGTTTGTGAATTGCAGTGCCCTGAGCCTCCATTTTACAACTCGTGTTTTTGGGAGCTGGCCGCAAAAGCGCAGGATGGCTTCAGGCCCTGTTCTGGTTCCGGGGGGCGGGATGAGCCTGTGGTTAATTCTTCTTCCTGATGGGAAAACAGAGTGACCTGTGCCTTTCCCAACACCAAGAGCCAGTCTCTCATTGGTTCCCCGTCTTCCCGTTCATCGTCAGGAAAAATGGCAACCTGTACGGAACAGGAGGTTAAAGGTGCTGATGCTCCAAGTAGGGAGATTGCTAGTAAAGCGGCTGGAATGGCGAACCCGGGCACAAGGAGATGAGAAATGAGGTGCGTTTTAGAAACCTTTCCCCATCACACGGTGTACCATCTTCTGGGTTTCTCATGCATATTTTCGATATAGGAAGATGCCCTTGAACCTGGAGATTTGGGACCCATGCGATGGGTACCACGCAGTGTTACTTTAAATAGTCTGCGTTTGCTCACCCAACCTCACCAAACCTCTCAGCCCCAAGAGTATCTACTCTTAGGTCTCATCCAGCTGTGGGTCTAGATATGGTCAATCCAGGTTGCATCACAGCCCCTGAACGCATTGTGTAAGAATGTCTCTCTCTTTCACTGTCTTTCTTTCACGGGTTTTTCAAAGTAATTTATTTTCATAATGGGTTTAGCTGCTTTTCACTGCTGTGTTTATGCCGCTTTACACCCACTTGACACACTAACAGAGAGATATCAATACAAAGGTTTTAAGATTATTATTAGTCAGATATATTCTTGTGTGGTGAATAGGGCGTGTTGAGTCCAGTTCTCTGAGCAAGGAGTAGGTCTTGTCTATTACATATTGGGTTTATGGAACGGTATCTGAGCTAATTTGAAACCCTTGTTTTATGTATCACCCCACCTCCCCTTTCCCGTTAAGCAGCCATAGTGTGTTTTCTGCATGTGTGACTCTGTTCTGTTTTGTAATTCAGTTCATGTGTAACGGTTTTTACATTCCCTCTATCAGTGATACCTTATGAGAAGTGTCCTTTTCTGTGTGACTTATTTCACTTAGAATCGTGGTGGTTCCGGGGGGCGGGATGAGCCTGTGGTTAATTCTTCTTCCTGATGGGAAAATAGAGTGACCTGTGCCTTTCCCAACACCAAGAGCCAGTCTCTCATTGGTTCCCCGTCTTCCCGTTCATCGTCAGGAAAAATGGCAACCTGTACGGAACAGGAGGTTAAAGGTGCTGATGCTCCAAGTAGGGAGATTGCTAGTAAAGCGGCTGGAATGGCGAACCCGGGCACAAGGAGATGAGAAATGAGGTGCGTTTTAGAAACCTTTCCCCATCACACGGTGTACCATCTTCTGGGTTTCTCATGCATGATTTCGATGTAGGAAGATGCCCTTGAACCTGGAGATTTGGGACCCATGCGATGGGTACCACGCAGTGTTACTTTAAATGGTCTGCGTTTGCTCACCCAACCTCACCAAACCTCTCAGCCCCAAGAGTGTCTACCCTTAGGTCTCATCCAGCTGTGGGTCTAGATATGGTCAATCCAGGTTGCATCACAGCCCCTGAACGCATTGTGTAAGAATGTCTCTCTCTTTCACTGTCTTTCTTTCATGGGTTTTTCAAAGTAATTTATTTTCATAATGCGGTTTAGCTGCTTTTCACTGCTGTGTTTATGCCGCTTTACACCCACTTGACACACTAACAGAGAGATATCAATACATAGGTTTTAAGATTATTACTAGTCAGATATATTCTTGTGCGGTGAATAGGGCGTGTTGAGTCCAGTTCTCTGAGCAAGGAGTAGGTCTTGTCTATTACATATTGGGTTTATGGAACGGTATCTGAGCTAATTTGAAACCCTTGTTTTATGTATCACCCCACCTCCCCTTTCCCGTTAAGCAGCCATAGTGTGTTTTCTGCATGTGTGACTCTGTTCTGTTTTGTAATTCAGTTCAAGTGTAACGGTTTTTACATTCCCTCTATAAGTGATACCTTATGAGAAGTGTCCTTTTCTGTGTGACTTATTTCACTTAGAATCGTCGTACCTAAATCCACTCATCATGCTGCTACTAGCCTTAGGACATTGATTTCATGGCTGAGTGATATTCCATTGTACATAAGGACCACAACATCTTTACCCATTTTTCTCTTTCCTGGGATATTTAAGGTGGAATGAAGTGGAGGTCCTTGTCAACAGAGCAGCCCTAAACTTTGGGGTGCTTGTGTCTTGCTGATTTTTCATTTTCCCAATTTATACCCCCATGAGTGGAAGTGCCCTATGCTCTCTAAGCTGTGTTTTTTAGATGTTTCAGGACTCACCGTACACTTCTCCAGAGTGGCTGTTGGCAATTTACATCCCGCCCATCAGTGTAGCAAGGCTCCCATTTCTCCATGGCCTGTCCTGCATTTCTGGTTTTGACACTTTTTTCAGCATGGCCCTTTTGACCGATGGGATGCGAGACTTCTTTGTAGCGCTGATTTGCCTTTCCAGGATGCTTGGTTGGCCAAAAAGGGCGTATGCGTTTTTTCCTGAATATATTCAGGAAAAAACGCATACGCCCTTTTTGGCCAAGGGCATCATTGTCAACGTTTTGCCGCTTTTCATGTGCTTTAAAGGCGATTCGAATCTACCTCCTGAAATCTGTTTCCTGCAATTCTGCCTTGATTTCAAATCCTCTTCGTTGCCTTCCCTCAATATATTTGTGGACGAGAGTTATCATTTATAACTCTGCAGGTTTGTGAATTGCAGTGCCCTGAGCCTCCATTTTACAACTCGTGTTTTTGGGAGCTGGCCGCAAAAGCGCAGGATGGCTTCAGGCCCTGTTCTGGTTCCGGGGGGCGGGATGAGCCTGTGGTTAATTCTTCTTCCTGATGGGAAAATAGAGTGACCTGAGCCTTTCCCAACACCAAGAGCCAGTCTCTCATTGGTTCCCCGTCTTCCCGTTCATCGTCAGGAAAAATGGCAACCTGTACGGAACAGGAGGTTAAAGGTGCTGATGCTCCAAGTAGGGAGATTGCTAGTAAAGCGGCTGGAATGGCGAACCCGGGCACAAGGAGATGAGAAATGAAGTGCGTTTTAGAAACCTTTCCCCATCACACGGTGTACCATCTTCTGGGTTTCTCATGCATATTTTCGATATAGGAAGATGCCCTTGAACCTGGAGATTTGGGACCCATGTGATGGGTACCACGCAGTGTTACTTTAAATGGTCTGCGTTTGCTCACCCAACCTCACCAAACCTCTCAGCCCCAAGAGTATCTACCCTTAGGTCTCATCCAGCTGTGGGTCTAGATATGGTCAATCCAGGTTGCATCACAGCCCCTGAACGCATTGTGTAAGAATGTCTCTCTCTTTCACTGTCTTTCTTTCATGGGTTTTTCAAAGTAATTTATTTTCATAATGCGGTTTAGCTGCTTTTCACTGCTGTGTTTATGCCGCTTTACACCCACTTGACACACTAACAGAGAGATATCAATACATAGGTTTTAAGATTATTAGTAGTCAGATATATTCTTGTGCGGTGAATAGGGCGTGTTGAGTCCAGTTCTCTGAGCAAGGAGTAGGTCTTGTCTATTACATATTGGGTTTATGGAACGGTATCTGAGCTAATTTGAAACCCTTGTTTTATGTATCACCCCACCTCCCCTTTCCCGTTAAGCAGCCATAGTGTGTTTTCTGCATGTGTGACTCTGTTCTGTTTTGTAATTCAGTTCAAGTGTAACGGTTTTTACATTCCCTCTATAAGTGATACCTTATGAGAAGTGTCCTTTTCTGTGTGACTTATTTCACTTAGAATCGTCGTACCTAAATCCACTCATCATGCTGCTACTAGCCTTAGGACATTGATTTCATGGCTGAGTGATATTCCATTGTACATAAGGACCACAACATCTTTACCCATTTTTCTCTTTCCTGGGATATTTAAGGTGGAATGAAGTGGAGGTCCTTGTCAACAGAGCAGCCCTAAACTTTGGGGTGCTTGTGTCTTGCTGATTTTTCATTTTCCCAATTTATACCCCCATGAGTGGAAGTGCCCTATGCTCTCTAAGCTGTGTTTTTTAGATGTTTCAGGACTCACCGTACACTTCTCCAGAGTGGCTGTTGGCAATTTACATCCCGCCCATCAGTGTAGCAAGGCTCCCATTTCTCCATGGCCTGTCCTGCATTTCTGGTTTTGACACTTTTTTCAGCATGGCCCTTTTGACCGATGGGATGCGAGACTTCTTTGTAGCGCTGATTTGCCTTTCCAGGTTGCTTGGTTGGCCAAAAAGGGCGTATGCGTTTTTTCCTGAATATATTCAGGAAAAAACGCATACGCCCTTTTTGGCCAAGGGCATCATTGTCAACGTTTTGCCGCTTTTCATGTGCTTTAAAGGCGATTCGAATCTACCTCCTGAAATCTGTTTCCTGCAATTCTGCCTTGATTTCAAATCCTCTTCTTTGCCTTCCCTCAATATATTTGTGGACGAGAGTTATCATTTATAACTCTGCAGGTTTGTGAATTGCAGTGCCCTGAGCCTCCATTTTACAACTCGTGTTTTTGGGAGCTGGCCGCAAAAGCGCAGGATGGCTTCAGGCCCTGTTCTGGTTCCGGGGGGCGGGATGAGCCTGTGGTTAATTCTTCTTCCTGATGGGAAAATAGAGTGACCTGTGCCTTTCCCAACACCAAGAGCCAGTCTCTCATTGGTTCCCCGTCTTCCCGTTCATCGTCAGGAAAAATGGCAACCTGTACGGAACAGGAGGTTAAAGGTGCTGATGCTCCAAGTAGGGAGATTGCTAGTAAAGCGGCTGGAATGGCGAACCCGGGCACAAGGAGATGAGAAATGAGGTGCGTTTTAGAAACCTTTCCCCATCACACGGTGTACCATCTTCTGGGTTTCTCATGCATATTTTCGATGTAGGAAGATGCCCTTGAACCTGGAGATTTGGGACCCATGCGATGGGTACCACGCAGTATTAATTTAAATGGTCTGCGTTTGCTCACCCAACCTCACCAAACCTCTCAGCCCCAAGAGTGTCTACCCTTAGGTCTCATCCAGCTGTGGGTCTAGATATGGTCAATCCAGGTTGCATCACAGCCCCTGAACGCATTGTGTAAGAATGTCTCTCTCTTTCACTGTCTTTCTTTCACGGGTTTTTCAAAGTAATTTATTTTCATAATGGGGTTTAGCTGCTTTTCACTGCTGTGTTTATGCCGCTTTACACCCACTTGACACACTAACAGAGAGATATCAATACATAGGTTTTAAGATTATTACTAGTCAGATATATTCTTGTGCGGTGAATAGGGCGTGTTGAGTCCAGTTCTCTGAGCAAGGAGTAGGTCTTGTCTATTACATATTGGGTTTATGGAACGGTATCTGAGCTAATTTGAAACCCTTGTTTTATGTATCACCCCACCTCCCCTTTCCCGTTAAGCAGCCATAGTGTGTTTTCTGCATGTGTGACTCTGTTCTGTTTTGTAATTCAGTTCATGTGTAACGGTTTTTACATTCCCTCTATCAGTGATACCTTATGAGAAGTGTCCTTTTCTGTGTGACTTATTTCACTTAGAATCGTCGTACCTAAATCCACTCATCATGCTGCTACTAGCCTTAGGACATTGATTTCATGGCTGAGTGATATTCCATTGTACATAAGGAACACAACTTCTTTACCCATTTTTCTCTTTCCTGGGATATTTAAGGTGGAATGAAGTGGAGGTCCTTGTCAACAGAGCAGCCCTAAACTTTGGGGTGCTTGTGTCTTGCTGATTTTTCATTTTCCCAATTTATACCCCCATGAGTGGAAGTGCCCTATGCTCTCTAAGCTGTGTTTTTTAGATGTTTCAGGACTCACCGTACACTTCTCCAGAGTGGCTGTTGGCAATTTACATCCCGCCCATCAGTGTAGCAAGGCTCCCATTTCTCCATGGCCTGTCCTGCATTTCTGGTTTTGACACTTTTTTCAGCATGGCCCTTTTGACCGATGGGATGCGAGACTTCTTTGTAGTGCTGATTTGCCTTTCCAGGTTGCTTGGTTGGCCAAAAAGGGCGTATGCGTTTTTTCCTGAATATATTCAGGAAAAAACGCATACGCCCTTTTTGGCCAAGGGCATCATTGTCAACGTTTTGCCGCTTTTCATGTGCTTTAAAGGCGATTCGAATCTACCTCCTGAAATCTGTTTCCTGCAATTCTGCCTTGATTTCAAATCCTCTTCGTTGCCTTCCCTCAATATATTTGTGGACGAGAGTTATCATTTATAACTCTGCAGGTTTGTGAATTGCAGTGCCCTGAGCCTCCATTTTACAACTCGTGTTTTTGGGAGCTGGCCGCAAAAGCGCAGGATGGCTTCAGGCCCTGTTCTGGTTCCGGGGGGCGGCATGAGCCTGTGGTTAATTCTTCTTCCTGATGGGAAAATAGAGTGACCTGTGCCTTTCCCAACACCAAGAGCCAGTCTCTCATTGGTTCCCCGTCTTCCCGTTCATCGTCAGGAAAAATGGCAACCTGTACGGAACAGGAGGTTAAAGGTGCTGATGCTCCAAGTAGGGAGATTGCTAGTAAAGCGGCTGGAATGGCGAACCCGGGCACAAGGAGATGAGAAATGAGGTGCGTTTTAGAAACCTTTCCCCATCACACGGTGTACCATCTTCTGGGTTTCTCATGCATATTTTCGATATAGGAAGATGCCCTTGAACCTGGAGATTTGGGACCCATGTGATGGGTACCACGCAGTGTTACTTTAAATGGTCTGCGTTTGCTCACCCAACCTCACCAAACCTCTCAGCCCCAAGAGTATCTACCCTTAGGTCTCATCCAGCTGTGGGTCTAGATATGGTCAATCCAGGTTGCATCACAGCCCCTGAACGCATTGTGTAAGAATGTCTCTCTCTTTCACTGTCTTTCTTTCACGGGTTTTTCAAAGTAATTTATTTTCATAATGGGTTTAGCTGCTTTTCACTGCTGTGTTTATGCCGCTTTACACCCACTTGACACACTAACAGAGAGATATCAATACATAGGTTTTAAGATTATTACTAGTCAGATATATTCTTGTGCGGTGAAATAGGGCGTGTTGAGTCCAGTTCTCTGAGCAAGGAGTAGGTCTTGTCTATTACATATTGGGTTTATGGAACGGTATCTGAGCTAATTTGAAACCTTTGTTTTATGTATCACCCCACCTCCCCTTTCCCGTTAAGCAGCCATAGTGTGTTTTCTGCATGTGTGACTCTGTTCTGTTTTGTAATTCAGTTCATGTGTAACGGTTTTTACATTCCCTCTATCAGTGATACCTTATGAGAAGTGTCCTTTTCTGTGTGACTTATTTCACTTAGAATCGTCGTACCTAAATCCACTCATCATGCTGCTACTAGCCTTAGGACATTGATTTCATGGCTGAGTGATATTCCATTGTACATAAGGAACACAACTTCTTTACCCATTTTTCTCTTTCCTGGGATATTTAAGGTGGAATGAAGTGGAGGTCCTTGTCAACAGAGCAGCCCTAAACTTTGGGGTGCTTGTGTCTTGCTGATTTTTCATTTTCCCAATTTATACCCCCATGAGTGGAAGTGCCCTATGCTCTCTAAGCTGTGTTTTTTAGATGTTTCAGGACTCACCGTACACTTCTCCAGAGTGGCTGTTGGCAATTTACATCCCGCCCATCAGTGTAGCAAGGCTCCCATTTCTCCATGGCCTGTACTGCATTTCTGGTTTTGACACTTTTTTCAGCATGGCCCTTTTGACCGATGGGATGCGAGACTTCTTTGTAGTGCTGATTTGCCTTTCCAGGTTGCTTGGTTGGCCAAAAAGGGCGTATGCGTTTTTTCCTGAATATATTCAGGAAAAAACGCATACGCCCTTTTTGGCCAAGGGCATCATTGTCAACGTTTTGCCGCTTTTCATGTGCTTTAAAGGCGATTCGAATCTACCTCCTGAAATCTGTTTCCTGCAATTCTGCCTTGATTTCACATCCTCTTCTTTGCCTTCCCTCAATATATTTGTGGACGAGAGTTATCATTTATAACTCTGCAGGTTTGTGAATTGCAGTGCCCTGAGCCTCCATTTTACAACTCGTGTTTTTGGGAGCTGGCCGCAAAAGCGCAGGATGGCTTCAGGCCCTGTTCTGGTTCCGGGGGGCGGGATGAGCCTGTGGTTAATTCTTCTTCCTGATGGGAAAATAGAGTGACCTGTGCCTTTCCCAACACCAAGAGCCAGTCTCTCATTGGTTCCCCGTCTTCCCGTTCATCGTCAGGAAAAATGGCAACCTGTACGGAACAGGAGGTTAAAGGTGCTGATGCTCCAAGTAGGGAGATTGCTAGTAAAGCGGCTGGAATGGCGAACCCGGGCACAAGGAGATGAGAAATGAGGTGCGTTTTAGAAACCTTTCCCCATCACACGGTGTACCATCTTCTGGGTTTCTCATGCATGTTTTCGATGTAGGAAGATGCCCTTGAACCTGGAGATTTGGGACCCATGCGATGGGTACCACGCAGTATTAATTTAAATGGTCTGCGTTTGCTCACCCAACCTCACCAAACCTCTCAGCCCCAAGAGTGTCTACCCTTAGGTCTCATCCAGCTGTGGGTCTAGATATGGTCAATCCAGGTTGCATCACAGCCCCTGAACGCATTGTGTAAGAATGTCTCTCTCTTTCACTGTCTTTCTTTCACGGGTTTTTCAAAGTAATTTATTTTCATAATGGGTTTAGCTGCTTTTCACTGCTGTGTTTATGCCGCTTTACACCCACTTGACACACTAACAGAGAGATATCAATACATAGGTTTTAAGATTATTACTAGTCAGATATATTCTTGTGCGGTCAATAGGGCGTGTTGAGTCCAGTTCTCTGAGCAAGGAGTAGGTCTTGTCTATTACATATTGGGTTTATGGAACGGTATCTGAGCTAATTTGAAACCCTTGTTTTATGTATCACCCCACCTCCCCTTTCCCGTTAAGCAGCCATAGTGTGTTTTCTGCATGTGTGACTCTGTTCTGTTTTGTAATTCAGTTCATGTGTAACGGTTTTTACATTCCCTCTATCAGTGATACCTTATGAGAAATGTCCTTTTCTGTGTGACTTATTTCACTTAGAATCGTCGTACCTAAATCCACTCATCATGCTGCTACTAGCCTTAGGACATTGATTTCATGGCTGAGTGATATTCCATTGTACATAAGGACCACAACTTCTTTATCCATTTTTCTCTTTCCTGGGATATTTAAGGTGGAATGAAGTGGAGGTCCTTGTCAACAGAGCAGCCCTAAACTTTGGGGTGCTTGTGTCTTGCTGATTTTTCATTTTCCCAATTTATACCCCCATGAGTGGAAGTGCCCTATGCTCTCTAAGCTGTGTTTTTTAGATGTTTCAGGACTCACCGTACACTTCTCCAGAGTGGCTGTTGGCAATTTACATCCCGCCCATCAGTGTAGCAAGGCTCCCATTTCTCCATGGCCTGTCCTGCATTTCTGGTTTTGACACTTTTTTCAGCATGGCCCTTTTAACCGATGGGCAGCGAGAATTCTTTGTACCGCTGATTTGCCTTTCCAGGTTGCTTGGTTGGCTAAAAAGGGCGTATGCGTTTTTTCCTGAATATATTCAGGAAAAAACGCATACGCCCTTTTTGGCCAAGGGCATCATTGTCAACGTTTTGCCGCTTTTCATGTGCTTTAAAGGAGATTCGAATCTACCTCCTGAAATCTGTTTCCTGCAATTCTGCCTTGATTTCAAATCCTCTTCGTTGCCTTCCCTCAATATATTTGTGGACGAGAGTTATCATTTATAACTCTGCAGGTTTGTGAATTGCAGTGCCCTGAGCCTCCATTTTACAACTCGTGTTTTTGGGAGCTGGCCGCAAAAGCGCAGGATGGCTTCAGGCCCTGTTCTGGTTCCGGGGTCGGGATGAGCCTGTGGTTAATTCTTCTTCCTGATGGGAAAATAGAGTGACCTGTGCCTTTCCCAACACCAAGAGCCAGTCTCTCATTGGTTCCCCGTCTTCCCGTTCATCCTCAGGAAAATTTGCAACCTGTACGGAACAGGAGGTTAAAGGTGCTGATGCTCCAAGTAGGGAGATTGCTAGTAAAGCGGCTGGAATGGCGAACCCGGGCACAAGGAGATGAGAAATGAGGTGCGTTTTAGAAACCTTTCCCCATCACACGGTGTACCATCTTCTGGGTTTCTCATGCATGTTTTCGATGTAGGAAGATGCCCTTGAACCTGGAGATTTGGGACCCATGCGATGGGTACCACGCAGTATTTCTTTAAAGGGTCTGCGTTTGCTCCCCCAACCTCACCAAACCTCTCAGCCCCAAGAGTGTCTACCCTTAGGTCTCATCCAGCTGTGGGTCTAGATATGGTCAATCCAGGTTGCATCACAGCCCCTGAACGCATTGTGTAAGAATGTCTCTCTCTTTCACTGTCTTTCTTTCATGGGTTTTTCAAAATAATTTATTTTCATAATGGGGTTTAGCTGCTTTTCACTGCTGTGTTTATGCCGCTTTACACCCACTTGACACACTAACAGAGAGATATCAATACATAGGTTTTAAGATTATTACTAGTCAGATATATTCTTGTGCGGTGAATAGGGCGTGTTGAGTCCAGTTCTCTGAGCAAGGAGTAGGTCTTGTCTATTACATATTGGGTTTATGGAACGGTATCTGAGCTAATTTGAAACCCTTGTTTTATGTATCACCCCACCTCCCCTTTCCCGTTAAGCAGCCATAGTGTGTTTTCTGCATGTGTGACTCTGTTCTGTTTTGTAATTCAGTTCATGTGTAACGGTTTTTACATTCCCTCTATCAGTGATACCTTATGAGAAGTGTCCTTTTCTGTGTGACTTATTTCACTTAGAATCGTCGTACCTAAATCCACTCATCATGCTGCTACTAGCCTTAGGACATTGATTTCATGGCTGAGTGATATTCCATTGTACATAAGGAACACAACTTCTTTACCCATTTTTCTCTTTCCTGGGATATTTAAGGTGGAATGAAGTGGAGGTCCTTGTCAACAGAGCAGCCCTAAACTTTGGGGTGCTTGTGTCTTGCTGATTTTTCATTTTCCCAATTTATACCCCCATGAGTGGAAGTGCCCTATGCTCTCTAAGCTGTGTTTTTTAGATGTTTCAGGACTCACCGTACACTTCTCCAGAGTGGCTGTTGGCAATTTACATCCCGCCCATCAGTGTAGCAAGGCTCCCATTTCTCCATGGCCTGTCCTGCATTTCTGGTTTTGACACTTTTTTCAGCATGGCCCTTTTGACCGATGGGATGCGAGACTTCTTTGTAGCGCTGATTTGCCTTTCCAGGTTGCTTGGTTGGCCAAAAAGGGCGTATGCGTTTTTTCCTGAATATATTCAGGAAAAAACGCATACGCCCTTTTTGGCCAAGGGCATCATTGTCAACGTTTTGCCGCTTTTCATGTGCTTTAAAGGCGATTCGAATCTACCTCCTGAAATCTGTTTCCTGCAATTCTGCCTTGATTTCAAATCCTCTTCGTTGCCTTCCCTCAATATATTTGTGGACGAGAGTTATCATTTATAACTCTGCAGGTTTGTGAATTGCAGTGCCCTGAGCCTCCATTTTACTACTCGTGTTTTTGGGAGCTGGCCGCAAAAGCGCAGGATGGCTTCAGGCCCTGTTCTGGTTCCGGGGGGCGGGATGAGCCTGTGGTTAATTCTTCTTCCTGATGGGAAAATAGAGTGAACTCTGCCTGTCCCAACACCAAGAGCCAGTCTCTCATTGGTTCCCCGTTTTCCAGTTCATCGTCAGGAAAAAAGGCAACCTGTACGGAACAGGAGGTTAAAGGTGCTGATGCTCCAAGTAGGGAGATTGCTAGTAAAGCGGCTGGAATGGCGAACCCGGGCACAAGGAGATGAGAAATGAGGTGCGTTTTAGAAACCTTTCCCCATCACACGGTGTACCATCTTCTGGGTTTCTCATGCATGTTTTCGATGTAGGAAGATGCCCTTGAACCTGGAGATTTGGGACCCATGCGATGGGTACCACGCAGTATTAATTTAAATGGTCTGCGTTTGCTCACCCAACCTCACCAAACCTCTCAGCCCCAAGAGTGTCTACCCTTAGGTCTCATCCAGCTGTGGGTCTAGATATGGTCAATCCAGGTTGCATCACAGCCCCTGAACGCATTGTGTAAGAATGTCTCTCTCTTTCACTGTCTTTCTTTCACGGGTTTTTCAAAGTAATTTATTTTCATAATGGGGTTTAGCTGCTTTTCACTGCTGTGTTTATGCCGCTTTACACCCACTTGACACACTAACAGAGAGATATCAATACATAGGTTTTAAGATTATTACTAGTCAGATATATTCTTGTGCGGTGAATAGGGCGTGTTGAGTCCAGTTCTCTGAGCAAGGAGTAGGTCTTGTCTATTACATATTGGGTTTATGGAACGGTATCTGAGCTAATTTGAAACCCTTGTTTTATGTATCACCCCACCTCCCCTTTCCCGTTAAGCAGCCATAGTGTGTTTTCTGCATGTGTGACTCTGTTCTGTTTTGTAATTCAGTTCAAGTGTAACGGTTTTTACATTCCCTCTATCAGTGATACCTTATGAGAAGTGTCCTTTTCTGTGTGACTTATTTCACTTAGAATCGTCGTACCTAAATCCACTCATCATGCTGCTACTAGCCTTATGACATTGATTTCATGGCTGAGTGATATTCCATTGTACATAAGGACCACAACTTCTTTACCCATTTTTCTCTTTCCTGGGATATTTAAGGTGGAATGAAGTGGAGGTCCTTGTCAACAGAGCAGCCCTAAACTTTGGGGTGCTTGTGTCTTGCTGATTTTTCATTTTCCCAATTTATACCCCCATGAGTGGAAGTGCCCTATGCTCTCTAAGCTGTGTTTTTTAGATGTTTCAGGACTCACCGTACACTTCTCCAGAGTGGCTGTTGGCAATTTACATCCCGCCCATCAGTGTAGCAAGGCTCCCATTTCTCCATGGCCTGTCCTGTATTTCTGGTTTTGACACTTTTTTCAGCATGGCCCTTTTGACCGATGGGATGCGAGACTTCTTTGTAGCGCTGATTTGCCTTTCCAGGTTGCTTGGTTGGCCAAAAAGGGCGTATGCGTTTTTTCCTGAATATATTCAGGAAAAAACGCATACGCCCTTTTTGGCCAAGGGCATCATTGTCAACGTTTTGCCGCTTTTCATGTGCTTTAAAGGAGATTCGAATCTACCTCCTGAAATCTGTTTCCTGCAATTCTGCCTTGATTTCAAATCCTCTTCGTTGCCTTCCCTCAATATATTTGTGGACGAGAGTTATCATTTATAACTCTGCAGGTTTGTGAGTTGCAGTGCCCTGAGCCTCCATTTTACAACTCGTGTTTTTGGGAGCTGGCCGCAAAAGCGCAGGATGGCTTCAGGCCCTGTTCTGGTTCCGGGGGGCGGCATGAGCCTGTGGTTAATTCTTCTTCCTGATGGGAAAATAGAGTGACCTGTGCCTTTCCCAACACCAAGAGCCAGTCTCTCATTGGTTCCCCGTCTTCCCGTTCATCGTCAGGAAAAATGGCAACCTGTACGGAACAGGAGGTTAAAGGTGCTGATGCTCCAAGTAGGGAGATTGCTAGTAAAGCGGCTGGAATGGCGAACCCGGGCACAAGGAGATGAGAAATGAGGTGCGTTTTAGAAACCTTTCCCCATCACACGGTGTACCATCTTCTGGGTTTCTCATGCATATTTTCGATATAGGAAGATGCCCTTGAACCTGGAGATTTGGGACCCATGTGATGGGTACCACGCAGTGTTACTTTAAATGGTCTGCGTTTGCTCACCCAACCTCACCAAACCTCTCAGCCCCAAGAGTATCTACCCTTAGGTCTCATCCAGCTGTGGGTCTAGATATGGTCAATCCAGGTTGCATCACAGCCCCTGAACGCATTGTGTAAGAATGTCTCTCTCTTTCACTGTCTTTCTTTCACGGGTTTTTCAAAGTAATTTATTTTCATAATGGGTTTAGCTGCTTTTCACTGCTGTGTTTATGCCGCTTTACACCCACTTGACACACTAACAGAGAGATATCAATACATAGGTTTTAAGATTATTACTAGTCAGATATATTCTTGTGCGGTGAATAGGGCGTGTTGAGTCCAGTTCTCTGAGCAAGGAGTAGGTCTTGTCTATTACATATTGGGTTTATGGAACGGTATCTGAGCTAATTTGAAACCCTTGTTTTATGTATCACCCCACCTCCCCTTTCCCGTTAAGCAGCCATAGTGTGTTTTCTGCATGTGTGACTCTGTTCTGTTTTGTAATTCAGTTCATGTGTAACGGTTTTTACATTCCCTCTATCAGTGATACCTTATGAGAAGTGTCCTTTTCTGTGTGACTTATTTCACTTAGAATCGTCGTACCTAAATCCACTCATCATGCTGCTACTAGCCTTAGGACATTGATTTCATGGCTGAGTGATATTCCATTGTACATAAGGAACACAACTTCTTTACCCATTTTTCTCTTTCCTGGGATATTTAAGGTGGAATGAAGTGGAGGTCCTTGTCAACAGAGCAGCCCTAAACTTTGGGGTGCTTGTGTCTTGCTGATTTTTCATTTTCCCAATTTATACCCCCATGAGTGGAAGTGCCCTATGCTCTCTAAGCTGTGTTTTTTAGATGTTTCAGGACTCACCGTACACTTCTCCAGAGTGGCTGTTGGCAATTTACATCCCGCCCATCAGTGTAGCAAGGCTCCCATTTCTCCATGGCCTGTCCTGCATTTCTGGTTTTGACACTTTTTTCAGCATGGCCCTTTTGACCGATGGGATGCGAGACTTCTTTGTAGCGCTGATTTGCCTTTCCAGGTTGCTTGGTTGGCCAAAAAGGGCGTATGCGTTTTTTCCTGAATATATTCAGGAAAAAACGCATACGCCCTTTTTGGCCAAGGGCATCATTGTCAACGTTTTGCCGCTTTTCATGTGCTTTAAAGGCGATTCGAATCTACCTCCTGAAATCTGTTTCCTGCAATTCTGCCTTGATTTCAAATCCTCTTCGTTGCCTTCCCTCAATATATTTGTGGACGAGAGTTATCATTTATAACTCTGCAGGTTTGTGAATTGCAGTGCCCTGAGCCTCCATTTTACAACTCGTGTTTTTGGGAGCTGGCCGCAAAAGCGCAGGATGGCTTCAGGCCCTGTTCTGGTTCCTGGGTCGGGATGAGCCTGTGGTTAATTCTTCTTCCTGATGGGAAAATAGAGTGACCTGTGCCTTTCCCAACACCAAGAGCCAGTCTCTCATTGGTTCCCCGTCTTCCCGTTCATCCTCAGGAAAATTTGCAACCTGTACGGAACAGGAGGTTAAAGGTGCTGATGCTCCAAGTAGGGAGATTGCTAGTAAAGCGGCTGGAATGGCGAACCCGGGCACAAGGAGATGAGAAATGAGGTGCGTTTTAGAAACCTTTCCCCATCACACGGTGTACCATCTTCTGGGTTTCTCATGCATGTTTTCGATGTAGGAAGATGCCCTTGAACCTGGAGATTTGGGACCCATGCGATGGGTACCACGCAGTATTACTTTAAAGGGTCTGCGTTTGCTCCCCCAACCTCACCAAACCTCTCAGCCCCAAGAGTGTCTACCCTTAGGTCTCATCCAGCTGTGGGTCTAGATATGGTCAATCCAGGTTGCATCACAGCCCCTGAACGCATTGTGTAAGAATGTCTCTCTCTTTCACTGTCTTTCTTTCATGGGTTTTTCAAAATAATTTATTTTCATAATGGGGTTTAGCTGCTTTTCACTGCTGTGTTTATGCCGCTTTACACCCACTTGACACACTAACAGAGAGATATCAATACATAGGTTTTAAGATTATTACTAGTCAGATATATTCTTGTGCGGTCAATAGGGCGTGTTGAGTCCAGTTCTCTGAGCAAGGAGTAGGTCTTGTCTATTACATATTGGGTTTATGGAACGGTATCTGAGCTAATTTGAAACCCTTGTTTTATGTATCACCCCACCTCCCCTTTCCCGTTAAGCAGCCATAGTGTGTTTTCTGCATGTGTGACTCTGTTCTGTTTTGTAATTCAGTTCATGTGTAACGGTTTTTACATTCCCTCTATCAGTGATACCTTATGAGAAGTGTCCTTTTCTGTGTGACTTATTTCACTTAGAATCGTCGTACCTAAATCCACTCATCATGCTGCTACTAGCCTTAGGACATTGATTTCATGGCTGAGTGATATTCCATTGTACATAAGGAACACAACTTCTTTACCCATTTTTCTCTTTCCTGGGATATTTAAGGTGGAATGAAGTGGAGGTCCTTGTCAACAGAGCAGCCCTAAACTTTGGGGTGCTTGTGTCTTGCTGATTTTTCATTTTCCCAATTTATACCCCCATGAGTGGAAGTGCCCTATGCTCTCTAAGCTGTGTTTTTTAGATGTTTCAGGACTCACCGTACACTTCTCCAGAGTGGCTGTTGGCAATTTACATCCCGCCCATCAGTGTAGCAAGGCTCCCATTTCTCCATGGCCTGTCCTGCATTTCTGGTTTTGACACTTTTTTCAGCATGGCCCTTTTGACCGATGGGATGCGAGACTTCTTTGTAGCGCTGATTTGCCTTTCCAGGTTGCTTGGTTGGCCAAAAAGGGCGTATGCGTTTTTTCCTGAATATATTCAGGAAAAAACGCATACGCCCTTTTTGGCCAAGGGCATCATTGTCAACGTTTTGCCGCTTTTCATGTGCTTTAAAGGCGATTCGAATCTACCTCCTGAAATCTGTTTCCTGCAATTCTGCCTTGATTTCAAATCCTCTTCGTTGCCTTCCCTCAATATATTTGTGGACGAGAGTTATCATTTATAACTCTGCAGGTTTGTGAATTGCAGTGCCCTGAGCCTCCATTTTACTACTCGTGTTTTTGGGAGCTGGCCGCAAAAGCGCAGGATGGCTTCAGGCCCTGTTCTGGTTCCGGGGGGCGGGATGAGCCTGTGGTTAATTCTTCTTCCTGATGGGAAAATAGAGTGACCTGTGCCTTTCCCAACACCAAGAGCCAGTCTCTCATTGGTTCCCCGTTTTCCAGTTCATCGTCAGGAAAAAAGGCAACCTGTACGGAACAGGAGGTTAAAGGTGCTGATGCTCCAAGTAGGGAGATTGCTAGTAAAGCGGCTGGAATGGCGAACCCGGGCACAAGGAGATGAGAAATGAGGTGCGTTTTAGAAACCTTTCCCCATCACACGGTGTACCATCTTCTGGGTTTCTCATGCATGTTTTCGATGTAGGAAGATGCCCTTGAACCTGGAGATTTGGGACCCATGCGATGGGTACCACGCAGTATTAATTTAAATGGTCTGCGTTTGCTCACCCAACCTCACCAAACCTCTCAGCCCCAAGAGTGTCTACCCTTAGGTCTCATCCAGCTGTGGGTCTAGATATGGTCAATCCAGGTTGCATCACAGCCCCTGAACGCATTGTGTAAGAATGTCTCTCTCTTTCACTGTCTTTCTTTCACGGGTTTTTCAAAGTAATTTATTTTCATAATGGGGTTTAGCTGCTTTTCACTGCTGTGTTTATGCCGCTTTACACCCACTTGACACACTAACAGAGAGATATCAATACATAGGTTTTAAGATTATTACTAGTCAGATATATTCTTGTGCGGTGAATAGGGCGTGTTGAGTCCAGTTCTCTGAGCAAGGAGTAGGTCTTGTCTATTACATATTGGGTTTATGGAACGGTATCTGAGCTAATTTGAAACCCTTGTTTTATGTATCACCCCACCTCCCCTTTCCCGTTAAGCAGCCATAGTGTGTTTTCTGCATGTGTGACTCTGTTCTGTTTTGTAATTCAGTTCAAGTGTAACGGTTTTTACATTCCCTCTATCAGTGATACCTTATGAGAAGTGTCCTTTTCTGTGTGACTTATTTCACTTAGAATCGTCGTACCTAAATCCACTCATCATGCTGCTACTAGCCTTATGACATTGATTTCATGGCTGAGTGATATTCCATTGTACATAAGGACCACAACTTCTTTACCCATTTTTCTCTTTCCTGGGATATTTAAGGTGGAATGAAGTGGAGGTCCTTGTCAACAGAGCAGCCCTAAACTTTGGGGTGCTTGTGTCTTGCTGATTTTTCATTTTCCCAATTTATACCCCCATGAGTGGAAGTGCCCTATGCTCTCTAAGCTGTGTTTTTTAGATGTTTCAGGACTCACCGTACACTTCTCCAGAGTGGCTGTTGGCAATTTACATCCCGCCCATCAGTGTAGCAAGGCTCCCATTTCTCCATGGCCTGTCCTGCATTTCTGGTTTTGACACTTTTTTCAGCATGGCCCTTTTGACCGATGGGATGCGAGACTTCTTTGTAGCGCTGATTTGCCTTTCCAGGTTGCTTGGTTGGCCAAAAAGGGCGTATGCGTTTTTTCCTGAATATATTCAGGAAAAAACGCATACGCCCTTTTTGGCCAAGGGCATCATTGTCAACGTTTTGCCGCTTTTCATGTGCTTTAAAGGCGATTCGAATCTACCTCCTGAAATCTGTTTCCTGCAATTCTGCCTTGATTTCAAATCCTCTTCGTTGCCTTCCCTCAATATATTTGTGGACGAGAGTTATCATTTATAACTCTGCAGGTTTGTGAATTGCAGTGCCCTGAGCCTCCATTTTACAACTCGTGTTTTTGGGAGCTGGCCGCAAAAGCGCAGGATGGCTTCAGGCCCTGTTCTGGTTCCTGGGTCGGGATGAGCCTGTGGTTAATTCTTCTTCCTGATGGGAAAATAGAGTGACCTGTGCCTTTCCCAACACCAAGAGCCAGTCTCTCATTGGTTCCCCGTCTTCCCGTTCATCCTCAGGAAAATTTGCAACCTGTACGGAACAGGAGGTTAAAGGTGCTGATGCTCCAAGTAGGGAGATTGCTAGTAAAGCGGCTGGAATGGCGAACCCGGGCACAAGGAGATGAGAAATGAGGTGCGTTTTAGAAACCTTTCCCCATCACACGGTGTACCATCTTCTGGGTTTCTCATGCATGTTTTCGATGTAGGAAGATGCCCTTGAACCTGGAGATTTGGGACCCATGCGATGGGTACCACGCAGTATTACTTTAAAGGGTCTGCGTTTGCTCCCCCAACCTCACCAAACCTCTCAGCCCCAAGAGTGTCTACCCTTAGGTCTCATCCAGCTGTGGGTCTAGATATGGTCAATCCAGGTTGCATCACAGCCCCTGAACGCATTGTGTAAGAATGTCTCTCTCTTTCACTGTCTTTCTTTCATGGGTTTTTCAAAATAATTTATTTTCATAATGGGGTTTAGCTGCTTTTCACTGCTGTGTTTATGCCGCTTTACACCCACTTGACACACTAACAGAGAGATATCAATACATAGGTTTTAAGATTATTACTAGTCAGATATATTCTTGTGCGGTCAATAGGGCGTGTTGAGTCCAGTTCTCTGAGCAAGGAGTAGGTCTTGTCTATTACATATTGGGTTTATGGAACGGTATCTGAGCTAATTTGAAACCCTTGTTTTATGTATCACCCCACCTCCCCTTTCCCGTTAAGCAGCCATAGTGTGTTTTCTGCATGTGTGACTCTGTTCTGTTTTGTAATTCAGTTCATGTGTAACGGTTTTTACATTCCCTCTATCAGTGATACCTTATGAGAAGTGTCCTTTTCTGTGTGACTTATTTCACTTAGAATCGTCGTACCTAAATCCACTCATCATGCTGCTACTAGCCTTAGGACATTGATTTCATGGCTGAGTGATATTCCATTGTACATAAGGAACACAACTTCTTTACCCATTTTTCTCTTTCCTGGGATATTTAAGGTGGAATGAAGTGGAGGTCCTTGTCAACAGAGCAGCCCTAAACTTTGGGGTGCTTGTGTCTTGCTGATTTTTCATTTTCCCAATTTATACCCCCATGAGTGGAAGTGCCCTATGCTCTCTAAGCTGTGTTTTTTAGATGTTTCAGGACTCACCGTACACTTCTCCAGAGTGGCTGTTGGCAATTTACATCCCGCCCATCAGTGTAGCAAGGCTCCCATTTCTCCATGGCCTGTCCTGCATTTCTGGTTTTGACACTTTTTTCAGCATGGCCCTTTTGACCGATGGGATGCGAGACTTGTTTGTAGCGCTGATTTGCCTTTCCAGGTTGCTTGGTTGGCCAAAAAGGGCGTATGCGTTTTTTCCTGAATATATTCAGGAAAAAACGCATACGCCCTTTTTGGCCAAGGGCATCATTGTCAACGTTTTGCCGCTTTTCATGTGCTTTAAAGGCGATTCGAATCTACCTCCTGAAATCTGTTTCCTGCAATTCTGCCTTGATTTCAAATCCTCTTCGTTGCCTTCCCTCAATATATTTGTGGACGAGAGTTATCATTTATAACTCTGCAGGTTTGTGAATTGCAGTGCCCTGAGCCTCCATTTTACTACTCGTGTTTTTGGGAGCTGGCCGCAAAAGCGCAGGATGGCTTCAGGCCCTGTTCTGGTTCCGGGGGGCGGGATGAGCCTGTGGTTAATTCTTCTTCCTGATGGGAAAATAGAGTGACCTGTGCCTTTCCCAACACCAAGAGCCAGTCTCTCATTGGTTCCCCGTTTTCCAGTTCATCGTCAGGAAAAAAGGCAACCTGTACGGAACAGGAGGTTAAAGGTGCTGATGCTCCAAGTAGGGAGATTGCTAGTAAAGCGGCTGGAATGGCGAACCCGGGCACAAGGAGATGAGAAATGAGGTGCGTTTTAGAAACCTTTCCCCATCACACGGTGTACCATCTTCTGGGTTTCTCATGCATGTTTTCGATGTAGGAAGATGCCCTTGAACCTGGAGATTTGGGACCCATGCGATGGGTACCACGCAGTATTAATTTAAATGGTCTGCGTTTGCTCACCCAACCTCACCAAACCTCTCAGCCCCAAGAGTGTCTACCCTTAGGTCTCATCCAGCTGTGGGTCTAGATATGGTCAATCCAGGTTGCATCACAGCCCCTGAACGCATTGTGTAAGAATGTCTCTCTCTTTCACTGTCTTTCTTTCACGGGTTTTTCAAAGTAATTTATTTTCATAATGGGGTTTAGCTGCTTTTCACTGCTGTGTTTATGCCGCTTTACACCCACTTGACACACTAACAGAGAGATATCAATACATAGGTTTTAAGATTATTACTAGTCAGATATATTCTTGTGCGGTGAATAGGGCGTGTTGAGTCCAGTTCTCTGAGCAAGGAGTAGGTCTTGTCTATTACATATTGGGTTTATGGAACGGTATCTGAGCTAATTTGAAACCCTTGTTTTATGTATCACCCCACCTCCCCTTTCCCGTTAAGCAGCCATAGTGTGTTTTCTGCATGTGTGACTCTGTTCTGTTTTGTAATTCAGTTCAAGTGTAACGGTTTTTACATTCCCTCTATCAGTGATACCTTATGAGAAGTGTCCTTTTCTGTGTGACTTATTTCACTTAGAATCGTCGTACCTAAATCCACTCATCATGCTGCTACTAGCCTTATGACATTGATTTCATGGCTGAGTGATATTCCATTGTACATAAGGACCACAACTTCTTTACCCATTTTTCTCTTTCCTGGGATATTTAAGGTGGAATGAAGTGGAGGTCCTTGTCAACAGAGCAGCCCTAAACTTTGGGGTGCTTGTGTCTTGCTGATTTTTCATTTTCCCAATTTATACCCCCATGAGTGGAAGTGCCCTATGCTCTCTAAGCTGTGTTTTTTAGATGTTTCAGGACTCACCGTACACTTCTCCAGAGTGGCTGTTGGCAATTTACATCCCGCCCATCAGTGTAGCAAGGCTCCCATTTCTCCATGGCCTGTCCTGCATTTCTGGTTTTGACACTTTTTTCAGCATGGCCCTTTTGACCGATGGGATGCGAGACTTCTTTGTAGCGCTGATTTGCCTTTCCAGGTTGCTTGGTTGGCCAAAAAGGGCGTATGCGTTTTTTCCTGAATATATTCAGGAAAAAACGCATACGCCCTTTTTGGCCAAGGGCATCATTGTCAACGTTTTGCCGCTTTTCATGTGCTTTAAAGGCGATTCGAATCTACCTCCTGAAATCTGTTTCCTGCAATTCTGCCTTGATTTCAAATCCTCTTCGTTGCCTTCCCTCAATATATTTGTGGACGAGAGTTATCATTTATAACTCTGCAGGTTTGTGAATTGCAGTGCCCTGAGCCTCCATTTTACAACTCGTGTTTTTGGGAGCTGGCCGCAAAAGCGCAGGATGGCTTCAGGCCCTGTTCTGGTTCCTGGGTCGGGATGAGCCTGTGGTTAATTCTTCTTCCTGATGGGAAAATAGAGTGACCTGTGCCTTTCCCAACACCAAGAGCCAGTCTCTCATTGGTTCCCCGTCTTCCCGTTCATCCTCAGGAAAATTTGCAACCTGTACGGAACAGGAGGTTAAAGGTGCTGATGCTCCAAGTAGGGAGATTGCTAGTAAAGCGGCTGGAATGGCGAACCCGGGCACAAGGAGATGAGAAATGAGGTGCGTTTTAGAAACCTTTCCCCATCACACGGTGTACCATCTTCTGGGTTTCTCATGCATGTTTTCGATGTAGGAAGATGCCCTTGAACCTGGAGATTTGGGACCCATGCGATGGGTACCACGCAGTATTAATTTAAATGGTCTGCGTTTGCTCACCCAACCTCACCAAACCTCTCAGCCCCAAGAGTGTCTACCCTTAGGTCTCATCCAGCTGTGGGTCTAGATATGGTCAATCCAGGTTGCATCACAGCCCCTGAACGCATTGTGTAAGAATGTCTCTCTCTTTCACTGTCTTTCTTTCACGGGTTTTTCAAAGTAATTTATTTTCATAATGGGGTTTAGCTGCTTTTCACTGCTGTGTTTATGCCGCTTTACACCCACTTGACACACTAACAGAGAGATATCAATACATAGGTTTTAAGATTATTACTAGTCAGATATATTCTTGTGCGGTCAATAGGGCGTGTTGAGTCCAGTTCTCTGAGCAAGGAGTAGGTCTTGTCTATTACATATTGGGTTTATGGAACGGTATCTGAGCTAATTTGAAACCCTTGTTTTATGTATCACCCCACCTCCCCTTTCCCGTTAAGCAGCCATAGTGTGTTTTCTGCATGTGTGACTCTGTTCTGTTTTGTAATTCAGTTCATGTGTAACGGTTTTTACATTCCCTCTATCAGTGATACCTTATGAGAAGTGTCCTTTTCTGTGTGACTTATTTCACTTAGAATCGTCGTACCTAAATCCACTCATCATGCTGCTACTAGCCTTAGGACATTGATTTCATGGCTGAGTGATATTCCATTGTACATAAGGAACACAACTTCTTTACCCATTTTTCTCTTTCCTGGGATATTTAAGGTGGAATGAAGTGGAGGTCCTTGTCAACAGAGCAGCCCTAAACTTTGGGGTGCTTGTGTCTTGCTGATTTTTCATTTTCCCAATTTATACCCCCATGAGTGGAAGTGCCCTATGCTCTCTAAGCTGTGTTTTTTAGATGTTTCAGGACTCACCGTACACTTCTCCAGAGTGGCTGTTGGCAATTTACATCCCGCCCATCAGTGTAGCAAGGCTCCCATTTCTCCATGGCCTGTCCTGCATTTCTGGTTTTGACACTTTTTTCAGCATGGCCCTTTTGACCGATGGGATGCGAGACTTCTTTGTAGCGCTGATTTGCCTTTCCAGGTTGCTTGGTTGGCCAAAAAGGGCGTATGCGTTTTTTCCTGAATATATTCAGGAAAAAACGCATACGCCCTTTTTGGCCAAGGGCATCATTGTCAACGTTTTGCCGCTTTTCATGTGCTTTAAAGGCGATTCGAATCTACCTCCTGAAATCTGTTTCCTGCAATTCTGCCTTGATTTCAAATCCTCTTCGTTGCCTTCCCTCAATATATTTGTGGACGAGAGTTATCATTTATAACTCTGCAGGTTTGTGAATTGCAGTGCCCTGAGCCTCCATTTTACTACTCGTGTTTTTGGGAGCTGGCCGCAAAAGCGCAGGATGGCTTCAGGCCCTGTTCTGGTTCCGGGGGGCGGGATGAGCCTGTGGTTAATTCTTCTTCCTGATGGGAAAATAGAGTGACCTGTGCCTTTCCCAACACCAAGAGCCAGTCTCTCATTGGTTCCCCGTTTTCCAGTTCATCGTCAGGAAAAAAGGCAACCTGTACGGAACAGGAGGTTAAAGGTGCTGATGCTCCAAGTAGGGAGATTGCTAGTAAAGCGGCTGGAATGGCGAACCCGGGCACAAGGAGATGAGAAATGAGGTGCGTTTTAGAAACCTTTCCCCATCACACGGTGTACCATCTTCTGGGTTTCTCATGCATGTTTTCGATGTAGGAAGATGCCCTTGAACCTGGAGATTTGGGACCCATGCGATGGGTACCACGCAGTATTAATTTAAATGGTCTGCGTTTGCTCACCCAACCTCACCAAACCTCTCAGCCCCAAGAGTGTCTACCCTTAGGTCTCATCCAGCTGTGGGTCTAGATATGGTCAATCCAGGTTGCATCACAGCCCCTGAACGCATTGTGTAAGAATGTCTCTCTCTTTCACTGTCTTTCTTTCACGGGTTTTTCAAAGTAATTTATTTTCATAATGGGGTTTAGCTGCTTTTCACTGCTGTGTTTATGCCGCTTTACACCCACTTGACACACTAACAGAGAGATATCAATACATAGGTTTTAAGATTATTACTAGTCAGATATATTCTTGTGCGGTCAATAGGGCGTGTTGAGTCCAGTTCTCTGAGCAAGGAGTAGGTCTTGTCTATTACATATTGGGTTTATGGAACGGTATCTGAGCTAATTTGAAACCCTTGTTTTATGTATCACCCCACCTCCCCTTTCCCGTTAAGCAGCCATAGTGTGTTTTCTGCATGTGTGACTCTGTTCTGTTTTGTAATTCAGTTCATGTGTAACGGTTTTTACATTCCCTCTATCAGTGATACCTTATGAGAAGTGTCCTTTTCTGTGTGACTTATTTCACTTAGAATCGTCGTACCTAAATCCACTCATCATGCTGCTACTAGCCTTAGGACATTGATTTCATGGCTGAGTGATATTCCATTGTACATAAGGACCACAAATTGTTTATCCATTTTTCTCTTTCCTGGGATATTTAAGGTGGAATGAAGTGGAGGTCCTTGTCAACAGAGCAGCCCTAAACTTTGGGGTGCTTGTGTCTTGCTGATTTTTCATTTTCCCAATTTATACCCCCATGAGTGGAAGTGCCCTATGCTCTCTAAGCTGTGTTTTTTAGATGTTTCAGGACTCACCGTACACTTCTCCAGAGTGGCTGTTGGCAATTTACATCCCGCCCATCAGTGTAGCAAGGCTCCCATTTCTCCATGGCCTGTCCTGCATTTCTGGTTTTGACACTTTTTTCAGCATGGCCCTTTTGACCGATGGGATGCGAGACTTCTTTGTAGCGCTGATTTGCCTTTCCAGGTTGCTTGGTTGGCCAAAAAGGGCGTATGCGTTTTTTCCTGAATATATTCAGGAAAAAACGCATACGCCCTTTTTGGCCAAGGGCATCATTGTCAACGTTTTGCCGCTTTTCATGTGCTTTAAAGGCGATTCGAATCTACCTCCTGAAATCTGTTTCCTGCAATTCTGCCTTGATTTCAAATCCTCTTCGTTGCCTTCCCTCAATATATTTGTGGACGAGAGTTATCATTTATAACTCTGCAGGTTTGTGAATTGCAGTGCCCTGAGCCTCCATTTTACAACTCGTGTTTTTGGGAGCTGGCCGCAAAAGCGCAGGATGGCTTCAGGCCCTGTTCTGGTTCCGGGGGGCGGCATGAGCCTGTGGTTAATTCTTCTTCCTGATGGGAAAATAGAGTGACCTGTGCCTTTCCCAACACCAAGAGCCAGTCTCTCATTGGTTCCCCGTCTTCCCGTTCATCGTCAGGAAAAATGGCAACCTGTACGGAACAGGAGGTTAAAGGTGCTGATGCTCCAAGTAGGGAGATTGCTAGTAAAGCGGCTGGAATGGCGAACCCGGGCACAAGGAGATGAGAAATGAGGTGCGTTTTAGAAACCTTTCCCCATCACACGGTGTACCATCTTCTGGGTTTCTCATGCATATTTTCGATATAGGAAGATGCCCTTGAACCTGGAGATTTGGGACCCATGTGATGGGTACCACGCAGTGTTACTTTAAATGGTCTGCGTTTGCTCACCCAACCTCACCAAACCTCTCAGCCCCAAGAGTATCTACCCTTAGGTCTCATCCAGCTGTGGGTCTAGATATGGTCAATCCAGGTTGCATCACAGCCCCTGAACGCATTGTGTAAGAATGTCTCTCTCTTTCACTGTCTTTCTTTCACGGGTTTTTCAAAGTAATTTATTTTCATAATGGGTTTAGCTGCTTTTCACTGCTGTGTTTATGCCGCTTTACACCCACTTGACACACTAACAGAGAGATATCAATACATAGGTTTTAAGATTATTACTAGTCAGATATATTCTTGTGCGGTCAATAGGGCGTGTTGAGTCCAGTTCTCTGAGCAAGGAGTAGGTCTTGTCTATTACATATTGGGTTTATGGAACGGTATCTGAGCTAATTTGAAACCCTTGTTTTATGTATCACCCCACCTCCCCTTTCCCGTTAAGCAGCCATAGTGTGTTTTCTGCATGTGTGACTCTGTTCTGTTTTGTTCTGTTTTGTAATTCAGTTCATGTGTAACGGTTTTTACATTCCCTCTATCAGTGATACCTTATGAGAAGTGTCCTTTTCTGTGTGACTTATTTCACTTAGAATCGTCGTACCTAAATCCACTCATCATGCTGCTACTAGCCTTAGGACATTGATTTCATGGCTGAGTGATATTCCATTGTACATAAGGAACACAACTTCTTTACCCATTTTTCTCTTTCCTGGGATATTTAAGGTGGAATGAAGTGGAGGTCCTTGTCAACAGAGCAGCCCTAAACTTTGGGGTGCTTGTGTCTTGCTGATTTTTCATTTTCCCAATTTATACCCCCATGAGTGGAAGTGCCCTATGCTCTCTAAGCTGTGTTTTTTAGATGTTTCAGGACTCACCGTACACTTCTCCAGAGTGGCTGTTGGCAATTTACATCCCGCCCATCAGTGTAGCAAGGCTCCCATTTCTCCATGGCCTGTCCTGCATTTCTGGTTTTGACACTTTTTTCAGCATGGCCCTTTTGACCGATGGGATGCGAGACTTCTTTGTAGCGCTGATTTGCCTTTCCAGGTTGCTTGGTTGGCCAAAAAGGGCGTATGCGTTTTTTCCTGAATATATTCAGGAAAAAACGCATACGCCCTTTTTGGCCAAGGGCATCATTGTCAACGTTTTGCCGCTTTTCATGTGCTTTAAAGGCGATTCGAATCTACCTCCTGAAATCTGTTTCCTGCAATTCTGCCTTGATTTCAAATCCTCTTCGTTGCCTTCCCTCAATATATTTGTGGACGAGAGTTATCATTTATAACTCTGCAGGTTTGTGAATTGCAGTGCCCTGAGCCTCCATTTTACAACTCGTGTTTTTGGGAGCTGGCCGCAAAAGCGCAGGATGGCTTCAGGCCCTGTTCTGGTTCCGGGGGGCGGCATGAGCCTGTGGTTAATTCTTCTTCCTGATGGGAAAATAGAGTGACCTGTGCCTTTCCCAACACCAAGAGCCAGTCTCTCATTGGTTCCCCGTCTTCCCGTTCATCGTCAGGAAAAATGGCAACCTGTACGGAACAGGAGGTTAAAGGTGCTGATGCTCCAAGTAGGGAGATTGCTAGTAAAGCGGCTGGAATGGCGAACCCGGGCACAAGGAGATGAGAAATGAGGTGCGTTTTAGAAACCTTTCCCCATCACACGGTGTACCATCTTCTGGGTTTCTCATGCATATTTTCGATATAGGAAGATGCCCTTCAACCTGGAGATTTGGGACCCATGTGATGGGTACCACGCAGTGTTACTTTAAATGGTCTGCGTTTGCTCACCCAACCTCACCAAACCTCTCAGCCCCAAGAGTATCTACCCTTAGGTCTCATCCAGCTGTGGGTCTAGATATGGTCAATCCAGGTTGCATCACAGCCCCTGAACGCATTGTGTAAGAATGTCTCTCTCTTTCACTGTCTTTCTTTCACGGGTTTTTCAAAGTAATTTATTTTCATAATGGGTTTAGCTGCTTTTCACTGCTGTGTTTATGCCGCTTTACACCCACTTGACACACTAACAGAGAGATATCAATACATAGGTTTTAAGATTATTACTAGTCAGATATATTCTTGTGCGGTGAATAGGGCGTGTTGAGTCCAGTTCTCTGAGCAAGGAGTAGGTCTTGTCTATTACATATTGGGTTTATGGAACGGTATCTGAGCTAATTTGAAACCCTTGTTTTATGTATCACCCCACCTCCCCTTTCCCGTTAAGCAGCCATAGTGTGTTTTCTGCATGTGTGACTCTGTTCTGTTTTGTAATTCAGTTCATGTGTAACGGTTTTTACATTCCCTCTATCAGTGATACCTTATGAGAAGTGTCCTTTTCTGTGTGACTTATTTCACTTAGAATCGTCGTACCTAAATCCACTCATCATGCTGCTAGTAGCCTTAGGACATTGATTTCATGGCTGAGTGATATTCCATTGTACATAAGGACCACAACTTCTTTACCCATTTTTCTCTTTCCTGGGATATTTAAGGTGGAATGAAGTGGAGGTCCTTGTCAACAGAGCAGCCCTAAACTTTGGGGTGCTTGTGTCTTGCTGATTTTTCATTTTCCCAATTTATACCCCCATGAGTGGAAGTGCCCTATGCTCTCTAAGCTGTGTTTTTTAGATGTTTCAGGACTCACCGTACACTTCTCCAGAGTGGCTGTTGGCAATTTACATCCCGCCCATCAGTGTAGCAAGGCTCCCATTTCTCCATGGCCTGTCCTGCATTTCTGGTTTTGACACTTTTTTCAGCATGGCCCTTTTGACCGATGGGATGCGAGACTTCTTTGTAGCGCTGATTTGCCTTTCCAGGTTGCTTGGTTGGCCAAAAAGGGCGTATGCGTTTTTTCCTGAATATATTCAGGAAAAAACGCATACGCCCTTTTTGGCCAAGGGCATCATTGTCAACGTTTTGCCGCTTTTCATGTGCTTTAAAGGCGATTCGAATTTACCTCCTGAAATCTGTTTCCTGCAATTCTGCCTTGATTTCAAATCCTCTTCGTTGCCTTCCCTCAATATATTTGTGGACGAGAGTTATCATTTATAACTCTGCAGGTTTGTGAATTGCAGTGCCCTGAGCCTCCATTTTACAACTCGTGTTTTTGGGAGCTGGCCGCAAAAGCGCAGGATGGCTTCAGGCCCTGTTCTGGTTCCGGGGGGCGGGATGAGCCTGTGGTTAATTCTTCTTCCTGATGGGAAAATAGAGTGACCTGTGCCTTTCCCAACACCAAGAGCCAGTCTCTCATTTGTTCCCCGTCTTCCCGTTCATCGTCAGGAAAAATGGCAACCTGTACGGAACAGGAGGTTAAAGGTGCTGATGCTCCAAGTAGGGAGATTGCTAGTAAAGCGGCTGGAATGGCGAAACCGGGCACAAGGAGATGAGAAATGAGGTGCGTTTTAGAAACCTTTCCCCATCACACGGTGTACCATCTTCTGGGTTTCTCATGCATATTTTCGATATAGGAAGATGCCCTTGAACCTGGAGATTTGGGACCCATGTGATGGGTACCACGCAGTGTTACTTTAAATGGTCTGCATTTGCTCACCCAACCTCACCAAACCTCTCAGCCCCAAGAGTATCTACCCTTAGGTCTCATCCAGCTGTGGGTCTAGATATGGTCAATCCAGGTTGCATCACAGCCCCTGAACGCATTGTGTAAGAATGTCTCTCTCTTTCACTGTCTTTCTTTCACGGGTTTTTCAAAGTAATTTATTTTCATAATGGGTTTAGCTGCTTTTCACTGCTGTGTTTATGCCGCTTTACACCCACTTGACACACTAACAGAGAGATATCAATACATAGGTTTTAAGATTATTACTAGTCAGATATATTCTTGTGCGGTCAATAGGGCGTGTTGAGTCCAGTTCTCTGAGCAAGGAGTAGGTCTTGTCTATTACATATTGGGTTTATGGAACGGTATCTGAGCTAATTTGAAACCCTTGTTTTATGTATCACCCCACCTCCCCTTTCCCGTTAAGCAGCCATAGTGTGTTTTCTGCATGTGTGACTCTGTTCTGTTTTGTTCTGTTTTGTAATTCAGTTCATGTGTAACGGTTTTTACATTCCCTCTATCAGTGATACCTTATGAGAAGTGTCCTTTTCTGTGTGACTTATTTCACTTAGAATCGTCGTACCTAAATCCACTCATCATGCTGCTACTAGCCTTAGGACATTGATTTCATGGCTGAGTGATATTCCATTGTACATAAGGAACACAACTTCTTTACCCATTTTTCTCTTTCCTGGGATATTTAAGGTGGAATGAAGTGGAGGTCCTTGTCAACAGAGCAGCCCTAAACTTTGGGGTGCTTGTGTCTTGCTGATTTTTCATTTTCCCAATTTATACCCCCATGAGTGGAAGTGCCCTATGCTCTCTAAGCTGTGTTTTTTAGATGTTTCAGGACTCACCGTACACTTCTCCAGAGTGGCTGTTGGCAATTTACATCCCGCCCATCAGTGTGGCAAGGCTCCCATTTCTCCATGGCCTGTCCTGCATTTCTGGTTTTGACACTTTTTTCAGCATGGCCCTTTTGACCGATGGGATGCGAGACTTCTTTGTAGCGCTGATTTGCCTTTCCAGGTTGCTTGGTTGGCCAAAAAGGGCGTATGCGTTTTTTCCTGAATATATTCAGGAAAAAACGCATACGCCCTTTTTGGCCAAGGGCATCATTGTCAACGTTTTGCCGCTTTTCATGTGCTTTAAAGGCGATTCGAATCTACCTCCTGAAATCTGTTTCCTGCAATTCTGCCTTGATTTCAAATCCTCTTCGTTGCCTTCCCTCAATATATTTGTGGACGAGAGTTATCATTTATAACTCTGCAGGTTTGTGAATTGCAGTGCCCTGAGCCTCCATTTTACAACTCGTGTTTTTGGGAGCTGGCCGCAAAAGCGCAGGATGGCTTCAGGCCCTGTTCTGGTTCCGGGGGGCGGCATGAGCCTGTGGTTAATTCTTCTTCCTGATGGGAAAATAGAGTGACCTGTGCCTTTCCCAACACCAAGAGCCAGTCTCTCATTGGTTCCCCGTCTTCCCGTTCATCGTCAGGAAAAATGGCAACCTGTACGGAACAGGAGGTTAAAGGTGCTGATGCTCCAAGTAGGGAGATTGCTAGTAAAGCGGCTGGAATGGCGAACCCGGGCACAAGGAGATGAGAAATGAGGTGCGTTTTAGAAACCTTTCCCCATCACACGGTGTACCATCTTCTGGGTTTCTCATGCATGTTTTCGATGTAGGAAGATGCCCTTGAACCTGGAGATTTGGGACCCATGTGATGGGTACCACGCAGTGTTACTTTAAATGGTCTGCGTTTGCTCACCCAACCTCACCAAACCTCTCAGCCCCAAGAGTATCTACCCTTAGGTCTCATCCAGCTGTGGGTCTAGATATGGTCAATCCAGGTTGCATCACAGCCCCTGAACGCATTGTGTAAGAATGTCTCTCTCTTTCACTGTCTTTCTTTCACGGGTTTTTCAAAGTAATTTATTTTCATAATGGGTTTAGCTGCTTTTCACTGCTGTGTTTATGCCGCTTTACACCCACTTGACACACTAACAGAGAGATATCAATACATAGGTTTTAAGATTATTACTAGTCAGATATATTCTTGTGCGGTCAATAGGGCGTGTTGAGTCCAGTTCTCTGAGCAAGGAGTAGGTCTTGTCTATTACATATTGGGTTTATGGAACGGTATCTGAGCTAATTTGAAACCCTTGTTTTATGTATCACCCCACCTCCCCTTTCCCGTTAAGCAGCCATAGTGTGTTTTCTGCATGTGTGACTCTGTTCTGTTTTGTTCTGTTTTGTAATTCAGTTCATGTGTAACGGTTTTTACATTCCCTCTATCAGTGATACCTTATGAGAAGTGTCCTTTTCTGTGTGACTTATTTCACTTAGAATCGTCGTACCTAAATCCACTCATCATGCTGCTACTAGCCTTAGGACACAGATTTCATGGCTGAGTGATATTCCATTGTACATAAGGAACACAACTTCTTTACCCATTTTTCTCTTTCCTGGGATATTTAAGGTGGAATGAAGTGGAGGTCCTTGTCAACAGAGCAGCCCTAAACTTTGGGGTGCTTGTGTCTTGCTGATTTTTCATTTTCCCAATTTATACCCCCATGAGTGGAAGTGCCCTATGCTCTCTAAGCTGTGTTTTTTAGATGTTTCAGGACTCACCGTACACTTCTCCAGAGTGGCTGTTGGCAATTTACATCCCGCCCATCAGTGTAGCAAGGCTCCCATTTCTCCATGGCCTTTCCTGCATTTCTGGTTTTGACACTTTTTTCAGCATGGCCCTTTTAACCGATGGGCAGCGAGAATTCTTTGTACCGCTGATTTGCCTTTCCAGGTTGCTTGGTTGGCCAAAAAGGGCGTATGCGTTTTTTCCTGAATATATTCAGGAAAAAACGCATACGCCCTTTTTGGCCAAGGGCATCATTGTCAACGTTTTGCCGCTTTTCATGTGCTTTAAAGGAGATTCGAATCTACCTCCTGAAATCTGTTTCCTGCAATTCTGCCTTGATTTCAAATCCTCTTCGTTGCCTTCCCTCAATATATTTGTGGACGAGAGTTATCATTTATAACTCTGCAGGTTTGTGAATTGCAGTGCCCTGAGCCTCCATTTTACAACTCGTGTTTTTGGGAGCTGGCCGCAAAAGCGCAGGATGGCTTCAGGCCCTGTTCTGGTTCCGGGGTCGGGATGAGCCTGTGGTTAATTCTTCTTCCTGATGGGAAAATAGAGTGACCTGTGCCTTTCCCAACACCAAGAGCCAGTCTCTCATTGGTTCCCCGTCTTCCCGTTCATCCTCAGGAAAATTTGCAACCTGTACGGAACAGGAGGTTAAAGGTGCTGATGCTCCAAGTAGGGAGATTGCTAGTAAAGCGGCTGGAATGGCGAACCCGGGCACAAGGAGATGAGAAATGAGGTGCGTTTTAGAAACCTTTCCCCATCACACGGTGTACCATCTTCTGGGTTTCTCATGCATGTTTTCGATGTAGGAAGATGCCCTTGAACCTGGAGATTTGGGACCCATGCGATGGGTACCACGCAGTATTACTTTAAAGGGTCTGCGTTTGCTCCCCCAACCTCACCAAACCTCTCAGCCCCAAGAGTGTCTACCCTTAGGTCTCATCCAGCTGTGGGTCTAGATATGGTCAATCCAGGTTGCATCACAGCCCCTGAACGCATTGTGTAAGAATGTCTCTCTCTTTCACTGTCTTTCTTTCATGGGTTTTTCAAAATAATTTATTTTCATAATGGGGTTTAGCTGCTTTTCACTGCTGTGTTTATGCCGCTTTACACCCACTTGACACACTAACAGAGAGATATCAATACATAGGTTTTAAGATTATTACTAGTCAGATATATTCTTGTGCGGTGAATAGGGCGTGTTGAGTCCAGTTCTCTGAGCAAGGAGTAGGTCTTGTCTATTACATATTGGGTTTATGGAACGGTATCTGAGCTAATTTGAAACCCTTGTTTTATGTATCACCCCACCTCCCCTTTCCCGTTAAGCAACCATAGTGTGTTTTCTGCATGTGTGACTCTGTTCTGTTTTGTAATTCAGTTCATGTGTAACGGTTTTTACATTCCCTCTATCAGTGATACCTTATGAGAAGTGTCCTTTTCTGTGTGACTTATTTCACTTAGAATCGTCGTACCTAAATCCACTCATCATGCTGCTACTAGCCTTAGGACATTGATTTCATGGCTGAGTGATATTCCATTGTACATAAGGAACACAACTTCTTTACCCATTTTTCTCTTTCCTGGGATATTTAAGGTGGAATGAAGTGGAGGTCCTTGTCAACAGAGCAGCCCTAAACTTTGGGGTGCTTGTGTCTTGCTGATTTTTCATTTTCCCAATTTATACCCCCATGAGTGGAAGTGCCCTATGCTCTCTAAGCTGTGTTTTTTAGATGTTTCAGGACTCACCGTACACTTCTCCAGAGTGGCTGTTGGCAATTTACATCCCGCCCATCAGTGTAGCAAGGCTCCCATTTCTCCATGGCCTGTCCTGCATTTCTGGTTTTGACACTTTTTTCAGCATGGCCCTTTTGACCGATGGGATGCGAGACTTCTTTGTAGCGCTGATTTGCCTTTCCAGGTTGCTTGGTTGGCCAAAAAGGGCGTATGCGTTTTTTCCTGAATATATTCAGGAAAAAACGCATACGCCCTTTTTGGCCAAGGGCATCATTGTCAACGTTTTGCCGCTTTTCATGTGCTTTAAAGGCGATTCGAATCTACCTCCTGAAATCTGTTTCCTGCAATTCTGCCTTGATTTCAAATCCTCTTCGTTGCCTTCCCTCAATATATTTGTGGACGAGAGTTATCATTTATAACTCTGCAGGTTTGTGAATTGCAGTGCCCTGAGCCTCCATTTTACAACTCGTGTTTTTGGGAGCTGGCCGCAAAAGCGCAGGATGGCTTCAGGCCCTGTTCTGGTTCCGGGGGGCGGGATGAGCCTGTGGTTAATTCTTCTTCCTGATGGGAAAATAGAGTGACCTGTGCCTTTCCCAACACCAAGAGCCAGTCTCTCATTGGTTCCCCGTCTTCCCGTTCATCGTCAGGAAAAATGGCAACCTGTACGGAACAGGAGGTTAAAGGTGCTGATGCTCCAAGTAGGGAGATTGCTAGTAAAGCGGCTGGAATGGCGAACCCGGGCACAAGGAGATGAGAAATGAGGTGCGTTTTAGAAACCTTTCCCCATCACACGGTGTACCATCTTCTGGGTTTCTCATGCATATTTTCGATATAGGAAGATGCCCTTGAACCTGGAGATTTGGGACCCATGTGATGGGTACCACGCAGTGTTACTTTAAATGGTCTGCGTTTGCTCACCCAACCTCACCAAACCTCTCAGCCCCAAGAGTATCTACCCTTAGGTCTCATCCAGCTGTGGGTCTAGATATGGTCAATCCAGGTTGCATCACAGCCCCTGAACGCATTGTGTAAGAATGTCTCTCTCTTTCACTGTCTTTCTTTCACGGGTTTTTCAAAGTAATTTATTTTCATAATGGGTTTAGCTGCTTTTCACTGCTGTGTTTATGCCGCTTTACACCCACTTGACACACTAACAGAGAGATATCAATACATAGGTTTTAAGATTATTACTAGTCAGATATATTCTTGTGCGGTCAATAGGGTGTGTTGAGTCCAGTTCTCTGAGCAAGGAGTAGGTCTTGTCTATTACATATTGGGTTTATGGAACGGTATCTGAGCTAATTTGAAACCCTTGTTTTATGTATCACCCCACCTCCCCTTTCCCGTTAAGCAGCCATAGTGTGTTTTCTGCATGTGTGACTCTGTTCTGTTTTGTTCTGTTTTGTAATTCAGTTCATGTGTAACGGTTTTTACATTCCCTCTATCAGTGATACCTTATGAGAAGTGTCCTTTTCTGTGTGACTTATTTCACTTAGAATCGTCGTACCTAAATCCACTCATCATGCTGCTACTAGCCTTAGGACATTGATTTCATGGCTGAGTGATATTCCTTTGTACATAAGGAACACAACTTCTTTACCCATTTTTCTCTTTCCTGGGATATTTAAGGTGGAATGAAGTGGAGGTCCTTGTCAACAGAGCAGCCCTAAACTTTGGGGTGCTTGTGTCTTGCTGATTTTTCATTTTCCCAATTTATACCCCCATGAGTGGAAGTGCCCTATGCTCTCTAAGCTGTGTTTTTTAGATGTTTCAGGACTCACCGTACACTTCTTCAGAGTGGCTGTTGGCAATTTACATCCCGCCCATCAGTGTAGCAAGGCTCCCATTTCTCCATGGCCTGTCCTGCATTTCTGGTTTTGACACTTTTTTCAGCATGGCCCTTTTGACCGATGGGATGCGAGACTTCTTTGTAGCGCTGATTTGCCTTTCCAGGTTGCTTGGTTGGCCAAAAAGGGCGTATGCGTTTTTTCCTGAATATATTCAGGAAAAAACGCATACGCCCTTTTTGGCCAAGGGCATCATTGTCAACGTTTTGCCGCTTTTCATGTGCTTTAAAGGCGATTCGAATCTACCTCCTGAAATCTGTTTCCTGCAATTCTGCCTTGATTTCAAATCCTCTTCGTTGCCTTCCCTCAATATATTTGTGGACGAGAGTTATCATTTATAACTCTGCAGGTTTGTGAATTGCAGTGCCCTGAGCCTCCATTTTACAACTCGTGTTTTTGGGAGCTGGCCGCAAAAGCGCAGGATGGCTTCAGGCCCTGTTCTGGTTCCGGGGGGCGGGATGAGCCTGTGGTTAATTCTTCTTCCTGATGGGAAAATAGAGTGACCTGTGCCTTTCCCAACACCAAGAGCCAGTCTCTCATTGGTTCCCCGTCTTCCCGTTCATCGTCAGGAAAAATGGCAACCTGTACGGAACAGGAGGTTAAAGGTGCTGATGCTCCAAGTAGGGAGATTGCTAGTAAAGCGGCTGGAATGGCGAACCCGGGCACAAGGAGATGAGAAATGAGGTGCGTTTTAGAAACCTTTCCCCATCACACGGTGTACCATCTTCTGGGTTTCTCATGCATATTTTCGATATAGGAAGATGCCCTTGAACCTGGAGATTTGGGACCCATGTGATGGGTACCACGCAGTGTTACTTTAAATGGTCTGCGTTTGCTCACCCAACCTCACCAAACCTCTCAGCCCCAAGAGTATCTACCCTTAGGTCTCATCCAGCTGTGGGTCTAGATATGGTCAATCCAGGTTGCATCACAGCCCCTGAACGCATTGTGTAAGAATGTCTCTCTCTTTCACTGTCTTTCTTTCACGGGTTTTTCAAAGTAATTTATTTTCATAATGGGTTTAGCTGCTTTTCACTGCTGTGTTTATGCCGCTTTACACCCACTTGACACACTAACAGAGAGATATCAATACATAGGTTTTAAGATTATTACTAGTCAGATATATTCTTGTGCGGTCAATAGGGCGTGTTGAGTCCAGTTCTCTGAGCAAGGAGTAGGTCTTGTCTATTACATATTGGGTTTATGGAACGGTATCTGAGCTAATTTGAAACCCTTGTTTTATGTATCACCCCACCTCCCCTTTCCCGTTAAGCAGCCATAGTGTGTTTTCTGCATGTGTGACTCTGTTCTGTTTTGTTCTGTTTTGTAATTCAGTTCATGTGTAACGGTTTTTACATTCCCTCTATCAGTGATACCTTATGAGAAGTGTCCTTTTCTGTGTGACTTATTTCACTTAGAATCGTCGTACCTAAATCCACTCATCATGCTGCTACTAGCCTTAGGACATTGATTTCATGGCTGAGTGATATTCCATTGTACATAAGGAACACAACTTCTTTACCCATTTTTCTCTTTCCTGGGATATTTAAGGTGGAATGAAGTGGAGGTCCTTGTCAACAGAGCAGCCCTAAACTTTGGGGTGCTTGTGTCTTGCTGATTTTTCATTTTCCCAATTTATACCCCCATGAGTGGAAGTGCCCTATGCTCTCTAAGCTGTGTTTTTTAGATGTTTCAGGACTCACCGTACACTTCTCCAGAGTGGCTGTTGGCAATTTACATCCCGCCCATCAGTGTAGCAAGGCTCCCATTTCTCCATGGCCTGTCCTGCATTTCTGGTTTTGACACTTTTTTCAGCATGGCCCTTTTAACCGATGGGCAGCGAGACTTCTTTGTACCGCTGATTTGCCTTTCCAGGTTGCTTGGTTGGCCAAAAAGGGCGTATGCGTTTTTTCCTGAATATATTCAGGAAAAAACGCATACGCCCTTTTTGGCCAAGGGCATCATTGTCAACGTTTTGCCGCTTTTCATGTGCTTTAAAGGAGATTCGAATCTACCTCCTGAAATCTGTTTCCTGCAATTCTGCCTTGATTTCAAATCCTCTTCGTTGCCTTCCCTCAATATATTTGTGGACGAGAGTTATCATTTATAACTCTGCAGGTTTGTGAATTGCAGTGCCCTGAGCCTCCATTTTACAACTCGTGTTTTTGGGAGCTGGCCGCAAAAGCGCAGGATGGCTTCAGGCCCTGTTCTGGTTCCGGGGTCGGGATGAGCCTGTGGTTAATTCTTCTTCCTGATGGGAAAATAGAGTGACCTGTGCCTTTCCCAACACCAAGAGCCAGTCTCTCATTGGTTCCCCGTCTTCCCGTTCATCCTCAGGAAAATTTGCAACCTGTACGGAACAGGAGGTTAAAGGTGCTGATGCTCCAAGTAGGGAGATTGCTAGTAAAGCGGCTGGAATGGCGAACCCGGGCACAAGGAGATGAGAAATGAGGTGCGTTTTAGAAACCTTTCCCCATCACACGGTGTACCATCTTCTGGGTTTCTCATGCATGTTTTCGATGTAGGAAGATGCCCTTGAACCTGGAGATTTGGGACCCATGCGATGGGTACCACGCAGTATTACTTTAAAGGGTCTGCGTTTGCTCCCCCAACCTCACCAAACCTCTCAGCCCCAAGAGTGTCTACCCTTAGGTCTCATCCAGCTGTGGGTCTAGATATGGTCAATCCAGGTTGCATCACAGCCCCTGAACGCATTGTGTAAGAATGTCTCTCTCTTTCACTGTCTTTCTTTCATGGGTTTTTCAAAATAATTTATTTTCATAATGGGGTTTAGCTGCTTTTCACTGCTGTGTTTATGCCGCTTTACACCCACTTGACACACTAACAGAGAGATATCAATACATAGGTTTTAAGATTATTACTAGTCAGATATATTCTTGTGCGGTGAATAGGGCGTGTTGAGTCCAGTTCTCTGAGCAAGGAGTAGGTCTTGTCTATTACATATTGGGTTTATGGAACGGTATCTGAGCTAATTTGAAACCCTTGTTTTATGTATCACCCCACCTCCCCTTTCCCGTTAAGCAGCCATAGTGTGTTTTCTGCATGTGTGACTCTGTTCTGTTTTGTTCTGTTTTGTAATTCAGTTCATGTGTAACGGTTTTTACATTCCCTCTATCAGTGATACCTTATGAGAAGTGTCCTTTTCTGTGTGACTTATTTCACTTAGAATCGTCGTACCTAAATCCACTCATCATGCTGCTACTAGCCTTAGGACACAGATTTCATGGCTGAGTGATATTCCATTGTACATAAGGAACACAACTTCTTTACCCATTTTTCTCTTTCCTGGGATATTTAAGGTGGAATGAAGTGGAGGTCCTTGTCAACAGAGCAGCCCTAAACTTTGGGGTGCTTGTGTCTTGCTGATTTTTCATTTTCCCAATTTATACCCCCATGAGTGGAAGTGCCCTATGCTCTCTAAGCTGTGTTTTTTAGATGTTTCAGGACTCACCGTACACTTCTCCAGAGTGGCTGTTGGCAATTTACATCCCGCCCATCAGTGTAGCAAGGCTCCCATTTCTCCATGGCCTTTCCTGCATTTCTGGTTTTGACACTTTTTTCAGCATGGCCCTTTTAACCGATGGGCAGCGAGAATTCTTTGTACCGCTGATTTGCCTTTCCAGGTTGCTTGGTTGGCCAAAAAGGGCGTATGCGTTTTTTCCTGAATATATTCAGGAAAAAACGCATACGCCCTTTTTGGCCAAGGGCATCATTGTCAACGTTTTGCCGCTTTTCATGTGCTTTAAAGGAGATTCGAATCTACCTCCTGAAATCTGTTTCCTGCAATTCTGCCTTGATTTCAAATCCTCTTCGTTGCCTTCCCTCAATATATTTGTGGACGAGAGTTATCATTTATAACTCTGCAGGTTTGTGAATTGCAGTGCCCTGAGCCTCCATTTTACAACTCGTGTTTTTGGGAGCTGGCCGCAAAAGCGCAGGATGGCTTCAGGCCCTGTTCTGGTTCCGGGGTCGGGATGAGCCTGTGGTTAATTCTTCTTCCTGATGGGAAAATAGAGTGACCTGTGCCTTTCCCAACACCAAGAGCCAGTCTCTCATTGGTTCCCCGTCTTCCCGTTCATCCTCAGGAAAATTTGCAACCTGTACGGAACAGGAGGTTAAAGGTGCTGATGCTCCAAGTAGGGAGATTGCTAGTAAAGCGGCTGGAATGGCGAACCCGGGCACAAGGAGATGAGAAATGAGGTGCGTTTTAGAAACCTTTCCCCATCACACGGTGTACCATCTTCTGGGTTTCTCATGCATGTTTTCGATGTAGGAAGATGCCCTTGAACCTGGAGATTTGGGACCCATGCGATGGGTACCACGCAGTATTACTTTAAAGGGTCTGCGTTTGCTCCCCCAACCTCACCAAACCTCTCAGCCCCAAGAGTGTCTACCCTTAGGTCTCATCCAGCTGTGGGTCTAGATATGGTCAATCCAGGTTGCATCACAGCCCCTGAACGCATTGTGTAAGAATGTCTCTCTCTTTCACTGTCTTTCTTTCATGGGTTTTTCAAAATAATTTATTTTCATAATGGGGTTTAGCTGCTTTTCACTGCTGTGTTTATGCCGCTTTACACCCACTTGACACACTAACAGAGAGATATCAATACATAGGTTTTAAGATTATTACTAGTCAGATATATTCTTGTGCGGTGAATAGGGCGTGTTGAGTCCAGTTCTCTGAGCAAGGAGTAGGTCTTGTCTATTACATATTGGGTTTATGGAACGGTATCTGAGCTAATTTGAAACCCTTGTTTTATGTATCACCCCACCTCCCCTTTCCCGTTAAGCAACCATAGTGTGTTTTCTGCATGTGTGACTCTGTTCTGTTTTGTAATTCAGTTCATGTGTAACGGTTTTTACATTCCCTCTATCAGTGATACCTTATGAGAAGTGTCCTTTTCTGTGTGACTTATTTCACTTAGAATCGTCGTACCTAAATCCACTCATCATGCTGCTACTAGCCTTAGGACATTGATTTCATGGCTGAGTGATATTCCATTGTACATAAGGAACACAACTTCTTTACCCATTTTTCTCTTTCCTGGGATATTTAAGGTGGAATGAAGTGGAGGTCCTTGTCAACAGAGCAGCCCTAAACTTTGGGGTGCTTGTGTCTTGCTGATTTTTCATTTTCCCAATTTATACCCCCATGAGTGGAAGTGCCCTATGCTCTCTAAGCTGTGTTTTTTAGATGTTTCAGGACTCACCGTACACTTCTCCAGAGTGGCTGTTGGCAATTTACATCCCGCCCATCAGTGTAGCAAGGCTCCCATTTCTCCATGGCCTGTCCTGCATTTCTGGTTTTGACACTTTTTTCAGCATGGCCCTTTTGACCGATGGGATGCGAGACTTCTTTGTAGCGCTGATTTGCCTTTCCAGGTTGCTTGGTTGGCCAAAAAGGGCGTATGCGTTTTTTCCTGAATATATTCAGGAAAAAACGCATACGCCCTTTTTGGCCAAGGGCATCATTGTCAACGTTTTGCCGCTTTTCATGTGCTTTAAAGGCGATTCGAATCTACCTCCTGAAATCTGTTTCCTGCAATTCTGCCTTGATTTCAAATCCTCTTCGTTGCCTTCCCTCAATATATTTGTGGACGAGAGTTATCATTTATAACTCTGCAGGTTTGTGAATTGCAGTGCCCTGAGCCTCCATTTTACAACTCGTGTTTTTGGGAGCTGGCCGCAAAAGCGCAGGATGGCTTCAGGCCCTGTTCTGGTTCCGGGGGGCGGGATGAGCCTGTGGTTAATTCTTCTTCCTGATGGGAAAATAGAGTGACCTGTGCCTTTCCCAACACCAAGAGCCAGTCTCTCATTGGTTCCCCGTCTTCCCGTTCATCGTCAGGAAAAATGGCAACCTGTACGGAACAGGAGGTTAAAGGTGCTGATGCTCCAAGTAGGGAGATTGCTAGTAAAGCGGCTGGAATGGCGAACCCGGGCACAAGGAGATGAGAAATGAGGTGCGTTTTAGAAACCTTTCCCCATCACACGGTGTACCATCTTCTGGGTTTCTCATGCATATTTTCGATATAGGAAGATGCCCTTGAACCTGGAGATTTGGGACCCATGTGATGGGTACCACGCAGTGTTACTTTAAATGGTCTGCGTTTGCTCACCCAACCTCACCAAACCTCTCAGCCCCAAGAGTATCTACCCTTAGGTCTCATCCAGCTGTGGGTCTAGATATGGTCAATCCAGGTTGCATCACAGCCCCTGAACGCATTGTGTAAGAATGTCTCTCTCTTTCACTGTCTTTCTTTCACGGGTTTTTCAAAGTAATTTATTTTCATAATGGGTTTAGCTGCTTTTCACTGCTGTGTTTATGCCGCTTTACACCCACTTGACACACTAACAGAGAGATATCAATACATAGGTTTTAAGATTATTACTAGTCAGATATATTCTTGTGCGGTCAATAGGGCGTGTTGAGTCCAGTTCTCTGAGCAAGGAGTAGGTCTTGTCTATTACATATTGGGTTTATGGAACGGTATCTGAGCTAATTTGAAACCCTTGTTTTATGTATCACCCCACCTCCCCTTTCCCGTTAAGCAGCCATAGTGTGTTTTCTGCATGTGTGACTCTGTTCTGTTTTGTTCTGTTTTGTAATTCAGTTCATGTGTAACGGTTTTTACATTCCCTCTATCAGTGATACCTTATGAGAAGTGTCCTTTTCTGTGTGACTTATTTCACTTAGAATCGTCGTACCTAAATCCACTCATCATGCTGCTACTAGCCTTAGGACATTGATTTCATGGCTGAGTGATATTCCATTGTACATAAGGAACACAACTTCTTTACCCATTTTTCTCTTTCCTGGGATATTTAAGGTGGAATGAAGTGGAGGTCCTTGTCAACAGAGCAGCCCTAAACTTTGGGGTGCTTGTGTCTTGCTGATTTTTCATTTTCCCAATTTATACCCCCATGAGTGGAAGTGCCCTATGCTCTCTAAGCTGTGTTTTTTAGATGTTTCAGGACTCACCGTACACTTCTCCAGAGTGGCTGTTGGCAATTTACATCCCGCCCATCAGTGTAGCAAGGCTCCCATTTCTCCATGGCCTGTCCTGCATTTCTGGTTTTGACACTTTTTTCAGCATGGCCCTTTTAACCGATGGGCAGCGAGACTTCTTTGTACCGCTGATTTGCCTTTCCAGGTTGCTTGGTTGGCCAAAAAGGGCGTATGCGTTTTTTCCTGAATATATTCAGGAAAAAACGCATACGCCCTTTTTGGCCAAGGGCATCATTGTCAACGTTTTGCCGCTTTTCATGTGCTTTAAAGGAGATTCGAATCTACCTCCTGAAATCTGTTTCCTGCAATTCTGCCTTGATTTCAAATCCTCTTCGTTGCCTTCCCTCAATATATTTGTGGACGAGAGTTATCATTTATAACTCTGCAGGTTTGTGAATTGCAGTGCCCTGAGCCTCCATTTTACAACTCGTGTTTTTGGGAGCTGGCCGCAAAAGCGCAGGATGGCTTCAGGCCCTGTTCTGGTTCCGGGGTCGGGATGAGCCTGTGGTTAATTCTTCTTCCTGATGGGAAAATAGAGTGACCTGTGCCTTTCCCAACACCAAGAGCCAGTCTCTCATTGGTTCCCCGTCTTCCCGTTCATCCTCAGGAAAATTTGCAACCTGTACGGAACAGGAGGTTAAAGGTGCTGATGCTCCAAGTAGGGAGATTGCTAGTAAAGCGGCTGGAATGGCGAACCCGGGCACAAGGAGATGAGAAATGAGGTGCGTTTTAGAAACCTTTCCCCATCACACGGTGTACCATCTTCTGGGTTTCTCATGCATGTTTTCGATGTAGGAAGATGCCCTTGAACCTGGAGATTTGGGACCCATGCGATGGGTACCACGCAGTATTACTTTAAAGGGTCTGCGTTTGCTCCCCCAACCTCACCAAACCTCTCAGCCCCAAGAGTGTCTACCCTTAGGTCTCATCCAGCTGTGGGTCTAGATATGGTCAATCCAGGTTGCATCACAGCCCCTGAACGCATTGTGTAAGAATGTCTCTCTCTTTCACTGTCTTTCTTTCATGGGTTTTTCAAAATAATTTATTTTCATAATGGGGTTTAGCTGCTTTTCACTGCTGTGTTTATGCCGCTTTACACCCACTTGACACACTAACAGAGAGATATCAATACATAGGTTTTAAGATTATTACTAGTCAGATATATTCTTGTGCGGTGAATAGGGCGTGTTGAGTCCAGTTCTCTGAGCAAGGAGTAGGTCTTGTCTATTACATATTGGGTTTATGGAACGGTATCTGAGCTAATTTGAAACCCTTGTTTTATGTATCACCCCACCTCCCCTTTCCCGTTAAGCAGCCATAGTGTGTTTTCTGCATGTGTGACTCTGTTCTGTTTTGTTCTGTTTTGTAATTCAGTTCATGTGTAACGGTTTTTACATTCCCTCTATCAGTGATACCTTATGAGAAGTGTCCTTTTCTGTGTGACTTATTTCACTTAGAATCGTCGTACCTAAATCCACTCATCATGCTGCTACTAGCCTTAGGACACAGATTTCATGGCTGAGTGATATTCCATTGTACATAAGGAACACAACTTCTTTACCCATTTTTCTCTTTCCTGGGATATTTAAGGTGGAATGAAGTGGAGGTCCTTGTCAACAGAGCAGCCCTAAACTTTGGGGTGCTTGTGTCTTGCTGATTTTTCATTTTCCCAATTTATACCCCCATGAGTGGAAGTGCCCTATGCTCTCTAAGCTGTGTTTTTTAGATGTTTCAGGACTCACCGTACACTTCTCCAGAGTGGCTGTTGGCAATTTACATCCCGCCCATCAGTGTAGCAAGGCTCCCATTTCTCCATGGCCTTTCCTGCATTTCTGGTTTTGACACTTTTTTCAGCATGGCCCTTTTAACCGATGGGCAGCGAGAATTCTTTGTACCGCTGATTTGCCTTTCCAGGTTGCTTGGTTGGCCAAAAAGGGCGTATGCGTTTTTTCCTGAATATATTCAGGAAAAAACGCATACGCCCTTTTTGGCCAAGGGCATCATTGTCAACGTTTTGCCGCTTTTCATGTGCTTTAAAGGAGATTCGAATCTACCTCCTGAAATCTGTTTCCTGCAATTCTGCCTTGATTTCAAATCCTCTTCGTTGCCTTCCCTCAATATATTTGTGGACGAGAGTTATCATTTATAACTCTGCAGGTTTGTGAATTGCAGTGCCCTGAGCCTCCATTTTACAACTCGTGTTTTTGGGAGCTGGCCGCAAAAGCGCAGGATGGCTTCAGGCCCTGTTCTGGTTCCGGGGTCGGGATGAGCCTGTGGTTAATTCTTCTTCCTGATGGGAAAATAGAGTGACCTGTGCCTTTCCCAACACCAAGAGCCAGTCTCTCATTGGTTCCCCGTCTTCCCGTTCATCCTCAGGAAAATTTGCAACCTGTACGGAACAGGAGGTTAAAGGTGCTGATGCTCCAAGTAGGGAGATTGCTAGTAAAGCGGCTGGAATGGCGAACCCGGGCACAAGGAGATGAGAAATGAGGTGCGTTTTAGAAACCTTTCCCCATCACACGGTGTACCATCTTCTGGGTTTCTCATGCATGTTTTCGATGTAGGAAGATGCCCTTGAACCTGGAGATTTGGGACCCATGCGATGGGTACCACGCAGTATTACTTTAAAGGGTCTGCGTTTGCTCCCCCAACCTCACCAAACCTCTCAGCCCCAAGAGTGTCTACCCTTAGGTCTCATCCAGCTGTGGGTCTAGATATGGTCAATCCAGGTTGCATCACAGCCCCTGAACGCATTGTGTAAGAATGTCTCTCTCTTTCACTGTCTTTCTTTCATGGGTTTTTCAAAATAATTTATTTTCATAATGGGGTTTAGCTGCTTTTCACTGCTGTGTTTATGCCGCTTTACACCCACTTGACACACTAACAGAGAGATATCAATACATAGGTTTTAAGATTATTACTAGTCAGATATATTCTTGTGCGGTGAATAGGGCGTGTTGAGTCCAGTTCTCTGAGCAAGGAGTAGGTCTTGTCTATTACATATTGGGTTTATGGAACGGTATCTGAGCTAATTTGAAACCCTTGTTTTATGTATCACCCCACCTCCCCTTTCCCGTTAAGCAACCATAGTGTGTTTTCTGCATGTGTGACTCTGTTCTGTTTTGTAATTCAGTTCATGTGTAACGGTTTTTACATTCCCTCTATCAGTGATACCTTATGAGAAGTGTCCTTTTCTGTGTGACTTATTTCACTTAGAATCGTCGTACCTAAATCCACTCATCATGCTGCTACTAGCCTTAGGACATTGATTTCATGGCTGAGTGATATTCCATTGTACATAAGGAACACAACTTCTTTACCCATTTTTCTCTTTCCTGGGATATTTAAGGTGGAATGAAGTGGAGGTCCTTGTCAACAGAGCAGCCCTAAACTTTGGGGTGCTTGTGTCTTGCTGATTTTTCATTTTCCCAATTTATACCCCCATGAGTGGAAGTGCCCTATGCTCTCTAAGCTGTGTTTTTTAGATGTTTCAGGACTCACCGTACACTTCTCCAGAGTGGCTGTTGGCAATTTACATCCCGCCCATCAGTGTAGCAAGGCTCCCATTTCTCCATGGCCTGTCCTGCATTTCTGGTTTTGACACTTTTTTCAGCATGGCCCTTTTGACCGATGGGATGCGAGACTTCTTTGTAGCGCTGATTTGCCTTTCCAGGTTGCTTGGTTGGCCAAAAAGGGCGTATGCGTTTTTTCCTGAATATATTCAGGAAAAAACGCATACGCCCTTTTTGGCCAAGGGCATCATTGTCAACGTTTTGCCGCTTTTCATGTGCTTTAAAGGCGATTCGAATCTACCTCCTGAAATCTGTTTCCTGCAATTCTGCCTTGATTTCAAATCCTCTTCGTTGCCTTCCCTCAATATATTTGTGGACGAGAGTTATCATTTATAACTCTGCAGGTTTGTGAATTGCAGTGCCCTGAGCCTCCATTTTACAACTCGTGTTTTTGGGAGCTGGCCGCAAAAGCGCAGGATGGCTTCAGGCCCTGTTCTGGTTCCGGGGGGCGGGATGAGCCTGTGGTTAATTCTTCTTCCTGATGGGAAAATAGAGTGACCTGTGCCTTTCCCAACACCAAGAGCCAGTCTCTCATTGGTTCCCCGTCTTCCCGTTCATCGTCAGGAAAAATGGCAACCTGTACGGAACAGGAGGTTAAAGGTGCTGATGCTCCAAGTAGGGAGATTGCTAGTAAAGCGGCTGGAATGGCGAACCCGGGCACAAGGAGATGAGAAATGAGGTGCGTTTTAGAAACCTTTCCCCATCACACGGTGTACCATCTTCTGGGTTTCTCATGCATATTTTCGATATAGGAAGATGCCCTTGAACCTGGAGATTTGGGACCCATGTGATGGGTACCACGCAGTGTTACTTTAAATGGTCTGCGTTTGCTCACCCAACCTCACCAAACCTCTCAGCCCCAAGAGTATCTACCCTTAGGTCTCATCCAGCTGTGGGTCTAGATATGGTCAATCCAGGTTGCATCACAGCCCCTGAACGCATTGTGTAAGAATGTCTCTCTCTTTCACTGTCTTTCTTTCACGGGTTTTTCAAAGTAATTTATTTTCATAATGGGTTTAGCTGCTTTTCACTGCTGTGTTTATGCCGCTTTACACCCACTTGACACACTAACAGAGAGATATCAATACATAGGTTTTAAGATTATTACTAGTCAGATATATTCTTGTGCGGTCAATAGGGTGTGTTGAGTCCAGTTCTCTGAGCAAGGAGTAGGTCTTGTCTATTACATATTGGGTTTATGGAACGGTATCTGAGCTAATTTGAAACCCTTGTTTTATGTATCACCCCACCTCCCCTTTCCCGTTAAGCAGCCATAGTGTGTTTTCTGCATGTGTGACTCTGTTCTGTTTTGTTCTGTTTTGTAATTCAGTTCATGTGTAACGGTTTTTACATTCCCTCTATCAGTGATACCTTATGAGAAGTGTCCTTTTCTGTGTGACTTATTTCACTTAGAATCGTCGTACCTAAATCCACTCATCATGCTGCTACTAGCCTTAGGACATTGATTTCATGGCTGAGTGATATTCCATTGTACATAAGGAACACAACTTCTTTACCCATTTTTCTCTTTCCTGGGATATTTAAGGTGGAATGAAGTGGAGGTCCTTGTCAACAGAGCAGCCCTAAACTTTGGGGTGCTTGTGTCTTGCTGATTTTTCATTTTCCCAATTTATACCCCCATGAGTGGAAGTGCCCTATGCTCTCTAAGCTGTGTTTTTTAGATGTTTCAGGACTCACCGTACACTTCTTCAGAGTGGCTGTTGGCAATTTACATCCCGCCCATCAGTGTAGCAAGGCTCCCATTTCTCCATGGCCTGTCCTGCATTTCTGGTTTTGACACTTTTTTCAGCATGGCCCTTTTGACCGATGGGATGCGAGACTTCTTTGTAGCGCTGATTTGCCTTTCCAGGTTGCTTGGTTGGCCAAAAAGGGCGTATGCGTTTTTTCCTGAATATATTCAGGAAAAAACGCATACGCCCTTTTTGGCCAAGGGCATCATTGTCAACGTTTTGCCGCTTTTCATGTGCTTTAAAGGCGATTCGAATCTACCTCCTGAAATCTGTTTCCTGCAATTCTGCCTTGATTTCAAATCCTCTTCGTTGCCTTCCCTCAATATATTTGTGGACGAGAGTTATCATTTATAACTCTGCAGGTTTGTGAATTGCAGTGCCCTGAGCCTCCATTTTACAACTCGTGTTTTTGGGAGCTGGCCGCAAAAGCGCAGGATGGCTTCAGGCCCTGTTCTGGTTCCGGGGGGCGGGATGAGCCTGTGGTTAATTCTTCTTCCTGATGGGAAAATAGAGTGACCTGTGCCTTTCCCAACACCAAGAGCCAGTCTCTCATTGGTTCCCCGTCTTCCCGTTCATCGTCAGGAAAAATGGCAACCTGTACGGAACAGGAGGTTAAAGGTGCTGATGCTCCAAGTAGGGAGATTGCTAGTAAAGCGGCTGGAATGGCGAACCCGGGCACAAGGAGATGAGAAATGAGGTGCGTTTTAGAAACCTTTCCCCATCACACGGTGTACCATCTTCTGGGTTTCTCATGCATATTTTCGATATAGGAAGATGCCCTTGAACCTGGAGATTTGGGACCCATGTGATGGGTACCACGCAGTGTTACTTTAAATGGTCTGCGTTTGCTCACCCAACCTCACCAAACCTCTCAGCCCCAAGAGTATCTACCCTTAGGTCTCATCCAGCTGTGGGTCTAGATATGGTCAATCCAGGTTGCATCACAGCCCCTGAACGCATTGTGTAAGAATGTCTCTCTCTTTCACTGTCTTTCTTTCACGGGTTTTTCAAAGTAATTTATTTTCATAATGGGTTTAGCTGCTTTTCACTGCTGTGTTTATGCCGCTTTACACCCACTTGACACACTAACAGAGAGATATCAATACATAGGTTTTAAGATTATTACTAGTCAGATATATTCTTGTGCGGTCAATAGGGCGTGTTGAGTCCAGTTCTCTGAGCAAGGAGTAGGTCTTGTCTATTACATATTGGGTTTATGGAACGGTATCTGAGCTAATTTGAAACCCTTGTTTTATGTATCACCCCACCTCCCCTTTCCCGTTAAGCAGCCATAGTGTGTTTTCTGCATGTGTGACTCTGTTCTGTTTTGTTCTGTTTTGTAATTCAGTTCATGTGTAACGGTTTTTACATTCCCTCTATCAGTGATACCTTATGAGAAGTGTCCTTTTCTGTGTGACTTATTTCACTTAGAATCGTCGTACCTAAATCCACTCATCATGCTGCTACTAGCCTTAGGACATTGATTTCATGGCTGAGTGATATTCCATTGTACATAAGGAACACAACTTCTTTACCCATTTTTCTCTTTCCTGGGATATTTAAGGTGGAATGAAGTGGAGGTCCTTGTCAACAGAGCAGCCCTAAACTTTGGGGTGCTTGTGTCTTGCTGATTTTTCATTTTCCCAATTTATACCCCCATGAGTGGAAGTGCCCTATGCTCTCTAAGCTGTGTTTTTTAGATGTTTCAGGACTCACCGTACACTTCTCCAGAGTGGCTGTTGGCAATTTACATCCCGCCCATCAGTGTAGCAAGGCTCCCATTTCTCCATGGCCTGTCCTGCATTTCTGGTTTTGACACTTTTTTCAGCATGGCCCTTTTAACCGATGGGCAGCGAGACTTCTTTGTACCGCTGATTTGCCTTTCCAGGTTGCTTGGTTGGCCAAAAAGGGCGTATGCGTTTTTTCCTGAATATATTCAGGAAAAAACGCATACGCCCTTTTTGGCCAAGGGCATCATTGTCAACGTTTTGCCGCTTTTCATGTGCTTTAAAGGAGATTCGAATCTACCTCCTGAAATCTGTTTCCTGCAATTCTGCCTTGATTTCAAATCCTCTTCGTTGCCTTCCCTCAATATATTTGTGGACGAGAGTTATCATTTATAACTCTGCAGGTTTGTGAATTGCAGTGCCCTGAGCCTCCATTTTACAACTCGTGTTTTTGGGAGCTGGCCGCAAAAGCGCAGGATGGCTTCAGGCCCTGTTCTGGTTCCGGGGTCGGGATGAGCCTGTGGTTAATTCTTCTTCCTGATGGGAAAATAGAGTGACCTGTGCCTTTCCCAACACCAAGAGCCAGTCTCTCATTGGTTCCCCGTCTTCCCGTTCATCCTCAGGAAAATTTGCAACCTGTACGGAACAGGAGGTTAAAGGTGCTGATGCTCCAAGTAGGGAGATTGCTAGTAAAGCGGCTGGAATGGCGAACCCGGGCACAAGGAGATGAGAAATGAGGTGCGTTTTAGAAACCTTTCCCCATCACACGGTGTACCATCTTCTGGGTTTCTCATGCATGTTTTCGATGTAGGAAGATGCCCTTGAACCTGGAGATTTGGGACCCATGCGATGGGTACCACGCAGTATTACTTTAAAGGGTCTGCGTTTGCTCCCCCAACCTCACCAAACCTCTCAGCCCCAAGAGTGTCTACCCTTAGGTCTCATCCAGCTGTGGGTCTAGATATGGTCAATCCAGGTTGCATCACAGCCCCTGAACGCATTGTGTAAGAATGTCTCTCTCTTTCACTGTCTTTCTTTCATGGGTTTTTCAAAATAATTTATTTTCATAATGGGGTTTAGCTGCTTTTCACTGCTGTGTTTATGCCGCTTTACACCCACTTGACACACTAACAGAGAGATATCAATACATAGGTTTTAAGATTATTACTAGTCAGATATATTCTTGTGCGGTGAATAGGGCGTGTTGAGTCCAGTTCTCTGAGCAAGGAGTAGGTCTTGTCTATTACATATTGGGTTTATGGAACGGTATCTGAGCTAATTTGAAACCCTTGTTTTATGTATCACCCCACCTCCCCTTTCCCGTTAAGCAACCATAGTGTGTTTTCTGCATGTGTGACTCTGTTCTGTTTTGTAATTCAGTTCATGTGTAACGGTTTTTACATTCCCTCTATCAGTGATACCTTATGAGAAGTGTCCTTTTCTGTGTGACTTATTTCACTTAGAATCGTCGTACCTAAATCCACTCATCATGCTGCTACTAGCCTTAGGACATTGATTTCATGGCTGAGTGATATTCCATTGTACATAAGGAACACAACTTCTTTACCCATTTTTCTCTTTCCTGGGATATTTAAGGTGGAATGAAGTGGAGGTCCTTGTCAACAGAGCAGCCCTAAACTTTGGGGTGCTTGTGTCTTGCTGATTTTTCATTTTCCCAATTTATACCCCCATGAGTGGAAGTGCCCTATGCTCTCTAAGCTGTGTTTTTTAGATGTTTCAGGACTCACCGTACACTTCTCCAGAGTGGCTGTTGGCAATTTACATCCCGCCCATCAGTGTAGCAAGGCTCCCATTTCTCCATGGCCTGTCCTGCATTTCTGGTTTTGACACTTTTTTCAGCATGGCCCTTTTGACCGATGGGATGCGAGACTTCTTTGTAGCGCTGATTTGCCTTTCCAGGTTGCTTGGTTGGCCAAAAAGGGCGTATGCATTTTTTCCTGAATATATTCAGGAAAAAACGCATACGCCCTTTTTGGCCAAGGGCATCATTGTCAACGTTTTGCCGCTTTTCATGTGCTTTAAAGGCGATTCGAATCTACCTCCTGAAATCTGTTTCCTGCAATTCTGCCTTGATTTCAAATCCTCTTCGTTGCCTTCCCTCAATATATTTGTGGACGAGAGTTATCATTTATAACTCTGCAGGTTTGTGAATTGCAGTGCCCTGAGCCTCCATTTTACAACTCGTGTTTTTGGGAGCTGGCCGCAAAAGCGCAGGATGGCTTCAGGCCCTGTTCTGGTTCCGGGGGGCGGGATGAGCCTGTGGTTAATTCTTCTTCCTGATGGGAAAATAGAGTGACCTGTGCCTTTCCCAACACCAAGAGCCAGTCTCTCATTGGTTCCCCGTCTTCCCGTTCATCGTCAGGAAAAATGGCAACCTGTACGGAACAGGAGGTTAAAGGTGCTGATGCTCCAAGTAGGGAGATTGCTAGTAAAGCGGCTGGAATGGCGAACCCGGGCACAAGGAGATGAGAAATGAGGTGCGTTTTAGAAACCTTTCCCCATCACACGGTGTACCATCTTCTGGGTTTCTCATGCATATTTTCGATATAGGAAGATGCCCTTGAACCTGGAGATTTGGGACCCATGTGATGGGTACCACGCAGTGTTACTTTAAATGGTCTGCGTTTGCTCACCCAACCTCACCAAACCTCTCAGCCCCAAGAGTATCTACCCTTAGGTCTCATCCAGCTGTGGGTCTAGATATGGTCAATCCAGGTTGCATCACAGCCCCTGAACGCATTGTGTAAGAATGTCTCTCTCTTTCACTGTCTTTCTTTCACGGGTTTTTCAAAGTAATTTATTTTCATAATGGGTTTAGCTGCTTTTCACTGCTGTGTTTATGCCGCTTTACACCCACTTGACACACTAACAGAGAGATATCAATACATAGGTTTTAAGATTATTACTAGTCAGATATATTCTTGTGCGGTCAATAGGGTGTGTTGAGTCCAGTTCTCTGAGCAAGGAGTAGGTCTTGTCTATTACATATTGGGTTTATGGAACGGTATCTGAGCTAATTTGAAACCCTTGTTTTATGTATCACCCCACCTCCCCTTTCCCGTTAAGCAGCCATAGTGTGTTTTCTGCATGTGTGACTCTGTTCTGTTTTGTAATTCAGTTCATGTGTAACGGTTTTTACATTCCCTCTATCAGTGATACCTTATGAGAAGTGTCCTTTTCTGTGTGACTTATTTCACTTAGAATCGTCGTACCTAAATCCACTCATCATGCTGCTACTAGCCTTAGGACATTGATTTCATGGCTGAGTGACATTCCATTGTACATAAGGAACACAACTTCTTTACCCATTTTTCTCTTTCCTGGGATATTTAAGGTGGAATGAAGTGGAGGTCCTTGTCAACAGAGCAGCCCTAAACTTTGGGGTGCTTGTGTCTTGCTGATTTTTCATTTTCCCAATTTATACCCCCATGAGTGGAAGTGCCCTATGCTCTCTAAGCTGTGTTTTTTAGATGTTTCAGGACTCACCGTACACTTCTCCACAGTGGCTGTTGGCAATTTACATCCCGCCCATCAGTGTAGCAAGGCTCCCATTTCTCCATGGCCTGTCCTGCCTTTCTGGTTTTGACACTTTTTTCAGCATGGCCCTTTTGACCGATGGGAAGCGAGACTTCTTTGTAGCGCTGATTTGCCTTTTCTGGTTGCTTGGTTGGCCAAAAAGGGCGTATGCGTTTTTTCCTGAATATATTCAGGAAAAAACGCATACGCCCTTTTTGGCCAAGGGCATCATTGTCAACGTTTTGCCGCTTTTCATGTGCTTTAAAGGCGATTCGAATCTACCTCCTGAAATCTGTTTCCTGCAATTCTGCCTTGATTTCAAATCCTCTTCGTTGCCTTCCCTCAATATATTTGTGGACGAGAGTTATCATTTATAACTCTGCAGGTTTGTGAATTGCAGTGCCCTGAGCCTCCATTTTACAACTCGTGTTTTTGGGAGCTGGCCGCAAAAGCGCAGGATGGCTTCAGGCCCTGTTCTGGTTCCGGGGGGCGGGAGGAGCCTGTGGTTAATTCTTCTTCCTGATGGGAAAATAGAGTGACCTGTGCCTTTCCCAACACCAAGAGCCAGTCTCTCATTGGTTCCCCATCTTCCCGTTCATCCTCAGGAAAATTTGCAACCTGTACGGAACAGGAGGTTAAAGGTGCTGATGCTCCAAGTAGGGAGATTGCTAGTAAAGCGGCTGGAATGGCGAACCCGGGCACAATGAGGTGAGAAATGAGGTGCGTTTTAGAAACCTTTCCCCATCACACGGTGTACCATCTTCTGGGTTTCTCATGCATGTTTTCGATGTAGGAAGATGCCCTTGAACCTGGAGATTTGGGACCCATGCGATGGGTACCACGCAGTATTACTTTAAAGGGTCTGTGTTTGCTCACCCAACCTCACCAAACCTCTCAGCCCCAAGAGTGTCCACCCTTATGTCTCATCCAGCTGTGGGTCTAGATATGGTCAATCCAGGTTGCATCACAGGCCCTGAACGCATTGTGTAAGAATTTCTCTCTCTTTCACTGCCTTTGTTTCATGGGTTTTTCAAAGTAATTTATTTTCATAATGGGATTTAGCTGCTTTTCACTGCTGTGCTTATGCTGCTTTACACCCACTTGACACACTAACAGAGAGATATCAATACATAGGTTTTACGATTATTTCTAGTCAGATATATTCTTGTGCGGTGAATAGGGCGTGTTGAGTCCAGTTCTCTGAGCAAGGAGTAGGTCTTGTCTATTACATATTGGGTTTATGGAACGGTATCTGAGCTAAATTGAAAACCTTCTTTTATGTATCACCCCACCTCACCTTTCCCGTTAAGCAGCCATAGTGTGTTTTCTGCATGTGTGACTCTGTTCTGTTTTGTAATTCAGTTCAAGTGTAACGGTTTTTACATTCCCTCTATCAGTGATACCTTATGAGAAGTGTCCTTTTCTGTGTGACTTATTTCACTTAGAATCGTCGTACCTAAATCCACTCATCATGCTGCTACTAGCCTTATGACATTGATTTCATGGCTGAGTGATATTCTATTGTACATAAGGACCACAACTTCTTTACCCATTTTTCTCTTTCCTGGGATATTTAAGGTGGAATGAAGTGGAGGTCCTGGTCAACAGAGCAGCCCTAAACTTTGGGGTGCTTGTGTCTTGCTGATTTTTAATTTTCCCAATTTATACCCCCATGAGTGGAAGTGCCCTATGCTCTCTAAGCTGTGTTTTTCAGATGTTTCAGGACTCACCGTACACTTCTCCAGAGTGGCTGTTGGCAATTTACATCCCGCCCATCAGTGTAGCAAGGCTCCCATTTCTCCATGGCCTGTCCTGCATTTCTGGTTTTGACACTTTTTTCAGCATGGCCCTTTTGACCGATGGGAAGCGAGACTTCTTTGTAGCGCTGATTTGCCTTTCCAGGTTGCTTGGTTGGCCAAAAAGGGCGTATGCGTTTTTTCCTGAATATATTCAGGAAAAAACGCATACGCCCTTTTTGGCCAAGGGCATCATTGTCAACGTTTTGCCGCTTTTCATGTGCTTTAAATGCGATTCGAATCTACCTCCTGAAATCTGTTTCCTGCAATTCTGCCTTGATTTCATATCCTCTTCTTTGCCTTCCCTCAATATATTTGTGGACGAGACTTATCATTTATAACTCTGCAGGTTTGTGAATTGCAGTGCCCTGAACCTCCATTTTACAACTCGTTTTTAAGGGAGCTGGCCGCAAAATCGCAGAATGGCTTCAGGCCCTGTTCTGGTTCCGGGGGGCAGGCTGAGCCTGTGGTTAATTCTTCTTTCTAATGGGAATATAGAGTGACCTGTGCCTGTCCCAACACCAAGAGCTAGTCTCTCGTTGGTTCCACGTCTTCCCGTTTATCCTCAGGACAGATTGCAACCTGTATGGAACAGGAGGTTAAAGGTGCTGATGCTCCAAGTAGGGAGCTTTCTAGTAAAGCGGCTGGAATGGCGAACCCGGGCACAAGGAGATGAGAAATGAGGTGCGTTTTAGAAACCTTTCCCCATCACACGGTGTACCATCTTCTGGGTTTCTCATGCATGTTTTCGATGTAGGAAGATGCCCTTGAACCTGGAGATTTGGGACCCATGCGATGGGTACCACGCAGTATTACTTTAAAGGGTCTGTGTTTGCTCACCCAACCTCACCAAACCTCTCAGCCCCAAGAGTGTCCACCCTTATGTCTCATCCAGCTGTGGGTCTAGATATGGTCAATCCAGGTTGCATCACAGGCCCTGAACGCATTGTGTAAGAATTTCTCTCACTTTCACTGTCTTTCTTTCATGGGTGTTTCAAAGTAATTTATTTTTATAATGGGGTTTAGCTGCTTTTCACTGCTGTGTTTATGCCGCTTTACACCCACTTGACACACTAACAGAGAGATATCAATACATAGGTTTTAAGATTATTACTAGTCAGATATATTCTTGTGCGGTGAATAGGGCGTGTTGTGTCCACTTCTCTGAGCAAGGAGTAGGTCTTGTCTATTACATATTTGGTTTATGGAACGGTATCTGAGCTAATTTGATACCTTTGTTTTATGTATCACCCCACCTCACCTTTTCCGTTAAGCAGCCATAGTGTGTTTTCTGCATGTGTGACTCTGTTCTGTTTTGTAATTCAGTTCAAGTGTAACGGTTTTTAAATTCCCTCTATCAGTGATACCTTATGAGAAGTGTCCTTTTCTGTGTGACTTATTTCACTTAGAATCGTCGTACCTAAATCCACTCATCATGCTGCTACTAACCTTACAACATTGATTTCATGGCTGAGTGATATTCCATTGTACATAAGGACCACAACTTCTTTATCCATTTTTCTCTTTCCTGGGATATTTAAAGTGGAATGAAGTGGAGGTCATTGTCAACAGAGCAGCCCTAAACTTTGGGGTGCTTGTGTCTTGCTGATTTTTCATTTTCCCAATTTATACCCCCATGAGTGGAAGTGCCCTATGCTCTCTAAGCTGTGTTTTTTAGATGTTTCAGGACTCACCGTACACTTCTCCAGAGTGGCTGTTGGCAATTTACATCCCGCCCATCAGTGTAGCAAGGCTCCCATTTCTCCATGGCCTGTACTGCATTTCTGGTTTTGACACTTTTTTCAGCATGGCCCTTTTGACCGATGGGATGCGAGACTTCTTTGTAGTGCTGATTTGCCTTTCCAGGTTGCTTGGTTGGCCAAAAAGGGCGTATGCGTTTTTTCCTGAATATATTCAGGAAAAAACGCATACGCCCTTTTTGGCCAAGGGCATCATTGTCAACGTTTTGCCGCTTTTCATGTGCTTTAAAGGCGATTCGAATCTACCTCCTGAAATCTGTTTCCTGCAATTCTGCCTTGATTTCACATCCTCTTCTTTGCCTTCCCTCAATATATTTGTGGACGAGAGTTATCATTTATAACTCTGCAGGTTTGTGAATTGCAGTGCCCTGAGCCTCCATTTTACAACTCGTGTTTTTGGGAGCTGGCCGCAAAAGCGCAGGATGGCTTCAGGCCCTGTTCTGGTTCCGGGGGGCGGGATGAGCCTGTGGTTAATTCTTCTTCCTGATGGGAAAATAGAGTGACCTGTGCCTTTCCCAACACCAAGAGCCAGTCTCTCATTGGTTCCCCGTCTTCCCGTTCATCGTCAGGAAAAATGGCAACCTGTACGGAACAGGAGGTTAAAGGTGCTGATGCTCCAAGTAGGGAGATTGCTAGTAAAGCGGCTGGAATGGCGAACCCGGGCACAAGGAGATGAGAAATGAGGTGCGTTTTGGAAACCGTTCCCCATCACACGGTGTACCATCTTCTGGGTTTCTCATGCATATTTTCGATATAGGAAGATGCCCTTGAACCTGGAGATTTGGGACCCATGTGATGGGTACCACGCAGTGTTACTTTAAATGGTCTGCGTTTGCTCACCCAACCTCACCAAACCTCTCAGCCCCAAGAGTATCTACCCTTAGGTCTCATCCAGCTGTGGGTCTAGATATGGTCAATCCAGGTTGCATCACAGCCCCTAAACGCATTGTGTAAGAATGTCTCTCTCTTTCACTGTCTTTCTTTCACGGGTTTTTCAAAGTAATTTATTTTCATAATGGGTTTAGCTGCTTTTCACTGCTGTGTTTATGCCGCTTTACACCCACTTGACACACTAACAGAGAGATATCAATACATAGGTTTTAAGATTATTACTAGTCAGATATATTCTTGTGCGGTCAATAGGGCGTGTTGAGTCCAGTTCTCTGAGCAAGGAGTAGGTCTTGTCTATTACATATTGGGTTTATGGAACGGTATCTGAGCTAATTTGAAACCCTTGTTTTATGTATCACCCCACCTCCCCTTTCCCGTTAAGCAGCCATAGTGTGTTTTCTGCATGTGTGACTCTGTTCTGTTTTGTAATTCAGTTCAAGTGTAACGGTTTTTACATTCCCTCTATAAGTGATAACTTATGAGAAGTGTCCTTTTCTGTGTGACTTATTTCACTTAGAATCGTCGTACCTAAATCCACTCATCATGCTGCTACTAGCCTTAGGACATTGATTTCATGGCTGAGTGATATTCCATTGTACATAAGGACCACAACATCTTTACCCATTTTTCTCTTTCCTGGGATATTTAAGGTGGAATGAAGTGGAGGTCCTTGTCAACAGAGCAGCCCTAAACTTTGGGGTGCTTGTGTCTTGCTGATTTTTCATTTTCCCAATTTATACCCCCATGAGTGGAAGTGCCCTATGCTCTCTAAGCTGTGTTTTTTAGATGTTTCAGGACTCACCGTACACTTCTCCAGAGTGGCTGTTGGCAATTTACATCCCGCCCATCAGTGTAGCAAGGCTCCCATTTCTCCATGGCCTGTCCTGCATTTCTGGTTTTGACACTTTTTTCAGCATGGCCCTTTTGACCGATGGGATGCGAGACTTCTTTGTAGCGCTGATTTGCCTTTCCAGGTTGCTTGGTTGGCCAAAAAGGGCGTATGCGTTTTTTCCTGAATATATTCAGGAAAAAACGCATACGCCCTTTTTGGCCAAGGGCATCATTGTCAACGTTTTGCCGCTTTTCATGTGCTTTAAAGGCGATTCGAATCTACCTCCTGAAATCTGTTTCCTGCAATTCTGCCTTGATTTCAAATCCTCTTCGTTGCCTTCCCTCAATATATTTGTGGACGAGAGTTATCATTTATAACTCTGCAGGTTTGTGAATTGCAGTGCCCTGAGCCTCCATTTTACAACTCGTGTTTTTGGGAGCTGGCCGCAAAAGCGCAGGATGGCTTCAGGCCCTGTTCTGGTTCCGGGGGGCGGGATGAGCCTGTGGTTAATTCTTCTTCCTGATGGGAAAATAGAGTGACCTGTGCCTTTCCCAACACCAAGAGCCAGTCTCTCATTGGTTCCCCGTCTTCCCGTTCATCCTCAGGAAAAATGGCAACCTGTACGGAACAGGAGGTTAAAGGTGCTGATGCTCCAAGTAGGGAGATTGCTAGTAAAGCGGCTGGAATGGCGAACCCGGGCACAAGGAGATGAGAAATGAGGTGCGTTTTAGAAACCTTTCCCCATCACACGGTGTACCATCTTCTGGGTTTCTCATGCATGTTTTCGATGTAGGAAGATGCCCTTGAACCTGGAGATTTGGGACCCATGTGATGGGTACCACGCAGTGTTACTTTAAATGGTCTGCGTTTGCTCACCCAACCTCACCAAACCTCTCAGCCCCAAGAGTATCTACCCTTAGGTCTCATCCAGCTGTGGGTCTAGATATGGTCAATCCAGGTTGCATCACAGCCCCTGAACGCATTGTGTAAGAATGTCTCTCTCTTTCACTGTCTTTCTTTCACGGGTTTTTCAAAGTAATTTATTTTCATAATGGGTTTAGCTGCTTTTCACTGCTGTGTTTATGCCGCTTTACACCCACTTGACACACTAACAGAGAGATATCAATACATAGGTTTTAAGATTATTACTAGTCAGATATATTCTTGTGCGGTCAATAGGGCGTGTTGAGTCCAGTTCTCTGAGCAAGGAGTAGGTCTTGTCTATTACATATTGGGTTTATGGAACGGTATCTGAGCTAATTTGAAACCCTTGTTTTATGTATCACCCCACCTCCCCTTTCCCGTTAAGCAGCCATAGTGTGTTTTCTGCATGTGTGACTCTGTTCTGTTTTGTTCTGTTTTGTAATTCAGTTCATGTGTAACGGTTTTTACATTCCCTCTATCAGTGATACCTTATGAGAAGTGTCCTTTTCTGTGTGACTTATTTCACTTAGAATCGTCGTACCTAAATCCACTCATCATGCTGCTACTAGCCTTAGGACATTGATTTCATGGCTGAGTGATATTCCATTGTACATAAGGAACACAACTTCTTTACCCATTTTTCTCTTTCCTGGGATATTTAAGGTGGAATGAAGTGGAGGTCCTTGTCAACAGAGCAGCCCTAAACTTTGGGGTGCTTGTGTCTTGCTGATTTTTCATTTTCCCAATTTATACCCCCATGAGTGGAAGTGCCCTATGCTCTCTAAGCTGTGTTTTTTAGATGTTTCAGGACTCACCGTACACTTCTCCAGAGTGGCTGTTGGCAATTTACATCCCGCCCATCAGTGTAGCAAGGCTCCCATTTCTCCATGGCCTGTCCTGCATTTCTGGTTTTGACACTTTTTTCAGCATGGCCCTTTTAACCGATGGGCAGCGAGAATTCTTTGTACCGCTGATTTGCCTTTCCAGGTTGCTTGGTTGGCTAAAAAGGGCGTATGCGTTTTTTCCTGAATATATTCAGGAAAAAACGCATACGCCCTTTTTGGCCAAGGGCATCATTGTCAACGTTTTGCCGCTTTTCATGTGCTTTAAAGGAGATTCGAATCTACCTCCTGAAATCTGTTTCCTGCAATTCTGCCTTGATTTCAAATCCTCTTCGTTGCCTTCCCTCAATATATTTGTGGACGAGAGTTATCATTTATAACTCTGCAGGTTTGTGAATTGCAGTGCCCTGAGCCTCCATTTTACAACTCGTGTTTTTGGGAGCTGGCCGCAAAAGCGCAGGATGGCTTCAGGCCCTGTTCTGGTTCCGGGGTCGGGATGAGCCTGTGGTTAATTCTTCTTCCTGATGGGAAAATAGAGTGACCTGTGCCTTTCCCAACACCAAGAGCCAGTCTCTCATTGGTTCCCCGTCTTCCCGTTCATCCTCAGGAAAATTTGCAACCTGTACGGAACAGGAGGTTAAAGGTGCTGATGCTCCAAGTAGGGAGATTGCTAGTAAAGCGGCTGGAATGGCGAACCCGGGCACAAGGAGATGAGAAATGAGGTGCGTTTTAGAAACCTTTCCCCATCGCACGGTGTACCATCTTCTGGGTTTCTCATGCATGTTTTCGATGTAGGAAGATGCCCTTGAACCTGGAGATTTGGGACCCATGCGATGGGTACCACGCAGTATTTCTTTAAAGGGTCTGCGTTTGCTCCCCCAACCTCACCAAACCTCTCAGCCCCAAGAGTGTCTACCCTTAGGTCTCATCCAGCTGTGGGTCTAGATATGGTCAATCCAGGTTGCATCACAGCCCCTGAACGCATTGTGTAAGAATGTCTCTCTCTTTCACTGTCTTTCTTTCATGGGTTTTTCAAAATAATTTATTTTCATAATGGGGTTTAGCTGCTTTTCACTGCTGTGTTTATGCCGCTTTACACCCACTTGACACACTAACAGAGAGATATCAATACATAGGTTTTAAGATTATTACTAGTCAGATATATTCTTGTGCGGTGAATAGGGCGTGTTGAGTCCAGTTCTCTGAGCAAGGAGTAGGTCTTGTCTATTACATATTGGGTTTATGGAACGGTATCTGAGCTAATTTGAAACCCTTGTTTTATGTATCACCCCACCTCCCCTTTCCCGTTAAGCAGCCATAGTGTGTTTTCTGCATGTGTGACTCTGTTCTGTTTTGTAATTCAGTTCATGTGTAACGGTTTTTACATTCCCTCTATCAGTGATACCTTATGAGAAGTGTCCTTTTCTGTGTGACTTATTTCACTTAGAATCGTCGTACCTAAATCCACTCATCATGCTGCTACTAGCCTTAGGACATTGATTTCATGGCTGAGTGATATTCCATTGTACATAAGGAACACAACTTCTTTACCCATTTTTCTCTTTCCTGGGATATTTAAGGTGGAATGAAGTGGAGGTCCTTGTCAACAGAGCAGCCCTAAACTTTGGGGTGCTTGTGTCTTGCTGATTTTTCATTTTCCCAATTTATACCCCCATGAGTGGAAGTGCCCTATGCTCTCTAAGCTGTGTTTTTTAGATGTTTCAGGACTCACCGTACACTTCTCCAGAGTGGCTGTTGGCAATTTACATCCCGCCCATCAGTGTAGCAAGGCTCCCATTTCTCCATGGCCTGTCCTGCATTTCTGGTTTTGACACTTTTTTCAGCATGGCCCTTTTGACCGATGGGATGCGAGACTTGTTTGTAGCGCTGATTTGCCTTTCCAGGTTGCTTGGTTGGCCAAAAAGGGCGTATGCGTTTTTTCCTGAATATATTCAGGAAAAAACGCATACGCCCTTTTTGGCCAAGGGCATCATTGTCAACGTTTTGCCGCTTTTCATGTGCTTTAAAGGCGATTCGAATCTACCTCCTGAAATCTGTTTCCTGCAATTCTGCCTTGATTTCAAATCCTCTTCGTTGCCTTCCCTCAATATATTTGTGGACGAGAGTTATCATTTATAACTCTGCAGGTTTGTGAATTGCAGTGCCCTGAGCCTCCATTTTACTACTCGTGTTTTTGGGAGCTGGCCGCAAAAGCGCAGGATGGCTTCAGGCCCTGTTCTGGTTCCGGGGGGCGGGATGAGCCTGTGGTTAATTCTTCTTCCTGATGGGAAAATAGAGTGAACTCTGCCTGTCCCAACACCAAGAGCCAGTCTCTCATTGGTTCCCCGTTTTCCAGTTCATCGTCAGGAAAAAAGGCAACCTGTACGGAACAGGAGGTTAAAGGTGCTGATGCTCCAAGTAGGGAGATTGCTAGTAAAGCGGCTGGAATGGCGAACCCGGGCACAAGGAGATGAGAAATGAGGTGCGTTTTAGAAACCTTTCCCCATCACACGGTGTACCATCTTCTGGGTTTCTCATGCATGTTTTCGATGTAGGAAGATGCCCTTGAACCTGGAGATTTGGGACCCATGCGATGGGTACCACGCAGTGTTACTTTAAATGGTCTGCGTTTGCTCACCCAACCTCACCAAACCTCTCAGCCCCAAGAGTGTCTACCCTTAGGTCTCATCCAGCTGTGGGTCTAGATATGGTCAATCCAGGTTGCATCACAGCCCCTGAACGCATTGTGTAAGAATGTCTCTCTCTTTCACTGTCTTTCTTTCACGGGTTTTTCAAAGTAATTTATTTTCATAATGGGGTTTAGCTGCTTTTCACTGCTGTGTTTATGCCGCTTTACACCCACTTGACACACTAACAGAGAGATATCAATACATAGGTTTTAAGATTATTACTAGTCAGATATATTCTTGTGCGGTCAATAGGGCGTGTTGAGTCCAGTTCTCTGAGCAAGGAGTAGGTCTTGTCTATTACATATTGGGTTTATGGAACGGTATCTGAGCTAATTTGAAACCCTTGTTTTATGTATCACCCCACCTCCCCTTTCCCGTTAAGCAGCCATAGTGTGTTTTCTGCATGTGTGACTCTGTTCTGTTTTGTAATTCAGTTCAAGTGTAACGGTTTTTACATTCCCTCTATCAGTGATACCTTATGAGAAGTGTCCTTTTCTGTGTGACTTATTTCACTTAGAATCGTCGTACCTAAATCCACTCATCATGCTGCTACTAGCCTTATGACATTGATTTCATGGCTGAGTGATATTCCATTGTACATAAGGACCACAACTTCTTTACCCATTTTTCTCTTTCCTGGGATATTTAAGGTGGAATGAAGTGGAGGTCCTTGTCAACAGAGCAGCCCTAAACTTTGGGGTGCTTGTGTCTTGCTGATTTTTCATTTTCCCAATTTATACCCCCATGAGTGGAAGTGCCCTATGCTCTCTAAGCTGTGTTTTTTAGATGTTTCAGGACTCACCGTACACTTCTCCAGAGTGGCTGTTGGCAATTTACATCCCGCCCATCAGTGTAGCAAGGCTCCCATTTCTCCATGGCCTGTCCTGCATTTCTGGTTTTGACACTTTTTTCAGCATGGCCCTTTTGACCGATGGGATGCGAGACTTCTTTGTAGCGCTGATTTGCCTTTCCAGGTTGCTTGGTTGGCCAAAAAGGGCGTATGCGTTTTTTCCTGAATATATTCAGGAAAAAACGCATACGCCCTTTTTGGCCAAGGGCATCATTGTCAACGTTTTGCCGCTTTTCATGTGCTTTAAAGGCGATTCGAATCTACCTCCTGAAATCTGTTTCCTGCAATTCTGCCTTGATTTCAAATCCTCTTCGTTGCCTTCCCTCAATATATTTGTGGACGAGAGTTATCATTTATAACTCTGCAGGTTTGTGAGTTGCAGTGCCCTGAGCCTCCATTTTACAACTCGTGTTTTTGCGAGCTGGCCGCAAAAGCGCAGGATGGCTTCAGGCCCTGTTCTGGTTCCGGGGGGCGGCATGAGCCTGTGGTTAATTCTTCTTCCTGATGGGAAAATAGAGTGACCTGTGCCTTTCCCAACACCAAGAGCCAGTCTCTCATTGGTTCCCCGTCTTCCCGTTCATCGTCAGGAAAAATGGCAACCTGTACGGAACAGGAGGTTAAAGGTGCTGATGCTCCAAGTAGGGAGATTGCTAGTAAAGCGGCTGGAATGGCGAACCCGGGCACAAGGAGATGAGAAATGAGGTGCGTTTTAGAAACCTTTCCCCATCACACGGTGTACCATCTTCTGGGTTTCTCATGCATATTTTCGATATAGGAAGATGCCCTTGAACCTGGAGATTTGGGACCCATGTGATGGGTACCACGCAGTGTTACTTTAAATGGTCTGCGTTTGCTCACCCAACCTCACCAAACCTCTCAGCCCCAAGAGTATCTACCCTTAGGTCTCATCCAGCTGTGGGTCTAGATATGGTCAATCCAGGTTGCATCACAGCCCCTGAACGCATTGTGTAAGAATGTCTCTCTCTTTCACTGTCTTTCTTTCACGGGTTTTTCAAAGTAATTTATTTTCATAATGGGTTTAGCTGCTTTTCACTGCTGTGTTTATGCCGCTTTACACCCACTTGACACACTAACAGAGAGATATCAATACATAGGTTTTAAGATTATTACTAGTCAGATATATTCTTGTGCGGTGAATAGGGCGTGTTGAGTCCAGTTCTCTGAGCAAGGAGTAGGTCTTGTCTATTACATATTGGGTTTATGGAACGGTATCTGAGCTAATTTGAAACCCTTGTTTTATGTATCACCCCACCTCCCCTTTCCCGTTAAGCAGCCATAGTGTGTTTTCTGCATGTGTGACTCTGTTCTGTTTTGTAATTCAGTTCATGTGTAACGGTTTTTACATTCCCTCTATCAGTGATACCTTATGAGAAGTGTCCTTTTCTGTGTGACTTATTTCACTTAGAATCGTCGTACCTAAATCCACTCATCATGCTGCTACTAGCCTTAGGACATTGATTTCATGGCTGAGTGATATTCCATTGTACATAAGGACCACAACTTCTTTACCCATTTTTCTCTTTCCTGGGATATTTAAGGTGGAATGAAGTGGAGGTCCTTGTCAACAGAGCAGCCCTAAACTTTGGGGTGCTTGTGTCTTGCTGATTTTTCATTTTCCCAATTTATACCCCCATGAGTGGAAGTGCCCTATGCTCTCTAAGCTGTGTTTTTTAGATGTTTCAGGACTCACCGTACACTTCTCCAGAGTGGCTGTTGGCAATTTACATCCCGCCCATCAGTGTAGCAAGGCTCCCATTTCTCCATGGCCTGTCCTGCATTTCTGGTTTTGACACTTTTTTCAGCATGGCCCTTTTGACCGATGGGATGCGAGACTTCTTTGTAGCGCTGATTTGCCTTTCCAGGTTGCTTGGTTGGCCAAAAAGGGCGTATGCGTTTTTTCCTGAATATATTCAGGAAAAAACGCATACGCCCTTTTTGGCCAAGGGCATCATTGTCAACGTTTTGCCGCTTTTCATGTGCTTTAAAGGCGATTCGAATCTACCTCCTGAAATCTGTTTCCTGCAATTCTGCCTTGATTTCAAATCCTCTTCGTTGCCTTCCCTCAATATATTTGTGGACGAGAGTTATCATTTATAACTCTGCAGGTTTGTGAATTGCAGTGCCCTGAGCCTCCATTTTACTACTCGTGTTTTTGGGAGCTGGCCGCAAAAGCGCAGGATGGCTTCAGGCCCTGTTCTGGTTCCGGGGGGCGGCATGAGCCTGTGGTTAATTCTTCTTCCTGATGGGAAAATAGAGTGACCTGTGCCTTTCCCAACACCAAGAGCCAGTCTCTCATTGGTTCCCCGTTTTCCAGTTCATCGTCAGGAAAAAAGGCAACCTGTACGGAACAGGAGGTTAAAGGTGCTGATGCTCCAAGTAGGGAGATTGCTAGTAAAGCGGCTGGAATGGCGAACCCGGGCACAAGGAGATGAGAAATGAGGTGCGTTTTAGAAACCTTTCCCCATCACACGGTGTACCATCTTCTGGGTTTCTCATGCATGTTTTCGATGTAGGAAGATGCCCTTGAACCTGGAGATTTGGGACCCATGCGATGGGTACCACGCAGTATTAATTTAAATGGTCTGCGTTTGCTCACCCAACCTCACCAAACCTCTCAGCCCCAAGAGTGTCTACCCTTAGGTCTCATCCAGCTGTGGGTCTAGATATGGTCAATCCAGGTTGCATCACAGCCCCTGAACGCATTGTGTAAGAATGTCTCTCTCTTTCACTGTCTTTCTTTCACGGGTTTTTCAAAGTAATTTATTTTCATAATGGGGTTTAGCTGCTTTTCACTGCTGTGTTTATGCCGCTTTACACCCACTTGACACACTAACAGAGAGATATCAATACATAGGTTTTAAGATTATTACTAGTCAGATATATTCTTGTGCGGTGAATAGGGCGTGTTGAGTCCAGTTCTCTGAGCAAGGAGTAGGTCTTGTCTATTACATATTGGGTTTATGGAACGGTATCTGAGCTAATTTGAAACCCTTGTTTTATGTATCACCCCACCTCCCCTTTCCCGTTAAGCAGCCATAGTGTGTTTTCTGCATGTGTGACTCTGTTCTGTTTTGTAATTCAGTTCATGTGTAACGGTTTTTACATTCCCTCTATCAGTGATACCTTATGAGAAGTGTCCTTTTCTGTGTGACTTATTTCACTTAGAATCGTCGTACCTAAATCCACTCATCATGCTGCTACTAGCCTTATGACATTGATTTCATGGCTGAGTGATATTCCATTGTACATAAGGACCACAACTTCTTTACCCATTTTTCTCTTTCCTGGGATATTTAAGGTGGAATGAAGTGGAGGTCCTTGTCAACAGAGCAGCCCTAAACTTTGGGGTGCTTGTGTCTTGCTGATTTTTCATTTTCCCAATTTATACCCCCATGAGTGGAAGTGCCCTATGCTCTCTAAGCTGTGTTTTTTAGATGTTTCAGGACTCACCGTACACTTCTCCAGAGTGGCTGTTGGCAATTTACATCCCGCCCATCAGTGTAGCAAGGCTCCCATTTCTCCATGGCCTGTCCTGCATTTCTGGTTTTGACACTTTTTTCAGCATGGCCCTTTTGACCGATGGGATGCGAGACTTCTTTGTAGCGCTGATTTGCCTTTCCAGGTTGCTTGGTTGGCCAAAAAGGGCGTATGCGTTTTTTCCTGAATATATTCAGGAAAAAACGCATACGCCCTTTTTGGCCAAGGGCATCATTGTCAACGTTTTGCCGCTTTTCATGTGCTTTAAAGGCGATTCGAATCTACCTCCTGAAATCTGTTTCCTGCAATTCTGCCTTGATTTCAAATCCTCTTCGTTGCCTTCCCTCAATATATTTGTGGACGAGAGTTATCATTTATAACTCTGCAGGTTTGTGAATTGCAGTGCCCTGAGCCTCCATTTTACAACTCGTGTTTTTGGGAGCTGGCCGCAAAAGCGCAGGATGGCTTCAGGCCCTGTTCTGGTTCCGGGGGGCGGCATGAGCCTGTGGTTAATTCTTCTTCCTGATGGGAAAATAGAGTGACCTGTGCCTTTCCCAACACCAAGAGCCAGTCTCTCATTGGTTCCCCGTCTTCCCGTTCATCGTCAGGAAAAATGGCAACCTGTACGGAACAGGAGGTTAAAGGTGCTGATGCTCCAAGTAGGGAGATTGCTAGTAAAGCGGCTGGAATGGCGAACCCGGGCACAAGGAGATGAGAAATGAGGTGCGTTTTAGAAACCTTTCCCCATCACACGGTGTACCATCTTCTGGGTTTCTCATGCATATTTTCGATATAGGAAGATGCCCTTGAACCTGGAGATTTGGGACCCATGTGATGGGTACCACGCAGTGTTACTTTAAATGGTCTGCGTTTGCTCACCCAACCTCACCAAACCTCTCAGCCGCAAGAGTATCTACCCTTAGGTCTCATCCAGCTGTGGGTCTAGATATGGTCAATCCAGGTTGCATCACAGCCCCTGAACGCATTGTGTAAGAATGTCTCTCTCTTTCACTGTCTTTCTTTCACGGGTTTTTCAAAGTAATTTATTTTCATAATGGGTTTAGCTGCTTTTCACTGCTGTGTTTATGCCGCTTTACACCCACTTGACACACTAACAGAGAGATATCAATACATAGGTTTTAAGATTATTACTAGTCAGATATATTCTTGTGCGGTCAATAGGGCGTGTTGAGTCCAGTTCTCTGAGCAAGGAGTAGGTCTTGTCTATTACATATTGGGTTTATGGAACGGTATCTGAGCTAATTTGAAACCCTTGTTTTATGTATCACCCCACCTCCCCTTTCCCGTTAAGCAGCCATAGTGTGTTTTCTGCATGTGTGACTCTGTTCTGTTTTGTTCTGTTTTGTAATTCAGTTCATGTGTAACGGTTTTTACATTCCCTCTATCAGTGATACCTTATGAGAAGTGTCCTTTTCTGTGTGACTTATTTCACTTAGAATCCTCGTACCTAAATCCACTCATCATGCTGCTACTAGCCTTAGGACATTGATTTCATGGCTGAGTGATATTCCATTGTACATAAGGAACACAACTTCTTTACCCATTTTTCTCTTTCCTGGGATATTTAAGGTGGAATGAAGTGGAGGTCCTTGTCAACAGAGCAGCCCTAAACTTTGGGGTGCTTGTGTCTTGCTGATTTTTCATTTTCCCAATTTATACCCCCATGAGTGGAAGTGCCCTATGCTCTCTAAGCTGTGTTTTTTAGATGTTTCAGGACTCACCGTACACTTCTCCAGAGTGGCTGTTGGCAATTTACATCCCGCCCATCAGTGTAGCAAGGCTCCCATTTCTCCATGGCCTGTCCTGCATTTCTGGTTTTGACACTTTTTTCAGCATGGCCCTTTTGACCGATGGGATGCGAGACTTCTTTGTAGCGCTGATTTGCCTTTCCAGGTTGCTTGGTTGGCCAAAAAGGGCGTATGCGTTTTTTCCTGAATATATTCAGGAAAAAACGCATACGCCCTTTTTGGCCAAGGGCATCATTGTCAACGTTTTGCCGCTTTTCATGTGCTTTAAAGGCGATTCGAATCTACCTCCTGAAATCTGTTTCCTGCAATTCTGCCTTGATTTCAAATCCTCTTCGTTGCCTTCCCTCAATATATTTGTGGACGAGAGTTATCATTTATAACTCTGCAGGTTTGTGAATTGCAGTGCCCTGAGCCTCCATTTTACAACTCGTGTTTTTGCGAGCTGGCCGCAAAAGCGCAGGATGGCTTCAGGCCCTGTTCTGGTTCCGGGGGGCGGCATGAGCCTGTGGTTAATTCTTCTTCCTGATGGGAAAATAGAGTGACCTGTGCCTTTCCCAACACCAAGAGCCAGTCTCTCATTGGTTCCCCGTCTTCCCGTTCATCGTCAGGAAAAATGGCAACCTGTACGGAACAGGAGGTTAAAGGTGCTGATGCTCCAAGTAGGGAGATTGCTAGTAAAGCGGCTGGAATGGCGAACCCGGGCACAAGGAGATGAGAAATGAGGTGCGTTTTAGAAACCTTTCCCCATCACACGGTGTACCATCTTCTGGGTTTCTCATGCATATTTTCGATATAGGAAGATGCCCTTGAACCTGGAGATTTGGGACCCATGTGATGGGTACCACGCAGTGTTACTTTAAATGGTCTGCGTTTGCTCACCCAACCTCACCAAACCTCTCAGCCGCAAGAGTATCTACCCTTAGGTCTCATCCAGCTGTGGGTCTAGATATGGTCAATCCAGGTTGCATCACAGCCCCTGAACGCATTGTGTAAGAATGTCTCTCTCTTTCACTGTCTTTCTTTCACGGGTTTTTCAAAGTAATTTATTTTCATAATGGGTTTAGCTGCTTTTCACTGCTGTGTTTATGCCGCTTTACACCCACTTGACACACTAACAGAGAGATATCAATACATAGGTTTTAAGATTATTACTAGTCAGATATATTCTTGTGCGGTCAATAGGGCGTGTTGAGTCCAGTTCTCTGAGCAAGGAGTAGGTCTTGTCTATTACATATTGGGTTTATGGAACGGTATCTGAGCTAATTTGAAACCCTTGTTTTATGTATCACCCCACCTCCCCTTTCCCGTTAAGCAGCCATAGTGTGTTTTCTGCATGTGTGACTCTGTTCTGTTTTGTTCTGTTTTGTAATTCAGTTCATGTGTAACGGTTTTTACATTCCCTCTATCAGTGATACCTTATGAGAAGTGTCCTTTTCTGTGTGACTTATTTCACTTAGAATCGTCGTACCTAAATCCACTCATCATGCTGCTACTAGCCTTAGGACATTGATTTCATGGCTGAGTGATATTCCATTGTACATAAGGAACACAACTTCTTTACCCATTTTTCTCTTTCCTGGGATATTTAAGGTGGAATGAAGTGGAGGTCCTTGTCAACAGAGCAGCCCTAAACTTTGGGGTGCTTGTGTCTTGCTGATTTTTCATTTTCCCAATTTATACCCCCATGAGTGGAAGTGCCCTATGCTCTCTAAGCTGTGTTTTTTAGATGTTTCAGGACTCACCGTACACTTCTCCAGAGTGGCTGTTGGCAATTTACATCCCGCCCATCAGTGTAGCAAGGCTCCCATTTCTCCATGGCCTGTCCTGCATTTCTGGTTTTGACACTTTTTTCAGCATGGCCCTTTTGACCGATGGGATGCGAGACTTCTTTGTAGCGCTGATTTGCCTTTCCAGGTTGCTTGGTTGGCCAAAAAGGGCGTATGCGTTTTTTCCTGAATATATTCAGGAAAAAACGCATACGCCCTTTTTGGCCAAGGGCATCATTGTCAACGTTTTGCCGCTTTTCATGTGCTTTAAAGGCGATTCGAATCTACCTCCTGAAATCTGTTTCCTGCAATTCTGCCTTGATTTCAAATCCTCTTCGTTGCCTTCCCTCAATATATTTGTGGACGAGAGTTATCATTTATAACTCTGCAGGTTTGTGAATTGCAGTGCCCTGAGCCTCCATTTTACAACTCGTGTTTTTGCGAGCTGGCCGCAAAAGCGCAGGATGGCTTCAGGCCCTGTTCTGGTTCCGGGGGGCGGCATGAGCCTGTGGTTAATTCTTCTTCCTGATGGGAAAATAGAGTGACCTGTGCCTTTCCCAACACCAAGAGCCAGTCTCTCATTGGTTCCCCGTCTTCCCGTTCATCGTCAGGAAAAATGGCAACCTGTACGGAACAGGAGGTTAAAGGTGCTGATGCTCCAAGTAGGGAGATTGCTAGTAAAGCGGCTGGAATGGCGAACCCGGGCACAAGGAGATGAGAAATGAGGTGCGTTTTAGAAACCTTTCCCCATCACACGGTGTACCATCTTCTGGGTTTCTCATGCATATTTTCGATATAGGAAGATGCCCTTCAACCTGGAGATTTGGGACCCATGTGATGGGTACCACGCAGTGTTACTTTAAATGGTCTGCGTTTGCTCACCCAACCTCACCAAACCTCTCAGCCGCAAGAGTATCTACCCTTAGGTCTCATCCAGCTGTGGGTCTAGATATGGTCAATCCAGGTTGCATCACAGCCCCTGAACGCATTGTGTAAGAATGTCTCTCTCTTTCACTGTCTTTCTTTCACGGGTTTTTCAAAGTAATTTATTTTCATAATGGGTTTAGCTGCTTTTCACTGCTGTGTTTATGCCGCTTTACACCCACTTGACACACTAACAGAGAGATATCAATACATAGGTTTTAAGATTATTACTAGTCAGATATATTCTTGTGCGGTCAATAGGGCGTGTTGAGTCCAGTTCTCTGAGCAAGGAGTAGGTCTTGTCTATTACATATTGGGTTTATGGAACGGTATCTGAGCTAATTTGAAACCCTTGTTTTATGTATCACCCCACCTCCCCTTTCCCGTTAAGCAGCCATAGTGTGTTTTCTGCATGTGTGACTCTGTTCTGTTTTGTAATTCAGTTCATGTGTAACGGTTTTTACATTCCCTCTATCAGTGATACCTTATGAGAAGTGTCCTTTTCTGTGTGACTTATTTCACTTAGAATCGTCGTACCTAAATCCACTCATCATGCTGCTAGTAGCCTTAGGACATTGATTTCATGGCTGAGTGATATTCCATTGTACATAAGGACCACAACTTCTTTACCCATTTTTCTCTTTCCTGGGATATTTAAGGTGGAATGAAGTGGAGGTCCTTGTCAACAGAGCAGCCCTAAACTTTGGGGTGCTTGTGTCTTGCTGATTTTTCATTTTCCCAATTTATACCCCCATGAGTGGAAGTGCCCTATGCTCTCTAAGCTGTGTTTTTTAGATGTTTCAGGACTCACCGTACACTTCTCCAGAGTGGCTGTTGGCAATTTACATCCCGCCCATCAGTGTAGCAAGGCTCCCATTTCTCCATGGCCTGTCCTGCATTTCTGGTTTTGACACTTTTTTCAGCATGGCCCTTTTGACCGATGGGATGCGAGACTTCTTTGTAGCGCTGATTTGCCTTTCCAGGTTGCTTGGTTGGCCAAAAAGGGCGTATGCGTTTTTTCCTGAATATATTCAGGAAAAAACGCATACGCCCTTTTTGGCCAAGGGCATCATTGTCAACGTTTTGCCGCTTTTCATGTGCTTTAAAGGCGATTCGAATCTACCTCCTGAAATCTGTTTCCTGCAATTCTGCCTTGATTTCAAATCCTCTTCGTTGCCTTCCCTCAATATATTTGTGGACGAGAGTTATCATTTATAACTCTGCAGGTTTGTGAATTGCAGTGCCCTGAGCCTCCATTTTACTACTCGTGTTTTTGGGAGCTGGCCGCAAAAGCGCAGGATGGCTTCAGGCCCTGTTCTGGTTCCGGGGGGCGGCATGAGCCTGTGGTTAATTCTTCTTCCTGATGGGAAAATAGAGTGACCTGTGCCTTTCCCAACACCAAGAGCCAGTCTCTCATTGGTTCCCCGTTTTCCAGTTCATCGTCAGGAAAAAAGGCAACCTGTACGGAACAGGAGGTTAAAGGTGCTGATGCTCCAAGTAGGGAGATTGCTAGTAAAGCGGCTGGAATGGCGAACCCGGGCACAAGGAGATGAGAAATGAGGTGCGTTTTAGAAACCTTTCCCCATCACACGGTGTACCATCTTCTGGGTTTCTCATGCATGTTTTCGATGTAGGAAGATGCCCTTGAACCTGGAGATTTGGGACCCATGCGATGGGTACCACGCAGTATTAATTTAAATGGTCTGCGTTTGCTCACCCAACCTCACCAAACCTCTCAGCCCCAAGAGTGTCTACCCTTAGGTCTCATCCAGCTGTGGGTCTAGATATGGTCAATCCAGGTTGCATCACAGCCCCTGAACGCATTGTGTAAGAATGTCTCTCTCTTTCACTGTCTTTCTTTCACGGGTTTTTCAAAGTAATTTATTTTCATAATGGGGTTTAGCTGCTTTTCACTGCTGTGTTTATGCCGCTTTACACCCACTTGACACACTAACAGAGAGATATCAATACATAGGTTTTAAGATTATTACTAGTCAGATATATTCTTGTGCGGTGAATAGGGCGTGTTGAGTCCAGTTCTCTGAGCAAGGAGTAGGTCTTGTCTATTACATATTGGGTTTATGGAACGGTATCTGAGCTAATTTGAAACCCTTGTTTTATGTATCACCCCACCTCCCCTTTCCCGTTAAGCAGCCATAGTGTGTTTTCTGCATGTGTGACTCTGTTCTGTTTTGTAATTCAGTTCATGTGTAACGGTTTTTACATTCCCTCTATCAGTGATACCTTATGAGAAGTGTCCTTTTCTGTGTGACTTATTTCACTTAGAATCGTCGTACCTAAATCCACTCATCATGCTGCTACTAGCCTTATGACATTGATTTCATGGCTGAGTGATATTCCATTGTACATAAGGACCACAACTTCTTTACCCATTTTTCTCTTTCCTGGGATATTTAAGGTGGAATGAAGTGGAGGTCCTTGTCAACAGAGCAGCCCTAAACTTTGGGGTGCTTGTGTCTTGCTGATTTTTCATTTTCCCAATTTATACCCCCATGAGTGGAAGTGCCCTATGCTCTCTAAGCTGTGTTTTTTAGATGTTTCAGGACTCACCGTACACTTCTCCAGAGTGGCTGTTGGCAATTTACATCCCGCCCATCAGTGTAGCAAGGCTCCCATTTCTCCATGGCCTGTCCTGCATTTCTGGTTTTGACACTTTTTTCAGCATGGCCCTTTTGACCGATGGGATGCGAGACTTCTTTGTAGCGCTGATTTGCCTTTCCAGGTTGCTTGGTTGGCCAAAAAGGGCGTATGCGTTTTTTCCTGAATATATTCAGGAAAAAACGCATACGCCCTTTTTGGCCAAGGGCATCATTGTCAACGTTTTGCCGCTTTTCATGTGCTTTAAAGGCGATTCGAATCTACCTCCTGAAATCTGTTTCCTGCAATTCTGCCTTGATTTCAAATCCTCTTCGTTGCCTTCCCTCAATATATTTGTGGACGAGAGTTATCATTTATAACTCTGCAGGTTTGTGAATTGCAGTGCCCTGAGCCTCCATTTTACAACTCGTGTTTTTGGGAGCTGGCCGCAAAAGCGCAGGATGGCTTCAGGCCCTGTTCTGGTTCCGGGGGGCGGCATGAGCCTGTGGTTAATTCTTCTTCCTGATGGGAAAATAGAGTGACCTGTGCCTTTCCCAACACCAAGAGCCAGTCTCTCATTGGTTCCCCGTCTTCCCGTTCATCGTCAGGAAAAATGGCAACCTGTACGGAACAGGAGGTTAAAGGTGCTGATGCTCCAAGTAGGGAGATTGCTAGTAAAGCGGCTGGAATGGCGAACCCGGGCACAAGGAGATGAGAAATGAGGTGCGTTTTAGAAACCTTTCCCCATCACACGGTGTACCATCTTCTGGGTTTCTCATGCATATTTTCGATATAGGAAGATGCCCTTGAACCTGGAGATTTGGGACCCATGTGATGGGTACCACGCAGTGTTACTTTAAATGGTCTGCGTTTGCTCACCCAACCTCACCAAACCTCTCAGCCGCAAGAGTATCTACCCTTAGGTCTCATCCAGCTGTGGGTCTAGATATGGTCAATCCAGGTTGCATCACAGCCCCTGAACGCATTGTGTAAGAATGTCTCTCTCTTTCACTGTCTTTCTTTCACGGGTTTTTCAAAGTAATTTATTTTCATAATGGGTTTAGCTGCTTTTCACTGCTGTGTTTATGCCGCTTTACACCCACTTGACACACTAACAGAGAGATATCAATACATAGGTTTTAAGATTATTACTAGTCAGATATATTCTTGTGCGGTCAATAGGGCGTGTTGAGTCCAGTTCTCTGAGCAAGGAGTAGGTCTTGTCTATTACATATTGGGTTTATGGAACGGTATCTGAGCTAATTTGAAACCCTTGTTTTATGTATCACCCCACCTCCCCTTTCCCGTTAAGCAGCCATAGTGTGTTTTCTGCATGTGTGACTCTGTTCTGTTTTGTTCTGTTTTGTAATTCAGTTCATGTGTAACGGTTTTTACATTCCCTCTATCAGTGATACCTTATGAGAAGTGTCCTTTTCTGTGTGACTTATTTCACTTAGAATCGTCGTACCTAAATCCACTCATCATGCTGCTACTAGCCTTAGGACATTGATTTCATGGCTGAGTGATATTCCATTGTACATAAGGAACACAACTTCTTTACCCATTTTTCTCTTTCCTGGGATATTTAAGGTGGAATGAAGTGGAGGTCCTTGTCAACAGAGCAGCCCTAAACTTTGGGGTGCTTGTGTCTTGCTGATTTTTCATTTTCCCAATTTATACCCCCATGAGTGGAAGTGCCCTATGCTCTCTAAGCTGTGTTTTTTAGATGTTTCAGGACTCACCGTACACTTCTCCAGAGTGGCTGTTGGCAATTTACATCCCGCCCATCAGTGTAGCAAGGCTCCCATTTCTCCATGGCCTGTCCTGCATTTCTGGTTTTGACACTTTTTTCAGCATGGCCCTTTTGACCGATGGGATGCGAGACTTCTTTGTAGCGCTGATTTGCCTTTCCAGGTTGCTTGGTTGGCCAAAAAGGGCGTATGCGTTTTTTCCTGAATATATTCAGGAAAAAACGCATACGCCCTTTTTGGCCAAGGGCATCATTGTCAACGTTTTGCCGCTTTTCATGTGCTTTAAAGGCGATTCGAATCTACCTCCTGAAATCTGTTTCCTGCAATTCTGCCTTGATTTCAAATCCTCTTCGTTGCCTTCCCTCAATATATTTGTGGACGAGAGTTATCATTTATAACTCTGCAGGTTTGTGAATTGCAGTGCCCTGAGCCTCCATTTTACAACTCGTGTTTTTGCGAGCTGGCCGCAAAAGCGCAGGATGGCTTCAGGCCCTGTTCTGGTTCCGGGGGGCGGCATGAGCCTGTGGTTAATTCTTCTTCCTGATGGGAAAATAGAGTGACCTGTGCCTTTCCCAACACCAAGAGCCAGTCTCTCATTGGTTCCCCGTCTTCCCGTTCATCGTCAGGAAAAATGGCAACCTGTACGGAACAGGAGGTTAAAGGTGCTGATGCTCCAAGTAGGGAGATTGCTAGTAAAGCGGCTGGAATGGCGAACCCGGGCACAAGGAGATGAGAAATGAGGTGCGTTTTAGAAACCTTTCCCCATCACACGGTGTACCATCTTCTGGGTTTCTCATGCATATTTTCGATATAGGAAGATGCCCTTGAACCTGGAGATTTGGGACCCATGTGATGGGTACCACGCAGTGTTACTTTAAATGGTCTGCGTTTGCTCACCCAACCTCACCAAACCTCTCAGCCGCAAGAGTATCTACCCTTAGGTCTCATCCAGCTGTGGGTCTAGATATGGTCAATCCAGGTTGCATCACAGCCCCTGAACGCATTGTGTAAGAATGTCTCTCTCTTTCACTGTCTTTCTTTCACGGGTTTTTCAAAGTAATTTATTTTCATAATGGGTTTAGCTGCTTTTCACTGCTGTGTTTATGCCGCTTTACACCCACTTGACACACTAACAGAGAGATATCAATACATAGGTTTTAAGATTATTACTAGTCAGATATATTCTTGTGCGGTCAATAGGGCGTGTTGAGTCCAGTTCTCTGAGCAAGGAGTAGGTCTTGTCTATTACATATTGGGTTTATGGAACGGTATCTGAGCTAATTTGAAACCCTTGTTTTATGTATCACCCCACCTCCCCTTTCCCGTTAAGCAGCCATAGTGTGTTTTCTGCATGTGTGACTCTGTTCTGTTTTGTTCTGTTTTGTAATTCAGTTCATGTGTAACGGTTTTTACATTCCCTCTATCAGTGATACCTTATGAGAAGTGTCCTTTTCTGTGTGACTTATTTCACTTAGAATCGTCGTACCTAAATCCACTCATCATGCTGCTACTAGCCTTAGGACATTGATTTCATGGCTGAGTGATATTCCATTGTACATAAGGAACACAACTTCTTTACCCATTTTTCTCTTTCCTGGGATATTTAAGGTGGAATGAAGTGGAGGTCCTTGTCAACAGAGCAGCCCTAAACTTTGGGGTGCTTGTGTCTTGCTGATTTTTCATTTTCCCAATTTATACCCCCATGAGTGGAAGTGCCCTATGCTCTCTAAGCTGTGTTTTTTAGATGTTTCAGGACTCACCGTACACTTCTCCAGAGTGGCTGTTGGCAATTTACATCCCGCCCATCAGTGTAGCAAGGCTCCCATTTCTCCATGGCCTGTCCTGCATTTCTGGTTTTGACACTTTTTTCAGCATGGCCCTTTTGACCGATGGGATGCGAGACTTCTTTGTAGCGCTGATTTGCCTTTCCAGGTTGCTTGGTTGGCCAAAAAGGGCGTATGCGTTTTTTCCTGAATATATTCAGGAAAAAACGCATACGCCCTTTTTGGCCAAGGGCATCATTGTCAACGTTTTGCCGCTTTTCATGTGCTTTAAAGGCGATTCGAATCTACCTCCTGAAATCTGTTTCCTGCAATTCTGCCTTGATTTCAAATCCTCTTCGTTGCCTTCCCTCAATATATTTGTGGACGAGAGTTATCATTTATAACTCTGCAGGTTTGTGAATTGCAGTGCCCTGAGCCTCCATTTTACAACTCGTGTTTTTGCGAGCTGGCCGCAAAAGCGCAGGATGGCTTCAGGCCCTGTTCTGGTTCCGGGGGGCGGCATGAGCCTGTGGTTAATTCTTCTTCCTGATGGGAAAATAGAGTGACCTGTGCCTTTCCCAACACCAAGAGCCAGTCTCTCATTGGTTCCCCGTCTTCCCGTTCATCGTCAGGAAAAATGGCAACCTGTACGGAACAGGAGGTTAAAGGTGCTGATGCTCCAAGTAGGGAGATTGCTAGTAAAGCGGCTGGAATGGCGAACCCGGGCACAAGGAGATGAGAAATGAGGTGCGTTTTAGAAACCTTTCCCCATCACACGGTGTACCATCTTCTGGGTTTCTCATGCATATTTTCGATATAGGAAGATGCCCTTCAACCTGGAGATTTGGGACCCATGTGATGGGTACCACGCAGTGTTACTTTAAATGGTCTGCGTTTGCTCACCCAACCTCACCAAACCTCTCAGCCGCAAGAGTATCTACCCTTAGGTCTCATCCAGCTGTGGGTCTAGATATGGTCAATCCAGGTTGCATCACAGCCCCTGAACGCATTGTGTAAGAATGTCTCTCTCTTTCACTGTCTTTCTTTCACGGGTTTTTCAAAGTAATTTATTTTCATAATGGGTTTAGCTGCTTTTCACTGCTGTGTTTATGCCGCTTTACACCCACTTGACACACTAACAGAGAGATATCAATACATAGGTTTTAAGATTATTACTAGTCAGATATATTCTTGTGCGGTCAATAGGGCGTGTTGAGTCCAGTTCTCTGAGCAAGGAGTAGGTCTTGTCTATTACATATTGGGTTTATGGAACGGTATCTGAGCTAATTTGAAACCCTTGTTTTATGTATCACCCCACCTCCCCTTTCCCGTTAAGCAGCCATAGTGTGTTTTCTGCATGTGTGACTCTGTTCTGTTTTGTAATTCAGTTCATGTGTAACGGTTTTTACATTCCCTCTATCAGTGATACCTTATGAGAAGTGTCCTTTTCTGTGTGACTTATTTCACTTAGAATCGTCGTACCTAAATCCACTCATCATGCTGCTAGTAGCCTTAGGACATTGATTTCATGGCTGAGTGATATTCCATTGTACATAAGGACCACAACTTCTTTACCCATTTTTCTCTTTCCTGGGATATTTAAGGTGGAATGAAGTGGAGGTCCTTGTCAACAGAGCAGCCCTAAACTTTGGGGTGCTTGTGTCTTGCTGATTTTTCATTTTCCCAATTTATACCCCCATGAGTGGAAGTGCCCTATGCTCTCTAAGCTGTGTTTTTTAGATGTTTCAGGACTCACCGTACACTTCTCCAGAGTGGCTGTTGGCAATTTACATCCCGCCCATCAGTGTAGCAAGGCTCCGATTTCTCCATGGCCTGTCCTGCATTTCTGGTTTTGACACTTTTTTCAGCATGGCCCTTTTGACCGATGGGATGCGAGACTTCTTTGTAGCGCTGATTTGCCTTTCCAGGTTGCTTGGTTGGCCAAAAAGGGCGTATGCGTTTTTTCCTGAATATATTCAGGAAAAAACGCATACGCCCTTTTTGGCCAAGGGCATCATTGTCAACGTTTTGCCGCTTTTCATGTGCTTTAAAGGCGATTCGAATCTACCTCCTGAAATCTGTTTCCTGCAATTCTGCCTTGATTTCAAATCCTCTTCGTTGCCTTCCCTCAATATATTTGTGGACGAGAGTTATCATTTATAACTCTGCAGGTTTGTGAATTGCAGTGCCCTGAGCCTCCATTTTACAACTCGTGTTTTTGGGAGCTGGCCGCAAAAGCGCAGGATGGCTTCAGGCCCTGTTCTGGTTCCGGGGGGCGGGATGAGCCTGTGGTTAATTCTTCTTCCTGATGGGAAAATAGAGTGACCTGTGCCTTTCCCAACACCAAGAGCCAGTCTCTCATTGGTTCCCCGTCTTCCCGTTCATCGTCAGGAAAAATGGCAACCTGTACGGAACAGGAGGTTAAAGGTGCTGATGCTCCAAGTAGGGAGATTGCTAGTAAAGCGGCTGGAATGGCGAACCCGGGCACAAGGAGATGAGAAATGAGGTGCGTTTTAGAAACCTTTCCCCATCACACGGTGTACCATCTTCTGGGTTTCTCATGCATATTTTCGATATAGGAAGATGCCCTTGAACCTGGAGATTTGGGACCCATGTGATGGGTACCACGCAGTGTTACTTTAAATGGTCTGCATTTGCTCACCCAACCTCACCAAACCTCTCAGCCCCAAGAGTATCTACCCTTAGGTCTCATCCAGCTGTGGGTCTAGATATGGTCAATCCAGGTTGCATCACAGCCCCTGAACGCATTGTGTAAGAATGTCTCTCTCTTTCACTGTCTTTCTTTCACGGGTTTTTCAAAGTAATTTATTTTCATAATGGGTTTAGCTGCTTTTCACTGCTGTGTTTATGCCGCTTTACACCCACTTGACACACTAACAGAGAGATATCAATACATAGGTTTTAAGATTATTACTAGTCAGATATATTCTTGTGCGGTCAATAGGGCGTGTTGAGTCCAGTTCTCTGAGCAAGGAGTAGGTCTTGTCTATTACATATTGGGTTTATGGAACGGTATCTGAGCTAATTTGAAACCCTTGTTTTATGTATCACCCCACCTCCCCTTTCCCGTTAAGCAGCCATAGTGTGTTTTCTGCATGTGTGACTCTGTTATGTTTTGTTCTGTTTTGTAATTCAGTTCATGTGTAACGGTTTTTACATTCCCTCTATCAGTGATACCTTATGAGAAGTGTCCTTTTCTGTGTGACTTATTTCACTTAGAATCGTCGTACCTAAATCCACTCATCATGCTGCTACTAGCCTTAGGACATTGATTTCATGGCTGAGTGATATTCCATTGTACATAAGGAACACAACTTCTTTACCCATTTTTCTCTTTCCTGGGATATTTAAGGTGGAATGAAGTGGAGGTCCTTGTCAACAGAGCAGCCCTAAACTTTGGGGTGCTTGTGTCTTGCTGATTTTTCATTTTCCCAATTTATACCCCCATGAGTGGAAGTGCCCTATGCTCTCTAAGCTGTGTTTTTTAGATGTTTCAGGACTCACCGTACACTTCTCCAGAGTGGCTGTTGGCAATTTACATCCCGCCCATCAGTGTAGCAAGGCTCCCATTTCTCCATGGCCTGTCCTGCATTTCTGGTTTTGACACTTTTTTCAGCATGGCCCTTTTGACCGATGGGATGCGAGACTTCTTTGTAGCGCTGATTTGCCTTTCCAGGTTGCTTGGTTGGCCAAAAAGGGCGTATGCGTTTTTTCCTGAATATATTCAGGAAAAAACGCATACGCCCTTTTTGGCCAAGGGCATCATTGTCAACGTTTTGCCGCTTTTCATGTGCTTTAAAGGCGATTCGAATCTACCTCCTGAAATCTGTTTCCTGCAATTCTGCCTTGATTTCAAATCCTCTTCGTTGCCTTCCCTCAATATATTTGTGGACGAGAGTTATCATTTATAACTCTGCAGGTTTGTGAATTGCAGTGCCCTGAGCCTCCATTTTACAACTCGTGTTTTTGGGAGCTGGCCGCAAAAGCGCAGGATGGCTTCAGGCCCTGTTCTGGTTCCGGGGGGCGGGATGAGCCTGTGGTTAATTCTTCTTCCTGATGGGAAAATAGAGTGACCTGTGCCTTTCCCAACACCAAGAGCCAGTCTCTCATTGGTTCCCCGTCTTCCCGTTCATCGTCAGGAAAAATGGCAACCTGTACGGAACAGGAGGTTAAAGGTGCTGATGCTCCAAGTAGGGAGATTGCTAGTAAAGCGGCTGGAATGGCGAACCCGGGCACAAGGAGATGAGAAATGAGGTGCGTTTTAGAAACCTTTCCCCATCACACGGTGTACCATCTTCTGGGTTTCTCATGCATGTTTTCGATGTAGGAAGATGCCCTTGAACCTGGAGATTTGGGACCCATGTGATGGGTACCACGCAGTGTTACTTTAAATGGTCTGCGTTTGCTCACCCAACCTCACCAAACCTCTCAGCCCCAAGAGTATCTACCCTTAGGTCTCATCCAGCTGTGGGTCTAGATATGGTCAATCCAGGTTGCATCACAGCCCCTGAACGCATTGTGTAAGAATGTCTCTCTCTTTCACTGTCTTTCTTTCACGGGTTTTTCAAAGTAATTTATTTTCATAATGGGTTTAGCTGCTTTTCACTGCTGTGTTTATGCCGCTTTACACCCACTTGACACACTAACAGAGAGATATCAATACATAGGTTTTAAGATTATTACTAGTCAGATATATTCTTGTGCGGTCAATAGGGCGTGTTGAGTCCAGTTCTCTGAGCAAGGAGTAGGTCTTGTCTATTACATATTGGGTTTATGGAACGGTATCTGAGCTAATTTGAAACCCTTGTTTTATGTATCACCCCACCTCCCCTTTCCCGTTAAGCAGCCATAGTGTGTTTTCTGCATGTGTGACTCTGTTCTGTTTTGTTCTGTTTTGTAATTCAGTTCATGTGTAACGGTTTTTACATTCCCTCTATCAGTGATACCTTATGAGAAGTGTCCTTTTCTGTGTGACTTATTTCACTTAGAATCGTCGTACCTAAATCCACTCATCATGCTGCTACTAGCCTTAGGACATTGATTTCATGGCTGAGTGATATTCCATTGTACATAAGGAACACAACTTCTTTACCCATTTTTCTCTTTCCTGGGATATTTAAGGTGGAATGAAGTGGAGGTCCTTGTCAACAGAGCAGCCCTAAACTTTGGGGTGCTTGTGTCTTGCTGATTTTTCATTTTCCCAATTTATACCCCCATGAGTGGAAGTGCCCTATGCTCTCTAAGCTGTGTTTTTTAGATGTTTCAGGACTCACCGTACACTTCTCCAGAGTGGCTGTTGGCAATTTACATCCCGCCCATCAGTGTAGCAAGGCTCCCATTTCTCCATGGCCTTTCCTGCATTTCTGGTTTTGACACTTTTTTCAGCATGGCCCTTTTAACCGATGGGCAGCGAGAATTCTTTGTACCGCTGATTTGCCTTTCCAGGTTGCTTGGTTGGCCAAAAAGGGCGTATGCGTTTTTTCCTGAATATATTCAGGAAAAAACGCATACGCCCTTTTTGGCCAAGGGCATCATTGTCAACGTTTTGCCGCTTTTCATGTGCTTTAAAGGAGATTCGAATCTACCTCCTGAAATCTGTTTCCTGCAATTCTGCCTTGATTTCAAATCCTCTTCGTTGCCTTCCCTCAATATATTTGTGGACGAGAGTTATCATTTATAACTCTGCAGGTTTGTGAATTGCAGTGCCCTGAGCCTCCATTTTACAACTCGTGTTTTTGGGAGCTGGCCGCAAAAGCGCAGGATGGCTTCAGGCCCTGTTCTGGTTCCGGGGTCGGGATGAGCCTGTGGTTAATTCTTCTTCCTGATGGGAAAATAGAGTGACCTGTGCCTTTCCCAACACCAAGAGCCAGTCTCTCATTGGTTCCCCGTCTTCCCGTTCATCCTCAGGAAAATTTGCAACCTGTACGGAACAGGAGGTTAAAGGTGCTGATGCTCCAAATAGGGAGATTGCTAGTAAAGCGGCTGGAATGGCGAACCCGGGCACAAGGAGATGAGAAATGAGGTGCGTTTTAGAAACCTTTCCCCATCACACGGTGTACCATCTTCTGGGTTTCTCATGCATGTTTTCGATGTAGGAAGATGCCCTTGAACCTGGAGATTTGGGACCCATGCGATGGGTACCACGCAGTATTATTTTAAAGGGTCTGCGTTTGCTCCCCCAACCTCACCAAACCTCTCAGCCCCAAGAGTGTCTACCCTTAGGTCTCATCCAGCTGTGGGTCTAGATATGGTCAATCCAGGTTGCATCACAGCCCCTGAACGCATTGTGTAAGAATGTCTCTCTCTTTCACTGTCTTTCTTTCATGGGTTTTTCAAAATAATTTATTTTCATAATGGGGTTTAGCTGCTTTTCACTGCTGTGTTTATGCCGCTTTACACCCACTTGACACACTAACAGAGAGATATCAATACATAGGTTTTAAGATTATTACTAGTCAGATATATTCTTGTGCGGTGAATAGGGCGTGTTGAGTCCAGTTCTCTGAGCAAGGAGTAGGTCTTGTCTATTACATATTGGGTTTATGGAACGGTATCTGAGCTAATTTGAAACCCTTGTTTTATGTATCACCCCACCTCCCCTTTCCCGTTAAGCAACCATAGTGTGTTTTCTGCATGTGTGACTCTGTTCTGTTTTGTAATTCAGTTCATGTGTAACGGTTTTTACATTCCCTCTATCAGTGATACCTTATGAGAAGTGTCCTTTTCTGTGTGACTTATTTCACTTAGAATCGTCGTACCTAAATCCACTCATCATGCTGCTACTAGCCTTAGGACATTGATTTCATGGCTGAGTGATATTCCATTGTACATAAGGAACACAACTTCTTTACCCATTTTTCTCTTTCCTGGGATATTTAAGGTGGAATGAAGTGGAGGTCCTTGTCAACAGAGCAGCCCTAAACTTTGGGGTGCTTGTGTCTTGCTGATTTTTCATTTTCCCAATTTATACCCCCATGAGTGGAAGTGCCCTATGCTCTCTAAGCTGTGTTTTTCAGATGTTTCAGGACTCACCGTACACGTCTCCACAGTGGCTGTTGGCAATTTACATCCCGCCCATCAGTGTAGCAAGGCTCCCATTTCTCCATGGCCTGTCCTGCATTTCTGGTTTTGACACTTTTTTCAGCATGGCCCTTTTGACCGATGGGATGCGAGACTTCTTTGTAGCGCTGATTTGCCTTTCCAGGTTGCTTGGTTGGCCAAAAAGGGCGTATGCGTTTTTTCCTGAATATATTCAGGAAAAAACGCATACGCCCTTTTTGGCCAAGGGCATCATTGTCAACGTTTTGCCGCTTTTCATGTGCTTTAAAGGCGATTCGAATCTACCTCCTGAAATCTGTTTCCTGCAATTCTGCCTTGATTTCAAATCCTCTTCGTTGCCTTCCCTCAATATATTTGTGGACGAGAGTTATCATTTATAACTCTGCAGGTTTGTGAATTGCAGTGCCCTGAGCCTCCATTTTACAACTCGTGTTTTTGGGAGCTGGCCGCAAAAGCGCAGGATGGCTTCAGGCCCTGTTCTGGTTCCGGGGGGCGGGATGAGCCTGTGGTTAATTCTTCTTCCTGATGGGAAAATAGAGTGACCTGTGCCTTTCCCAACACCAAGAGCCAGTCTCTCATTGGTTCCCCGTCTTCCCGTTCATCGTCAGGAAAAATGGCAACCTGTACGGAACAGGAGGTTAAAGGTGCTGATGCTCCAAGTAGGGAGATTGCTAGTAAAGCGGCTGGAATGGCGAACACGGGCACAAGGAGATGAGAAATGAGGTGCGTTTTAGAAACCTTTCCCCATCACACGGTGTACCATCTTCTGGGTTTCTCATGCATATTTTCGATATAGGAAGATGCCCTTGAACCTGGAGATTTGGGACCCATGTGATGGGTACCACGCAGTGTTACTTTAAATGGTCTGCGTTTGCTCACCCAACCTCACCAAACCTCTCAGCCCCAAGAGTATCTACCCTTAGGTCTCATCCAGCTGTGGGTCTAGATATGGTCAATCCAGGTTGCATCACAGCCCCTGAACGCATTGTGTAAGAATGTCTCTCTCTTTCACTGTCTTTCTTTCACGGGTTTTTCAAAGTAATTTATTTTCATAATGGGTTTAGCTGCTTTTCACTGCTGTGTTTATGCCGCTTTACACCCACTTGACACACTAACAGAGAGATATCAATACATAGGTTTTAAGATTATTACTAGTCAGATATATTCTTGTGCGGTCAATAGGGTGTGTTGAGTCCAGTTCTCTGAGCAAGGAGTAGGTCTTGTCTATTACATATTGGGTTTATGGAACGGTATCTGAGCTAATTTGAAACCCTTGTTTTATGTATCACCCCACCTCCCCTTTCCCGTTAAGCAGCCATAGTGTGTTTTCTGCATGTGTGACTCTGTTCTGTTTTGTTCTGTTTTGTAATTCAGTTCATGTGTAACGGTTTTTACATTCCCTCTATCAGTGATACCTTATGAGAAGTGTCCTTTTCTGTGTGACTTATTTCACTTAGAATCGTCGTACCTAAATCCACTCATCATGCTGCTACTAGCCTTAGGACATTGATTTCATGGCTGAGTGATATTCCATTGTACATAAGGAACACAACTTCTTTACCCATTTTTCTCTTTCCTGGGATATTTAAGGTGGAATGAAGTGGAGGTCCTTGTCAACAGAGCAGCCCTAAACTTTGGGGTGCTTGTGTCTTGCTGATTTTTCATTTTCCCAATTTATACCCCCATGAGTGGAAGTGCCCTATGCTCTCTAAGCTGTGTTTTTTAGATGTTTCAGGACTCACCGTACACTTCTTCAGAGTGGCTGTTGGCAATTTACATCCCGCCCATCAGTGTAGCAAGGCTCCCATTTCTCCATGGCCTGTCCTGCATTTCTGGTTTTGACACTTTTTTCAGCATGGCCCTTTTGACCGATGGGATGCGAGACTTCTTTGTAGCGCTGATTTGCCTTTCCAGGTTGCTTGGTTGGCCAAAAAGGGCGTATGCGTTTTTTCCTGAATATATTCAGGAAAAAACGCATACGCCCTTTTTGGCCAAGGGCATCATTGTCAACGTTTTGCCGCTTTTCATGTGCTTTAAAGGCGATTCGAATCTACCTCCTGAAATCTGTTTCCTGCAATTCTGCCTTGATTTCAAATCCTCTTCGTTGCCTTCCCTCAATATATTTGTGGACGAGAGTTATCATTTATAACTCTGCAGGTTTGTGAATTGCAGTGCCCTGAGCCTCCATTTTACAACTCGTGTTTTTGGGAGCTGGCCGCAAAAGCGCAGGATGGCTTCAGGCCCTGTTCTGGTTCCGGGGGGCGGGATGAGCCTGTGGTTAATTCTTCTTCCTGATGGGAAAATAGAGTGACCTGTGCCTTTCCCAACACCAAGAGCCAGTCTCTCATTTGTTCCCCGTCTTCCCGTTCATCGTCAGGAAAAATGGCAACCTGTACGGAACAGGAGGTTAAAGGTGCTGATGCTCCAAGTACGGAGATTGCTAGTAAAGCGGCTGGAATGGCGAACCCGGGCACAAGGAGATGAGAAATGAGGTGCGTTTTAGAAACCTTTCCCCATCACACGGTGTACCATCTTCTGGGTTTCTCATGCATATTTTCGATATAGGAAGATGCCCTTGAACCTGGAGATTTGGGACCCATGTGATGGGTACCACGCAGTGTTACTTTAAATGGTCTGCGTTTGCTCACCCAACCTCACCAAACCTCTCAGCCCCAAGAGTATCTACCCTTAGGTCTCATCCAGCTGTGGGTCTAGATATGGTCAATCCAGGTTGCATCACAGCCCCTGACCGCATTGTGTAAGAATGTCTCTCTCTTTCACTGTCTTTCTTTCACGGGTTTTTCAAAGTAATTTATTTTCATAATGGGTTTAGCTGCTTTTCACTGCTGTGTTTATGCCGCTTTACACCCACTTGACACACTAACAGAGAGATATCAATACATAGGTTTTAAGATTATTACTAGTCAGATATATTCTTGTGCGGTCAATAGGGCGTGTTGAGTCCAGTTCTCTGAGCAAGGAGTAGGTCTTGTCTATTACATATTGGGTTTATGGAACGGTATCTGAGCTAATTTGAAACCCTTGTTTTATGTATCACCCCACCTCCCCTTTCCCGTTAAGCAGCCATAGTGTGTTTTCTGCATGTGTGACTCTGTTCTGTTTTGTTCTGTTTTGTAATTCAGTTCATGTGTAACGGTTTTTACATTCCCTCTATCAGTGATACCTTATGAGAAGTGTCCTTTTCTGTGTGACTTATTTCACTTAGAATCGTCGTACCTAAATCCACTCATCATGCTGCTACTAGCCTTAGGACATTGATTTCATGGCTGAGTGATATTCCATTGTACATAAGGAACACAACTTCTTTACCCATTTTTCTCTTTCCTGGGATATTTAAGGTGGAATGAAGTGGAGGTCCTTGTCAACAGAGCAGCCCTAAACTTTGGGGTGCTTGTGTCTTGCTGATTTTTCATTTTCCCAATTTATACCCCCATGAGTGGAAGTGCCCTATGCTCTCTAAGCTGTGTTTTTTAGATGTTTCAGGACTCACCGTACACTTCTCCAGAGTGGCTGTTGGCAATTTACATCCCGCCCATCAGTGTAGCAAGGCTCCCATTTCTCCATGGCCTGTCCTGCATTTCTGGTTTTGACACTTTTTTCAGCATGGCCCTTTTAACCGATGGGCAGCGAGACTTCTTTGTACCGCTGATTTGCCTTTCCAGGTTGCTTGGTTGGCCAAAAAGGGCGTATGCGTTTTTTCCTGAATATATTCAGGAAAAAACGCATACGCCCTTTTTGGCCAAGGGCATCATTGTCAACGTTTTGCCGCTTTTCATGTGCTTTAAAGGAGATTCGAATCTACCTCCTGAAATCTGTTTCCTGCAATTCTGCCTTGATTTCAAATCCTCTTCGTTGCCTTCCCTCAATATATTTGTGGACGAGAGTTATCATTTATAACTCTGCAGGTTTGTGAATTGCAGTGCCCTGAGCCTCCATTTTACAACTCGTGTTTTTGGGAGCTGGCCGCAAAAGCGCAGGATGGCTTCAGGCCCTGTTCTGGTTCCGGGGTCGGGATGAGCCTGTGGTTAATTCTTCTTCCTGATGGGAAAATAGAGTGACCTGTGCCTTTCCCAACACCAAGAGCCAGTCTCTCATTGGTTCCCCGTCTTCCCGTTCATCCTCAGGAAAATTTGCAACCTGTACGGAACAGGAGGTTAAAGGTGCTGATGCTCCAAGTAGGGAGATTGCTAGTAAAGCGGCTGGAATGGCGAACCCGGGCACAAGGAGATGAGAAATGAGGTGCGTTTTAGAAACCTTTCCCCTTCACACGGTGTACCATCTTCTGGGTTTCTCATGCATGTTTTCGATGTAGGAAGATGCCCTTGAACCTGGAGATTTGGGACCCATGCGATGGGTACCACGCAGTATTACTTTAAAGGGTCTGCGTTTGCTCCCCCAACCTCACCAAACCTCTCAGCCCCAAGAGTGTCTACCCTTAGGTCTCATCCAGCTGTGGGTCTAGATATGGTCAATCCAGGTTGCATCACAGCCCCTGAACGCATTGTGTAAGAATGTCTCTCTCTTTCACTGTCTTTCTTTCATGGGTTTTTCAAAATAATTTATTTTCATAATGGGGTTTAGCTGCTTTTCACTGCTGTGTTTATGCCGCTTTACACCCACTTGACACACTAACAGAGAGATATCAATACATAGGTTTTAAGATTATTACTAGTCAGATATATTCTTGTGCGGTGAATAGGGCGTGTTGAGTCCAGTTCTCTGAGCAAGGAGTAGGTCTTGTCTATTACATATTGGGTTTATGGAACGGTATCTGAGCTAATTTGAAACCCTTGTTTTATGTATCACCCCACCTCCCCTTTCCCGTTAAGCAACCATAGTGTGTTTTCTGCATGGGTGACTCTGTTCTGTTTTGTAATTCAGTTCATGTGTAACGGTTTTTACATTCCCTCTATCAGTGATACCTTATGAGAAGTGTCCTTTTCTGTGTGACTTATTTCACTTAGAATCGTCGTACCTAAATCCACTCATCATGCTGCTACTAGCCTTAGGACATTGATTTCATGGCTGAGTGATATTCCATTGTACATAAGGAACACAACTTCTTTACCCATTTTTCTCTTTCCTGGGATATTTAAGGTGGAATGAAGTGGAGGTCCTTGTCAACAGAGCAGCCCTAAACTTTGGGGTGCTTGTGTCTTGCTGATTTTTCATTTTCCCAATTTATACCCCCATGAGTGGAAGTGCCCTATGCTCTCTAAGCTGTGTTTTTTAGATGTTTCAGGACTCACCGTACACTTCTCCAGAGTGGCTGTTGGCAATTTACATCCCGCCCATCAGTGTAGCAAGGCTCCCATTTCTCCATGGCCTGTCCTGCATTTCTGGTTTTGACACTTTTTTCAGCATGGCCCTTTTGACCGATGGGATGCGAGACTTCTTTGTAGCGCTGATTTGCCTTTCCAGGTTGCTTGGTTGGCCAAAAAGGGCGTATGCGTTTTTTCCTGAATATATTCAGGAAAAAACGCATACGCCCTTTTTGGCCAAGGGCATCATTGTCAACGTTTTGCCGCTTTTCATGTGCTTTAAAGGCGATTCGAATCTACCTCCTGAAATCTGTTTCCTGCAATTCTGCCTTGATTTCAAATCCTCTTCTTTGCCTTCCCTCAATATATTTGTGGACGAGAGTTATCATTTATAACTCTGCAGGTTTGTGAATTGCAGTGCCCTGAGCCTCCATTTTACAACTCGTGTTTTTGGGAGCTGGCCGCAAAAGCGCAGGATGGCTTCAGGCCCTGTTCTGGTTCCGGGGGGCGGGATGAGCCTGTGGTTAATTCTTCTTCCTGATGGGAAAATAGAGTGACCTGTGCCTTTCCCAACACCAAGAGCCAGTCTCTCATTGGTTCCCCGTCTTCCCGTTCATCGTCAGGAAAAATGGCAACCTGTACGGAACAGGAGGTTAAAGGTGCTGATGCTCCAAGTAGGGAGATTGCTAGTAAAGCGGCTGGAATGGCGAACCCGGGCACAAGGAGATGAGAAATGAGGTGCGTTTTAGAAACCTTTCCCCATCACACGGTGTACCATCTTCTGGGTTTCTCATGCATATTTTCGATATAGGAAGATGCCCTTGAACCTGGAGATTTGGGACCCATGTGATGGGTACCACGCAGTGTTACTTTAAATGGTCTGCGTTTGCTCACCCAACCTCACCAAACCTCTCAGCCCCAAGAGTATCTACCCTTAGGTCTCATCCAGCTGTGGGTCTAGATATGGTCAATCCAGGTTGCATCACAGCCCCTGAACGCATTGTGTAAGAATGTCTCTCTCTTTCACTGTCTTTCTTTCACGGGTTTTTCAAAGTAATTTATTTTCATAATGGGTTTAGCTGCTTTTCACTGCTGTGTTTATGCCGCTTTACACCCACTTGACACACTAACAGAGAGATATCAATACATAGGTTTTAAGATTATTACTAGTCAGATATATTCTTGTGCGGTCAATAGGGTGTGTTGAGTCCAGTTCTCTGAGCAAGGAGTAGGTCTTGTCTATTACATATTGGGTTTATGGAACGGTATCTGAGCTAATTTGAAACCCTTGTTTTATGTATCACTCCACCTCCCCTTTCCCGTTAAGCAGCCATAGTGTGTTTTCTGCATGTGTGACTCTGTTCTGTTTTGTAATTCAGTTCATGTGTAACGGTTTTTACATTCCCTCTATCAGTGATACCTTATGAGAAGTGTCCTTTTCTGTGTGACTTATTTCACTTAGAATCGTCGTACCTAAATCCACTCATCATGCTGCTACTAGCCTTAGGACATTGATTTCATGGCTGAGTGATATTCCATTGTACATAAGGAACACAACTTCTTTACCCATTTTTCTCTTTCCTGGGATATTTAAGGTGGAATGAAGTGGAGGTCCTTGTCAACAGAGCAGCCCTAAACTTTGGGGTGCTTGTGTCTTGCTGATTTTTCATTTTCCCAATTTATACCCCCATGAGTGGAAGTGCCCTATGCTCTCTAAGCTGTGTTTTTTAGATGTTTCAGGACTCACCGTACACTTCTCCAGAGTGGCTGTTGGCAATTTACATCCCGCCCATCAGTGTAGCAAGGCTCCCATTTCTCCATGGCCTGTCCTGCATTTCTGGTTTTGACACTTTTTTCAGCATGGCCCTTTTGACCGATGGGATGCGAGACTTCTTTGTAGCGCTGATTTGCCTTTCCAGGTTGCTTGGTTGGCCAAAAAGGGCGTATGCGTTTTTTCCTGAATATATTCAGGAAAAAACGCATACGCCCTTTTTGGCCAAGGGCATCATTGTCAACGTTTTGCCGCTTTTCATGTGCTTTAAAGGAGATTCGAATCTACCTCCTGAAATCTGTTTCCTGCAATTCTGCCTTGATTTCAAATCCTCTTCTTTGCCTTCCCTCAATATATTTGTGGACGAGAGTTATCATTTATAACTCTGCAGGTTTGTGAATTGCAGTGCCCTGAGCCTCCATTTTACAACTCGTGTTTTTGGGAGCTGGCCGCAAAAGCGCAGGATGGCTTCAGGCCCTGTTCTGGTTCCGGGGGGCGGGATGAGCCTGTGGTTAATTCTTCTTCCTGATGGGAAAATAGAGTGACCTGTGCCTTTCCCAACACCAAGAGCCAGTCTCTCATTGGTTCCCCGTCTTCCCGTTCATCGTCAGGAAAAATGGCAACCTGTACGGAACAGGAGGTTAAAGGTGCTGATGCTCCAAGTAGGGAGATTGCTAGTAAAGCGGCTGGAATGGCGAACCCGGGCACAAGGAGATGAGAAATGAGGTGCGTTTTAGAAACCTTTCCCCATCACACGGTGTACCATCTTCTGGGTTTCTCATGCATATTTTCGATATAGGAAGATGCCCTTGAACCTGGAGATTTGGGACCCATGTGATGGGTACCACGCAGTGTTACTTTAAATGGTCTGCGTTTGCTCACCCAACCTCACCAAACCTCTCAGCCCCAAGAGTATCTACCCTTAGGTCTCATCCAGCTGTGGGTCTAGATATGGTCAATCCAGGTTGCATCACAGCCCCTGAACGCATTGTGTAAGAATGTCTCTCTCTTTCACTGTCTTTCTTTCACGGGTTTTTCAAAGTAATTTATTTTCATAATGGGTTTAGCTGCTTTTCACTGCTGTGTTTATGCCGCTTTACACCCACTTGACACACTAACAGAGAGATATCAATACATAGGTTTTAAGATTATTACTAGTCAGATATATTCTTGTGCGGTCAATAGGGTGTGTTGAGTCCAGTTCTCTGAGCAAGGAGTAGGTCTTGTCTATTACATATTGGGTTTATGGAACGGTATCTGAGCTAATTTGAAACCCTTGTTTTATGTATCACTCCACCTCCCCTTTCCCGTTAAGCAGCCATAGTGTGTTTTCTGCATGTGTGACTCTGTTCTGTTTTGTAATTCAGTTCATGTGTAACGGTTTTTACATTCCCTCTATCAGTGATACCTTATGAGAAGTGTCCTTTTCTGTGTGACTTATTTCACTTAGAATCGTCGTACCTAAATCCACTCATCATGCTGCTACTAGCCTTAGGACATTGATTTCATGGCTGAGTGATATTCCATTGTACATAAGGAACACAACTTCTTTACCCATTTTTCTCTTTCCTGGGATATTTAAGGTGGAATGAAGTGGAGGTCCTTGTCAACAGAGCAGCCCTAAACTTTGGGGTGCTTGTGTCTTGCTGATTTTTCATTTTCCCAATTTATACCCCCATGAGTGGAAGTGCCCTATGCTCTCTAAGCTGTGTTTTTTAGATGTTTCAGGACTCACCGTACACTTCTCCAGAGTGGCTGTTGGCAATTTACATCCCGCCCATCAGTGTAGCAAGGCTCCCATTTCTCCATGGCCTGTCCTGCATTTCTGGTTTTGACACTTTTTTCAGCATGGCCCTTTTGACCGATGGGATGCGAGACTTCTTTGTAGCGCTGATTTGCCTTTCCAGGTTGCTTGGTTGGCCAAAAAGGGCGTATGCGTTTTTTCCTGAATATATTCAGGAAAAAACGCATACGCCCTTTTTGGCCAAGGGCATCATTGTCAACGTTTTGCCGCTTTTCATGTGCTTTAAAGGAGATTCGAATCTACCTCCTGAAATCTGTTTCCTGCAATTCTGCCTTGATTTCAAATCCTCTTCTTTGCCTTCCCTCAATATATTTGTGGACGAGAGTTATCATTTATAACTCTGCAGGTTTGTGAATTGCAGTGCCCTGAGCCTCCATTTTACAACTCGTGTTTTTGGGAGCTGGCCGCAAAAGCGCAGGATGGCTTCAGGCCCTGTTCTGGTTCCGGGGGGCGGGATGAGCCTGTGGTTAATTCTTCTTCCTGATGGGAAAATAGAGTGACCTGTGCCTTTCCCAACACCAAGAGCCAGTCTCTCATTGGTTCCCCGTCTTCCCGTTCATCGTCAGGAAAAATGGCAACCTGTACGGAACAGGAGGTTAAAGGTGCTGATGCTCCAAGTAGGGAGATTGCTAGTAAAGCGGCTGGAATGGCGAACCCGGGCACAAGGAGATGAGAAATGAGGTGCGTTTTAGAAACCTTTCCCCATCACACGGTGTACCATCTTCTGGGTTTCTCATGCATATTTTCGATATAGGAAGATGCCCTTGAACCTGGAGATTTGGGACCCATGTGATGGGTACCACGCAGTGTTACTTTAAATGGTCTGCGTTTGCTCACCCAACCTCACCAAACCTCTCAGCCCCAAGAGTATCTACCCTTAGGTCTCATCCAGCTGTGGGTCTAGATATGGTCAATCCAGGTTGCATCACAGCCCCTGAACGCATTGTGTAAGAATGTCTCTCTCTTTCACTGTCTTTCTTTCACGGGTTTTTCAAAGTAATTTATTTTCATAATGGGTTTAGCTGCTTTTCACTGCTGTGTTTATGCCGCTTTACACCGACTTGACACACTAACAGAGAGATATCAATACATAGGTTTTAAGATTATTACTAGTCAGATATATTCTTGTGCGGTCAATAGGGCGTGTTGAGTCCAGTTCTCTGAGCAAGGAGTAGGTCTTGTCTATTACATATTGGGTTTATGGAACGGTATCTGAGCTAAATTGAAAACCTTCTTTTATGTATCACCCCACCTCACCTTTCCCGTTAAGCAGCCATAGTGTGTTTTCTGCATGTGTGACTCTGTTCTGTTTTGTAATTCAGTTCAAGTGTAACGGTTTTTACATTCCCTCTATCAGTGATACCTTATGAGAAGTGTCCTTTTCTGTGTGACTTATTTCACTTAGAATCGTCGTACCTAAATCCACTCATCATGCTGCTACTAGCCTTATGACATTGATTTCATGGCTGAGTGATATTCTATTGTACATAAGGACCACAACTTCTTTACCCATTTTTCTCTTTCCTGGGATATTTAAGGTGGAATGAAGTGGAGGTCCTGGTCAACAGAGCAGCCCTAAACTTTGGGGTGCTTGTGTCTTGCTGATTTTTAATTTTCCCAATTTATACCCCCATGAGTGGAAGTGCCCTATGCTCTCTAAGCTGTGTTTTTCAGATGTTTCAGGACTCACCGTACACTTCTCCAGAGTGGCTGTTGGCAATTTACATCCCGCCCATCAGTGTAGCAAGGCTCCCATTTCTCCATGGCCTGTCCTGCATTTCTGGTTTTGACACTTTTTTCAGCATGGCCCTTTTGACCGATGGGAAGCGAGACTTCTTTGTAGCGCTGATTTGCCTTTCCAGGTTGCTTGGTTGGCCAAAAAGGGCGTATGCGTTTTTTCCTGAATATATTCAGGAAAAAACGCATACGCCCTTTTTGGCCAAGGGCATCATTGTCAACGTTTTGCCGCTTTTCATGTGCTTTAAATGCGATTCGAATCTACCTCCTGAAATCTGTTTCCTGCAATTCTGCCTTGATTTCATATCCTCTTCTTTGCCTTCCCTCAATATATTTGTGGACGAGACTTATCATTTATAACTCTGCAGGTTTGTGAATTGCAGTGCCCTGAACCTCCATTTTACAACTCGTTTTTAAGGGAGCTGGCCGCAAAATCGCAGAATGGCTTCAGGCCCTGTTCTGGTTCCGGGGGGCAGGCTGAGCCTGTGGTTAATTCTTCTTTCTGATGGGAATATAGAGTGACCTGTGCCTGTCCCAACAACAAGAGCTAGTCTCTCGTTGGTTCCACGTCTTCCCGTTTATCCTCAGGACAGATTGCAACCTGTATGGAACAGGAGGTTAAAGGTGCTGATGCTCCAAGTAGGGAGCTTTCTAGTAAAGCGGCTGGAATGGCGAACCCGGGCACAAGGAGATGAGAAATGAGGTGCGTTTTAGAAACCTTTCCCCATCACACGGTGTACCATCTTCTGGGTTTCTCATGCATGTTTTCGATGTAGGAAGATGCCCTTGAACCTGGAGATTTGGGACCCATGCGATGGGTACCACGCAGTATTACTTTAAAGGGTCTGTGTTTGCTCACCCAACCTCACCAAACCTCTCAGCCCCAAGAGTGTCCACCCTTATGTCTCATCCAGCTGTGGGTCTAGATATGGTCAATCCAGGTTGCATCACAGGCCCTGAACGCATTGTGTAAGAATTTCTCTCACTTTCACTGTCTTTCTTTCATGGGTGTTTCAAAGTAATTTATTTTTATAATGGGGTTTAGCTGCTTTTCACTGCTGTGTTTATGCCGCTTTACACCCACTTGACACACTAACAGAGAGATATCAATACATAGGTTTTAAGATTATTACTAGTCAGATATATTCTTGTGCGGTGAATAGGGCGTGTTGTGTCCACTTCTCTGAGCAAGGAGTAGGTCTTGTCTATTACATATTTGGTTTATGGAACGGTATCTGAGCTAATTTGATACCTTTGTTTTATGTATCACCCCACCTCACCTTTTCCGTTAAGCAGCCATAGTGTGTTTTCTGCATGTGTGACTCTGTTCTGTTTTGTAATTCAGTTCAAGTGTAACGGTTTTTAAATTCCCTCTATCAGTGATACCTTATGAGAAGTGTCCTTTTCTGTGTGACTTATTTCACTTAGAATCGTCGTAACTAAATCCACTCATCATGCTGCTACTAACCTTACAACATTGATTTCATGGCTGAGTGATATTCCATTGTACATAAGGACCACAACTTCTTTATCCATTTTTCTCTTTCCTGGGATATTTAAAGTGGAATGAAGTGGAGGTCATTGTCAACAGAGCAGCCCTAAACTTTGGGGTGCTTGTGTCTTGCTGATTTTTCATTTTCCCAATTTATACCCCCATGAGTGGAAGTGCCCTATGCTCTCTAAGCTGTGTTTTTCAGATGTTTCAGGACTCACCGGACACTTCTCCAGAGTGGCTCTTGGCAATTTACATCCTGCCCATCAGTGTAGCAAGGCTCCCATTTCTCCATGGCCTGTCCTGCATTTCTGGTTTTGACACTTTTTTCAGCATGGCCCTTTTGACCGATGGGAAGCGAGACTTCTTTGTAGCGTTGATTTGCCTTTCCTGGTTGCTTGGTTGGCCAAAAAGGGCGTATGCGTTTTTTCCTGAATATATTCAGGAAAAAACGCATACGCCCTTTTTGGCCAAGGGCATCATTGTCAACGTTTTGCCGCTTTTCATGTGCTTTAAAGGCGATTCGAATATACCTCCTGAAATCTATTTCCTGCAATTCTGCCTTGATTTCAAATCCTCTTCTTGGCCTTCCCTCAATATATTTGTGGACGAGAGTTATCATTTATAACTCTGCAGGTTTGTGAATTGCAGTGCCTTGAACCTCCATTTTACAACTCGCTTTTTTGGTAGCTGGCCGTAAAAGCGCAGGATGGCTTCAGGCCCTGTTCTGGTTCCGGGGGGCAGGCTGAGCCTGTGGTTAATTCTTCTTCCTGATGGGAAAATAGAGTGACCTGTGCCTGTCCCAACACCAAGAGCTAGTCTCTCGTTGGTTCCACGTCTTCCCGTTCATCCTCAGGACAAATTGCAACCTGTACGGAACAGGAGGTTAAAGGTGCTGATGCTCCAAGTAGGGAGATTGCTAGTAAAGCGGCTGGAATGGCGAATCCGGGCACAAGGAGATGAGAAATGAGGTGCGTTTTAGAAACCTTTCCCCATCACACGGTGTACCATCTTCTGGGTTTCTCATGCATGTTTTCGATGTAGGAAGATGCCCTTGAACCTGGAGATTTGGGACCCATGCGATGGGTACCACGCAGTATTACTTTAAAGGGTCTGTGTTTGCTCACCCAACCTCACCAAACCTCTCAGCCCCAAGAGTGTCCACCCTTATGTCTCATCCAGCTGTGGGTCTAGATATGGTCAATCCAGGTTGCATCACAGGCCCTGAACGCATTGTGTAAGAATTTCTCTCTCTTTCACTGTCTTTGTTTCATGGGTTTTTCAAAGTAATTTATTTTCATAATGGGATTTAGCTGCTTTTCACTGCTGTGCTTATGCCGCTTTACACCCACTTGACACACTAACAGAGAGATATCAATACATAGGTTTTACGATTATTACTAGTCAGATATATTCTTGTGCGGTGAATAGGGCGTGTTGAGTCCAGTTCTCTGAGCAAGGAGTAGGTCTTGTCTATTACATATTGGGTTTATGGAACGGTATCTGAGCTAAATTGAAAACCTTCTTTTATGTATCACCCCACCTCACCTTTCCCGTTAAGCAGCCATAGTGTGTTTTCTGCATGTGTGACTCTGTTCTGTTTTGTAATTCAGTTCAAGTGTAACGGTTTTTACATTCCCTCTATCAGTGATACCTTATGAGAAGTGTCCTTTTCTGTGTGACTTATTTCACTTAGAATCGTCGTACCTAAATCCACTCATCATGCTGCTACTAGCCTTATGACATTGATTTCATGGCTGAGTGATATTCTATTGTACATAAGGACCACAACTTCTTTACCCATTTTTCTCTTTCCTGGGATATTTAAGGTGGAATGAAGTGGAGGTCCTGGTCAACAGAGCAGCCCTAAACTTTGGGGTGCTTGTGTCTTGCTGATTTTTCATTTTCCCAATTTATACCCCCATGAGTGGAAGTGCCCTATGCTCTCTAAGCTGTGTTTTTTAGATGTTTCAGGACTCACCGTACACTTCTCCAGAGTGGCTGTTGGCAATTTACATCCCGCCCATCAGTGTAGCAAGGCTCCCATTTCTCCATGGCCTGTCCTGCATTTCTGGTTTTGACACTTTTTTCAGCATGGCCCTTTTGACCGATGGGATGCGAGACTTCTTTGTAGCGCTGATTTGCCTTTCCAGGTTGCTTGGTTGGCCAAAAAGGGCGTATGCGTTTTTTCCTGAATATATTCAGGAAAAAACGCATACGCCCTTTTTGGCCAAGGGCATCATTGTCAACGTTTTGCCGCTTTTCATGTGCTTTAAAGGCGATTCGAATCTACCTCCTGAAATCTGTTTCCTGCAATTCTGCCTTGATTTCAAATCCTCTTCGTTGCCTTCCCTCAATATATTTGTGGACGAGAGTTATCATTTATAACTCTGCAGGTTTGTGAATTGCAGTGCCCTGAGCCTCCATTTTACAACTCGTGTTTTTGGGAGCTGGCCGCAAAAGCGCAGGATGGCTTCAGGCCCTGTTCTGGTTCCGGGGGGCGGCATGAGCCTGTGGTTAATTCTTCTTCCTGATGGGAAAATAGAGTGACCTGTGCCTTTCCCAACACCAAGAGCCAGTCTCTCATTGGTTCCCCGTCTTCCCGTTCATCGTCAGGAAAAATGGCAACCTGTACGGAACAGGAGGTTAAAGGTGCTGATGCTCCAAGTAGGGAGATTGCTAGTAAAGCGGCTGGAATGGCGAACCCGGGCACAAGGAGATGAGAAATGAGGTGCGTTTTAGAAACCTTTCCCCATCACACGGTGTACCATCTTCTGGGTTTCTCATGCATATTTTCGATATAGGAAGATGCCCTTGAACCTGGAGATTTGGGACCCATGTGATGGGTACCACGCAGTGTTACTTTAAATGGTCTGCGTTTGCTCACCCAACCTCACCAAACCTCTCAGCCGCAAGAGTATCTACCCTTAGGTCTCATCCAGCTGTGGGTCTAGATATGGTCAATCCAGGTTGCATCACAGCCCCTGAACGCATTGTGTAAGAATGTCTCTCTCTTTCACTGTCTTTCTTTCACGGGTTTTTCAAAGTAATTTATTTTCATAATGGGTTTAGCTGCTTTTCACTGCTGTGTTTATGCCGCTTTACACCCACTTGACACACTAACAGAGAGATATCAATACATAGGTTTTAAGATTATTACTAGTCAGATATATTCTTGTGCGGTCAATAGGGCGTGTTGAGTCCAGTTCTCTGAGCAAGGAGTAGGTCTTGTCTATTACATATTGGGTTTATGGAACGGTATCTGAGCTAATTTGAAACCCTTGTTTTATGTATCACCCCACCTCCCCTTTCCCGTTAAGCAGCCATAGTGTGTTTTCTGCATGTGTGACTCTGTTCTGTTTTGTTCTGTTTTGTAATTCAGTTCATGTGTAACGGTTTTTACATTCCCTCTATCAGTGATACCTTATGAGAAGTGTCCTTTTCTGTGTGACTTATTTCACTTAGAATCGTCGTACCTAAATCCACTCATCATGCTGCTACTAGCCTTAGGACATTGATTTCATGGCTGAGTGATATTCCATTGTACATAAGGAACACAACTTCTTTACCCATTTTTCTCTTTCCTGGGATATTTAAGGTGGAATGAAGTGGAGGTCCTTGTCAACAGAGCAGCCCTAAACTTTGGGGTGCTTGTGTCTTGCTGATTTTTCATTTTCCCAATTTATACCCCCATGAGTGGAAGTGCCCTATGCTCTCTAAGCTGTGTTTTTTAGATGTTTCAGGACTCACCGTACACTTCTCCAGAGTGGCTGTTGGCAATTTACATCCCGCCCATCAGTGTAGCAAGGCTCCCATTTCTCCATGGCCTGTCCTGCATTTCTGGTTTTGACACTTTTTTCAGCATGGCCCTTTTGACCGATGGGATGCGAGACTTCTTTGTAGCGCTGATTTGCCTTTCCAGGTTGCTTGGTTGGCCAAAAAGGGCGTATGCGTTTTTTCCTGAATATATTCAGGAAAAAACGCATACGCCCTTTTTGGCCAAGGGCATCATTGTCAACGTTTTGCCGCTTTTCATGTGCTTTAAAGGCGATTCGAATCTACCTCCTGAAATCTGTTTCCTGCAATTCTGCCTTGATTTCAAATCCTCTTCGTTGCCTTCCCTCAATATATTTGTGGACGAGAGTTATCATTTATAACTCTGCAGGTTTGTGAATTGCAGTGCCCTGAGCCTCCATTTTACAACTCGTGTTTTTGCGAGCTGGCCGCAAAAGCGCAGGATGGCTTCAGGCCCTGTTCTGGTTCCGGGGGGCGGCATGAGCCTGTGGTTAATTCTTCTTCCTGATGGGAAAATAGAGTGACCTGTGCCTTTCCCAACACCAAGAGCCAGTCTCTCATTGGTTCCCCGTCTTCCCGTTCATCGTCAGGAAAAATGGCAACCTGTACGGAACAGGAGGTTAAAGGTGCTGATGCTCCAAGTAGGGAGATTGCTAGTAAAGCGGCTGGAATGGCGAACCCGGGCACAAGGAGATGAGAAATGAGGTGCGTTTTAGAAACCTTTCCCCATCACACGGTGTACCATCTTCTGGGTTTCTCATGCATATTTTCGATATAGGAAGATGCCCTTGAACCTGGAGATTTGGGACCCATGTGATGGGTACCACGCAGTGTTACTTTAAATGGTCTGCGTTTGCTCACCCAACCTCACCAAACCTCTCAGCCGCAAGAGTATCTACCCTTAGGTCTCATCCAGCTGTGGGTCTAGATATGGTCAATCCAGGTTGCATCACAGCCCCTGAACGCATTGTGTAAGAATGTCTCTCTCTTTCACTGTCTTTCTTTCACGGGTTTTTCAAAGTAATTTATTTTCATAATGGGTTTAGCTGCTTTTCACTGCTGTGTTTATGCCGCTTTACACCCACTTGACACACTAACAGAGAGATATCAATACATAGGTTTTAAGATTATTACTAGTCAGATATATTCTTGTGCGGTCAATAGGGCGTGTTGAGTCCAGTTCTCTGAGCAAGGAGTAGGTCTTGTCTATTACATATTGGGTTTATGGAACGGTATCTGAGCTAATTTGAAACCCTTGTTTTATGTATCACCCCACCTCCCCTTTCCCGTTAAGCAGCCATAGTGTGTTTTCTGCATGTGTGACTCTGTTCTGTTTTGTTCTGTTTTGTAATTCAGTTCATGTGTAACGGTTTTTACATTCCCTCTATCAGTGATACCTTATGAGAAGTGTCCTTTTCTGTGTGACTTATTTCACTTAGAATCGTCGTACCTAAATCCACTCATCATGCTGCTACTAGCCTTAGGACATTGATTTCATGGCTGAGTGATATTCCATTGTACATAAGGAACACAACTTCTTTACCCATTTTTCTCTTTCCTGGGATATTTAAGGTGGAATGAAGTGGAGGTCCTTGTCAACAGAGCAGCCCTAAACTTTGGGGTGCTTGTGTCTTGCTGATTTTTCATTTTCCCAATTTATACCCCCATGAGTGGAAGTGCCCTATGCTCTCTAAGCTGTGTTTTTTAGATGTTTCAGGACTCACCGTACACTTCTCCAGAGTGGCTGTTGGCAATTTACATCCCGCCCATCAGTGTAGCAAGGCTCCCATTTCTCCATGGCCTGTCCTGCATTTCTGGTTTTGACACTTTTTTCAGCATGGCCCTTTTGACCGATGGGATGCGAGACTTCTTTGTAGCGCTGATTTGCCTTTCCAGGTTGCTTGGTTGGCCAAAAAGGGCGTATGCGTTTTTTCCTGAATATATTCAGGAAAAAACGCATACGCCCTTTTTGGCCAAGGGCATCATTGTCAACGTTTTGCCGCTTTTCATGTGCTTTAAAGGCGATTCGAATCTACCTCCTGAAATCTGTTTCCTGCAATTCTGCCTTGATTTCAAATCCTCTTCGTTGCCTTCCCTCAATATATTTGTGGACGAGAGTTATCATTTATAACTCTGCAGGTTTGTGAATTGCAGTGCCCTGAGCCTCCATTTTACAACTCGTGTTTTTGCGAGCTGGCCGCAAAAGCGCAGGATGGCTTCAGGCCCTGTTCTGGTTCCGGGGGGCGGCATGAGCCTGTGGTTAATTCTTCTTCCTGATGGGAAAATAGAGTGACCTGTGCCTTTCCCAACACCAAGAGCCAGTCTCTCATTGGTTCCCCGTCTTCCCGTTCATCGTCAGGAAAAATGGCAACCTGTACGGAACAGGAGGTTAAAGGTGCTGATGCTCCAAGTAGGGAGATTGCTAGTAAAGCGGCTGGAATGGCGAACCCGGGCACAAGGAGATGAGAAATGAGGTGCGTTTTAGAAACCTTTCCCCATCACACGGTGTACCATCTTCTGGGTTTCTCATGCATATTTTCGATATAGGAAGATGCCCTTCAACCTGGAGATTTGGGACCCATGTGATGGGTACCACGCAGTGTTACTTTAAATGGTCTGCGTTTGCTCACCCAACCTCACCAAACCTCTCAGCCGCAAGAGTATCTACCCTTAGGTCTCATCCAGCTGTGGGTCTAGATATGGTCAATCCAGGTTGCATCACAGCCCCTGAACGCATTGTGTAAGAATGTCTCTCTCTTTCACTGTCTTTCTTTCACGGGTTTTTCAAAGTAATTTATTTTCATAATGGGTTTAGCTGCTTTTCACTGCTGTGTTTATGCCGCTTTACACCCACTTGACACACTAACAGAGAGATATCAATACATAGGTTTTAAGATTATTACTAGTCAGATATATTCTTGTGCGGTCAATAGGGCGTGTTGAGTCCAGTTCTCTGAGCAAGGAGTAGGTCTTGTCTATTACATATTGGGTTTATGGAACGGTATCTGAGCTAATTTGAAACCCTTGTTTTATGTATCACCCCACCTCCCCTTTCCCGTTAAGCAGCCATAGTGTGTTTTCTGCATGTGTGACTCTGTTCTGTTTTGTAATTCAGTTCATGTGTAACGGTTTTTACATTCCCTCTATCAGTGATACCTTATGAGAAGTGTCCTTTTCTGTGTGACTTATTTCACTTAGAATCGTCGTACCTAAATCCACTCATCATGCTGCTAGTAGCCTTAGGACATTGATTTCATGGCTGAGTGATATTCCATTGTACATAAGGACCACAACTTCTTTACCCATTTTTCTCTTTCCTGGGATATTTAAGGTGGAATGAAGTGGAGGTCCTTGTCAACAGAGCAGCCCTAAACTTTGGGGTGCTTGTGTCTTGCTGATTTTTCATTTTCCCAATTTATACCCCCATGAGTGGAAGTGCCCTATGCTCTCTAAGCTGTGTTTTTTAGATGTTTCAGGACTCACCGTACACTTCTCCAGAGTGGCTGTTGGCAATTTACATCCCGCCCATCAGTGTAGCAAGGCTCCGATTTCTCCATGGCCTGTCCTGCATTTCTGGTTTTGACACTTTTTTCAGCATGGCCCTTTTGACCGATGGGATGCGAGACTTCTTTGTAGCGCTGATTTGCCTTTCCAGGTTGCTTGGTTGGCCAAAAAGGGCGTATGCGTTTTTTCCTGAATATATTCAGGAAAAAACGCATACGCCCTTTTTGGCCAAGGGCATCATTGTCAACGTTTTGCCGCTTTTCATGTGCTTTAAAGGCGATTCGAATCTACCTCCTGAAATCTGTTTCCTGCAATTCTGCCTTGATTTCAAATCCTCTTCGTTGCCTTCCCTCAATATATTTGTGGACGAGAGTTATCATTTATAACTCTGCAGGTTTGTGAATTGCAGTGCCCTGAGCCTCCATTTTACAACTCGTGTTTTTGGGAGCTGGCCGCAAAAGCGCAGGATGGCTTCAGGCCCTGTTCTGGTTCCGGGGGGCGGGATGAGCCTGTGGTTAATTCTTCTTCCTGATGGGAAAATAGAGTGACCTGTGCCTTTCCCAACACCAAGAGCCAGTCTCTCATTGGTTCCCCGTCTTCCCGTTCATCGTCAGGAAAAATGGCAACCTGTACGGAACAGGAGGTTAAAGGTGCTGATGCTCCAAGTAGGGAGATTGCTAGTAAAGCGGCTGGAATGGCGAACCCGGGCACAAGGAGATGAGAAATGAGGTGCGTTTTAGAAACCTTTCCCCATCACACGGTGTACCATCTTCTGGGTTTCTCATGCATATTTTCGATATAGGAAGATGCCCTTGAACCTGGAGATTTGGGACCCATGTGATGGGTACCACGCAGTGTTACTTTAAATGGTCTGCATTTGCTCACCCAACCTCACCAAACCTCTCAGCCCCAAGAGTATCTACCCTTAGGTCTCATCCAGCTGTGGGTCTAGATATGGTCAATCCAGGTTGCATCACAGCCCCTGAACGCATTGTGTAAGAATGTCTCTCTCTTTCACTGTCTTTCTTTCACGGGTTTTTCAAAGTAATTTATTTTCATAATGGGTTTAGCTGCTTTTCACTGCTGTGTTTATGCCGCTTTACACCCACTTGACACACTAACAGAGAGATATCAATACATAGGTTTTAAGATTATTACTAGTCAGATATATTCTTGTGCGGTCAATAGGGCGTGTTGAGTCCAGTTCTCTGAGCAAGGAGTAGGTCTTGTCTATTACATATTGGGTTTATGGAACGGTATCTGAGCTAATTTGAAACCCTTGTTTTATGTATCACCCCACCTCCCCTTTCCCGTTAAGCAGCCATAGTGTGTTTTCTGCATGTGTGACTCTGTTATGTTTTGTTCTGTTTTGTAATTCAGTTCATGTGTAACGGTTTTTACATTCCCTCTATCAGTGATACCTTATGAGAAGTGTCCTTTTCTGTGTGACTTATTTCACTTAGAATCGTCGTACCTAAATCCACTCATCATGCTGCTACTAGCCTTAGGACATTGATTTCATGGCTGAGTGATATTCCATTGTACATAAGGAACACAACTTCTTTACCCATTTTTCTCTTTCCTGGGATATTTAAGGTGGAATGAAGTGGAGGTCCTTGTCAACAGAGCAGCCCTAAACTTTGGGGTGCTTGTGTCTTGCTGATTTTTCATTTTCCCAATTTATACCCCCATGAGTGGAAGTGCCCTATGCTCTCTAAGCTGTGTTTTTTAGATGTTTCAGGACTCACCGTACACTTCTCCAGAGTGGCTGTTGGCAATTTACATCCCGCCCATCAGTGTAGCAAGGCTCCCATTTCTCCATGGCCTGTCCTGCATTTCTGGTTTTGACACTTTTTTCAGCATGGCCCTTTTGACCGATGGGATGCGAGACTTCTTTGTAGCGCTGATTTGCCTTTCCAGGTTGCTTGGTTGGCCAAAAAGGGCGTATGCGTTTTTTCCTGAATATATTCAGGAAAAAACGCATACGCCCTTTTTGGCCAAGGGCATCATTGTCAACGTTTTGCCGCTTTTCATGTGCTTTAAAGGCGATTCGAATCTACCTCCTGAAATCTGTTTCCTGCAATTCTGCCTTGATTTCAAATCCTCTTCGTTGCCTTCCCTCAATATATTTGTGGACGAGAGTTATCATTTATAACTCTGCAGGTTTGTGAATTGCAGTGCCCTGAGCCTCCATTTTACAACTCGTGTTTTTGGGAGCTGGCCGCAAAAGCGCAGGATGGCTTCAGGCCCTGTTCTGGTTCCGGGGGGCGGGATGAGCCTGTGGTTAATTCTTCTTCCTGATGGGAAAATAGAGTGACCTGTGCCTTTCCCAACACCAAGAGCCAGTCTCTCATTGGTTCCCCGTCTTCCCGTTCATCGTCAGGAAAAATGGCAACCTGTACGGAACAGGAGGTTAAAGGTGCTGATGCTCCAAGTAGGGAGATTGCTAGTAAAGCGGCTGGAATGGCGAACCCGGGCACAAGGAGATGAGAAATGAGGTGCGTTTTAGAAACCTTTCCCCATCACACGGTGTACCATCTTCTGGGTTTCTCATGCATGTTTTCGATGTAGGAAGATGCCCTTGAACCTGGAGATTTGGGACCCATGTGATGGGTACCACGCAGTGTTACTTTAAATGGTCTGCGTTTGCTCACCCAACCTCACCAAACCTCTCAGCCCCAAGAGTATCTACCCTTAGGTCTCATCCAGCTGTGGGTCTAGATATGGTCAATCCAGGTTGCATCACAGCCCCTGAACGCATTGTGTAAGAATGTCTCTCTCTTTCACTGTCTTTCTTTCACGGGTTTTTCAAAGTAATTTATTTTCATAATGGGTTTAGCTGCTTTTCACTGCTGTGTTTATGCCGCTTTACACCCACTTGACACACTAACAGAGAGATATCAATACATAGGTTTTAAGATTATTACTAGTCAGATATATTCTTGTGCGGTCAATAGGGCGTGTTGAGTCCAGTTCTCTGAGCAAGGAGTAGGTCTTGTCTATTACATATTGGGTTTATGGAACGGTATCTGAGCTAATTTGAAACCCTTGTTTTATGTATCACCCCACCTCCCCTTTCCCGTTAAGCAGCCATAGTGTGTTTTCTGCATGTGTGACTCTGTTCTGTTTTGTTCTGTTTTGTAATTCAGTTCATGTGTAACGGTTTTTACATTCCCTCTATCAGTGATACCTTATGAGAAGTGTCCTTTTCTGTGTGACTTATTTCACTTAGAATCGTCGTACCTAAATCCACTCATCATGCTGCTACTAGCCTTAGGACATTGATTTCATGGCTGAGTGATATTCCATTGTACATAAGGAACACAACTTCTTTACCCATTTTTCTCTTTCCTGGGATATTTAAGGTGGAATGAAGTGGAGGTCCTTGTCAACAGAGCAGCCCTAAACTTTGGGGTGCTTGTGTCTTGCTGATTTTTCATTTTCCCAATTTATACCCCCATGAGTGGAAGTGCCCTATGCTCTCTAAGCTGTGTTTTTTAGATGTTTCAGGACTCACCGTACACTTCTCCAGAGTGGCTGTTGGCAATTTACATCCCGCCCATCAGTGTAGCAAGGCTCCCATTTCTCCATGGCCTTTCCTGCATTTCTGGTTTTGACACTTTTTTCAGCATGGCCCTTTTAACCGATGGGCAGCGAGAATTCTTTGTACCGCTGATTTGCCTTTCCAGGTTGCTTGGTTGGCCAAAAAGGGCGTATGCGTTTTTTCCTGAATATATTCAGGAAAAAACGCATACGCCCTTTTTGGCCAAGGGCATCATTGTCAACGTTTTGCCGCTTTTCATGTGCTTTAAAGGAGATTCGAATCTACCTCCTGAAATCTGTTTCCTGCAATTCTGCCTTGATTTCAAATCCTCTTCGTTGCCTTCCCTCAATATATTTGTGGACGAGAGTTATCATTTATAACTCTGCAGGTTTGTGAATTGCAGTGCCCTGAGCCTCCATTTTACAACTCGTGTTTTTGGGAGCTGGCCGCAAAAGCGCAGGATGGCTTCAGGCCCTGTTCTGGTTCCGGGGTCGGGATGAGCCTGTGGTTAATTCTTCTTCCTGATGGGAAAATAGAGTGACCTGTGCCTTTCCCAACACCAAGAGCCAGTCTCTCATTGGTTCCCCGTCTTCCCGTTCATCCTCAGGAAAATTTGCAACCTGTACGGAACAGGAGGTTAAAGGTGCTGATGCTCCAAATAGGGAGATTGCTAGTAAAGCGGCTGGAATGGCGAACCCGGGCACAAGGAGATGAGAAATGAGGTGCGTTTTAGAAACCTTTCCCCATCACACGGTGTACCATCTTCTGGGTTTCTCATGCATGTTTTCGATGTAGGAAGATGCCCTTGAACCTGGAGATTTGGGACCCATGCGATGGGTACCACGCAGTATTATTTTAAAGGGTCTGCGTTTGCTCCCCCAACCTCACCAAACCTCTCAGCCCCAAGAGTGTCTACCCTTAGGTCTCATCCAGCTGTGGGTCTAGATATGGTCAATCCAGGTTGCATCACAGCCCCTGAACGCATTGTGTAAGAATGTCTCTCTCTTTCACTGTCTTTCTTTCATGGGTTTTTCAAAATAATTTATTTTCATAATGGGGTTTAGCTGCTTTTCACTGCTGTGTTTATGCCGCTTTACACCCACTTGACACACTAACAGAGAGATATCAATACATAGGTTTTAAGATTATTACTAGTCAGATATATTCTTGTGCGGTGAATAGGGCGTGTTGAGTCCAGTTCTCTGAGCAAGGAGTAGGTCTTGTCTATTACATATTGGGTTTATGGAACGGTATCTGAGCTAATTTGAAACCCTTGTTTTATGTATCACCCCACCTCCCCTTTCCCGTTAAGCAACCATAGTGTGTTTTCTGCATGTGTGACTCTGTTCTGTTTTGTAATTCAGTTCATGTGTAACGGTTTTTACATTCCCTCTATCAGTGATACCTTATGAGAAGTGTCCTTTTCTGTGTGACTTATTTCACTTAGAATCGTCGTACCTAAATCCACTCATCATGCTGCTACTAGCCTTAGGACATTGATTTCATGGCTGAGTGATATTCCATTGTACATAAGGAACACAACTTCTTTACCCATTTTTCTCTTTCCTGGGATATTTAAGGTGGAATGAAGTGGAGGTCCTTGTCAACAGAGCAGCCCTAAACTTTGGGGTGCTTGTGTCTTGCTGATTTTTCATTTTCCCAATTTATACCCCCATGAGTGGAAGTGCCCTATGCTCTCTAAGCTGTGTTTTTCAGATGTTTCAGGACTCACCGTACACGTCTCCACAGTGGCTGTTGGCAATTTACATCCCGCCCATCAGTGTAGCAAGGCTCCCATTTCTCCATGGCCTGTCCTGCATTTCTGGTTTTGACACTTTTTTCAGCATGGCCCTTTTGACCGATGGGATGCGAGACTTCTTTGTAGCGCTGATTTGCCTTTCCAGGTTGCTTGGTTGGCCAAAAAGGGCGTATGCGTTTTTTCCTGAATATATTCAGGAAAAAACGCATACGCCCTTTTTGGCCAAGGGCATCATTGTCAACGTTTTGCCGCTTTTCATGTGCTTTAAAGGCGATTCGAATCTACCTCCTGAAATCTGTTTCCTGCAATTCTGCCTTGATTTCAAATCCTCTTCGTTGCCTTCCCTCAATATATTTGTGGACGAGAGTTATCATTTATAACTCTGCAGGTTTGTGAATTGCAGTGCCCTGAGCCTCCATTTTACAACTCGTGTTTTTGGGAGCTGGCCGCAAAAGCGCAGGATGGCTTCAGGCCCTGTTCTGGTTCCGGGGGGCGGGATGAGCCTGTGGTTAATTCTTCTTCCTGATGGGAAAATAGAGTGACCTGTGCCTTTCCCAACACCAAGAGCCAGTCTCTCATTGGTTCCCCGTCTTCCCGTTCATCGTCAGGAAAAATGGCAACCTGTACGGAACAGGAGGTTAAAGGTGCTGATGCTCCAAGTAGGGAGATTGCTAGTAAAGCGGCTGGAATGGCGAACACGGGCACAAGGAGATGAGAAATGAGGTGCGTTTTAGAAACCTTTCCCCATCACACGGTGTACCATCTTCTGGGTTTCTCATGCATATTTTCGATATAGGAAGATGCCCTTGAACCTGGAGATTTGGGACCCATGTGATGGGTACCACGCAGTGTTACTTTAAATGGTCTGCGTTTGCTCACCCAACCTCACCAAACCTCTCAGCCCCAAGAGTATCTACCCTTAGGTCTCATCCAGCTGTGGGTCTAGATATGGTCAATCCAGGTTGCATCACAGCCCCTGAACGCATTGTGTAAGAATGTCTCTCTCTTTCACTGTCTTTCTTTCACGGGTTTTTCAAAGTAATTTATTTTCATAATGGGTTTAGCTGCTTTTCACTGCTGTGTTTATGCCGCTTTACACCCACTTGACACACTAACAGAGAGATATCAATACATAGGTTTTAAGATTATTACTAGTCAGATATATTCTTGTGCGGTCAATAGGGTGTGTTGAGTCCAGTTCTCTGAGCAAGGAGTAGGTCTTGTCTATTACATATTGGGTTTATGGAACGGTATCTGAGCTAATTTGAAACCCTTGTTTTATGTATCACCCCACCTCCCCTTTCCCGTTAAGCAGCCATAGTGTGTTTTCTGCATGTGTGACTCTGTTCTGTTTTGTTCTGTTTTGTAATTCAGTTCATGTGTAACGGTTTTTACATTCCCTCTATCAGTGATACCTTATGAGAAGTGTCCTTTTCTGTGTGACTTATTTCACTTAGAATCGTCGTACCTAAATCCACTCATCATGCTGCTACTAGCCTTAGGACATTGATTTCATGGCTGAGTGATATTCCATTGTACATAAGGAACACAACTTCTTTACCCATTTTTCTCTTTCCTGGGATATTTAAGGTGGAATGAAGTGGAGGTCCTTGTCAACAGAGCAGCCCTAAACTTTGGGGTGCTTGTGTCTTGCTGATTTTTCATTTTCCCAATTTATACCCCCATGAGTGGAAGTGCCCTATGCTCTCTAAGCTGTGTTTTTTAGATGTTTCAGGACTCACCGTACACTTCTTCAGAGTGGCTGTTGGCAATTTACATCCCGCCCATCAGTGTAGCAAGGCTCCCATTTCTCCATGGCCTGTCCTGCATTTCTGGTTTTGACACTTTTTTCAGCATGGCCCTTTTGACCGATGGGATGCGAGACTTCTTTGTAGCGCTGATTTGCCTTTCCAGGTTGCTTGGTTGGCCAAAAAGGGCGTATGCGTTTTTTCCTGAATATATTCAGGAAAAAACGCATACGCCCTTTTTGGCCAAGGGCATCATTGTCAACGTTTTGCCGCTTTTCATGTGCTTTAAAGGCGATTCGAATCTACCTCCTGAAATCTGTTTCCTGCAATTCTGCCTTGATTTCAAATCCTCTTCGTTGCCTTCCCTCAATATATTTGTGGACGAGAGTTATCATTTATAACTCTGCAGGTTTGTGAATTGCAGTGCCCTGAGCCTCCATTTTACAACTCGTGTTTTTGGGAGCTGGCCGCAAAAGCGCAGGATGGCTTCAGGCCCTGTTCTGGTTCCGGGGGGCGGGATGAGCCTGTGGTTAATTCTTCTTCCTGATGGGAAAATAGAGTGACCTGTGCCTTTCCCAACACCAAGAGCCAGTCTCTCATTTGTTCCCCGTCTTCCCGTTCATCGTCAGGAAAAATGGCAACCTGTACGGAACAGGAGGTTAAAGGTGCTGATGCTCCAAGTACGGAGATTGCTAGTAAAGCGGCTGGAATGGCGAACCCGGGCACAAGGAGATGAGAAATGAGGTGCGTTTTAGAAACCTTTCCCCATCACACGGTGTACCATCTTCTGGGTTTCTCATGCATATTTTCGATATAGGAAGATGCCCTTGAACCTGGAGATTTGGGACCCATGTGATGGGTACCACGCAGTGTTACTTTAAATGGTCTGCGTTTGCTCACCCAACCTCACCAAACCTCTCAGCCCCAAGAGTATCTACCCTTAGGTCTCATCCAGCTGTGGGTCTAGATATGGTCAATCCAGGTTGCATCACAGCCCCTGACCGCATTGTGTAAGAATGTCTCTCTCTTTCACTGTCTTTCTTTCACGGGTTTTTCAAAGTAATTTATTTTCATAATGGGTTTAGCTGCTTTTCACTGCTGTGTTTATGCCGCTTTACACCCACTTGACACACTAACAGAGAGATATCAATACATAGGTTTTAAGATTATTACTAGTCAGATATATTCTTGTGCGGTCAATAGGGCGTGTTGAGTCCAGTTCTCTGAGCAAGGAGTAGGTCTTGTCTATTACATATTGGGTTTATGGAACGGTATCTGAGCTAATTTGAAACCCTTGTTTTATGTATCACCCCACCTCCCCTTTCCCGTTAAGCAGCCATAGTGTGTTTTCTGCATGTGTGACTCTGTTCTGTTTTGTTCTGTTTTGTAATTCAGTTCATGTGTAACGGTTTTTACATTCCCTCTATCAGTGATACCTTATGAGAAGTGTCCTTTTCTGTGTGACTTATTTCACTTAGAATCGTCGTACCTAAATCCACTCATCATGCTGCTACTAGCCTTAGGACATTGATTTCATGGCTGAGTGATATTCCATTGTACATAAGGAACACAACTTCTTTACCCATTTTTCTCTTTCCTGGGATATTTAAGGTGGAATGAAGTGGAGGTCCTTGTCAACAGAGCAGCCCTAAACTTTGGGGTGCTTGTGTCTTGCTGATTTTTCATTTTCCCAATTTATACCCCCATGAGTGGAAGTGCCCTATGCTCTCTAAGCTGTGTTTTTTAGATGTTTCAGGACTCACCGTACACTTCTCCAGAGTGGCTGTTGGCAATTTACATCCCGCCCATCAGTGTAGCAAGGCTCCCATTTCTCCATGGCCTGTCCTGCATTTCTGGTTTTGACACTTTTTTCAGCATGGCCCTTTTAACCGATGGGCAGCGAGACTTCTTTGTACCGCTGATTTGCCTTTCCAGGTTGCTTGGTTGGCCAAAAAGGGCGTATGCGTTTTTTCCTGAATATATTCAGGAAAAAACGCATACGCCCTTTTTGGCCAAGGGCATCATTGTCAACGTTTTGCCGCTTTTCATGTGCTTTAAAGGAGATTCGAATCTACCTCCTGAAATCTGTTTCCTGCAATTCTGCCTTGATTTCAAATCCTCTTCGTTGCCTTCCCTCAATATATTTGTGGACGAGAGTTATCATTTATAACTCTGCAGGTTTGTGAATTGCAGTGCCCTGAGCCTCCATTTTACAACTCGTGTTTTTGGGAGCTGGCCGCAAAAGCGCAGGATGGCTTCAGGCCCTGTTCTGGTTCCGGGGTCGGGATGAGCCTGTGGTTAATTCTTCTTCCTGATGGGAAAATAGAGTGACCTGTGCCTTTCCCAACACCAAGAGCCAGTCTCTCATTGGTTCCCCGTCTTCCCGTTCATCCTCAGGAAAATTTGCAACCTGTACGGAACAGGAGGTTAAAGGTGCTGATGCTCCAAGTAGGGAGATTGCTAGTAAAGCGGCTGGAATGGCGAACCCGGGCACAAGGAGATGAGAAATGAGGTGCGTTTTAGAAACCTTTCCCCTTCACACGGTGTACCATCTTCTGGGTTTCTCATGCATGTTTTCGATGTAGGAAGATGCCCTTGAACCTGGAGATTTGGGACCCATGCGATGGGTACCACGCAGTATTACTTTAAAGGGTCTGCGTTTGCTCCCCCAACCTCACCAAACCTCTCAGCCCCAAGAGTGTCTACCCTTAGGTCTCATCCAGCTGTGGGTCTAGATATGGTCAATCCAGGTTGCATCACAGCCCCTGAACGCATTGTGTAAGAATGTCTCTCTCTTTCACTGTCTTTCTTTCATGGGTTTTTCAAAATAATTTATTTTCATAATGGGGTTTAGCTGCTTTTCACTGCTGTGTTTATGCCGCTTTACACCCACTTGACACACTAACAGAGAGATATCAATACATAGGTTTTAAGATTATTACTAGTCAGATATATTCTTGTGCGGTGAATAGGGCGTGTTGAGTCCAGTTCTCTGAGCAAGGAGTAGGTCTTGTCTATTACATATTGGGTTTATGGAACGGTATCTGAGCTAATTTGAAACCCTTGTTTTATGTATCACCCCACCTCCCCTTTCCCGTTAAGCAACCATAGTGTGTTTTCTGCATGGGTGACTCTGTTCTGTTTTGTAATTCAGTTCATGTGTAACGGTTTTTACATTCCCTCTATCAGTGATACCTTATGAGAAGTGTCCTTTTCTGTGTGACTTATTTCACTTAGAATCGTCGTACCTAAATCCACTCATCATGCTGCTACTAGCCTTAGGACATTGATTTCATGGCTGAGTGATATTCCATTGTACATAAGGAACACAACTTCTTTACCCATTTTTCTCTTTCCTGGGATATTTAAGGTGGAATGAAGTGGAGGTCCTTGTCAACAGAGCAGCCCTAAACTTTGGGGTGCTTGTGTCTTGCTGATTTTTCATTTTCCCAATTTATACCCCCATGAGTGGAAGTGCCCTATGCTCTCTAAGCTGTGTTTTTTAGATGTTTCAGGACTCACCGTACACTTCTCCAGAGTGGCTGTTGGCAATTTACATCCCGCCCATCAGTGTAGCAAGGCTCCCATTTCTCCATGGCCTGTCCTGCATTTCTGGTTTTGACACTTTTTTCAGCATGGCCCTTTTGACCGATGGGATGCGAGACTTCTTTGTAGCGCTGATTTGCCTTTCCAGGTTGCTTGGTTGGCCAAAAAGGGCGTATGCGTTTTTTCCTGAATATATTCAGGAAAAAACGCATACGCCCTTTTTGGCCAAGGGCATCATTGTCAACGTTTTGCCGCTTTTCATGTGCTTTAAAGGCGATTCTAATCTACCTCCTGAAATCTGTTTCCTGCAATTCTGCCTTGATTTCAAATCCTCTTCTTTGCCTTCCCTCAATATATTTGTGGACGAGAGTTATCATTTATAACTCTGCAGGTTTGTGAATTGCAGTGCCCTGAGCCTCCATTTTACAACTCGTGTTTTTGGGAGCTGGCCGCAAAAGCGCAGGATGGCTTCAGGCCCTGTTCTGGTTCCGGGGGGCGGGATGAGCCTGTGGTTAATTCTTCTTCCTGATGGGAAAATAGAGTGACCTGTGCCTTTCCCAACACCAAGAGCCAGTCTCTCATTGGTTCCCCGTCTTCCCGTTCATCGTCAGGAAAAATGGCAACCTGTACGGAACAGGAGGTTAAAGGTGCTGATGCTCCAAGTAGGGAGATTGCTAGTAAAGCGGCTGGAATGGCGAACCCGGGCACAAGGAGATGAGAAATGAGGTGCGTTTTAGAAACCTTTCCCCATCACACGGTGTACCATCTTCTGGGTTTCTCATGCATATTTTCGATATAGGAAGATGCCCTTGAACCTGGAGATTTGGGACCCATGTGATGGGTACCACGCAGTGTTACTTTAAATGGTCTGCGTTTGCTCACCCAACCTCACCAAACCTCTCAGCCCCAAGAGTATCTACCCTTAGGTCTCATCCAGCTGTGGGTCTAGATATGGTCAATCCAGGTTGCATCACAGCCCCTGAACGCATTGTGTAAGAATGTCTCTCTCTTTCACTGTCTTTCTTTCACGGGTTTTTCAAAGTAATTTATTTTCATAATGGGTTTAGCTGCTTTTCACTGCTGTGTTTATGCCGCTTTACACCCACTTGACACACTAACAGAGAGATATCAATACATAGGTTTTAAGATTATTACTAGTCAGATATATTCTTGTGCGGTCAATAGGGTGTGTTGAGTCCAGTTCTCTGAGCAAGGAGTAGGTCTTGTCTATTACATATTGGGTTTATGGAACGGTATCTGAGCTAATTTGAAACCCTTGTTTTATGTATCACTCCACCTCCCCTTTCCCGTTAAGCAGCCATAGTGTGTTTTCTGCATGTGTGACTCTGTTCTGTTTTGTAATTCAGTTCATGTGTAACGGTTTTTACATTCCCTCTATCAGTGATACCTTATGAGAAGTGTCCTTTTCTGTGTGACTTATTTCACTTAGAATCGTCGTACCTAAATCCACTCATCATGCTGCTACTAGCCTTAGGACATTGATTTCATGGCTGAGTGATATTCCATTGTACATAAGGAACACAACTTCTTTACCCATTTTTCTCTTTCCTGGGATATTTAAGGTGGAATGAAGTGGAGGTCCTTGTCAACAGAGCAGCCCTAAACTTTGGGGTGCTTGTGTCTTGCTGATTTTTCATTTTCCCAATTTATACCCCCATGAGTGGAAGTGCCCTATGCTCTCTAAGCTGTGTTTTTTAGATGTTTCAGGACTCACCGTACACTTCTCCAGAGTGGCTGTTGGCAATTTACATCCCGCCCATCAGTGTAGCAAGGCTCCCATTTCTCCATGGCCTGTCCTGCATTTCTGGTTTTGACACTTTTTTCAGCATGGCCCTTTTGACCGATGGGATGCGAGACTTCTTTGTAGCGCTGATTTGCCTTTCCAGGTTGCTTGGTTGGCCAAAAAGGGCGTATGCGTTTTTTCCTGAATATATTCAGGAAAAAACGCATACGCCCTTTTTGGCCAAGGGCATCATTGTCAACGTTTTGCCGCTTTTCATGTGCTTTAAAGGAGATTCGAATCTACCTCCTGAAATCTGTTTCCTGCAATTCTGCCTTGATTTCAAATCCTCTTCTTTGCCTTCCCTCAATATATTTGTGGACGAGAGTTATCATTTATAACTCTGCAGGTTTGTGAATTGCAGTGCCCTGAGCCTCCATTTTACAACTCGTGTTTTTGGGAGCTGGCCGCAAAAGCGCAGGATGGCTTCAGGCCCTGTTCTGGTTCCGGGGGGCGGGATGAGCCTGTGGTTAATTCTTCTTCCTGATGGGAAAATAGAGTGACCTGTGCCTTTCCCAACACCAAGAGCCAGTCTCTCATTGGTTCCCCGTCTTCCCGTTCATCGTCAGGAAAAATGGCAACCTGTACGGAACAGGAGGTTAAAGGTGCTGATGCTCCAAGTAGGGAGATTGCTAGTAAAGCGGCTGGAATGGCGAACCCGGGCACAAGGAGATGAGAAATGAGGTGCGTTTTAGAAACCTTTCCCCATCACACGGTGTACCATCTTCTGGGTTTCTCATGCATATTTTCGATATAGGAAGATGCCCTTGAACCTGGAGATTTGGGACCCATGTGATGGGTACCACGCAGTGTTACTTTAAATGGTCTGCGTTTGCTCACCCAACCTCACCAAACCTCTCAGCCCCAAGAGTATCTACCCTTAGGTCTCATCCAGCTGTGGGTCTAGATATGGTCAATCCAGGTTGCATCACAGCCCCTGAACGCATTGTGTAAGAATGTCTCTCTCTTTCACTGTCTTTCTTTCACGGGTTTTTCAAAGTAATTTATTTTCATAATGGGTTTAGCTGCTTTTCACTGCTGTGTTTATGCCGCTTTACACCCACTTGACACACTAACAGAGAGATATCAATACATAGGTTTTAAGATTATTACTAGTCAGATATATTCTTGTGCGGTCAATAGGGTGTGTTGAGTCCAGTTCTCTGAGCAAGGAGTAGGTCTTGTCTATTACATATTGGGTTTATGGAACGGTATCTGAGCTAATTTGAAACCCTTGTTTTATGTATCACTCCACCTCCCCTTTCCCGTTAAGCAGCCATAGTGTGTTTTCTGCATGTGTGACTCTGTTCTGTTTTGTAATTCAGTTCATGTGTAACGGTTTTTACATTCCCTCTATCAGTGATACCTTATGAGAAGTGTCCTTTTCTGTGTGACTTATTTCACTTAGAATCGTCGTACCTAAATCCACTCATCATGCTGCTACTAGCCTTAGGACATTGATTTCATGGCTGAGTGATATTCCATTGTACATAAGGAACACAACTTCTTTACCCATTTTTCTCTTTCCTGGGATATTTAAGGTGGAATGAAGTGGAGGTCCTTGTCAACAGAGCAGCCCTAAACTTTGGGGTGCTTGTGTCTTGCTGATTTTTCATTTTCCCAATTTATACCCCCATGAGTGGAAGTGCCCTATGCTCTCTAAGCTGTGTTTTTTAGATGTTTCAGGACTCACCGTACACTTCTCCAGAGTGGCTGTTGGCAATTTACATCCCGCCCATCAGTGTAGCAAGGCTCCCATTTCTCCATGGCCTGTCCTGCATTTCTGGTTTTGACACTTTTTTCAGCATGGCCCTTTTGACCGATGGGATGCGAGACTTCTTTGTAGCGCTGATTTGCCTTTCCAGGTTGCTTGGTTGGCCAAAAAGGGCGTATGCGTTTTTTCCTGAATATATTCAGGAAAAAACGCATACGCCCTTTTTGGCCAAGGGCATCATTGTCAACGTTTTGCCGCTTTTCATGTGCTTTAAAGGAGATTCGAATCTACCTCCTGAAATCTGTTTCCTGCAATTCTGCCTTGATTTCAAATCCTCTTCTTTGCCTTCCCTCAATATATTTGTGGACGAGAGTTATCATTTATAACTCTGCAGGTTTGTGAATTGCAGTGCCCTGAGCCTCCATTTTACAACTCGTGTTTTTGGGAGCTGGCCGCAAAAGCGCAGGATGGCTTCAGGCCCTGTTCTGGTTCCGGGGGGCGGGATGAGCCTGTGGTTAATTCTTCTTCCTGATGGGAAAATAGAGTGACCTGTGCCTTTCCCAACACCAAGAGCCAGTCTCTCATTGGTTCCCCGTCTTCCCGTTCATCGTCAGGAAAAATGGCAACCTGTACGGAACAGGAGGTTAAAGGTGCTGATGCTCCAAGTAGGGAGATTGCTAGTAAAGCGGCTGGAATGGCGAACCCGGGCACAAGGAGATGAGAAATGAGGTGCGTTTTAGAAACCTTTCCCCATCACACGGTGTACCATCTTCTGGGTTTCTCATGCATATTTTCGATATAGGAAGATGCCCTTGAACCTGGAGATTTGGGACCCATGTGATGGGTACCACGCAGTGTTACTTTAAATGGTCTGCGTTTGCTCACCCAACCTCACCAAACCTCTCAGCCCCAAGAGTATCTACCCTTAGGTCTCATCCAGCTGTGGGTCTAGATATGGTCAATCCAGGTTGCATCACAGCCCCTGAACGCATTGTGTAAGAATGTCTCTCTCTTTCACTGTCTTTCTTTCACGGGTTTTTCAAAGTAATTTATTTTCATAATGGGTTTAGCTGCTTTTCACTGCTGTGTTTATGCCGCTTTACACCGACTTGACACACTAACAGAGAGATATCAATACATAGGTTTTAAGATTATTACTAGTCAGATATATTCTTGTGCGGTCAATAGGGCGTGTTGAGTCCAGTTCTCTGAGCAAGGAGTAGGTCTTGTCTATTACATATTGGGTTTATGGAACGGTATCTGAGCTAAATTGAAAACCTTCTTTTATGTATCACCCCACCTCACCTTTCCCGTTAAGCAGCCATAGTGTGTTTTCTGCATGTGTGACTCTGTTCTGTTTTGTAATTCAGTTCAAGTGTAACGGTTTTTACATTCCCTCTATCAGTGATACCTTATGAGAAGTGTCCTTTTCTGTGTGACTTATTTCACTTAGAATCGTCGTACCTAAATCCACTCATCATGCTGCTACTAGCCTTATGACATTGATTTCATGGCTGAGTGATATTCTATTGTACATAAGGACCACAACTTCTTTACCCATTTTTCTCTTTCCTGGGATATTTAAGGTGGAATGAAGTGGAGGTCCTGGTCAACAGAGCAGCCCTAAACTTTGGGGTGCTTGTGTCTTGCTGATTTTTAATTTTCCCAATTTATACCCCCATGAGTGGAAGTGCCCTATGCTCTCTAAGCTGTGTTTTTCAGATGTTTCAGGACTCACCGTACACTTCTCCAGAGTGGCTGTTGGCAATTTACATCCCGCCCATCAGTGTAGCAAGGCTCCCATTTCTCCATGGCCTGTCCTGCATTTCTGGTTTTGACACTTTTTTCAGCATGGCCCTTTTGACCGATGGGAAGCGAGACTTCTTTGTAGCGCTGATTTGCCTTTCCAGGTTGCTTGGTTGGCCAAAAAGGGCGTATGCGTTTTTTCCTGAATATATTCAGGAAAAAACGCATACGCCCTTTTTGGCCAAGGGCATCATTGTCAACGTTTTGCCGCTTTTCATGTGCTTTAAATGCGATTCGAATCTACCTCCTGAAATCTGTTTCCTGCAATTCTGCCTTGATTTCATATCCTCTTCTTTGCCTTCCCTCAATATATTTGTGGACGAGACTTATCATTTATAACTCTGCAGGTTTGTGAATTGCAGTGCCCTGAACCTCCATTTTACAACTCGTTTTTAAGGGAGCTGGCCGCAAAATCGCAGAATGGCTTCAGGCCCTGTTCTGGTTCCGGGGGGCAGGCTGAGCCTGTGGTTAATTCTTCTTTCTGATGGGAATATAGAGTGACCTGTGCCTGTCCCAACAACAAGAGCTAGTCTCTCGTTGGTTCCACGTCTTCCCGTTTATCCTCAGGACAGATTGCAACCTGTATGGAACAGGAGGTTAAAGGTGCTGATGCTCCAAGTAGGGAGCTTTCTAGTAAAGCGGCTGGAATGGCGAACCCGGGCACAAGGAGATGAGAAATGAGGTGCGTTTTAGAAACCTTTCCCCATCACACGGTGTACCATCTTCTGGGTTTCTCATGCATGTTTTCGATGTAGGAAGATGCCCTTGAACCTGGAGATTTGGGACCCATGCGATGGGTACCACGCAGTATTACTTTAAAGGGTCTGTGTTTGCTCACCCAACCTCACCAAACCTCTCAGCCCCAAGAGTGTCCACCCTTATGTCTCATCCAGCTGTGGGTCTAGATATGGTCAATCCAGGTTGCATCACAGGCCCTGAACGCATTGTGTAAGAATTTCTCTCACTTTCACTGTCTTTCTTTCATGGGTGTTTCAAAGTAATTTATTTTTATAATGGGGTTTAGCTGCTTTTCACTGCTGTGTTTATGCCGCTTTACACCCACTTGACACACTAACAGAGAGATATCAATACATAGGTTTTAAGATTATTACTAGTCAGATATATTCTTGTGCGGTGAATAGGGCGTGTTGTGTCCACTTCTCTGAGCAAGGAGTAGGTCTTGTCTATTACATATTTGGTTTATGGAACGGTATCTGAGCTAATTTGATACCTTTGTTTTATGTATCACCCCACCTCACCTTTTCCGTTAAGCAGCCATAGTGTGTTTTCTGCATGTGTGACTCTGTTCTGTTTTGTAATTCAGTTCAAGTGTAACGGTTTTTAAATTCCCTCTATCAGTGATACCTTATGAGAAGTGTCCTTTTCTGTGTGACTTATTTCACTTAGAATCGTCGTAACTAAATCCACTCATCATGCTGCTACTAACCTTACAACATTGATTTCATGGCTGAGTGATATTCCATTGTACATAAGGACCACAACTTCTTTATCCATTTTTCTCTTTCCTGGGATATTTAAAGTGGAATGAAGTGGAGGTCATTGTCAACAGAGCAGCCCTAAACTTTGGGGTGCTTGTGTCTTGCTGATTTTTCATTTTCCCAATTTATACCCCCATGAGTGGAAGTGCCCTATGCTCTCTAAGCTGTGTTTTTCAGATGTTTCAGGACTCACCGGACACTTCTCCAGAGTGGCTCTTGGCAATTTACATCCTGCCCATCAGTGTAGCAAGGCTCCCATTTCTCCATGGCCTGTCCTGCATTTCTGGTTTCGACACTTTTTTCAGCATGGCCCTTTTGACCGATGGGAAGCGAGACTTCTTTGTAGCGTTGATTTGCCTTTCCTGGTTGCTTGGTTGGCCAAAAAGGGCGTATGCGTTTTTTCCTGAATATATTCAGGAAAAAACGCATACGCCCTTTTTGGCCAAGGGCATCATTGTCAACGTTTTGCCGCTTTTCATGTGCTTTAAAGGCGATTCGAATATACCTCCTGAAATCTATTTCCTGCAATTCTGCCTTGATTTCAAATCCTCTTCTTGGCCTTCCCTCAATATATTTGTGGACGAGAGTTATCATTTATAACTCTGCAGGTTTGTGAATTGCAGTGCCTTGAACCTCCATTTTACAACTCGCTTTTTTGGTAGCTGGCCGTAAAAGCGCAGGATGGCTTCAGGCCCTGTTCTGGTTCCGGGGGGCAGGCTGAGCCTGTGGTTAATTCTTCTTCCTGATGGGAAAATAGAGTGACCTGTGCCTGTCCCAACACCAAGAGCTAGTCTCTCGTTGGTTCCACGTCTTCCCGTTCATCCTCAGGACAAATTGCAACCTGTACGGAACAGGAGGTTAAAGGTGCTGATGCTCCAAGTAGGGAGATTGCTAGTAAAGCGGCTGGAATGGCGAATCCGGGCACAAGGAGATGAGAAATGAGGTGCGTTTTAGAAACCTTTCCCCATCACACGGTGTACCATCTTCTGGGTTTCTCATGCATGTTTTCGATGTAGGAAGATGCCCTTGAACCTGGAGATTTGGGACCCATGCGATGGGTACCACGCAGTATTACTTTAAAGGGTCTGTGTTTGCTCACCCAACCTCACCAAACCTCTCAGCCCCAAGAGTGTCCACCCTTATGTCTCATCCAGCTGTGGGTCTAGATATGGTCAATCCAGGTTGCATCACAGGCCCTGAACGCATTGTGTAAGAATTTCTCTCTCTTTCACTGTCTTTGTTTCATGGGTTTTTCAAAGTAATTTATTTTCATAATGGGATTTAGCTGCTTTTCACTGCTGTGCTTATGCCGCTTTACACCCACTTGACACACTAACAGAGAGATATCAATACATAGGTTTTACGATTATTACTAGTCAGATATATTCTTGTGCGGTGAATAGGGCGTGTTGAGTCCAGTTCTCTGAGCAAGGAGTAGGTCTTGTCTATTACATATTGGGTTTATGGAACGGTATCTGAGCTAAATTGAAAACCTTCTTTTATGTATCACCCCACCTCACCTTTCCCGTTAAGCAGCCATAGTGTGTTTTCTGCATGTGTGACTCTGTTCTGTTTTGTAATTCAGTTCAAGTGTAACGGTTTTTACATTCCCTCTATCAGTGATACCTTATGAGAAGTGTCCTTTTCTGTGTGACTTATTTCACTTAGAATCGTCGTACCTAAATCCACTCATCATGCTGCTACTAGCCTTATGACATTGATTTCATGGCTGAGTGATATTCTATTGTACATAAGGACCACAACTTCTTTACCCATTTTTCTCTTTCCTGGGATATTTAAGGTGGAATGAAGTGGAGGTCCTGGTCAACAGAGCAGCCCTAAACTTTGGGGTGCTTGTGTCTTGCTGATTTTTCATTTTCCCAATTTATACCCCCATGAGTGGAAGTGCCCTATGCTCTCTAAGCTGTGTTTTTCAGATGTTTCAGGACTCACCGTACACGTCTCCACAGTGGCTGTTGGCAATTTACATCCCGCCCATCAGTGTAGCAAGGCTCCCATTTCTCCATGGCCTGTCCTGCATTTCTGGTTTTGACACTTTTTTCAGCATGGCCCTTTTGACCGATGGGAAGCGAGACTTCTTTGTAGCGCTGATTTGCCTTTCCAGGTTGCTTGGTTGGCCAAAAAGGGCGTATGCGTTTTTTCCTGAATATATTCAGGAAAAAACGCATACGCCCTTTTTGGCCAAGGGCATCATTGTCAACGTTTTGCCGCTTTTCATGTGCTTTAAATGCGATTCGAATCTACCTCCTGAAATCTGTTTCCTGCAATTCTGCCTTGATTTCATATCCTCTTCTTTGCCTTCCCTCAATATATTTGTGGACGAGACTTATCATTTATAACTCTGCAGGTTTGTGAATTGCAGTGCCCTGAACCTCCATTTTACAACTCGTTTTTAAGGGAGCTGGCCGCAAAATCGCAGAATGGCTTCAGGCCCTGTTCTGGTTCCGGGGGGCAGGCTGAGCCTGTGGTTAATTCTTCTTTCTGATGGGAATATAGAGTGACCTGTGCCTGTCCCAACACCAAGAGCTAGTCTCTCGTTGGTTCCACGTCTTCCCGTTTATCCTCAGGACAGATTGCAACCTGTATGGAACAGGAGGTTAAAGGTGCTGATGCTCCAAGTAGGGAGCTTTCTAGTAAAGCGGCTGGAATGGCGAACCCGGGCACAAGGAGATGAGAAATGAGGTGCGTTTTAGAAACCTTTCCCCATCACACGGTGTACCATCTTCTGGGTTTCTCATGCATGTTTTCGATGTAGGAAGATGCCCTTGAACCTGGAGATTTGGGACCCATGCGATGGGTACCACGCAGTATTACTTTAAAGGGTCTGTGTTTGCTCACCCAACCTCACCAAACCTCTCAGCCCCAAGAGTGTCCACCCTTATGTCTCATCCAGCTGTGGGTCTAGATATGGTCAATCCAGGTTGCATCACAGGCCCTGAACGCATTGTGTAAGAATTTCTCTCACTTTCACTGTCTTTCTTTCATAGGTGTTTCAAAGTAATTTATTTTTATAATGGGGTTTAGCTGCTTTTCACTGCTGTGTTTATGCCGCTTTACACCCACTTGACACACTAACAGAGAGATATCAATACATAGGTTTTACGATTATTATTAGTCAGATATATTCTTGTGTGGTGAATAGGGCGTGTTGAGTCCAGTTCTCTGAGCAAGGAGTAGGTCTTGTCTATTACATATTGGGTTTATCGAACGGTATCTGAGCTAATTTGATACCCTTGTTTTATGTATCACCCCACCTCACCTTTCCCGTTAAGCAGCCATAGTGTGTTTTCTGCATGTGTGACTCTGTTCTGTTTTGTAATTCAGTTCAAGTGTAACGGTTTTTACATTCCCTCTATCAGTGATACCTTATGAGAAGTGTCCTTTTCTGTGTGACTTATTTCACTTAGAATCGTCGTACCTAAATCCACTCATCATGCTGCTACTAACCTTACGACATTGATTTCATGGCTGAGTGATATTCCATTGTACATAAGGACCACAACTTCTTTATCCATTTTTCTCTTTCCTGGGATATTTAAGGTGGAATGAAGTGGAGGTCCTGGTCAACAGAGCAGCCCTAAACTTTGGGGTGCTTGTGTCTTGCTGATTTTTCATTTTCCCAATTTATACCCCCATGAGTGGAAGTGCCCTATGCTCTCTAAGCTGTGTTTTTCAGATGTTTCAGGACTCACCGGACACTTCTCCAGAGTGGCTCTTGGCAATTTACATCCCGCCCATCAGTGTAGCAAGGCTCCCATTTCTCCATGGCCTGTCCTGCATTTCTGGTGTTGACACTTTTTTCAGCATGGCCCTTTTGACCGATGGGAAGCGAGACTTCTTTGTAGCGCTGATTTGCCTTTCCAGGTTGCTTGGTTGGCCAAAAAGGGCGTATGCGTTTTTTCCTGAATATATTCAGGAAAAAACGCATACGCCCTTTTTGGCCAAGGGCATCATTGTCAACGTTTTGCCGCTTTTCATGTGCTTTAAAGGCGATTCGAATCTACCTCCTGAAATCTGTTTCCTGCAATTCTGCCATGATTTCAAATCCTTTTCTTTGCCTTCCCTCAATATATTTGTGGACGAGAGTTATCATTTATAACTCTGCAGGTTTGTGAATTGCAGTGCCCTGAACCTCCATTTTACAACTCGCTTTTTTGGTAGCTGGCCGCAAAAGGGCAGGACGGCTTCAGGCCCTGTTCTGGTTCCGGGGGGCAGGCTGAGCCTGTGGTTAATTCTTCTTTCTGATGGGAATATAGAGTGACCTGTGCCTGTCCCAACACCAAGAGCTAGTCTCTCGTTGGTTCCACGTCTTCCCGTTTATCCTCAGGACAGATTGCAACCTGTATGGAACAGGAGGTTAAAGGTGCTGATGCTCCAAGTAGGGAGCTTGCTAGTAAAGTGGCTGGAATTGCGAACCCAGGCACAAGGAGATGAGAAATGAGGTGCGTTTTAGAAACCTTTCCCCATCACACGGTGTACCATCTTCTGGGTTTCTCATGCATGTTTTTGATGTAGGAAGATGCCCTTGAACCTGGAGATTTGGGACCCATGCGATGGGTACCACGCAGTATTACTTTAAAGGGTCTGTGTTTGCTCACCCAACCTCACCAAACGTCTCAGCCCCAAGAGTGTCCACCCTTATGTCTCATCCAGCTGTGCGTCTAGATATGGTCAATCCAGGTTGCATCACATCCCCTGAACGCATTGTCTAAGAATTTCTCTCTCTTTCACTGTCTTTGTTTCATGGGTGTTTCAAAGTAATTTATTTTTATAATGGGGTTTAGCTGCTTTTCACTGCTGTGTTTATGCCGCTTTACACCCACTTGACACACTAACAGAGAGATATCAATACATAGGTTTTACGATTATTATTAGTCAGATATATTCTTGTGCGGTGAATAGGGCGTGTTGTGTCCACTTCTCTGAGCAAGGAGTAGGTCTTGTCTATTACATATTGGGTTTATGGAACGGTATCTGAGCTAATTTGATACCCTTGTTTTATGTATCACCCCACCTCACCTTTTCCGTTAAGCAGCCATAGTGTGTTTTCTGCATGTGTGACTCTGTTCTGTTTTGTAATTCAGTTCAAGTGTAACGGTTTTTACATTCCCTCTATCAGTGATACCTTATGAGAAGTGTCCTTTTCTGTGTGACTTATTTCACTTAGAATCGTCGTAACTAAATCCACTCATCATGCTGCTACTAACCTTACAACATTGATTTCATGGCTGAGTGATATTCCATTGTACATAAGGACCACAACTTCTTTATCCATTTTTCTCTTTCCTGGGATATTTAAGGTGGAATGAAGTGGAGGTCCTTGTCAACAGAGCAGCCCTAAACTTTGGGGTGCTTGTGTCTTGCTGATTTTTCATTTTCCCAATTTATACCCCCATGAGTGGAAGTGCCCTATGCTCTCTAAGCTGTGTTTTTCAGATGTTTCAGGACTCACCGGACACTTCTCCAGAGTGGCTCTTGGCAATTTACATCCTGCCCATCAGTGTAGCAAGGCTCCCATTTCTCCATGGCCTGTCCTGCATTTCTGGTTTTGACACTTTTTTCAGCATGGCCCTTTTGACCGATGGGAAGCGAGACTTCTTTGTAGCGCTGATTTGCCTTTCCTGGTTGCTTGGTTGGCCAAAAAGGGCGTATGCGTTTTTTCCTGAATATATTCAGGAAAAAACGCATACGCCCTTTTTGGCCAAGGGCATCATTGTCAACGTTTTGCCGCTTTTCATGTGCTTTAACGGCGATTCGAATATACCTCCTGAAATCTGTTTCCTGCAATTCTGCCTTGATTTCAAATCCTCTTCTTTGCCTTCCCTCAATATATTTGTGGACGAGAGTTATCATTTATAACTCTGCAGGTTTGTGAATTGCAGTGCCCTGAACCTCCATTTTACAACTCGCTTTTTTGGTAGCTGGCCGTAAAAGCGCAGGATGGCTTCAGGCCCTGTTCTGGTTCCGGGGGGCAGGCTGAGCCTGTGGTTAATTCTTCTTCCTGATGGGAAAATAGAGTGACCTGTGCATGTCCCAACACCAAGAGCTAGTCTCTCGTTGGTTCCACGTCTTCCCGTTCATCCTCAGGACAAATTGCAACCTGTACGGAACAGGAGGTTAAAGGTGCTGATGCTCCAAGTAGGGAGATTGCTAGTAAAGCGGCTGGAATGGTGAACCCGGGCACAATGAGATGAGAAATGAGGTGCGTTTTAGAAACCTTTCCCCATCACACGGTGTACCATCTTCTGGGTTTCTCATGCATGTTTTCGATGTAGGAAGATGCCCTTGAACCTGGAGATTTGGGACCCATGCGATGGGTACCACGCAGTATTACTTTAAAGGGTCTGTGTTTGCTCACCCAACCTCACCAAACCTCTCAGCCCCAAGAGTGTCCACCCTTATGTCTCATCCAGCTGTGGGTCTAGATATGGTCAATCCAGGTTGCATCACAGGCCCTGAACGCATTGTGTAAGAATTTCTCTCTCTTTCACTGTCTTTGTTTCATGGGTTTTTCAAAGTAATTTATTTTCATAATGGGATTTAGCTGCTTTTCACTGCTGTGCTTATGCCGCTTTACACCCACTTGACACACTAACAGAGAGATATCAATACATAGGTTTTACGATTATTACTAGTCAGATATATTCTTGTGCCGTGAATAGGGCGTGTTGAGTCCAGTTCTCTGAGCAAGGAGTAGGTCTTGTCTATTACATATTGGGTTTATGGAACGGTATCTGAGCTAAATTGAAAACCTTCTTTTATGTATCACCCCACCTCACCTTTCCCGTTAAGCAGCCATAGTGTGTTTTCTGCATGTGTGACTCTGTTCTGTTTTGTAATTCAGTTCAAGTGTAACGGTTTTTACATTCCCTCTATCAGTGATACCTTATGAGAAGTGTCCTTTTCTGTGTGACTTATTTCACTTAGAATCGTCGTACCTAAATCCACTCATCATGCTGCTACTAGCCTTATGACATTGATTTCATGGCTGAGTGATATTCCATTGTACATAAGGACCACAACTTCTTTACCCATTTTTCTCTTTCCTGGGATATTTAAGGTGGAATGAAGTGGAGGTCCTGGTCAACAGAGCAGCTCTAAACTTTGGGGTGCTTGTGTCTTGCTGATTTTTCATTTTCCCAATTTATACCCCCATGAGTGGAAGTGCCCTATGCTCTCTAAGCTGTGTTTTTCAGATGTTGCAGGACTCACCGTACACTTCTCCACAGTGGCTGTTGGCAATTTACATCCCGCCCATCAGTGTAGCAAGGCTCCCATTTCTCCATGGCCTGTCCTGCATTTCTGGTTTTGACACTTTTTTCAGCATGGCCCTTTTGACCGATGGGAAGCGAGACTTCTTTGTAGCGCTGATTTGCCTTTCCAGGTTGCTTGGTTGGCCAAAAAGGGCGTATGCGCTTTTTCCTGAATATATTCAGGAAAAAACGCATACGCCCTTTTTGGCCAAGGGCATCATTGTCAACGTTTTGCCGCTTTTCATGTGCTTTAAATGCGATTCGAATCTACCTCCTGAAATCTGTTTCCTGCAATTCTGCCTTGATTTCAAATCCTCTTCTTTGCCTTCCCTCAATATATTTGTGGACGAGAGTTATCATTTATAATTCTGCAGGTTTGTGAATTGCAGTGCCCTGAACCTCCATTTTACAACTCGCTTTTTTGGTAGCTGGCCGCAAAAGCACTGGATGGCTTCAGGCCCTGTTCTGGTTCCGGGGGGCAGGCTGAGCCTGTGGTTAATTCTTCTTTCTGATGGGAATATAGAGTGACCTGTGCCTGTCCCAACACCAAGAGCTAGTCTCTCGTTGGTTCCACGTCTTCCCGTTTATCCTCAGGACAGATTGCAACCTGTATGGAACAGGAGGTTAAAGGTGCTGATGCTCCAAGTAGGGAGCTTGCTAGTAAAGCGGCTGGAATGGCGAACCCGGGCACAAGGAGATGAGAAATGAGGTGCCTTTTAGAAAGCTTTCCCCATCACACAGTGTACCATCTTCTGGGTTTCTCATGCATGTTTTTGATGTAGGAAGATGCCCTTGAACCTGGAGATTTGGGACCCATGCGATGGGTACCACGCAGTATGACTTTAAAGGGTCTGCGTTTGCTCACCCAAACTCACCAAATCTCTCAGCCCCAAGAGTGTCCACCCTTATGTCTCATCCAGCTGTGCGTCTAGATATGGTCAATCCAGGTTGCATCGCAGCCCCTGAACGCATTGTGTAAGAATTTCTCTCTCTTTCACTGTCTTTGTTTCATGGGTGTTTCAAAGTAATTTATTTTTATAATGGGGTTTAGCTGCTTTTCACTGCTGTGTTTATGCCGCTTTACACCCACTTGACACACTAACAGAGATATATCAATACATAGGTTTTACGATTATTATTAGTCAGATATATTCTTGTGCGGTGAATAGGGCGTGTTGAGTCCAGTTCTCTGAGCAAGGAGTAGGTCTTGTCTATTACATATTGGGTTTATGGAACGGTATCTGAGCTAATTTGAAACCCTTGTTTTATGTATCACCCCACCTCACATTTCCCGTTAAGCAGCCATAGTGTGTTTTCTGCATGTGTGACTCTGTTCTGTTTTGTAATTCAGTTCAAGTGTAACGGTTTTTACATTCCCTCTATCAGTGATACCTTATGAGAAGTGTCCTTTTCTGTGTGACTTATTTCACTTAGAATCGTCGTACCTAAATCCACTCATCATGCTGCTACTAACCTTACGACATTGATTTCATGGCTGAGTGATATTCCATTGTACATAAGGACCACCACTTCTTTATCCATTTTTCTCTTTCCTGGGATATTGAAGGTGGAATGAAGTGGAGGTCCTGGTCAACAGAGCAGCCCTAAACTTTGGGGTGCTTGTGTCTTGCTGATTTTTAATTTTCCCAATTTATACCCCCATGAGTGGAAGTGCCCTATGCTCTCTAAGCTGTGTTTTTCAGATGTTTCAGGACTCACCGGACACTTCTCCAGAGTGGCTCTTGGCAATTTACATCCTGCCCATCAGTGTAGCAAGGCTCCCATTTCTCCATGGCCTGTCCTGCATTTCTGGTTTTGACACTTTTTTCAGCATGGCCCTTTTGACCGATGGGAAGCGAGACTTCTTTGTAGCGTTGATTTGCCTTTCCTGGTTGCTTGGTTGGCCAAAAAGGGCGTATGCGTTTTTTCCTGAATATATTCAGGAAAAAACGCATACGCCCTTTTTGGCCAAGGGCATCATTGTCAACGTTTTGCCGCTTTTCATGTGCTTTAAAGGCGATTCGAATATACCTCCTGAAATCTATTTCCTGCAATTCTGCCTTGATTTCAAATCCTCTTCTTGGCCTTCCCTCAATATATTTGTGGACGAGAGTTATCATTTATAACTCTGCAGGTTTGTGAATTGCAGTGCCTTGAACCTCCATTTTACAACTCGCTTTTTTGGTAGCTGGCCGTAAAAGCGCAGGATGGCTTCAGGCCCTGTTCTGGTTCCGGGGGGCAGGCTGAGCCTGTGGTTAATTCTTCTTCCTGATGGGAAAATAGAGTGACCTGTGCCTGTCCCAACACCAAGAGCTAGTCTCTCGTTGGTTCCACGTCTTCCCGTTCATCCTCAGGACAAATTGCAACCTGTACGGAACAGGAGGTTAAAGGTGCTGATGCTCCAAGTAGGGAGATTGCTAGTAAAGCGGCTGGAATGGCGAATCCGGGCACAAGGAGATGAGAAATGAGGTGCGTTTTAGAAACCTTTCCCCATCACACGGTGTACCATCTTCTGGGTTTCTCATGCATGTTTTCGATGTAGGAAGATGCCCTTGAACCTGGAGATTTGGGACCCATGCGATGGGTACCACGCAGTATTACTTTAAAGGGTCTGTGTTTGCTCACCCAACCTCACCAAACCTCTCAGCCCCAAGAGTGTCCACCCTTATGTCTCATCCAGCTGTGGGTCTAGATATGGTCAATCCAGGTTGCATCACAGGCCCTGAACGCATTGTGTAAGAATTTCTCTCTCTTTCACTGTCTTTGTTTCATGGGTTTTTCAAAGTAATTTATTTTCATAATGGGATTTAGCTGCTTTTCACTGCTGTGCTTATGCCGCTTTACACCCACTTGACACACTAACAGAGAGATATCAATACATAGGTTTTACGATTATTACTAGTCAGATATATTCTTGTGCGGTGAATAGGGCGTGTTGAGTCCAGTTCTCTGAGCAAGGAGTAGGTCTTGTCTATTACATATTGGGTTTATGGAACGGTATCTGAGCTAAATTGAAAACCTTCTTTTATGTATCACCCCACCTCACCTTTCCCGTTAAGCAGCCATAGTGTGTTTTCTGCATGTGTGACTCTGTTCTGTTTTGTAATTCAGTTCAAGTGTAACGGTTTTTACATTCCCTCTATCAGTGATACCTTATGAGAAGTGTCCTTTTCTGTGTGACTTATTTCACTTAGAATCGTCGTACCTAAATCCACTCATCATGCTGCTACTAGCCTTATGACATTGATTTCATGGCTGAGTGATATTCTATTGTACATAAGGACCACAACTTCTTTACCCATTTTTCTCTTTCCTGGGATATTTAAGGTGGAATGAAGTGGAGGTCCTGGTCAACAGAGCAGCCCTAAACTTTGGGGTGCTTGTGTCTTGCTGATTTTTCATTTTCCCAATTTATACCCCCATGAGTGGAAGTGCCCTATGCTCTCTAAGCTGTGTTTTTCAGATGTTTCAGGACTCACCGTACACGTCTCCACAGTGGCTGTTGGCAATTTACATCCCGCCCATCAGTGTAGCAAGGCTCCCATTTCTCCATGGCCTGTCCTGCATTTCTGGTTTTGACACTTTTTTCAGCATGGCCCTTTTGACCGATGGGAAGCGAGACTTCTTTGTAGCGCTGATTTGCCTTTCCAGGTTGCTTGGTTGGCCAAAAAGGGCGTATGCGTTTTTTCCTGAATATATTCAGGAAAAAACGCATACGCCCTTTTTGGCCAAGGGCATCATTGTCAACGTTTTGCCGCTTTTCATGTGCTTTAAATGCGATTCGAATCTACCTCCTGAAATCTGTTTCCTGCAATTCTGCCTTGATTTCATATCCTCTTCTTTGCCTTCCCTCAATATATTTGTGGACGAGACTTATCATTTATAACTCTGCAGGTTTGTGAATTGCAGTGCCCTGAACCTCCATTTTACAACTCGTTTTTAAGGGAGCTGGCCGCAAAATCGCAGAATGGCTTCAGGCCCTGTTCTGGTTCCGGGGGGCAGGCTGAGCCTGTGGTTAATTCTTCTTTCTGATGGGAATATAGAGTGACCTGTGCCTGTCCCAACACCAAGAGCTAGTCTCTCGTTGGTTCCACGTCTTCCCGTTTATCCTCAGGACAGATTGCAACCTGTATGGAACAGGAGGTTAAAGGTGCTGATGCTCCAAGTAGGGAGCTTTCTAGTAAAGCGGCTGGAATGGCGAACCCGGGCACAAGGAGATGAGAAATGAGGTGCGTTTTAGAAACCTTTCCCCATCACACGGTGTACCATCTTCTGGGTTTCTCATGCATGTTTTCGATGTAGGAAGATGCCCTTGAACCTGGAGATTTGGGACCCATGCGATGGGTACCACGCAGTATTACTTTAAAGGGTCTGTGTTTGCTCACCCAACCTCACCAAACCTCTCAGCCCCAAGAGTGTCCACCCTTATGTCTCATCCAGCTGTGGGTCTAGATATGGTCAATCCAGGTTGCATCACAGGCCCTGAACGCATTGTGTAAGAATTTCTCTCACTTTCACTGTCTTTCTTTCATAGGTGTTTCAAAGTAATTTATTTTTATAATGGGGTTTAGCTGCTTTTCACTGCTGTGTTTATGCCGCTTTACACCCACTTGACACACTAACAGAGAGATATCAATACATAGGTTTTACGATTATTATTAGTCAGATATATTCTTGTGTGGTGAATAGGGCGTGTTGAGTCCAGTTCTCTGAGCAAGGAGTAGGTCTTGTCTATTACATATTGGGTTTATGGAACGGTATCTGAGCTAATTTGATACCCTTGTTTTATGTATCACCCCACCTCACCTTTCCCGTTAAGCAGCCATAGTGTGTTTTCTGCATGTGTGACTCTGTTCTGTTTTGTAATTCAGTTCAAGTGTAACGGTTTTTACATTCCCTCTATCAGTGATACCTTATGAGAAGTGTCCTTTTCTGTGTGACTTATTTCACTTAGAATCGTCGTACCTAAATCCACTCATCATGCTGCTACTAACCTTACGACATTGATTTCATGGCTGAGTGATATTCCATTGTACATAAGGACCACAACTTCTTTATCCATTTTTCTCTTTCCTGGGATATTTAAGGTGGAATGAAGTGGAGGTCCTGGTCAACAGAGCAGCCCTAAACTTTGGGGTGCTTGTGTCTTGCTGATTTTTCATTTTCCCAATTTATACCCCCATGAGTGGAAGTGCCCTATGCTCTCTAAGCTGTGTTTTTCAGATGTTTCAGGACTCACCGGACACTTCTCCAGAGTGGCTCTTGGCAATTTACATCCCGCCCATCAGTGTAGCAAGGCTCCCATTTCTCCATGGCCTGTCCTGCATTTCTGGTGTTGACACTTTTTTCAGCATGGCCCTTTTGACCGATGGGAAGCGAGACTTCTTTGTAGCGCTGATTTGCCTTTCCAGGTTGCTTGGTTGGCCAAAAAGGGCGTATGCGTTTTTTCCTGAATATATTCAGGAAAAAACGCATACGCCCTTTTTGGCCAAGGGCATCATTGTCAACGTTTTGCCGCTTTTCATGTGCTTTAAAGGCGATTCGAATCTACCTCCTGAAATCTGTTTCCTGCAATTCTGCCATGATTTCAAATCCTTTTCTTTGCCTTCCCTCAATATATTTGTGGACGAGAGTTATCATTTATAACTCTGCAGGTTTGTGAATTGCAGTGCCCTGAACCTCCATTTTACAACTCGCTTTTTTGGTAGCTGGCCGCAAAAGGGCAGGACGGCTTCAGGCCCTGTTCTGGTTCCGGGGGGCAGGCTGAGCCTGTGGTTAATTCTTCTTTCTGATGGGAATATAGAGTGACCTGTGCCTGTCCCAACACCAAGAGCTAGTCTCTCGTTGGTTCCACGTCTTCCCGTTTATCCTCAGGACAGATTGCAACCTGTATGGAACAGGAGGTTAAAGGTGCTGATGCTCCAAGTAGGGAGCTTGCTAGTAAAGTGGCTGGAATTGCGAACCCAGGCACAAGGAGATGAGAAATGAGGTGCGTTTTAGAAACCTTTCCCCATCACACGGTGTACCATCTTCTGGGTTTCTCATGCATGTTTTTGATGTAGGAAGATGCCCTTGAACCTGGAGATTTGGGACCCATGCGATGGGTACCACGCAGTATTACTTTAAAGGGTCTGTGTTTGCTCACCCAACCTCACCAAACGTCTCAGCCCCAAGAGTGTCCACCCTTATGTCTCATCCAGCTGTGCGTCTAGATATGGTCAATCCAGGTTGCATCACATCCCCTGAACGCATTGTCTAAGAATTTCTCTCTCTTTCACTGTCTTTGTTTCATGGGTGTTTCAAAGTAATTTATTTTTATAATGGGGTTTAGCTGCTTTTCACTGCTGTGTTTATGCCGCTTTACACCCACTTGACACACTAACAGAGAGATATCAATACATAGGTTTTACGATTATTATTAGTCAGATATATTCTTGTGCGGTGAATAGGGCGTGTTGTGTCCACTTCTCTGAGCAAGGAGTAGGTCTTGTCTATTACATATTGGGTTTATGGAACGGTATCTGAGCTAATTTGATACCCTTGTTTTATGTATCACCCCACCTCACCTTTTCCGTTAAGCAGCCATAGTGTGTTTTCTGCATGTGTGACTCTGTTCTGTTTTGTAATTCAGTTCAAGTGTAACGGTTTTTACATTCCCTCTATCAGTGATACCTTATGAGAAGTGTCCTTTTCTGTGTGACTTATTTCACTTAGAATCGTCGTAACTAAATCCACTCATCATGCTGCTACTAACCTTACAACATTGATTTCATGGCTGAGTGATATTCCATTGTACATAAGGACCACAACTTCTTTATCCATTTTTCTCTTTCCTGGGATATTTAAGGTGGAATGAAGTGGAGGTCCTTGTCAACAGAGCAGCCCTAAACTTTGGGGTGCTTGTGTCTTGCTGATTTTTCATTTTCCCAATTTATACCCCCATGAGTGGAAGTGCCCTATGCTCTCTAAGCTGTGTTTTTCAGATGTTTCAGGACTCACCGGACACTTCTCCAGAGTGGCTCTTGGCAATTTACATCCTGCCCATCAGTGTAGCAAGGCTCCCATTTCTCCATGGCCTGTCCTGCATTTCTGGTTTTGACACTTTTTTCAGCATGGCCCTTTTGACCGATGGGAAGCGAGACTTCTTTGTAGCGCTGATTTGCCTTTCCTGGTTGCTTGGTTGGCCAAAAAGGGCGTATGCGTTTTTTCCTGAATATATTCAGGAAAAAACGCATACGCCCTTTTTGGCCAAGGGAATCATTGTCAACGTTTTGCCGCTTTTCATGTGCTTTAACGGCGATTCGAATATACCTCCTGAAATCTGTTTCCTGCAATTCTGCCTTGATTTCAAATCCTCTTCTTTGCCTTCCCTCAATATATTTGTGGACGAGAGTTATCATTTATAACTCTGCAGGTTTGTGAATTGCAGTGCCCTGAACCTCCATTTTACAACTCGCTTTTTTGGTAGCTGGCCGTAAAAGCGCAGGATGGCTTCAGGCCCTGTTCTGGTTCCGGGGGGCAGGCTGAGCCTGTGGTTAATTCTTCTTCCTGATGGGAAAATAGAGTGACCTGTGCATGTCCCAACACCAAGAGCTAGTCTCTCGTTGGTTCCACGTCTTCCCGTTCATCCTCAGGACAAATTGCAACCTGTACGGAACAGGAGGTTAAAGGTGCTGATGCTCCAAGTAGGGAGATTGCTAGTAAAGCGGCTGGAATGGTGAACCCGGGCACAATGAGATGAGAAATGAGGTGCGTTTTAGAAACCTTTCCCCATCACACGGTGTACCATCTTCTGGGTTTCTCATGCATGTTTTCGATGTAGGAAGATGCCCTTGAACCTGGAGATTTGGGACCCATGCGATGGGTACCACGCAGTATTACTTTAAAGGGTCTGTGTTTGCTCACCCAACCTCACCAAACCTCTCAGCCCCAAGAGTGTCCACCCTTATGTCTCATCCAGCTGTGGGTCTAGATATGGTCAATCCAGGTTGCATCACAGGCCCTGAACGCATTGTGTAAGAATTTCTCTCTCTTTCACTGTCTTTGTTTCATGGGTTTTTCAAAGTAATTTATTTTCATAATGGGATTTAGCTGCTTTTCACTGCTGTGCTTATGCCGCTTTACACCCACTTGACACACTAACAGAGAGATATCAATACATAGGTTTTACGATTATTACTAGTCAGATATATTCTTGTGCCGTGAATAGGGCGTGTTGAGTCCAGTTCTCTGAGCAAGGAGTAGGTCTTGTCTATTACATATTGGGTTTATGGAACGGTATCTGAGCTAAATTGAAAACCTTCTTTTATGTATCACCCCACCTCACCTTTCCCGTTAAGCAGCCATAGTGTGTTTTCTGCATGTGTGACTCTGTTCTGTTTTGTAATTCAGTTCAAGTGTAACGGTTTTTACATTCCCTCTATCAGTGATACCTTATGAGAAGTGTCCTTTTCTGTGTGACTTATTTCACTTAGAATCGTCGTACCTAAATCCACTCATCATGCTGCTACTAGCCTTATGACATTGATTTCATGGCTGAGTGATATTCCATTGTACATAAGGACCACAACTTCTTTACCCATTTTTCTCTTTCCTGGGATATTTAAGGTGGAATGAAGTGGAGGTCCTGGTCAACAGAGCAGCTCTAAACTTTGGGGTGCTTGTGTCTTGCTGATTTTTCATTTTCCCAATTTATACCCCCATGAGTGGAAGTGCCCTATGCTCTCTAAGCTGTGTTTTTCAGATGTTGCAGGACTCACCGTACACTTCTCCACAGTGGCTGTTGGCAATTTACATCCCGCCCATCAGTGTAGCAAGGCTCCCATTTCTCCATGGCCTGTCCTGCATTTCTGGTTTTGACACTTTTTTCAGCATGGCCCTTTTGACCGATGGGAAGCGAGACTTCTTTGTAGCGCTGATTTGCCTTTCCAGGTTGCTTGGTTGGCCAAAAAGGGCGTATGCGCTTTTTCCTGAATATATTCAGGAAAAAACGCATACGCCCTTTTTGGCCAAGGGCATCATTGTCAACGTTTTGCCGCTTTTCATGTGCTTTAAATGCGATTCGAATCTACCTCCTGAAATCTGTTTCCTGCAATTCTGCCTTGATTTCAAATCCTCTTCTTTGCCTTCCCTCAATATATTTGTGGACGAGAGTTATCATTTATAATTCTGCAGGTTTGTGAATTGCAGTGCCCTGAACCTCCATTTTACAACTCGCTTTTTTGGTAGCTGGCCGCAAAAGCACTGGATGGCTTCAGGCCCTGTTCTGGTTCCGGGGGGCAGGCTGAGCCTGTGGTTAATTCTTCTTTCTGATGGGAATATAGAGTGACCTGTGCCTGTCCCAACACCAAGAGCTAGTCTCTCGTTGGTTCCACGTCTTCCCGTTTATCCTCAGGACAGATTGCAACCTGTATGGAACAGGAGGTTAAAGGTGCTGATGCTCCAAGTAGGGAGCTTGCTAGTAAAGCGGCTGGAATGGCGAACCCGGGCACAAGGAGATGAGAAATGAGGTGCCTTTTAGAAAGCTTTCCCCATCACACAGTGTACCATCTTCTGGGTTTCTCATGCATGTTTTTGATGTAGGAAGATGCCCTTGAACCTGGAGATTTGGGACCCATGCGATGGGTACCACGCAGTATGACTTTAAAGGGTCTGCGTTTGCTCACCCAAACTCACCAAATCTCTCAGCCCCAAGAGTGTCCACCCTTATGTCTCATCCAGCTGTGCGTCTAGATATGGTCAATCCAGGTTGCATCGCAGCCCCTGAACGCATTGTGTAAGAATTTCTCTCTCTTTCACTGTCTTTGTTTCATGGGTGTTTCAAAGTAATTTATTTTTATAATGGGGTTTAGCTGCTTTTCACTGCTGTGTTTATGCCGCTTTACACCCACTTGACACACTAACAGAGATATATCAATACATAGGTTTTACGATTATTATTAGTCAGATATATTCTTGTGCGGTGAATAGGGCGTGTTGAGTCCAGTTCTCTGAGCAAGGAGTAGGTCTTGTCTATTACATATTGGGTTTATGGAACGGTATCTGAGCTAATTTGAAACCCTTGTTTTATGTATCACCCCACCTCACATTTCCCGTTAAGCAGCCATAGTGTGTTTTCTGCATGTGTGACTCTGTTCTGTTTTGTAATTCAGTTCAAGTGTAACGGTTTTTACATTCCCTCTATCAGTGATACCTTATGAGAAGTGTCCTTTTCTGTGTGACTTATTTCACTTAGAATCGTCGTACCTAAATCCACTCATCATGCTGCTACTAACCTTACGACATTGATTTCATGGCTGAGTGATATTCCATTGTACATAAGGACCACCACTTCTTTATCCATTTTTCTCTTTCCTGGGATATTGAAGGTGGAATGAAGTGGAGGTCCTGGTCAACAGAGCAGCCCTAAACTTTGGGGTGCTTGTGTCTTGCTGATTTTTAATTTTCCCAATTTATACCCCCATGAGTGGAAGTGCCCTATGCTCTCTAAGCTGTGTTTTTCAGATGTTTCAGGACTCACCGGACACTTCTCCAGAGTGGCTGTTGGCAATTTACATCCCGCCCATCAGTGTAGCAAGGCTCCCATTTCTCCATGGCCTGTCCTGCATTTCTGGTTTTGACACTTTTTTCAGCATGGCCCTTTTGACCGATGGGAAGCGAGACTTCTTTGTAGCGCTGATTTGCCTTTCCAGGTTGCTTGGTTGGCCAAAAAGGGCGTATGCGTTTTTTCCTGAATATATTCAGGAAAAAACGCATACGCCCTTTTTGGCCAAGGGCATCATTGTCAACGTTTTGCCGCTTTTCATGTGCTTTAAAGGAGATTCGAATCTACCTCCTGAAATCTGTTTCCTGCAATTCTGCCTTGATTTCAAATCCTCTTCTTTGCCTTCCCTCAATATATTTGTGGACGAGAGTTATCATTTATAACTCTGCAGGTTTGTGAATTGCAGTGCCCTGAAGCTCCATTTTACAACTCGCTTTTTTGGGAGCTGGCCGCAAAAGCGCAGGGTGGCTTCAGACCCTGTTCTGGTTCCGGGGGGCAGGCTGAGCCTGTGGTTAATTCTTCTTCCTGATGGGAAAATAGAGTGACCTGTGCCTGTCCCAACACCAAGAGCTAGTCTCTCGTTGGTTCCACGTCTTCCCGTTCATCCTCAGGACAAATTGCAACCTGTACGGAACAGGAGGTTAAAGGTGCTGATGCTCCAAGTAGGGAGATTGCTAGTAAAGCGGCTGGAATGGCGAATCCGGGCACAAGGAGATGAGAAATGAGGTGCGTTTTAGAAACCTTTCCCCATCACACGGTGTACCATCTTCTGGGTTTCTCATGCATGTTTTCGATGTAGGAAGATGCCCTTGAACCTGGAGATTTGGGACCCATGCGATGGGTACCACGCAGTATTACTTTAAAGGGTCTGTGTTTGCTCACCCAACCTCACCAAACCTCTCAGCCCCAAGAGTGTCCACCCTTATGTCTCATCCAGCTGTGGGTCTAGATATGGTCAATCCAGGTTGCATCACAGGCCCTGAACGCATTGTGTAAGAATTTCTCTCTCTTTCACTGTCTTTGTTTCATGGGTTTTTCAAAGTAATTTATTTTCATAATGGGATTTAGCTGCTTTTCACTGCTGTGCTTATGCCGCTTTACACCCACTTGACACACTAACAGAGAGATATCAATACATAGGTTTTACGATTATTACTAGTCAGATATATTCTTGTGCGGTGAATAGGGCGTGTTGAGTCCAGTTCTCTGAGCAAGGAGTAGGTCTTGTCTATTACATATTGGGTTTATGGAACGGTATCTGAGCTAAATTGAAAACCTTCTTTTATGTATCACCCCACCTCACCTTTCCCGTTAAGCAGCCATAGTGTGTTTTCTGCATGTGTGACTCTGTTCTGTTTTGTAATTCAGTTCAAGTGTAACGGTTTTTACATTCCCTCTATCAGTGATACCTTATGAGAAGTGTCCTTTTCTGTGTGACTTATTTCACTTAGAATCGTCGTACCTAAATCCACTCATCATTCTGCTACTAGCCTTATGACATTGATTTCATGGCTGAGTGATATTCCATTGTACATAAGGACCACAACTTCTTTACCCATTTTTCTCTTTCCTGGGATATTTAAGGTGGAATGAAGTGGAGGTCCTGGTCAACAGAGCAGCCGTAAACTTTGGGGTGCTTGTGTCTTGCTGATTTTTAATTTTCCCAATTTATACCCCCATGAGTGGAAGTGCCCTATGCTCTCTAAGCTGTGTTTTTCAGATGTTGCAGGACTCACCGTACACTTCTCCACAGTGGCTGTTGGCAATTTACATCCCGCCCATCAGTGTAGCAAGGCTCCCATTTCTCCATGGCCTGTCCTGCATTTTTGGTTTTGACACTTTTTTCAGCATGGCCCTTTTGACCGATGGGAAGCGAGACTTCTTTGTAGCGCTGATTTGCCTTTCCAGGTTGCTTGGTTGGCCAAAAAGGGCGTATGCGTTTTTTCCTGAATATATTCAGGAAAAAACGCATACGCCCTTTTTGGCCAAGGGCATCATTGTCAACGTTTTGCCGCTTTTCATGTGCTTTAAATGCGATTCGAATCTACCTCCTGAAATCTGTTTCCTGCAATTCTGCCTTGATTTCATATCCTCTTCTTTGCCTTCCCTCAATATATTTGTGGACGAGACTTATCATTTATAACTCTGCAGGTTTGTGAATTGCAGTGCCCTGAACCTGCATTTTACGACTCGTTTTTAAGGGAGCTGGCCGCAAAATCGCAGAATGGCTTCAGGCCCTGTTCTGGTTCCGGGGGGCAGGCTGAGCCTGTGGTTAATTCTTCTTTCTGATGGGAATATAGAGTGACCTGTGCCTGTCCCAACACCAAGAGCTAGTCTCTCGTTGGTTCCACATCTTCCCGTTTATCCTCAGGACAGATTGCAACCTGTATGGAACAGGAGGTTAAAGGTGCTGATGCTCCAAGTAGGGAGCTTTCTAGTAAAGCGGCTGGAATGGCGAACCCGGGCACAAGGAGATGAGAAATGAGGTGCCTTTTAGAAACCTTTCCCCATCACACGGTGTACCATCTTCTGGGTTTCTCATGCATGTTTTCGATGTAGGAAGATGTCCTTGAACCTGGAGATTTGGGACCCATGCGATGGGTACCACGCAGTATTACTTTAAAGGGTCTGTGTTTGCTCACCCAACCTCACCAAACCTCTCAGCCCCAAGAGTGTCCACCCTTATGTCTCATCCAGCTGTGGGTCTAGATATGGTCAATCCAGGTTGCATCACAGCCCCTGAACGCATTGTCTAAGAATTTCTCTCACTTTCACTGTCTTTCTTTCATGGGTGTTTCAAAGTAATTTATTTTTATAATGGGGTTTAGCTGCTTTTCACTGCTGTGTTTATGCCGCTTTACACCCACTTGACACACTAACAGAGAGATATCAATACATAGGTTTTACGATTATTATTAGTCAGATATATTCTTGTGTGGTGAATAGGGCGTGTTGAGTCCAGTTCTCTGAGCAAGGAGTAGGTCTTGTCTATTACATATTGGGTTTATGGAACGGTATCTGAGCTAATTTGATACCCTTGTTTTATGTATCACCCCACTTCACCTTTCCCGTTAAGCAGCCATAGTGTGTTTTCTGCATGTGTGACTCTGTTCTGTTTTGTAATTCAGTTCAAGTGTAACGGTTTTTACATTCCCTCTATCAGTGATACCTTATGAGAAGTGTCCTTTTCTGTGTGACTTATTTCACTTAGAATCGTCGTACCTAAATCCACTCATCATGCTGCTACTAACCTTACGACATTGATTTCATGGCTGAGTGATATTCCATTGTACATAAGGACCACAACTTCTTTATCCATTTTTCTCTTTCCTGGGATATTTAAGGTGGAATGAAGTGGAGGTCCTGGTCAACAGAGCAGCCCTAAACTTTGGGGTGCTTGTGTCTTGCTGATTTTTAATTTTCCCAATTTATACCCCCATGAGTGGAAGTGCCCTATGCTCTCTAAGCTGTGTTTTTCAGATGTTTCAGGACTCACCGGACACTTCTCCAGAGTGGCTCTTGGCAATTTACATCCCGCCCATCAGTGTAGCAAGGCTCCCATTTCTCCATGGCCTGTCCTGCATTTCTGGTTTTGACACTTTTTTCAGCATGGCCCTTTTGACCGATGGGAAGCGAGACTTCTTTGTAGCGCTGATTTGCCTTTCCAGGTTGCTTGGTTGGCCAAAAAGGGCGTATGCGTTTTTTCCTGAATATATTCAGGAAAAAACGCATACGCCCTTTTTGGCCAAGGGCATCATTGTCAACGTTTTGCCGCTTTTCATGTGCTTTAAAGGAGATTCGAATCTACCTCCTGAAATCTGTTTCCTGCAATTCTGCCTTGATTTCAAATCCTCTTCTTTGCCTTCCCTCAATATATTTGTGGACGAGAGTTATCATTTATAACTCTGCAGGTTTGTGAATTGCAGTGCCCTGAAGCTCCATTTTACAACTCGCTTTTTTGGGAGCTGGCCGCAAAAGCGCAGGATGGCTTCAGACCCTGTTCTGGTTCCGGGGGGCAGGCTGAGCCTGTGGTTAATTCTTCTTCCTGATGGGAAAATAGAGTGACCTGTGCCTGTCCCAACACCAAGAGCTAGTCTCTCGTTGGTTCCACGTCTTCCCGTTCATCCTCAGGACAAATTGCAACCTGTACGGAACAGGAGGTTAAAGGTGCTGATGCTCCAAGTAGGGAGATTGCTAGTAAAGCGGCTGGAATGGCGAATCCGGGCACAAGGAGATGAGAAATGAGGTGCGTTTTAGAAACCTTTCCCCATCACACGGTGTACCATCTTCTGGGTTTCTCATGCATGTTTTCGATGTAGGAAGATGCCCTTGAACCTGGAGATTTGGGACCCATGCGATGGGTACCACGCAGTATTACTTTAAAGGGTCTGTGTTTGCTCACCCAACCTCACCAAACCTCTCAGCCCCAAGAGTGTCCACCCTTATGTCTCATCCAGCTGTGGGTCTAGATATGGTCAATCCAGGTTGCATCACAGGCCCTGAACGCATTGTGTAAGAATTTCTCTCACTTTCACTGTCTTTGTTTCATGGGTTTTTCAAAGTAATTTATTTTCATAATGGGATTTAGCTGCTTTTCACTGCTGTGCTTATGCCGCTTTACACCCACTTGACACACTAACAGAGAGATATCAATACATAGGTTTTACGATTATTACTAGTCAGATATATTCTTGTGCGGTGAATAGGGCGTGTTGAGTCCAGTTCTCTGAGCAAGGAGTAGGTCTTGTCTATTACATATTGGGTTTATGGAACGGTATCTGAGCTAAATTGAAAACCTTCTTTTATGTATCACCCCACCTCACCTTTCCCGTTAAGCAGCCATAGTGTGTTTTCTGCATGTGTGACTCTGTTCTGTTTTGTAATTCAGTTCAAGTGTAACGGTTTTTACATTCCCTCTATCAGTGATACCTTATGAGAAGTGTCCTTTTCTGTGTGACTTATTTCACTTAGAATCGTCGTACCTAAATCCACTCATCATTCTGCTACTAGCCTTATGACATTGATTTCATGGCTGAGTGATATTCCATTGTACATAAGGACCACAACTTCTTTACCCATTTTTCTCTTTCCTGGGATATTTAAGGTGGAATGAAGTGGAGGTCCTGGTCAACAGAGCAGCCGTAAACTTTGGGGTGCTTGTGTCTTGCTGATTTTTAATTTTCCCAATTTATACCCCCATGAGTGGAAGTGCCCTATGCTCTCTAAGCTGTGTTTTTCAGATGTTTCAGGACTCACCGTACACTTCTCCACAGTGGCTGTTGGCAACTTACATCCCGCCCATCAGTGTAGCAAGGCTCCCATTTCTCCATGGCCTGTCCTGCATTTTTGGTTTTGACACTTTTTTCAGCATGGCCCTTTTGACCGATGGGAAGCGAGACTTCTTTGTAGCGCTGATTTGCCTTTCCAGGTTGCTTGGTTGGCCAAAAAGGGCGTATGCGTTTTTTCCTGAATATATTCAGGAAAAAACGCATACGCCCTTTTTGGCCAAGGGCATCATTGTCAACGTTTTGCCGCTTTTCATGTGCTTTAAATGCGATTCGAATCTACCTCCTGAAATCTGTTTCCTGCAATTCTGCCTTGATTTCATATCCTCTTCTTTGCCTTCCCTCAATATATTTGTGGACGAGAGTTATCATTTATAACTCTGCAGGTTTGTGAATTGCAGTGCCCTGAAGCTCCATTTTACAACTCGCTTTTTTGGGAGCTGGCCGCAAAAGCGCAGGATGGCTTCAGACCCTGTTCTGGTTCCGGGGGGCAGGCTGAGCCTGTGGTTAATTCTTCTTCCTGATGGGAAAATAGAGTGACCTGTGCCTGTCCCAACACCAAGAGCTAGTCTCTCGTTGGTTCCACGTCTTCCCGTTCATCCTCAGGACAAATTGCAACCTGTACGGAACAGGAGGTTAAAGGTGCTGATGCTCCAAGTAGGGAGATTGCTAGTAAAGCGGCTGGAATGGCGAATCCGGGCACAAGGAGATGAGAAATGAGGTGCGTTTTAGAAACCTTTCCCCATCACACGGTGTACCATCTTCTGGGTTTCTCATGCATGTTTTCGATGTAGGAAGATGCCCTTGAACCTGGAGATTTGGGACCCATGCGATGGGTACCACGCAGTATTACTTTAAAGGGTCTGTGTTTGCTCACCCAACCTCACCAAACCTCTCAGCCCCAAGAGTGTCCACCCTTATGTCTCATCCAGCTGTGGGTCTAGATATGGTCAATCCAGGTTGCATCACAGGCCCTGAACGCATTGTGTAAGAATTTCTCTCACTTTCACTGTCTTTGTTTCATGGGTTTTTCAAAGTAATTTATTTTCATAATGGGATTTAGCTGCTTTTCACTGCTGTGCTTATGCCGCTTTACACCCACTTGACACACTAACAGAGAGATATCAATACATAGGTTTTACGATTATTACTAGTCAGATATATTCTTGTGCGGTGAATAGGGCGTGTTGAGTCCAGTTCTCTGAGCAAGGAGTAGGTCTTGTCTATTACATATTGGGTTTATGGAACGGTATCTGAGCTAAATTGAAAACCTTCTTTTATGTATCACCCCACCTCACCTTTCCCGTTAAGCAGCCATAGTGTGTTTTCTGCATGTGTGACTCTGTTCTGTTTTGTAATTCAGTTCAAGTGTAACGGTTTTTACATTCCCTCTATCAGTGATACCTTATGAGAAGTGTCCTTTTCTGTGTGACTTATTTCACTTAGAATCGTCGTACCTAAATCCACTCATCATTCTGCTACTAGCCTTATGACATTGATTTCATGGCTGAGTGATATTCCATTGTACATAAGGACCACAACTTCTTTACCCATTTTTCTCTTTCCTGGGATATTTAAGGTGGAATGAAGTGGAGGTCCTGGTCAACAGAGCAGCCGTAAACTTTGGGGTGCTTGTGTCTTGCTGATTTTTAATTTTCCCAATTTATACCCCCATGAGTGGAAGTGCCCTATGCTCTCTAAGCTGTGTTTTTCAGATGTTTCAGGACTCACCGTACACTTCTCCACAGTGGCTGTTGGCAACTTACATCCCGCCCATCAGTGTAGCAAGGCTCCCATTTCTCCATGGCCTGTCCTGCATTTTTGGTTTTGACACTTTTTTCAGCATGGCCCTTTTGACCGATGGGAAGCGAGACTTCTTTGTAGCGCTGATTTGCCTTTCCAGGTTGCTTGGTTGGCCAAAAAGGGCGTATGCGTTTTTTCCTGAATATATTCAGGAAAAAACGCATACGCCCTTTTTGGCCAAGGGCATCATTGTCAACGTTTTGCCGCTTTTCATGTGCTTTAAATGCGATTCGAATCTACCTCCTGAAATCTGTTTCCTGCAATTCTGCCTTGATTTCATATCCTCTTCTTTGCCTTCCCTCAATATATTTGTGGACGAGACTTATCATTTATAACTCTGCAGGTTTGTGAATTGCAGTGCCCTGAACCTGCATTTTACGACTCGTTTTTAAGGGAGCTGGCCGCAAAATCGCAGAATGGCTTCAGGCCCTGTTCTGGTTCCGGGGGGCAGGCTGAGCCTGTGGTTAATTCTTCTTTCTGATGGGAATATAGAGTGACCTGTGCCTGTCCCAACACCAAGAGCTAGTCTCTCGTTGGTTCCACGTCTTCCCGTTTATCCTCAGGACAGATTGCAACCTGTATGGAACAGGAGGTTAAAGGTGCTGATGCTCCAAGTAGGGAGCTTTCTAGTAAAGCGGCTGGAATGGCGAACCCGGGCACAAGGAGATGAGAAATGAGGTGCCTTTTAGAAACCTTTCCCCATCACACGGTGTACCATCTTCTGGGTTTCTCATGCATGTTTTCGATGTAGGAAGATGTCCTTGAACCTGGAGATTTGGGACCCATGCGATGGGTACCACGCAGTATTACTTTAAAGGGTCTGTGTTTGCTCACCCAACCTCACCAAACCTCTCAGCCCCAAGAGTGTCCACCCTTATGTCTCATCCAGCTGTGGGTCTAGATATGGTCAATCCAGGTTGCATCACAGCCCCTGAACGCATTGTCTAAGAATTTCTCTCACTTTCACTGTCTTTCTTTCATGGGTGTTTCAAAGTAATTTATTTTTATAATGGGGTTTAGCTGCTTTTCACTGCTGTGTTTATGCCGCTTTACACCCACTTGACACACTAACAGAGAGATATCAATACATAGGTTTTACGATTATTATTAGTCAGATATATTCTTGTGTGGTGAATAGGGCGTGTTGAGTCCAGTTCTCTGAGCAAGGAGTAGGTCTTGTCTATTACATATTGGGTTTATGGAACGGTATCTGAGCTAATTTGATACCCTTGTTTTATGTATCACCCCACTTCACCTTTCCCGTTAAGCAGCCATAGTGTGTTTTCTGCATGTGTGACTCTGTTCTGTTTTGTAATTCAGTTCAAGTGTAACGGTTTTTACATTCCCTCTATCAGTGATACCTTATGAGAAGTGTCCTTTTCTGTGTGACTTATTTCACTTAGAATCGTCGTACCTAAATCCACTCATCATGCTGCTACTAACCTTACGACATTGATTTCATGGCTGAGTGATATTCCATTGTACATAAGGACCACAACTTCTTTATCCATTTTTCTCTTTCCTGGGATATTTAAGGTGGAATGAAGTGGAGGTCCTGGTCAACAGAGCAGCCCTAAACTTTGGGGTGCTTGTGTCTTGCTGATTTTTAATTTTCCCAATTTATACCCCCATGAGTGGAAGTGCCCTATGCTCTCTAAGCTGTGTTTTTCAGATGTTTCAGGACTCACCGGACACTTCTCCAGAGTGGCTCTTGGCAATTTACATCCTGCCCATCAGTGTAGCAAGGCTCCCATTTCTCCATGGCCTGTCCTGCATTTCTGGTTTTGACACTTTTTTCAGCATGGCCCTTTTGACCGATGGGAAGCGAGACTTCTTTGTAGCGTTGATTTGCCTTTCCTGGTTGCTTGGTTGGCCAAAAAGGGCGTATGCGTTTTTTCCTGAATATATTCAGGAAAAAACGCATACGCCCTTTTTGGCCAAGGGCATCATTGTCAACGTTTTGCCGCTTTTCATGTGCTTTAAAGGCGATTCGAATATACCTCCTGAAATCTGTTTCCTGCAATTCTGCCTTGATTTCAAATCCTCTTCTTTGCCTTCCCTCAATATATTTGTGGACGAGAGTTAATATTTATAACTCTGCAGGTTTGTGAATTGCAGTGCCCTGAACCTCCATTTTACAACTCGCTTTTTTGGTAGCTGGCCGTAAAAGCGCAGGATGGCTTCAGGCCCTGTTCTGGTTCCGGGGGGCAGGCTGAGCTTGTGGTTAATTCTTCTTCCTGATGGGAAAATAGAGTGACCTGTGCATGTCCCAACACCAAGAGCTAGTCTCTCGTTGGTTCCACGTCTTCCCGTTCATCCTCAGGACAAATTGCAACCTGTACGGAACAGGAGGTTAAAGGTGCTGATGCTCCAAGTAGGGAGATTGCTAGTAAAGCGGCTGGAATGGCGAAACCGGGCACAAGGAGATGAGAAATGAGGTGCGTTTTAGAAACCTTTCCCCATCACACGGTGTACCATCTTCTGGGTTTCTCATGCATGTTTTCGATGTAGGAAGATGCCCTTGAACCTGGAGATTTGGGACCCATGCGATGGGTACCACGCAGTATTACTTTAAAGGGTCTGTGTTTGCTCACCCAACCTCACCAAACCTCTCAGCCCCAAGAGTGTCCACCCTTATGTCTCATCCAGCTGTGGGTCTAGATATGGTCAATCCAGGTTGCATCACAGGCCCTGAACGCATTGTGTAAGAATTTCTCTCTCTTTCACTGTCTTTGTTTCATGGGTTTTTCAAAGTAATTTATTTTCATAATGGGATTTAGCTGCTTTTCACTGCTGTGTTTATGCCGCTTTACACCCACTTGACACACTAACAGAGAGATATCAATACATAGGTTTTACGATTATTATTAGTCAGATATATTCTTGTGCGGTGAATAGGGCGTGTTGAGTCCAGTTCTCTGAGCAAGGAGTAGGTCTTGTCTATTACATATTGGGTTTATGGAACGGTATCTGAGCTAAATTGAAAACCTTCTTTTATGTATCACCCCACCTCCCCTTTACCGTTAAGCAGCCATAGTGTGTTTTCTGCATGTGTGACTCTGTTCTGTTTTGTAATTCAGTTCAAGTGTAACGGTTTTTACATTCCCTCTATCAGTGATACCTTATGAGAAGTGTCCTTTTCTGTGTGACTTATTTCACTTAGAATCGTCGTACCTAAATCCACTCATCATGCTGCTACTAGCCTTATGACATTGATTTCATGGCTGAGTGATATTCCATTGTACATAAGGACCACAACTTCTTTACCCATTTTTCTCTTTCCTGGGATATTTAAGGTGGAATGAAGTGGAGGTCCTGGTCAACAGAGCAGCCCTAAACTTTGGGGTGCTTGTGTCTTGCTGATTTTTAATTTTCCCAATTTATACCCCCATGAGTGGAAGTGCCCTATGCTCTCTAAGCTGTGTTTTTCAGATGTTTCAGGACTCACCGTACACTTCTCCACAGTGGCTGTTGGCAATTTACATCCCGCCCATCAGTGTAGCAAGGCTCCCATTTCTCCATGGCCTGTCCTGCATTTCTGGTTTTGACACTTTTTTCAGCATGGCCCTTTTGACCGATGGGAAGCGAGACTTCTTTGTAGCGCTGATTTGCCTTTCCAGGTTGCTTGGTTGGCCAAAAAGGGCGTATGCGTTTTTTCCTGAATATATTCAGGAAAAAACGCATACGCCCTTTTTGGCCAAGGGCATCATTGTCAACGTTTTGCCGCTTTTCATGTGCTTTAAATGCGATTCGAATCTACCTCTTGAAATCTGTTTCCTGCAATTCTGCCTTGATTTCATATCCTCTTCTTTGCCTTCCCTCAATATATTTGTGGACGAGACTTATCATTTATAACTCTGCAGGTTTGTGAATTGCAGTGCCCTGAACCTCCATTTTACAACTCGTTTTTAAGGGAGCTGGCCGCAAAATCGCAGAATGGCTTCAGGCCCTGTTCTGGTTCCGGGGGGCAGGCTGAGCCTGTGGTTAATTCTTCTTTCTGATGGGAATATAGAGTGACCTGTGCCTGTCCCAACACCAAGAGCTAGTCTCTCGTTGGTTCCACGTCTTCCCGTTTATCCTCAGGACAGATTGCAACCTGTATGGAACAGGAGGTTAAAGGTGCTGATGCTCCAAGTAGGGAGCTTTCTAGTAAAGCGGCTGGAATGGCGAACCCGGGCACAAGGAGATGAGAAATGAGGTGCGTTTTAGAAACCTTTCCCCATCACACGGTGTACCATCTTCTGGGTTTCTCATGCATGTTTTCGATGTAGGAAGATGCCCTTGAACCTGGAGATTTGGGACCCATGCGATGGGTACCACGCAGTATTACTTTAAAGGGTCTGTGTTTGCTCACCCAAACTCACCAAACCTCTCAGCCCCAAGAGTGTCCACCCTTATGTCTCATCCAGCTGTGGGTCTAGATATGGTCAATCCAGGTTGCATCACAGGCCCTGAACGCATTGTGTAAGAATTTCTCTCACTTTCACTGTCTTTCTTTCATGGGTGTTTCAAAGTAATTTATTTTTATAATGGGGTTTAGCTGCTTTTCACTGCTGTGTTTATGCCGCTTTACACCCACTTGACACACTAACAGAGAGATATCAATACATAGGTTTTACGATTATTATTAGTCAGATATATTCTTGTGTGATGAATAGGGCGTGTTGAGTCCAGTTCTCTGAGCAAGGGGTAGGTCTTGTCTATTACATATTGGGTTTATGGAACGGTATCTGAGCTAATTTGAAACCCTTGTTTGATGTATCACCCCACCTCCCCTTTCCCGTTAAGCAGCCATAGTGTGTTTTCTGCATGTGTGACTCTGTTCTGTTTTGTAATTCAGTTCATGTGTAACGGTTTTTACATTCCCTCTATCAGTGATACCTTATCAGAAGTGTCCTTTTCTGTGTGACTTATTTCACTTAGAATCGTCGTACCTAAATCCACTCATCATGCTGCTACTAGCCTTAGGACATTGATTTCATGGCTGAGTGATATTCCATTGTACATAAGGACCACAACTTCTTTACCCATTTTTCTCTTTCCTGGGATATTTAAGGTGGAATGAAGTGGAGGTCCTGGTCAACAGAGCAGCCCTAAACTTTGGGGTGCTTGTGTCTTGCTGATTTTTCATTTTCCCAATTTATACCCCCATGAGTGGAAGTGCCCTATGCTCTCTAAGCTGTGTTTTTTAGATGTTTCAGGACTCACCGTACACTTCTCCAGAGTGGCTGTTGGCAATTTACATCCCGCCCATCAGTGTAGCAAGGCTCCCATTTCTCCATGGCCTGTCCTGCATTTCTGGTTTTGACACTTTTTTCAGCATGGCCCTTTTGACCGATGGGAAGCGAGACTTCTTTGTAGCACTGATTTGCCTTTCCAGGTTGCTTGGTTGGCCAAAAAGGGCGTATGCGTTTTTTCCTGAATATATTCAGGAAAAACCGCATACGCCCTTTTTGGCCAAGGGCATCATTGTCAACGTTTTGCCGCTTTTCATGTGCTTTAAAGGAGATTCGAATCTACCTCCTGAAATCTGTTTCCTGCAATTCTGCCTTGATTTCAAATCCTCTTCTTTGCCTTCCCTCAATATATTTGTGGACGAGAGTTATCATTTATAACTCTGCAGGTTTGTGAATTGGAGTGCCCTGAAGCTCGATTTTACAACTCCCGTTTTTGGGAGCTGGCCGCAAAAGCGCAGGATGCCTTCAGGCCCAGTTCTGGTTCCGGGGGGCAGGCTGAGCCTGTGGTTAATTCTTCTTCCTGATGGGAAAATAGAGTGACCTGTGCCTGTCCCAACACCAAGAGCCAGTCTCTCATTGGTTCCCCGTCTTCCCGTTCATCCTCAGGAGAAATTGCAACCTGTACAGAACAGGAGGTTAAAGGTGCTGATGCTCCAAGTAGGGAGATTGCTAGTAAAGTGGCTGGAATCGCAAACCCGAGCACAAGGAGATGAGAAATGAGGTGCGTTTTAGAAACCTCTCCCCATCACACGGTGTACCATCTTCTGGGTTTCTCATGCATGATTTCGATGTAGGAAGATGCCCTTGAACCTGGAGATTTGGGACCCATGCGATGGGTACCACGCAGTATTACTTTAAAGGGTCTGCATTTGCTCACCCAACCTCACCAAACCTCTCAGCCCCAAGAGTGTCCACCCTTATGTCTCATCCAACTGTGCGTCTAGATATGGTCAATCCAGTTTGCATCACAGCCCCTGAACGAATTGTGTAAGAATTTCTCTCTCTTTCACTGTCTTTGTTTCATGGGTTTTTCAAAGTAATTTATTTTCATAATGGGGTTTAGCTGCTTTTCACTGCTGTGTTTATGCCGCTTTACACCCACTTGACACACTAACAGAGAGATATCAATACATAGGTTTTACGATTATTACTAGTCAGATATATTCTTGTGCGGTGAATAGGGCGTGTTGAGTCCAGTTCTCTGAGCAAGGAGTAGGTCTTGTCTATTACATATTGGGTTTATGGAACGGTATCTGAGCTAGTTTGAAACCCTTTTTTTATGTATCACCCCACCTCACCTTTCCCGTTAAGCAGCCATAGTGTGTTTTCTGCATGTGTGACTTTGTTCTGTTTTGTAATTCAGTTCAAGTGTAACGCTTTTTACATTCCCTCTATAAGTGATACCTTATGAGAAGTGTCTTTTTCTGTGTGACTTATTTCACTTAGAATCGTCGTACCTAAATCCACTCATCATGCTGCTACTAACCTTAGGACATTGATTTCATGGCTGAGTGATATTCCATTGTACATAAGGACCACAACTTCTTTATCCATTTTTCTCTTTCCTTGGATATTTAAGGTGGAATTAAGTGGAGGTTCTTGTCAACAGAGCAGCCCTAAAGTTTGGGGTGCCTGTGTCTTGCTGATTTTTAGTTTTCCCAATTTATACGCCCATGAGTCGATGTGCCCCTTTCTCTCTAGCTGTGTTTTTTAGATGTTTTAGGAAACACCATACCCTTCTCCAGAGTCATCATTGGCAATTTACACCCCACCCATCAGTGTAACAAAGCTCCCTTTACTCCCTGGCCTCTCCTGCTTTTCTTGTTTTTACACTTTTGTAGGAAAGCCATTTTGACCGATGGGATGTCAGACTTCTTTGTAGAGCTGAATTGCATATCCGGCTTGCTTGGTTGGCCAAAAAGGGCCTATGGGTTTTTTCCTGAATTCATTCAGAAAAAAACGCATATGCTCTTTTTGGCCAAGTGCATCATTGTCGACGTTTTGACGCTTTTCATGTGCTTTAGGGGTGATTCGAATCTAACTCCTGAAATCTGTTTCCTGCAATTCTGCCTTGATTTCAAATCCTCTTCGTTGCCTTCCCTCAATATATTTGTGGACGAGAGTTATCATTTATAACTCTGCAGATTTGTTAATTGCAGTGCCCATGAGCTCCATTTTTCAACTCGCTTTTTTGGGAGCTTTCCGCAGAACCGCTTGTTTGCTTCTGGCCCTACTCTGGTTCCCGGTGGCAGGCTAAGCCTTTGCTTAATTCTTCTTCCTGACTGGAAAATAGAGTGACATGTGCCTCTCCGAATATCTAGGGCTTGGCTCTCCTTGTTTCTCCTCCTTCCCCTTCTTCCTTTGGACAAATTCCGATTTCTGTGCAACTGGATGTTGAAGGTGCTGACATCCTCAAGTGGGGAGATTTTAAGGAAAAAGGCTGGAGGGGTGAACCCAACAACCAGGAAATTAGGCGTTTTGGTGCCTTTTCCAAAATCTTCCTGATCCAACCGTGTTCCATCTTCTGGGTGTCACAGGCATGTTTTAGCTGTAGGAAAGGTCCCGTGTATGTAAGGAGAACACAAGGGATTTTTCCAAATTAGTGTCTCCCCGAACTCCAATCTGGGGAATTTTTAAGCTACTGGTACATGTGTGTTCATTAAGGGACTTGGGCCGTAGGCAGAGTCCGAACTTTAGATGATTGAAGTCTTCAGGTTCAGAAACGCTCACCATCGGCCTCCTTTAGTTTCCATTTTATCTGTAGTTGATAGATGATGTCGATATAGATATCTATTGTTTTTCAGATTATTTCCCCTCAGGGGTCATTACAAAATATTGAGTATAGTTCCCTGTGCTATACAGTAGTTCCTTGTTGATGATATATTTTATACATAGCAGTGTGTATATGTTAATCTGAAACTGTTAATTTATCCCTCCTCCCACCTTTCCCCTTTGGTAATAAAAAATATAAGATTTTATACTTCTCAGAAATCTAGGAGCTGAAAGAGAGGTATCATTTTCAATGGAAAATCATTCCAAACAAGGTTGAAACTTCAACCAAGATTATTAGATGTACATCCTTGGAAAGAAATCACTGCATTTCTCTACTCTTGACCTGACAAATAAGACAAACCCCTCCACTGAACTTGCTTATAATAAAGTGATGGAAATATCAAATGGAAGTGTTAGAAACATCTTCTTTTACACGAGCCTTATACACTGCTCTATGTTAATTACAGTTTGGCTCACACATCTGTTCATTGAAGTTACAATGTTCTCAAATTCTGTTACTGATCCTGCAGAGTGGGCCCCAACAAGGGTCTCCCTGCCCAGTGTCATTGGAGCCAACAGATCGAGACTGACTTTGGTTCAGAAGCAAAGGAAAACTTTACATTTTGATCAGAGAATGGAGAGGTGAGAGTGTGTGCTCCCCTGCGGGTTGTGGGCCGGGCTGCTGTGTAGGGATCCTGTCAGCATCAGCGGGAGGGAGGGGGCGGAGCTCTCGAGGGCCAGGTTGCCTGGAGCTCAGGCTCTATGTCGCAGAGTCTGCACGGGGCCCCACGAGCTGAGGTGTCGGCCCAGCCATTTTGCACGAGGAAATCGGGTCTGAAGTGTCGGGTGTGGGACCTCTGCATGTGGAAACCTAGGAGCAAGTGAAATTAGACAAAGCACAAAGGAAAAAATGGTTAGACTTTATTTTATTGCCCAGATTCTATTTTTATCTCCCAGGAATTTTTAATGGGCTTTGCCAGTGACAAAGCCCTCCTCTGCCTTTTGTCCCATTCCTCATTCTTGGGGCGCTGAGGGTGCAGACACGTCTTCTGTAAATGCTTCATGCTGAGTTGGGTGTCCTCATACCCGGGGGGAGGGGCAGGACTTCTCCCCAGCAGCCTCCAGGTGAGGTTGATTGTCCGCAGGCCTCCTCCCTCACTGCTCGTCTGCCTGAGCACCAGCATTGGAAGTTTTATAGATTCTAATGACCTTTAAGGGTCCAGGAAAGAGATGTGCAGAGACGCTGGGGGGGTGGGCGGTTTTACCCTGCTCCACATTGGTTCGGCCCCCTTAGGCTGAACGGTTTCTGCCAGCCTAGATGCTCTGACCAGTAGTCTGTGCTTTCTTCAGTTAGGCCACTGAATTAACGTACAAACAGGACCAGGTGTCAGAGCCCTGCTTGCTCAACTCCCAGACAGTCCAGGGCCGGTGGTGATCCAGGACCATGACGGCCACTCAGTCAACGGCCTTTTGAAGTAGCCAGGAGTACAGCCGGTCTCACTGGCCGCCGTCACCGCGGTGTCTGTAGGCTTTTCTATGGTGGCAGCGTTATTTACGGTTCCCCTGCCAAGTTTATTAGCTCCGCTCTGGGTGCAGTAAGTCCTGTAAGCAATAGTCTGCTCTTTTGGGGCACACTCTTGTTGTTTTCTGAGAGAAGCTCCAGGTCAAGTGATGGTCACACGAGTCGTCATGGGGGCCCATTGCCCCAGGTTGTCTCTCTGGAGGTTGGCGTTGGAGGGCCTCCTCACTCGAGGTCATTGTGCCAAGGAGCAATCCCTGCAACTTCAGGGCATGGTGGGTGGTTAGGATCACCAAGTGGCGTCCTTTTCCCTTAGGAGGGAGCTGGCATTGCGGGCTGTTGATTTCCAGATTTTTAGATACCCCCAGTATCCTGGTCGGATGGGGTGGCTGGCCAATGCCTGGAGGGCATTCTTGCATTGTTCCATTTCAAGTGGTCCCAGTTTTTGCACTAATACTCCAAGGGCGATTCGCCTTGGACCAGGATTGTAAAGGTCAAAGGGTTTAGCTAAATTAGGGAGGTCCAGGGCCAGGGTCTGAATTGACTGCTCTTTCCATTCTTGAAAGGCTGCTTCTGGATTCTATTCAAAAGGATCATCATCTTTTCCTTTCAGTGTTTCATATAGAGGCCCAGCTATTAGACTGTAGTTAGGGATCCAGATGCAGCAAACCCCGGTCTCCCCAGGAACCCCTAAGCTGTCTTCTAGTTTCAGGAAAGGTGAGGCTGCAAATGGCTTCTTCCCTTTCCTGGGGTGGGCTTCTCCGACCTTCTGTGCGAATGAAGCCCAGGAAGGCCACCTTAGTTTGTGATATTTGAGCCTTTTCCTTGGACACCTTCTATCTTTTATTGGCTAGGTAGTTCAGAGGCCTCCTTAGTCGGGCTGGTGATCAGAATGTCATCTGCATATTGAAGGAGGGTTCCCTTCTCCAGAGGTAGATCTTTTAGGTCTTTAGCTAACGTTTCCCCAAAGATGGTGTGGGAATTTTTGAACCCCTGGGGCAGGACGGCCCAGCAGTATTGTTTTGGTTGTAGGTTGAGTCCTGCCACTCACAGCCAAAATTTCTTGTGACTCTGGGACTAATGGAATACAGAAGAAGGCATCATTGAAGTCTAATACAGAATGCCATGTCCTGGTGGATGGTAGAATGACCAGCAGGGTGTAGGAATTAGGAACTACTAGATGTATATCCTCTGTGGCTTCACTGACTGTCCTGGCGTCCTCTACCAGGTCCCCAGCAGCCCACGGGGCTCTTGTGGTCAGGCCCCTCCCAGGATATGGAGCTCACCTGGGCAGGTACGCAGCAGCCCACGGGGCTCTCGTGGGCAGGCCCCTCCCTGGATATGGAGCTCCCGTGGACAGGTACCCCGGCAGGGCTGGGCACACAGGAACCGTGCACGTAGCCCTCATTGCAGAGCACCCCCAGCACCCCTGTCACTCAGAGCTGACACAGAGCACCTCAGAGCAGAGCTTGAACTAACAAACAGCAGCTCCAACAGGTCTGTGACCCTAGGCTTCACTCTGTGCGGCCTCCCTCTGCCTGGTCTTCCAGGGGCTTCCACTGCAGCCGGGGCACCAGGCCTCTGTCTCCACCCACCACCCCTCCTCTCCCTGACTCCTGGGTTCCTCTCATTAGCAGAGGGTCTTCTTGAAGTTGTCTCCCACTCATGGACCAGATAAAATGATTCGAAAACAAGCCAGGGCTGCCGCCCCTTATCTATCCTGACTCTCGGGACCCTACACCTGTTCCTTGGATCTGGCCGGTGCAGCAAGGCCCATTTTCTGCAACTCTGAGCCCCTGAGGGGCGAGGATTGGCTGACCTGGGCAGCCTGACCCGGCCGGCCAGCCCTTCCCAGGTGTGCCTGGGTTGAGGTCAATATAAACACCCCTCCAGGCAGCAAAAGCCTCTGCAGCTGTGCCTGACGCCATATTCTCTGCCCCGTCAGCAGTCTCGGGGTTGGGCTGGTGGGAGGGAGTAGGGCCCACGGCTCTATGAGTGGCCCAGTGTGACTGGGGCTCTGCTGGACTTTCTGCAGGAGTTGCCGGGCTGCCACCTGCTAAAGAAGAGGATGTGTCACCCATACTTGCTGCTGGAATTTCTCCCCGGGCAGAGGTGAGGAAGGAAAAAAGCAGTGGGGGCCGGGACAGGAGGGGTACCTCAGGCAGGGAAATGGAAAGCTTCCAGACGAGCGCCCGGGGCCAGGACCATCCTGGCTGGCCTGCAGGCACCAAGTCGGCCTGCGTGCTGTCGCTGGTGTGACTCCAAGCCCCTTCCTCTAGTTTTTAAAGTCTTTGCACACATTCAGGTGTTTTACCTGGGAAGGGTGGGAAAAGTTCAGCAGCAGCTGGCCTGGGGCTCAGCTCACGTTTACTCAGAGACGCCTCCTCACGGTCCCCCAGCTTTGCAATGAGGACGCTCCTCGTGTGGGGGCTGCTGGCTGCATGGGAGATGATTCCCCACCTGTGACCAACTTCAGAATTGTTTACCCCTGGAGCAAGTGCCCTGATAGGGTTTTCCTCTGTATGACCAGTGGGTTCTGTTTTTTTTTTTTTTTTCTTTTTTGGTTCAAGGTAAGTTTTATTCCTCTTTTTGTATTTATGGATATAAGCATGGAAATAATTCATTCATATAAATACGTCTATGGGAAGGACAGAACTTTTTTTTCTGTTTTATTTTTTTAAGTATTACTTATTTTTTAATTTTTGAATTTATTTTATTCATTTTTTTATACAGCAGGCTCTTATTGGTAACCTATTTTATACATATAAGTGTATATATGTCAATCCCAGGCTCGCAATTCATCCCACCACCACCACCCTGCCACTTTCCCCCCTTGGTGTCCATACATTTGTTCTCTACATCTGTGTCTCTATTTCTGCCTTGCAAACCGGTTCATCTTTACCATTTTTCTAGGTTCCACATGTATGCGTTAATATACGATATTTGTTTTTCTCTTTCTGACTTACTTCACTCTGTATGACAGTCTCTAGATCTATCCACGTCTCTACAAATGACCCAATTTCATTCCTTTTTATGGCTGAGTAATATTCCATTTTATATATGTAGCACATCTTTTCTGTTCGTCTGTCTATGGGCATTTAGGTTGCTTCCATGACCTGGCTATTGTAAATAGTGCTGCAATGAATATTGTGGTGAATATGTCTTTTTGAATTATGGTTTTCTCTGGGTATATGGCCAGTAGTGGGATTGCTGGGTCATATGGTAATTCTATTTTTAGTTTTTTAAGGAACCTCCATACTGTTCTCCATCGTGACTGTATCAATTTACATTCCCACAAATAGTGTAAGAGGGTTCCCTTTTCTCCACACCCTCTCCAGCATTTGTTGCTTGTAGATTTTCTGATGATGCCCATTCTAACTCGTGTGAGGCGATACCTCATTGTAGTTTTGGTTTATATTTCTCTAATAATTAGTGATGTTGAGCAGCTTTTCATGTGCTTCTTGGTCATCTGTATGTCTTCTTGGGACAAATGTCTATTTACGTCATCTGCCCATTTTTGGATTGGGTTGTTTGTTTTTTTTACTGTTGAGCTGCATGAGCTGTTTATATACATTGGAGATTAATCCTTTGTCCATTGATTCGTTTGCAAATATTTTCTCCCATTGTGAGGGTTGTCTTTTCGTCTTGTTTGTAGTTTCCTTTGCTTTGCAAAAGCTTTTAGGTTTCATTTGCTCCCATATGTTTATTTTTTTTATTCCATTACTCTAGGAGGTGGATCAAAAAAGATCTTGCTGTGATTTATGTCAAAGAGTATTCTTCCTATGTTTTCCTCTAAGAGTTTTATAGTGTCCGGTCTTACATTTCGGTCTCTAATCCATTTTGAGTTTATTTTTTGTGTATGGTGTTAGGGAGTGTTCTAATTTCATTCTTTTACATGTAGCTGTCCATTTTTCCCAGCACCACTTATTGAAGAGACTGTCTTTTCTCCTTTGTATACCCTTGCCTCCTTTGTCATAGATTAGTGGGCCATAGGTGTGTAGGTTTATCTCTGGGCTTTTTTTTTTCTTTTACATCTTTATTGGAGTATAATTGCTTTACAATTGTGTGTTAGTTTCTGCTGTATAAAAAAGTGAATCAGCTGTGCGTATACATATAACACCATATCCCCTCCCTCTTGCACCTCCCTCTCACTCCCTTATCCCACCCTTTTAGGTGGTCACAAAGCACAGAGCTGATCTCCCTGTGCTATGTGGCTGCTTCCCAGTAGCTATCAATTTTACATTTGGTAGTGTATATATGTCCATACCACTCTCTCACTTTGTCCCAGCTTACCCTTCCCTCTCCCCATGTCCTCAAGTCCTTTCTCTACGTCTGTGTCCTTAATCCTTTCCTGCCCCTAGGTTCTTCATAAACTTTTTTTTTAAGATTCCATATATATGTGTTAGCATACGGTATTTGTTTTTCTCTTTCTGACTTACTTCACTCTGTAGGACAGACTCTAGATCCATCCACCTCACTAAAAGTAACTCAATTTCGTTTCTTTTTATGGCTGAATAATGTTCCATTGTATATTTGTGCCACATCTTCCTTATCCATTTATCTGTTGATGGACACTTAGGTTGCTTCCATGTCCTGGCTATTGTAAATAGAGCTACAGTGAACATTGTGGTACATGACTCTTTTTGAATTATGGTTTTCTCAGGGTAAATGTCCAGGAGTGGGTTTGCTGGGTTGTATGGTAGTTCTATTTTTAGTTTTTAAGGAACCCCCATACCGTTCTCCCTAGTGGCTATATCAATTTACATTCCCACCAACAGTGCAAGAGGGTTCCCTTTGCTCCAATAAATGCCTCTCCAGCATTTATTGTTGGTAGATTTTTTGATGATGGCCATTCTGACTGGTGTGAGGTGATACCTCACTGTAGTTTTGATTTGCATTTCTCTAATGATTAGTGATGTTCAGCATCCTTTCATGTGTTTGTTGGCAACCTGTATATCTTCTTTGGAGAAATGTCTATTTAGGTCTTCTGCCCATTTTTGGATTGGGTTGTTTGGTTTTGTGATATTGAGCTACATGAGCTGCTTTTTGGAGATTAATCCTTTGCCATTTGCTTCATTTGAAAATATTTTCTCCCATTCTGATGGTTGTCTTTTCATCTTGCTTATGTTTTCCTTTGCTGTGCAAAAGAATTTATGTTTCATTCGGTCCCATTTTTTTATTTTTGTTTTTATTTCCATTTCTCTAGGAGGTGGGTCAAAAAGGATCTTGCTGTGATTTATGTCATAGACTGTTCTGCTTATGTTTTCCTCTAAGAGTTTTATAGTGGCTGGTCTTATATTTAGGTCTCTAATCCATTTTGAGTTTATTTTTGCGTATGGTGTTAGGGTGTGTACTAATTTCATTCTTTTACATGTAACTGTCCAGTTTTCCCAGCACCACTTGCTGAAGACACTGTCTTTTCTCCATTGTATACCCTTGCCTCCTTTGTCATAGATTAGTGAACCATAGGTACGTGGGTTTATCTCTGTGCTTTCTATCCTGTTCTATTGACCTATATTTCTGTTCTTGTGTCAGTACCATATTATCTTGATTACTGTAGCTTTGCAATATAGTCTGAAGTCTGGAAGTCTGATTCCTCCAGCTCTTTTTTTTCCCCCCTCAAGACTGCTTTGGCTATCCAGGGTCTTTTGTGTCTCCCTACAAATTTTAAGATTTTTTTTTTCTTGTTCTGTAGAAAATGCCAAAGGTATTTTGATCGGGATTGCATTGAATCTGTAGATTGCTTTGGGTAGTATAGTCATTTTCACAATATTGATTCTTCTAATCCGAGAACATGGTATATGTCTCCATCTGTTTATATCATCTTTGATTTCTTTCATCAGTGTCTTATAGTTTTCTGAGTACAGGTCTTTTACTTCCTTAGGTAGGTTTATTCCTAGGTATTTTATTCTTTTTGTTGCAGTGGTAATGGGATTGTTTCCTTAATTTCTCTTTCTGATCTTTCATTGTTAGTGTATAGGAATGCAAGCAATTTCTGTGCATTAATTTTGTATCCTGCAACTTTACCAAATTCATTGATTAGCTCCAGTGGTTTTCTGGTGGCATCTTTAGGATTCTCTATCTGTAATATCATGTCATCTGCAAACAGTGACAATTTTACTTCTTCTTTTCCTTTTTGTATTCCTTTTATTTCTTTTTCTTCTCTGATTGCCATGGCTAGGACTTCCAAAACTATGTTGAATAGCAGTGGTGAGAGTGGACATCCTCGTCTTGTTCCTGATCTTAGAGGAAACGCTTTCAGTTTTTCACCATTGAGAATGTTGTTTGCTGTGGGTTTGTCATATATGGCCTTTATTATGTTGAGGTAGTTTCCCTCTATGCCCACACTCTGCAGAGTTTTTATCGTAAATGAGTGTTGAATTTTCTCAAAATCTTTTCCTTCATCTATTGAGATGATCATATGGTTTTATTCTACAATTTGTTAATATGGTGTATCACATTGATTTGTGTATATTGAAGAATCCTTGCATCCCTGGGATAAACCCCACTTGATCATGGTGTATGATCCTTTTAATGTGTTGTTCGATTCTGTTTGCTAGTATTTTGTTGAGGATTTTTACATCTATATTCATCAGTGATATTGGTCTATAATTTTCTTTCCTTGTAGTATCTCTGTCTGATTTTGGTATCAGGGTGATGGTGGTCTCATAGAATGAGTTTGGGAGTGTTCCTTCCGCTGCAATTGTTTTGAAGAATTTGAGAAGGTTGGGTGTTAGCTCTGCTCTAAATGTTTGATAGAATTCACCTGTGATGCCATCTGGTTCTGGACTTTTGTTTGTTGGAAGATTTTTAATCACAGTTTCAATTTCATTGCTTGTGATAGGTTTGTTCATATTTTCTATTTCTTCCTGGTTCAGTCTTAGAAGGTTATCCCTTTCTAAGAATTTGTCCATTTCTTCCAGATTGTCCATTTTATTGGCCTAGAGTTGCTTGTAGTAGTCTCTTAGGATGCTTTGTATTCCTGTGGTGTCTGTTATAACTTCTGCTTTTTCACTTCTAATTTTGTTGATTTGCGTCCTCTCCCTCTTTTTCTGGAGTCCGGCTAAAGGTTGATCATTTTTGCTTATCTTCTCAAAGAACCAGCTTTTAGTTTTATTGATCTTTGCTTTCGTTTTCTTTGTTTCTATTTCATTTATTTCTGCTCTGATCTTTATGATTTCTTTCCTTCTACTAACTTTGGGTTTTGTTCTTCTTTCTCTAGTTCCTCTAGGTGTAAGGTTAGATTGTTTATTTGAGATTTTTCTTGTTTCTTGAGGTAGGCTTGTATTGCTATAAACTTCCCTCTTAGAACTCCTTTTGCTGCATCCCATAGGTTTTGGATCATCGTGTTTTTGTTGTCATTTGTCTCTAGGTAGTTTTTGATTTCCTCTTTGATTTCTTCAGTGATCGCTTGGTTATTTAGTAACGTGTTGTTTAGCCTCCATGTGTTTGTGTTTTTTACGGTTTTTTCCGTGTAATTGATTTCTAATCTCATAGCATTGTGGTCGGAACAGCTGCTTGATATGATTTCAGTTTTCTTAAATTTACTGAGGCTTTATCTGTGACCCAAGATGTGATCTATCCTGGAGAATGTTCCGTGTGCAGTTGAGAAGAACGTGTAATCTGCTGTTTTTGGATGGAATGTCCTATAAATATCAATTAACTCTATCTGGTCTATTGTGTCATTTAAAGCTTGTGTTTCCTTATTAATTTTCTGTCTGGCTGATCTCCACTGGTGTAAGTGAGCTGTTAAAGTCCCCCGCTATTATTGTGTTACTGTCGATTTCCTCTTTTATAGCTGTTAGCAGTTGCCTTATACATTGAGCTGCTCCTATTTTGGGTACATATATATTTATAATTGTTATATCTTCTTCTTGGATTGATCCCCTGACCATTATGTAGTGCCTTTCCTTGTCTCTTGTAACATTCTTTATTTTAAAGTCTATTTTATCTGATATGAGTATTGCTACTCCAGCTTTCTTTTGATTTTCATTTGCATAGAATATATTTTTCCATCGCCTCACTTTGAGTCTGTATGTGTCCCTAGGTCTGAAATGGATCTCTTGTAGACAGCATATATATGGGTCTTGTTTTTGTATCCATTCAGCGAGCCTGTGTCTTTTGGTTGGAACATGTAGTGCATTCACGTTTAAGGTAATTATCGATATGTATGTTCCTACTACTATTTTCTTAATTGTTATGGGTTTGTCTTGGTGGGTCCTTTTCTTCTCTTGTGTTTCCCACTTAGAGAAGTTCCTTTAGCATTTGGTGTAGAGCTGGTTTCATGGTGCTGAATTCTCTTAACTTTTGCTTGTCTGTAAGGCTTTTGATTTCTCCATCAAATCTGAATGAGCTCTTTGCAGGGTGGAGTACTCTTGGTTGTAGGTTCTTCCCTTTCATCACTTTAAATTTATCATGCCACTTCCTTCTGGCTTGTAGATTTTCTGCTGAGAAATCAGTTGTTATCCTTATGGGAGTTCCCTTGTATGTTATTTGTCATTTTTCCCTTGCTGCTTTCAATCATTTTTCTTTGTCGTTAATTTTTGTCAATTTGATTACTATGTGTCTTGTCATTTTTCTCCTTTGGTTTATCCTGCCTGGGACACTCTGTGCTTCTGGACTTGGGTGGCTATTTCTTTTCCCATGCTAGGGAAGTTTTTGACCATTATCTCTTTAAATATATTCTCGGGTCCTTTCTCTCTCTCTTCTCCTTCTGGGACCCCTATAATGCGAATGTTGTTGCGTTTAATGTTGTCCCAGAGGACTCTTGGGGTGTCTTCGTTTATTTTCATTCTTTTTCTTTATTCTGTTCCATGGCAGTGATTTCCACCTTTCTGTCTTCCAGGTCACTTATCCGTTCTTCTGCCACAGTTATTCTGCTACTGATTCCTTCTAGTGTATTTTTCATTTCAGTTATTCCATTGTTCACCTCTGTTTGTTTGTTCTTTAATTCTTCTAGGTGTTTGTTCCTTAATTCTTCTAGGTCTTTGTTAAACATTTCTTGCATCTTCTCGATCTTTGCCTCCTTTCTTTTTCCAAGGTCTTGGCTCAACTTCACTATCATTATTCTGAATTTTTTTTCTGGAAGGTTCCCTATCTCCACCTCATTTCGTTTTTTTTTCTGGGGTTTTATCTTGTTCCTTGATCTGGTATAAAGTCCTCTGCCTTTTCATTTTGTCTATCTTTCTGTGAATGTGGTTTTCCTTCCACAGGCTGCAGAATTGTAGTTCTTCTTGCTTCTGCTGTCTGCTCTCCGGTGGATGAGTCTATCTTAGAGGCTTGTGCAAGCTTCCTGATGGGAAGGACTGGTGGTGGGTAGAGCTGGGTGTTGCTTTGGTGGGCAGAGCTTTAATCCGCTTGTCTACGGATTAAATAAAACTTTAATAAAAAGTTTAATCCGCTTGTCTGCTGATGCATGGGGCTGGGTTCCCTCCCTGTTGGTTGTTTGGCCTGAGGCGACCCAGCCCTGGAGCCTACCTTGCTCTTGGTGGGGCTAATGGCGGACTCTGGGAGGGCTCACACCAAGGAGTATTTCCCAGAACTTCTGCTGCCAGTGTCGTTGTCCTCACGGTGAGCCACAGCCACAGCCACCACCTGCCTCTGCAGGAGACCCTCTAAAAGTAGCAGGTAGTTCTGGTCATTCTCCTACAGGGTCACTGCTCCTTCCCCTGGGTCCTGATGTGCACACTACTTTGTGTGTGCCCTCCAAGAGTGGAGTATCTGAGTGGAGTTGAGACTCTGAGACTCTGTGTGGAGTTGCACAGACTCTGGGTCCTGTGAAGCTTCGATGTTTTGTGATTCTAGAAATCCTATAGGAGACGGTCCACAGCAGGTGACGCTAATGTTGTCAGTAGAGGTGTTGAAGCCAAAGATCTGCAGTTCCAACTAGAGGTGCCGATGTACATACAGGACAAAATCATCTCGTGTGAATGTAGTTCAGGCATGTTTAAGATGAATGCAGTCATGTTAATGCCTACCATATTCTATCTTGAGCCTCTCCTCAGGGACCCCCTCCTCAGTTCCTGAGGCTCCTGTAAGTCATGTACAGGGGACTGGAGAGTGGGCTCTGTCCAGTCTGAGCCCTGAGTTACCCTGTGTGTATCTTAGGATACTTTGTATTTCTGCGGTGTCCGTTGTAACATCATCTCTTTCATTTCAGATTTATTTGGGCCCTCTCTTTTTAAAAAAACATACTACTGTTGTCTTTTATTCTTTACAGAAGTTTAATAAGTGTTTGATCTACTATCCTTACCCTATGTATACTTTTTGCAGTGAGATTTTTTACTTTTCTTTGTTTCCTTGTTACTATCAATAATTAGTGAGACTTCTTTTAAGCTACCTTCAACATTGCTTATAAAGCTGCTTTATTAGTGATGACAGAGCCTTAATGGAAGTCATGTTCTGGTTGTAAATTAGAATGCAATGTGCCAGCAAATAGCCCCTTAAGTTTATGTCTCATTACTTCTTGTTCTTTTTTTAATTTAATTTTTATTTTTTGTCAGAGCAAATTTAATTAAAATGTTTTGTTTCTTCTAGGTGTGAAAGATGTGGTTCTTTTAAACATATACATATATCTATTCTTCTTTGGATCATTTTCCCATGTAGGTTATGACACGATGTTGAGTAGTCTTGTCTTGGTATTACGTAGGTCTTTGGTGATTACATATTTCACATGTGTTTCTATATCTATCTTAACCCCAATATCCTAATGTATCCAATCCTCACACCTTTCCATTTGGTGAACCATAAGTTTGTTTAATGAATCTGTGATTGCATTTCTCTGTGGAAATATCTTCATTGGTATCAATTTTTAGCTAAGACCTATAAGTGATATTATAGGATATGTGTCTTTTGCTTTCTGACTTAGTACAATTTGCCTGATTACCTCAAGAATCATACATGGTGCTGCAAATGGCATTGTTTCATTTTTTTCCCTGGCTAATATTCCATCTGTACGTGTACCAGTTCTTCTTTGGCCACGCACCTCTTGATGGACTTTCTGGTTGCCTCCATGTCTTGGCTATTGTAATACTGCTGCAATGCACATTTGCTTGCCTGTGTCTTTCCAGTTATATCTTCTTATGTTATAGGCCAAGGAGTGGGCTTGCTGTATCATATGGTAGCTCAGTGTGTATGTTTTAAAGGCACCACCATTCAGTTCTCATTAGTGGCTCTTTCCAGGTTATGTCCCACTTAAAATTGAGGGTATGCATTTCTCCAAAACACCTTCAATATTTATTGTTTGTAGTTTTCTTGCTGATGGTCATTCTAACAGGTGCGAGCTGATACCTATCTGTGGTTGAATTTGCATGTGTCCCATAATCTGTTGAAATTGAGCTTTAAAGCATGCCCTTTTATTTATCAAACTGTGATTACAGCTTAGTTCTTCAAAGTGTTTTCTTAAAGTAAGTGTCACATTTTGAAAATTTTTGGCCATTACCTCCCTCAAGACATTTGGAGGGCACGTTTCATTTACAGCCCTGAAGTACTTGTTCATATGAAGTGACCATTAGCACAGGTTTTAAAGCTGCTTTTGCAGGTAACGGCCAGAGGGTGGCAGCCTTTCTACGTTCCCAATCTGGTAAATAGGGAAAGAGACCTTCAGTCCCAAGAGTGTCCAGCTTTATTTCTCATCCAGCTGTGGGTCTAGATATGGTCACACCAGGTTGCATCACAGCCCCGGAACGAATTATGTAAAAATTTCTCCCTCTATCACTGTCTTTGTTTTTTGGGATTTTAAAGTAATTTATTTTTATAATGGGGTTTACCTGATTTTCACTGCTGTGTTTATGCCCCTTTACACCCACTTGATTCACTTACAGAGAGAAATCAATACATAGGTTTTAAGATTTTTACTAGTCAGATATATTCTTGTTCGTTGAATAGGGGGTGTTGCATCCACTTCACTGAGCAAGGAGTAGGTCTTGTCTATTACATATTGGGTTTATGGATCGGTATTTGAGCTAATATGAAACCCTCGTTTTATGCATCACCCCACCTCACCTTTCCCGTTAAGCAGCCATAGTGTGTTTTCTAAATGTGTGACTCTGTTCTGTTTTGTAATTCAGTTCAAGTGTAACGGTTTTTCCATTCCCTCTACAAGTGATATCTTATGATAAGTGTCTTTTTCTGTGTGACTTATTTCACTTAGAATCGTCGAACATAAATCCACTCATCATGCGGCTAATAGCCTTATGACATTGATTTCATGGCTGAGTGATATTCCATTGTACATAAGGACCACAACATCGTTATCCATTTTCCTATTTCCTGGGATATTTAAGGTGTAATGAAGAGGAGGTTCTTGTCAACAGAGCAGCCCTAAACTTTGGTGTGCCTGTGTCTAGCTGATTTTTAGTTTTCCCAATTCATAACCCCATAAGTGGAAATGCCCTATGCTCTCTAAGCTGTGTTTTTTAGATGTTTCAGGACTCACCGGACCCTTCTCCACAGTGGCTGTTGGCAATTTACATCCCGCCCATCAGTGTAGCAAGGCTCCCATTTCTCCATGGCCTGTCCTGCATTTCTGGTTTTGACACTTTTTTCAGCATGGCCCTTTTGACGGATGGGAAGCGAGACTTCTTTGTAGCGCTGATTTGCCTTTCCAGGTTGCTTGGTTGGCCAAAAAGGGCGTATGCGTTTTTTCCTGAATATATTCAGGAAAAAACGCATACGCCCTTTTTGGCCAAGGGCATCATTGTCAACGTTTTGCCGCTTTTCATGTGCTTTAAAGGAGATTCGAATCTACCTCCTGAAATCTGTTTCCTGCAATTCTGCCTTGATTTCAAATCCTCTTCGTTGCCTTCCCTCAATATATTTGTGGACGAGAGTTATCATTTATAACTCTGCAGGTTTGTGAATTGCAGTGCCCTGAAGCTCCATTTTACAACTCGCTTTTTTGGGAGCTGGCCGCAAAAGCACTGGATGGCTTCAGGCCCTGTTCTGGTTCCGGGGGGGATGATGAGCCTGTGGTTAATTCTTCTTCCTGATGGGAAAATAGAGTGACCTGTGCCTGTCCCAACACCAAGAGCCAGTCTCTCATTGGTTCCCCGTCTTCCCGTTCATCCTCAGGAAAAATTGCAACCTGTACGGAACAGGAGGTTAAAGGTGCTGATGCTCCAAGTAGGGAGATTGCTAGTAAAGTGGCTGGAATGGCGAACCCGGGCACAAGGAGATGAGAAATGAGGTGCGTTTTAGAAACCTTTCCCCATCACACGGTGTACCATCTTCTGGGTTTCTCATGCATGTTTTCGATGTAGGAAGATGCCCTTGAACATGGAGATTTGGGACCCATGCGATGGGTACCACGCAGTATTACTTTAAATGGTCTGCGTTTGCTCACCCAACCTCACCAAACCTCTCAGCCCCAAGAGTGTCCACCCTTATGTCTCATCCAGCTGTGGGTCTAGATATGGTCAATCCAGGTTGCATCACAGCCCCTGAACGCATTGTGTAAGAATGTCTCTCTCTTTCACTGTCTTTCTTTCATGGGTTTTTCAAAGTAATTTATTTTCATAATGGGGTTTAGCTGCTTTTCACTGCTGTGTTTATGCCGCTTTACACCCACTTGACACACTAACAGAGAGATATCAATACATAGGTTTCAAGATTATTACTAGTCAGATATATTCTTGTGCGGTGAATAGGGCGTGTTGAGTCCAGTTCTCTGAGCAAGGAGTAGGTCTTGTCTATTACATATTGGGTTTATGGAACGGTATCTGAGCTAATTTGAAACCCTTGTTTTATGTATCACCCCACCTCACCTTTCCCGTTAAGCAGCCATAGTGTGTTTTCTGCATGTGTGACTCTGTTCTGTTTTGTAATTCAGTTCATGTGTAACGGTTTTTACATTCCCTCTATCAGTGATACCTTATGAGAAGTGTCCTTTTCTGTGTGACTTATTTCACTTAGAATCGTCCTACCTAAATCCGCTCTTCATGCTGCTACTAGCCTTAGGACATTGATTTCATGGCTGAGTGATATTCCATTGTACATAAGGACCACAACTTCTTTACCCATTTTTCTCTTTCCTGGGATATTTAAGGTGGAATGAAGTGGAGGTCCTTGTCAACAGAGCAGCCCTAAACTTTGGGGTGCTTGTGTCTTGCTGATTTTTAATTTTCCCAATTTATACCCCCATGAGTGGAAGTGCCCTATGCTCTCTAAGCTCTGTTTTTTAAATGTTTCAGGACTCACCGTACACTTCTCCAGAGTGGCTGTTGGCAATTTACATCCCGCCCATCAGTGTAGCAAGGCTCCCATTTCTCCATGGCCTGTCCTGCATTTCTGGTTTTGACACTTTTTTCAGCATGGCCCTTTTGACCGATGGGAAGCGAGACTTCTTTGTAGCATTGATTTGCCTTTCCAGGTTGCTTGGTTGGCCAAAAAGGGCGTATGCGTTTTTTCCTGAATATATTCAGGAAAAAACGCATACGCCCTTTTTGGCCAAGGGCATCATTGTCAACGTTTTGCCGCTTTTCATGTGCTTTAAATGCGATTCGAATCTACCTCCTGAAATCTGTTTCCTGCAATTCTGCCTTGATTTCAAATCCCCTTCTTTGCCTTCCCTCAATATATTTGTGGACGAGAGTTATCATTTATAACTCTGCAGGTTTGTGAATTGCAGTGCCCTGAAGCTCGATTTTACAACTCGCGTTTTTGGGAGCTGGCCGCAAAAGCGCAGGATGGCTTCAGACCCAGTTCTGGTTCCGGGGGGCAGGCTGAGCCTGTGGTTAATTCTTCTTCCTGATGGGAATATAGAGTGACCTGTGCCTGTCCCAACACCAAGAGCCAGTCTCTCATTGGTTCCCCGTCTTCACGTTCATCCTCAGGAAAAATTGTAACCTGTACGGAACAGGAGGTTAAAGGTGCTGATGCTCCAAGTAGGGAGATTGCTAGTAAAGTGGCTGGAATGGCGAACCCGGGCACAAGGAGATGAGAAATGAGGTGCGTTTTAGAAACCTTTCCCCATCACACGGTGTACCATCTTCTGGGTTTCTCATGCATGTTTTCAATGTAGGAAGATGCCCTTGAACCTGGAGATATGGGACCCATGCGATGGGTACCACGCAGTATTACTATAAAGGGTCTGCGTTTGCTCACCCAACCTCACCAAACCTCTCAGCCCCAAGAGTGTCCACCCTTATGTCTCATCCAGCTGTGGGTCTAGATATGGTCAATCCAGGTTGCATCACAGCCCCTGAACGCATTGTGTAAGAATGTCTCTCTCTTTCACTGTCTTTGTTTCATGGGTTTTTAAAAGTAATTTATTTTCATAATGCGGTTTAGCTGCTTTTCACTGCTGTGTTTATGCCGCTTTACACCCACTTGACACACTAACAGAGAGATATCAATACATAGGTTTTAAGATTATTAGTAGTCAGATATATTCTTGTGCGGTGAATAGGGCGTGTTGAGTCCAGTTCTCTGAGCAAGGAGTAGGTCTTGTCTATTACATATTGGGTTTATGGAACGGTATCTGAGCTAATTTGAAACCCTTGTTTTATGTATCACCCCACCTCACCTTTCCCGTTAAGCAGCCATAGTGTGTTTTCTGCATGTGTGACTCTGTTCTGTTTTGTAATTCAGTTCAAGTGTAACGGTTTTTACATTCCCTCTATCAGTGATACCTTATGAGAAGTGTCCTTTTCTGTGTGACTTATTTCACTTAGAATCGTCGTACCTAAATCCACTCATCATGCTGCTACTAGCCTTAGGACATTGATTTCATGGCTGAGTGATATTCCATTGTACATAAGGACCACAACTTCTTTACCCATTTTTCTCTTTCCTGGGATATTTAAGGTGGAATGAAGTGGAGGTCCTTGTCAACAGAGCAGCCCTAAACTTTGGGGTGCTTGTGTCTTGCTGATTTTTAATTTTCCCAATTTATACCCCCATGAGTGGAAGTGCCCTATGCTCTCTAAGCTGTGTTTTTTAGATGTTTCACGACTCACCGTACACTTCTCCAGAGTGGCTGTTGGCAATTTACATCCCGCCCATCAGTGTAGCAAGGCTCCCATTTCTCCATGGCCTGTCCTGCATTTCTGGTTTTGACACATTTTTCAGCATGGCCCTTTTGACCGATGGGAAGCGAGACTTCTTTGTAGCGCTGATTTGCCTTTCCAGGTTGCTTGGTTGGCCAAAAAGGGCGTATGCGTTTTTTCCTGAATATATTCAGGAAAAAACGCATACGCCCTTTTTGGCCAAGGGCATCATTGTCAACGTTTTGCCGCTTTTCATGTGCTTTAAAGGAGATTCGAATCTACCTCCTGTAATCTGTTTCCTGCAATTTTGCCTTGATTTCAAATCCTCTTCGTTGCCTTCCCTCAATATATTTGTGGACGAGAGTTATCATTTATAACTCTGCAGGTTTGTGAATTGCAGTGCCATGAAGCTCGATTTTACACCTCGCGTTTTTGGGAGCTGGCCGCAAAAGCGCAGGATGGCTTCAGGCCCTGTTCTGGTTCCGGGGGGCAGGCTGAGCCTGTGGTTAATTCTTCTTCCTGATGGGAAAATAGAGTGACCTGTGCCTGTCCCAACACCAAGACCCAGTCTTTCATTGGTTCCCCGTCTTCCCGTTCATCCTCAGGAAAAATTGCAACCTGTAGGGAACAGGAGGTTAAAGGTGCTGATGCTCCAAGTAGGGAGATTGCTAGTAAAGTGGCTGGGATGGCGAACCCGGGCACAAGGAGATGAGAAATGAGGTGCGTTTTAGAAACCTTTCCCCATCACACGGTGTACCATCTTCTGGGTTTCTCATGCATGTTTTTGATGTAGGAAGATGCCCTTGAACATGGAGATTTGGGACCCATGCGATGGGTACCACGCAGTATTACTTTAAAGGGTCTGCGTTTGCTCACCCAACCTCACCAAACCTCTCAGCCCCAAGAGTGTCCACCCTTAGGTCTCATCCAGCTGTGGGTCTAGATATGGTCAATCCAGGTTGCATCACAGCCCCTGAACGCATTGTGTAAGAATGTCTCTCTCTTTCACTGTCTTTCTTTCATGGGTTTTTCAAAGTAATTTATTTTCATAATGGGGTTTAGCTGCTTTTCACTGCTGTGTTTATGCCGCTTTACCCCCACTTGACACACTAACAGAGAGATATCAATACATAGGTTTTAAGATTATTACTAGTCAGATATATTCTTGTGCGGTGAATAGGGCGTGTTGAGTCCAGTTCTCTGAGCAAGGAGTAGGTCTTGTCTATTACATATTGGGTTTATGGAACGGTATCTGAGCTAATTTGAAACCCTTGTTTTATGTATCACCCCACCTCACCTTTCCCGTTAAGCAGCCATAGTGTGTTTTCTGCATGTGTGACTCTGTTCTGTTTTGTAATTCAGTTCAAGTGTAACGGTTTTTACATTCCCTCTATCAGTGATACCTTATGAGAAGTGTCCTTTTCTGTGTGACTTATTTCACTTAGAATCGTCGTACCTAAATCCACTCTTCATGCTGCTACTAGCCTTAGGACATTGATTTCATGGCTGAGTGATATTCCATTGTACATAAGGACCACAACTTCTTTACCCATTTTTCTCTTTCCTGGGATATTTAAGGTGGAATGAAGTGGAGGTCCTTGTCAACAGAGCAGCCCTAAACTTTGGGGTGCTTGTGTCTTGCTGATTTTTAATTTTCCCAATTTATACCCCCATGAGTGGAAGTGCCCTATGCTCTCTAAGCTGTGTTTTTTAGATGTTTCAGGACTCACCGTACACTTCTCCAGAGTGGCTGTTGGCAATTTACATCCCGCCCATCAGTGTAGCAAGGCTCCCATTTCTCCATGGCCTGTCCTGCATTTCTGGTTTTGACACTTTTTTCAGCATGGCCCTTTTGACCGATGGGAAGCGAGACTTCTTTGTAGCGCTGATTTGCCTTTCCAGGTTGCTTGGTTGGCCAAAAAGGGCGTATGCGTTTTTTCCTGAATATATTCAGGAAAAAACGCATACGCCCTTTTTGGCCAAGGGCATCATTGTCAACGTTTTGCCGCTTTTCATGTGCTTTAAAGGAGATTCGAATCTACCTCCTGAAATCTGTTTCCTGCAATTCTGCCTTGATTTCAAATCCCCTTCTTTGCCTTCCCTCAATATATTTGTGGACGAGAGTTATCATTTATAACTCTGCAGGTTTGTGAATTGCAGTGCCCTGAAGCTCGATTTTACAACTCGCGTTTTTGGGAGCTGGCCGCAAAAGCGCAGGATGGCTTCAGACCCAGTTCTGGTTCCGGGGGGCAGGCTGAGCCTGTGGTTAATTCTTCTTCCTGATGGGAAAATAGAGTGACCTGTGCCTGTCCCAACACCAAGAGCCAGTCTCTCATTGGTTCCCCGTCTTCCCGTTCATCCTCAGGAAAAATTGTAACCTGTACGGAACAGGAGGTTAAAGGTGCTGATGCTCCAAGTAGGGAGATTGCTAGTAAAGTGGCTGGAATGGCGAACCCGGGCACAAGGAGATGAGAAATGAGGTGCGTTTTAGAAACCTTTCCCCATCACACGGTGTACCATCTTCTGGGTTTCTCATGCATGTTTTCGATGTAGGAAGATGCCCTTGAACCTGGAGATATGGGACCCATGCGATGGGTACCACGCAGTATTACTATAAAGGGTCTGCGTTTGCTCACCCAACCTCACCAAACCTCTCAGCCCCAAGAGTGTCCACCCTTATGTCTCATCCAGCTGTGGGTCTAGATATGGTCAATCCAGGTTGCATCACAGCCCCTGAACGCATTGTGTAAGTATGTCTCTCTCTTTCACTGTCTTTCTTTCATGGGTTTTTCAAAGTAATTTATTTTCATAATGCGGTTTAGCTGCTTTTCACTGCTGTGTTTATGCCGCTTTACATCACTTGACACACTAACAGAGAGATATCAATACATAGGTTTTAAGATTATTAGTAGTCAGATATATTCTTGTGTGGTGAATAGGGCGTGTTGAGTCCAGTTCTCTGAGCAAGGAGTAGGTCTTGTCTATTACATATTGGGTTTATGGAACGGTATCTGAGCTAATTTGAAACCCTTGTTTTATGTATCACCCCACCTCACCTTTCCCGTTAAGCAGCCATAGTGTGTTTTCTGCATGTGTGACTCTGTTCTGTTTTGTAATTCAGTTCAAGTGTAACGGTTTTTACATTCCCTCTATCAGTGATACCTTATGAGAAGTGTCCTTTTCTGTGTGACTTATTTCACTTAGAATCGTCGTACCTAAATCCACTCATCATGCTGCTACTAGCCTTATGACATTGATTTCATGGCTGAGTGATATTCCATTGTACATAAGGACCACAACTTCTTTACCCATTTTTCTCTTTCCTGGGATATTTAAGGTGGAATGAAGTGGAGGTCCTTGTCAACAGAGCAGCCCTAAACTTTGGGGTGCTTGTGTCTTGCTGATTTTTAATTTTCCCAATTTATACCCCCATGAGTGGAAGTGCCCTATGCTCTCTAAGCTGTGTTTTTTAGATGTTTCACGACTCACCGTACACTTCTCCAGAGTGGCTGTTGGCAATTTACATCCCGCCCATCAGTGTAGCAAGGCTCCCATTTCTCCATGGCCTGTCCTGCATTTCTGGTTTTGACACATTTTTCAGCATGGCCCTTTTGACCGATGGGAAGCGAGACTTCTTTGTAGCGCTGATTTGCCTTTCCAGGTTGCTTGGTTGGCCAAAAAGGGCGTATGCGTTTTTTCCTGAATATATTCAGGAAAAAACGCATACGCCCTTTTTGGCCAAGGGCATCATTGTCAACGTTTTGCCGCTTTTCATGTGCTTTAAAGGAGATTCGAATCTACCTCCTGTAATCTGTTTCCTGCAATTCTGCCTTGATTTCAAATCCTCTTCGTTGCCTTCCCTCAGTATATTTGTGGACGAGAGTTATCATTTATAACTCTGCAGGTTTGTGAATTGCAGTGCCATGAAGCTCGATTTTACACCTCGCGTTTTTGGGAGCTGGCCGCAAAAGCGCAGGATGGCTTCAGGCCCTGTTCTGGTTCCGGGGGGCAGGCTGAGCCTGTGGTTAATTCTTCTTCCTGATGGGAAAATAGAGTGACCTGTGCCTGTCCCAACACCAAGAGCCAGTCTCTCATTGGTTCCCCGTCTTCCCGTTCATCCTCAGGAAAAATTGCAACCTGTAGGGAACAGGAGGTTAAAGGTGCTGATGCTCCAAGTAGGGAGATTGCTAGTAAAGCGGCTGGGATGGCGAACCCGGGCACAAGGAGATGAGAAATGAGGTGCGTTTTAGAAACCTTTCCCCATCACACGGTGTACCATCTTCTGGGTTTCTCATGCATGTTTTTGATGTAGGAAGATGCCCTTGAACATGGAGATTTGGGACCCATGCGATGGGTACCACGCAGTATTACTTTAAAGGGTCTGTGTTTGCTCACCCAACCTCACCAAACCTCTCAGCCCCAAGAGTGTCCACCCTTAGGTCTCATCCAGCTGTGGGTCTAGATATGGTCAATCCAGGTTGCATCACAGCCCCTGAACGCATTGTGTAAGCATTTCTCTCTTTCACTGTCTTTGTTTCATGGGTTTTTAAAAGTAATTTATTTTCATAATGCGGTTTAGCTGCTTTTCACTGCTGTGTTTATGCCGCTTTACACCCACTTGACACACTAACAGAGAGATATCAATACATAGGTTTTAAGATTATTACTAGTCAGATATATTCTTGTGCGGTGAATAGGGCGTTTTGAGTCCAATTCTCTGAGCAAGGAGTAGGTCTTGTCTATTACATATTGGGTTTATGGAACGGTATCTGAGCTAATTTGAAACCCTTGTTTTATGTATCACCCCACCTCACGTTTCCCGTTAAACAGCTATAGTGTGTTTTCTGCATGTGTGACTCTGTTCTGTTTTGTAATTCAGTTCAAGTGTAACGGTTTTTACCTTCCCTCTATCAGTGATACCTTATGAGAAGTGTCCTTTTCTGTGTGACTTATTTCACTTAGAATCGTCGTACCTAAATCCACTCATCATGCTGCTCCTAGCCTTATGACATTGATTTCATGGCTGAGTGATATTCCATTGTACATAAGGACCAGAACTTCTTTACCCATTTTTCTCTTTCCTGGGATATTTAAGGTGGAATGAAGTGGAGGTCCTTGTCAACAGAGCAGCCCTAAACTTTGGGGTGCTTGTGTCTTGCTGAATTTTCATTTTCCCAATTTATACCCCCATGAGTGGAAGTGCCCTATGCTCTCTAAGCTGTGTTTTTTAGATGTTTCAGGACTCACCGTACACTTCTCCAGAGTGGCTGTTGGCAATTTACATCCCGCCCATCAGTGTAGCAAGGCTCCCATTTCTCCATGGCCTGTCCTGCATTTCTGGTTTTGACACTTTTTTCAGCATGGCCCTTTTGACCGATGGGAAGCGAGACTTCTTTGTAGCGCTGATTTGCCTTTCCAGGTTGCTTGGTTGGCCAAAAAGGGCGTATGCGTTTTTTCCTGAATATATTCAGGAAAAAACGAATACGCCCTTTTTGGCCAAGGGCATCATTGTCAACGTTTTGCCGCTTTTCATGTGCTTTAAAGAGATTCGAATCTACCTCCTGAAATCTGTTTCCTGCAATTCTGCCTTGATTTCAAATCCTCTTCTTTGCCTTCCCTCAATATATTTGTGGACGAGAGTTATCATTTATAACTCTGCAGGTTTGTGAATTGCAGTGCCCTGAAGCTCGATTTTACAACTCGCGTTTTTGGGAGCTGGCCGCAAAAGCGCAGGATGGCTTCAGGCCCTGTTCTGGTTCCGGGGTCAGGCTGAGCCTGTGGTTAATTCTTCTTCCTGATGGGAAAATAGAGTGACCTGTGCCTGTCCCAACACCAAGAGCCAGTCTCTCATTGGTTCCCCGTCTTCCCGTTCATCCTCAGGAAAAATTGTAACCTGTACGGAACAGGAGGTTAAAGGTGCTGATGCTCCAAGTAGGGAGATTGCTAGTAAAGCGGCTGAAATGGCGAACCCGGCCACAAGGAGATGAGAAATGAGGTGCGTTTTAGAAACCTTTCCCCATCACACGGTGTACCATCTTCTGGGTTTCTCATGCATGTTTTCGATGTAGGAAGATGCCCTTGAACCTGGAGATATGGGACCCATGCGATGGGTACCACGCAGTATTACTATAAAGGGTCTGCGTTTGCTCACCCAACCTCACCAAACCTCTCAGCCCCAAGAGTGTCCACCCTTATGTCTCATCCAGCTGTGGGTCTAGATATGGTCAATCCAGGTTGCATCACAGCCCCTGAACGCATTGTGTAAGAATGTCTCTCTCTTTCACTGTCTTTCTTTCATGGGTTTTTCAAAGTAATTTATTTTCATAATGCGGTTTAGCTGCTTTTCACTGCTGTGTTTATGCCGCTTTACACCCACTTGACACACTAACAGAGAGATATCAATACATAGGTTTTACGATTATTACTAGTCAGATATATTCTTGTGCCGTGAATAGGGCGTGTTGAGTCCAGTTCTCTGAGCAAGGAGTAGGTCTTGTCTATTACATATTGGGTTTATGGAACGGTATCTGAGCTAATTTGAAACCCTTGTTTTATGTATCACCCCACCTCACCTTTCCCGTTAAGCAGCCATAGTGTGTTTTCTGCATGTGTGACTCTCTTCTGTTTTGTAATTCAGTTCAAGTGTAACGGTTTTTACATTCCCTCTATCAGTGATACCTTATGAGAAGTGTCCTTTTCTGTGTGACTTATTTCACTTAGAATCGTCGTACCTAAATCCACTCATCATGCTGCTACTAGCCTTATGACATTGATTTCATGGCTGAGTGATATTCCATTGTACATAAGGACCACAACTTCTTTACCCATTTTTCTCTTTCCTGGGATATTTAAGGTGGAATGAAGTGGAGGTCCTTGTCAACAGAGCAGCCCTAAACTTTGGGGTGCTTGTGTCTTGCTGATTTTTAATTTTCCCAATTTATACCCCCATGAGTGGAAGTGCCCTATGCTCTCTAAGCTGTGTTTTTTAGATGTTTCAGGACTCACCGTACACTTCTCCAGAGTGGCTGTTGGCAATTTACATCCCGCCCATCAGTGTAGCAAGGCTCCCATTTCTCCATGGCCTGTCCTGCATTTCTGGTTTTGACACTTTTTTCAGCATGGCCCTTTTGACCGATGGGAAGCGAGACTTCTTTGTAGCGCTGATTTGCCTTTCCAGGTTGCTTGGTTGGCCAAAAAGGGCGTATGCGTTTTTTCCTGAATATATTCAGGAAAAAACGCATACGCCCTTTTTGGCCAAGGGCATCATTGTCAACGTTTTGCCGCTTTTCATGTGCTTTAAAGGAGATTCGAATCTACCTCCTGTAATCTGTTTCCTGCAATTCTGCCTTGATTTCAAATCCTCTTCGTTGCCTTCCCTCAATATATTTGTGGACGAGAGTTATCATTTATAACTCTGCAGGTTTGTGAATTGCAGTGCCATGAAGCTCGATTTTACACCTCGCGTTTTTGGGAGCTGGCCGCAAAAGCGCAGGATGGCTTCAGGCCCTGTTCTGGTTCCGGGGGGCAGGCTGAGCCTGTGGTTAATTCTTCTTCCTGATGGGAAAATAGAGTGACCTGTGCCTTTCCCAACACCAAGAGCCAGTCTCTCATTGGTTCCCCGTCTTCCCGTTCATCCTCAGGAAAAATTGCAACCTGTAGGGAACAGGAGGTTAAAGGTGCTGATGCTCCAAGTAGGGAGATTGCTAGTAAAGCGGCTGGGATGGCGAACCCGGGCACAAGGAGATGAGAAATGAGGTGCGTTTTAGAAACCTTTCCCCATCACACGGTGTACCATCTTCTGGGTTTCTCATGCATGTTTTTGATGTAGGAAGATGCCCTTGAACATGGAGATTTGGGACCCATGCGATGGGTACCACGCAGTATTACTTTAAAGGGTCTGCGTTTGCTCACCCAACCTCACCAAACCTCTCAGCCCCAAGAGTGTCCACCCTTAGGTCTCATCCAGCTGTGGGTCTAGATATGGTCAATCCAGGTTGCATCACAGCCCCTGAACGCATTGTGTAAGAATTTCTCTCTTTCACTGTCTTTGTTTCATGGGTTTTTAAAAGTAATTTATTTTCATAATGTGGTTTAGCTGCTTTTCACTGCTGTGTTTATGCCGCTTTACACCCACTTGACACACTAACAGAGAGATATCAATACATAGGTTTTAAGATTATTACTAGTCAGATATATTCTTGTGCGGTGAATAGGGCGTTTTGAGTCCAATTCTCTGAGCAAGGAGTAGGTCTTGTCTATTACATATTGGGTTTATGGAACGGTATCTGAGCTAATTTGAAACCCTTGTTTTATGTATCACCCCACCTCACCTTTCCCGTTAAACAGCCATAGTGTGTTTTCTGCATGTGTGACTCTGTTCTGTTTTGTAATTCAGTTCAAGTGTAACGGTTTTTACATTCCCTCTATCAGTGATACCTTATGAGAAGTGTCCTTTTCTGTGTGACTTATTTCACTTAGAATCGTCGTACCTAAATCCACTCATCATGCTGCTACTAGCCTTATGACATTGATTTCATGGCTGAGTGATATTCCATTGTACATAAGGACCAGAACTTCTTTACCCATTTTTCTCTTTCCTGGGATATTTAAGGTGGAATGAAGTGGAGGTCCTTGTCAACAGAGCAGCCCTAAACTTTGGGGTGCTTGTGTCTTGCTGATTTTTCATTTTCCCAATTTATACCCCCATGAGTGGAAGTGCCCTATGCTCTCTAAGCTGTGTTTCTTAGATGTTTCAGGACTCACCGTACACTTCTCCAGAGTGGCTGTTGGCAATTTACATCCCGCCCATCAGTGTAGCAAGGCTCCCATTTCTCCATGGCCTGTCCTGCATTTCTGGTTTTGACACTTTTTTCAGCATGGCCCTTTTGACCGATGGGAAGCGAGACTTCTTTGTAGCGCTGATTTGCCTTTCCAGGTTGCTTGGTTGGCCAAAAAGGGCGTATGCGTTTTTTCCTGAATATATTCAGGAAAAAACGCATACGCCCTTTTTGGCCAAGGGCATCATTGTCAACGTTTTGCCGCTTTTCATGTGCTTTAAAGGAGATTCGAATCTACCTCCTGAAATCTGTTTCCTGCAATTCTGCCTTGATTTCAAATCCTCTTCCTTGCCTTCCCTCAATATATTTGTGGACGAGAGTTATCATTTATAACTCTGCAGGTTTGTGAATTGCAGTGCCATGAAGCTCGATTTTACACCTCGCGTTTTTGGGCGCTGGCCGCAAAAGCGCAGGATGGCTTCAGGCCCTGTTCTGGTTCCGGGGTCAGGCTGAGCCTGTGGTTAATTCTTCTTCCTGATGGGAAAATAGAGTGACCTGTGCCTGTCCCAAAACCAAGAGCCAGTCTCTCATTGGTTCCCCATCTTCCCGTTCATCCTCAGGAAAAATTGTAACCTGTACAAACAGGAGGTTAAAGGTGCTGATGCTCCAAGTAGGGAGATTGCTAGTAAAGCGGCTGGAATGGCGAACCCGGGCACAAGGAGATGAGAAATGAGGTGCGTTTTAGAAACCTTTCCCCATCACACGGTGTACCATCTTCTGGGTTTCTCATGCATGTTTTCGATGTAGGAAGATGCCCTTGAACCTGGAGATTTGGGACCCATGCGATGGGTACCACGCAGTATTACTTTAAAGGGTCTGCGTTTGCTCACCCAACCTCACCAAACCTCTCAGCCCCAAGAGTGTCCACCCTTAGGTCTCATCCAGCTGTGGGTCTAGATATGGTCAATCCAGGTTGCATCACAGCCCCTGAACGCATTGTGTAAGAATGTCTCTCTCTTTCACTGTCTTTGTTTCATGGGTTTTTAAAAGTAATTTATTTTCATAATGGGGTTTAGCTGCTTTTCACTGCTGTGTTTATGCCGCTTTACACCCACTTGACACACTAACAGAGAGATATCAATACATAGGTTTTAAGATTATTACTAGTCAGATATATTCTTGTGCGGTGAATAGGGCGTGTTGAGTCCAGTTCTCTGAGCAAAGAGTAGGTCTTGTCTATTACATATTGGGTTTATGGAACGGTATCTGAGCTAATTTGAAACCCTTGTTTTATGTATCACCCCACCTCACCTTTCCCGTTAAGCAGCCATAGTGTGTTTTCTGCATGTGTGACTCTGTTCTGTTTTGTAATTCAGTTCATGTGTAACGGTTTTTACATTCCCTCTATCAGTGATACCTTATGAGAAGTGTCCTTTTGTGTGTGACTTATTTCACTTAGAATCGTCGTACCTAAATCCACTCATCATGCTGCTCCTAGCCTTATGACATTGATTTCATGGCTGAGTGATTTTCCATTGTACATAAGGACCAGAACTTCTTTACCCATTTTTCTCTTTCCTGGGATATTTAAGGTGGAATGAAGTGGAGGTCCTTGTCAACAGAGCAGCCCTAAACTTTGGGGTGCTTGTGTCTTGCTGATTTTTCATTTTCCCAATTTATACCCCCATGAGTGGAAGTGCCCTATGCTCTCTAAGCTGTGTTTTTTAGATGTTTCACGACTCACCGTACACTTCTCCAGAGTGGCTTTTGGCAATTTACATCCCGCCCATCAGTGTAGCAAGGCTCCCATTTCTCCATGGCCTGTCCTGCATTTCTGGTTTTGACACTTTTTTCAGCATGGCCCTTTTGACCGATGGGAAGCAAGACTTCTTTGTAGCGCTGATTTGCCTTTCCAGGTTGCTTGGTTGGCCAAAAAGGGCGTATGCGTTTTTTCCTGAATATATTCAGGAAAAAACGCATACGCCCTTTTTGGCCAAGGGCATCATTGTCAACGTTTTGCCGCTTTTCATGTGCTTTAAAGGAGATTCGAATCTACCTCCTGAAATCTGTTTCCTGCAATTCTGCCTTGATTTCAAATCCTCTTCTTTGCCTTCCCTCAATATATTTGTGGACGAGAGTTATCATTTATAGCTCTGCAGTTTTGTGAATTGCAGTGCCCTGAAGCTCAATTTTACAACTCGCGTTTTTGGTAGCTGGTCGCAAAAGCGCAGGATGGCTTCAGGCCCAGTTCTGGTTCCGGGGGGCAGGTTGAGCCTGTGGTTAATTCTTCTTCCAGATGGGAAAATAGAGTGACCTGTGCCTGTCCCAACACCAAGAGCCAGTCTCTCATTGGTTCCCCTTCTTCCCATTCATCCTCAGGAAAAATTGCAACCTGTACGGAACAGGAGGTTAAAGGTGCTGATGCTCCAAGTAGGGAGATTGCTAGTAAAGTGGCTGGAATGGCGAACCCGGGCACAAGGAGATGAGAAATGAGGTGCGTTTTAGAAACCTTTCCCCATCACACGGTGTACCATCTTCTGGGTTTCTCATTCATGTTTTCGATGTAGGAAGATGACCTTGAACCTGGAGATATGGGACCCATGCGATGGGTACCACGCAGTATTACTTTAAAGGGTCTGCGTTTGCTCACCCAACCTCACCAAACCTCTCAGCCCCAAGAGTGTCCACCCTTATGTCTCATCCAGCTGTGGGTCTAGATACGGTCAATCCAGGTTGCATCACAGCCCATGAACGCATTGTGTAAGAATTTCTCTCTCTTTCACTGTCTTTGTTTCATGGGTTTTTAAAAGTAATTTATTTTCATAATGCGGTTTAGCTGCTTTTCACTGCTGTGTTTATGCCGCTTTATACCCACTTGGCACACTAACAGAGAGATATCAATACATAGGTTTTAAGGTTAATACTAGTCAGATATATTCTTGTGCGGTGAATAGGGCGTGTTGAGTCCAGTTCTCTGAGCAAGGAGTAGGTCTTGTCTATTACATATTGGGTTTATGGAACGGTATCTGAGCTAATTTGAAACCCTTGTTTTATGTGTCACCCCACCTCCCCTTTCCCGTTAAGCAGCCATAGTGTGTTTTCTGCATATGTGACTCTGTTCTGTTTTGTAATTCAGTTCAACTGTAACGGTTTTTACATTCCCTCTATAAGTGATACCTTATGAGAAGTGTCCTTTTCTGTGTGATTTATTTCACTTAGAATCGTCGTACCTAAATCCACTCATCATGCTGCTACTAGCCTTAGGACATTGATTTCATGGCTGAGTGATATTCCATTGTACATAAGGACCACAACTTCTTTATCCATTTTTCTCTTTCCTGGGATATTTAAGGTGGAATGAAGTGGAGGTCCTTGTCAACAGAGCAGCCCTAAACTTTGGGGTGCTTGTGTCTTGCTGATTTTTCATTTTCCCAATTTATACCCCCATGAGTGGAAGTGCCCTATGCTCTCTAAGCTGTGTTTTTTAGATATTTCAGGACTCACCGTACACTTTTCCAGAATGGCTGTTGGCAATTTACATCCCGCCCATCAGTGTAGCAAGGCTCCCATTTCTCCATGGCCTGTCCTGCATTTCTGGTTTTGACACTTTTTTCAGCATGGCCCTTTTGACCGATGGGAAGCGAGACTTCTTTGTAGCGCTGATTTGCCTTTCCAGGTTGCTTGGTTGGCCAAAAAGGGCGTATGCGTTTTTTCCTGAATATATTCAGGAAAAAACGAATACGCCCTTTTTGGCCAAGGGCATCATTGTCAACGTTTTGCCGCTTTTCATGTGCTTTAAAGGAGATTCGAATCTACCTCCTGAAATCTGTTTCCTGCAATTCTGCCTTGATTTCAAATCCTCTTCTTTGCCTTCCCTCAATATATTTGTGGACGAGAGTTATCATTTATAACTCTGCAGGTTTGTGAATTGCAGTGCCCTGAAGCTCGATTTTACAACTTGCGTTTTTGGGAGCTGGCCGCAAAAGCGCAGGATGGCTTCAGGCCCTGTTCTGGTTCCGGGGTCAGGCTGAGCCTGTGGTTAATTCTTCTTCCTGATGGGAAAATAGAGTGACCTGTGCCTGTCCCAACACCAAGAGCCAGTCTCTCATTGGTTCCCCGTCTTCCCGTTCATCCTCAGGAAAAATTGTAACCTGTACGGAACAGGAGGTTAAAGGTGCTGATGCTCCAAGTAGGGAGATTGCTAGGAAAACGGCTGAAATGGCGAACCCGGGCACAAGGAGATGAGAAATGAGGTGCGTTTTAGAAACCTTTCCCCATCACACGGTGTACCATCTTCTGGGTTTCTCATGCATGTTTTCGATGTAGGAAGATGCCCTTGAACCTGGAGATATGGGACCCATGCGATGGGTACCACGCAGTATTACTATAAAGGGTCTGCGTTTGCTCACCCAACCTCACCAAACCTCTCAGCCCCAAGAGTGTCCACCCTTATGTCTCATCCAGCTGTGGGTCTAGATATGGTCAATCCAGGTTGCATCACAGCCCCTGAACGCATTGTGTAAGAATGTCTCTCTCTTTCACTGTCTTTCTTTCATGGGTTTTTCAAAGTAATTTATTTTCATAATGCGGTTTAGCTGCTTTTCACTGCTGTGTTTATGCCGCTTTACACCCACTTGACACACTAACAGAGAGATATCAATACATAGGTTTTAAGATTATTACTAGTCAGATATATTCTTGTGCGGTGAATAGGGCGTTTTGAGTCCAATTCTCTGAGCAAGGAGTAGGTCTTGTCTATTACATATTGGGTTTATGGAACGGTATCTGAGCTAATTTGAAACCCTTGTTTTATGTATCACCCCACCTCACGTTTCCCGTTAAACAGCTATAGTGTGTTTTCTGCATGTGTGACTCTGTTCTGTTTTGTAATTCAGTTCAAGTGTAACGGTTTTTACCTTCCCTCTATCAGTGATACCTTATGAGAAGTGTCCTTTTCTGTGTGACTTATTTCACTTAGAATCGTCGTACCTAAATCCACTCATCATGCTGCTCCTAGCCTTATGACATTGATTTCATGGCTGAGTGATATTCCATTGTACATAAGGACCAGAACTTCTTTACCCATTTTTCTCTTTCCTGGGATATTTAAGGTGGAATGAAGTGGAGGTCCTTGTCAACAGAGCAGCCCTAAACTTTGGGGTGCTTGTGTCTTGCTGATTTTTCATTTTCCCAATTTATACCCCCATGAGTGGAAGTGCCCTATGCTCTCTAAGCTGTGTTTTTTAGATGTTTCAGGACTCACCGTACACTTCTCCAGAGTGGCTGTTGGCAATTTACATCCCGCCCATCAGTGTAGCAAGGCTCCCATTTCTCCATGGCCTGTCCTGCATTTCTGGTTTTGACACTTTTTTCAGCATGGCCCTTTTGACCGATGGGAAGCGAGACTTCTTTGTAGCGCTGATTTGCCTTTCCAGGTTGCTTGGTTGGCCAAAAAGGGCGTATGCGTTTTTTCCTGAATATATTCAGGAAAAAACGAATACGCCCTTTTTGGCCAAGGGCATCATTGTCAACGTTTTGCCGCTTTTCATGTGCTTTAAAGGAGATTCGAATCTACCTCCTGAAATCTGTTTCCTGCAATTCTGCCTTGATTTCAAATCCTCTTCTTTGCCTTCCCTCAAAATATTTGTGGACGAGAGTTATCATTTATAACTCTGCAGGTTTGTGAATTGCAGTGCCCTGAAGCTCGATTTTACAACTCGCGTTTTTGGGAGCTGGCCGCAAAAGCGCAGGATGGCTTCAGGCCCTGTTCTGGTTCCGGGGTCAGGCTGAGCCTGTGGTTAATTCTTCTTCCTGATGGGAAAATAGAGTGACCTGTGCCTGTCCCAACACCAAGAGCCAGTCTCTCATTGGTTCCCCGTCTTCCCGTTCATCCTCAGGAAAAATTGTAACCTGTACGGAACAGGAGGTTAAAGGTGCTGATGCTCCAAGTAGGGAGATTGCTAGTAAAGCGGCTGAAATGGCGAACCCGGGCACAAGGAGATGAGAAATGAGGTGCGTTTTAGAAACCTTTCCCCATCACACGGTGTACCATCTTCTGGGTTTCTCATTCATGTTTTCGATGTAGGAAGATGCCCTTGAACCTGGAGATATGGGACCCATGCGATGGGTACCACGCAGTATTACTATAAAGGGTCTGCGTTTGCTCACCCAACCTCACCAAACCTCTCAGCCCCAAGAGTGTCCACCCTTATGTCTCATCCAGCTGTGGGTCTAGATATGGTCAATCCAGGTTGCATCACAGCCCCTGAACGCATTGTGTAAGAATGTCTCTCTCTTTCACTGTCTTTCTTTCATGGGTTTTTCAAAGTAATTTATTTTCATAATGCGGTTTAGCTGCTTTTCACTGCTGTGTTTATGCCGCTTTACACCCACTTGACACACTAACAGAGAGATATCAATACATAGGTTTTACGATTATTACTAGTCAGATATATTCTTGTGCCGTGAATAGGGCGTGTTGAGTCCAGTTCTCTGAGCAAGGAGTAGGTCTTGTCTATTACATATTGGGTTTATGGAACGGTATCTGAGCTAATTTGAAACCCTTGTTTTATGTATCACCCCACCTCACCTTTCCCGTTAAGCAGCCATAGTGTGTTTTCTGCATGTGTGACTCTGTTCTGTTTTGTAATTCAGTTCAAGTGTAACGGTTTTTACATTCCCTCTATCAGTGATACCTTATGAGAAGTGTCCTTTTCTGTGTGACTTATTTCACTTAGAATCGTCGTACCTAAATCCACTCATCATGCTGCTACTAGCCTTATGACATTGATTTCATGGCTGAGTGATATTCCATTGTACATAAGGACCACAACTTCTTTACCCATTTTTCTCTTTCCTGGGATATTTAAGGTGGAATGAAGTGGAGGTCCTTGTCAACAGAGCAGCCCTAAACTTTGGGGTGCTTGTGTCTTGCTGATTTTTAATTTTCCCAATTTATACCCCCATGAGTGGAAGTGCCCTATGCTCTCTAAGCTGTGTTTTTTAGATGTTTCAGGACTCACCGTACACTTCTCCAGAGTGGCTGTTGGCAATTTACATCCCGCCCATCAGTGTAGCAAGGCTCCCATTTCTCCATGGCCTGTCCTGCATTTCTGGTTTTGACACTTTTTTCAGCATGGCCCTTTTGACCGATGGGAAGCGAGACTTCTTTGTAGCGCTGATTTGCCTTTCCAGGTTGCTTGGTTGGCCAAAAAGGCCGTATGCGTTTTTTCCTGAATATATTCAGGAAAAAACGCATACGCCCTTTTTGGCCAAGGGCATCATTGTCAACGTTTTGCCGCTTTTCATGTGCTTTAAAGGAGATTCGAATCTACCTCCTGTAATCTGTTTCCTGCAATTCTGCCTTGATTTCAAATCCTCTTCGTTGCCTTCCCTCAATATATTTGTGGACGAGAGTTATCATTTATAACTCTGCAGGTTTGTGAATTGCAGTGCCATGAAGCTCGATTTTACACCTCGCGTTTTTGGGAGCTGGCCGCAAAAGCGCAGGATGGCTTCAGGCCCTGTTCTGGTTCCGGGGGGCAGGCTGAGCCTGTGGTTAATTCTTCTTCCTGATGGGAAAATAGAGTGACCTGTGCCTGTCCCAACACCAAGAGCCAGTCTCTCATTGGTTCCCCGTCTTCCCGTTCATCCTCAGGAAAAATTGCAACCTGTAGGGAACAGGAGGTTAAAGGTGCTGATGCTCCAAGTAGGGAGATTGCTAGTAAAGCGGCTGGGATGGCGAACCCGGGCACAAGGAGATGAGAAATGAGGTGCGTTTTAGAAACCTTTCCCCATCACACGGTGTACCATCTTCTGGGTTTCTCATGCATGTTTTTGATGTAGGAAGATGCCCTTGAACATGGAGATTTGGGACCCATGCGATGGGTACCACGCAGTATTACTTTAAAGGGTCTGCGTTTGCTCACCCAACCTCACCAAACCTCTCAGCCCCAAGAGTGTCCACCCTTAGGTCTCATCCAGCTGTGGGTCTAGATATGGTCAATCCAGGTTGCATCACAGCCCCTGAACGCATTGTGTAAGAATTTCTCTCTTTCACTGTCTTTGTTTCATGGGTTTTTAAAAGTAATTTATTTTCATAATGCGGTTTAGCTGCTTTTCACTGCTGTGTTTATGCCGCTTTACACCCACTTGACACACTAACAGAGAGATATCAATACATAGGTTTTAAGATTATTACTAGTCAGATATATTCTTGTGCGGTGAATAGGGCGTTTTGAGTCCAATTCTCTGAGCAAGGAGTAGGTCTTGTCTATTACATATTGGGTTTATGGAACGGTATCTGAGCTAATTTGAAACCCTTGTTTTATGTATCACCCCACCTCACCTTTCCCGTTAAACAGCCATAGTGTGTTTTCTGCATGTGTGACTCTGTTCTGTTTTGTAATTCAGTTCAAGTTTAACGGTTTTTACATTCCCTCTATCAGTGATACCTTATGAGAAGTGTCCTTTTCTGTGTGACTTATTTCACTTAGAATCGTCGTACCTAAATCCACTCATCATGCTGCTCCTAGCCTTATGACATTGATTTCATGGCTGAGTGATATTCCATTGTACATAAGGACCAGAACTTCTTTACCCATTTTTCTCTTTCCTGGGATATTTAAGGTGGAATGAAGTGGAGGTCCTTGTCAACAGAGCAGCCCTAAACTTTGGGGTGCTTGTGTCTTGCTGATTTTTCATTTTCCCAATTTATACCCCCATGAGTGGAAGTGCCCTATGCTCTCTAAGCTGTGTTTCTTAGATGTTTCAGGACTCACCGTACACTTCTCCAGAGTGGCTGTTGGCAATTTACATCCCGCCCATCAGTGTAGCAAGGCTCCCATTTCTCCATGGCCTGTCCTGCATTTCTGGTTTTGACACTTTTTTCAGCATGGCCCTTTTGACCGATGGGAAGCGAGACTTCTTTGTAGCGCTGATTTGCCTTTCCAGGTTGCTTGGTTGGCCAAAAAGGGCGTATGCGTTTTTTCCTGAATATATTCAGGAAAAAACGCATACGCCCTTTTTGGCCAAGGGCATCATTGTCAACGTTTTGCCGCTTTTCATGTGCTTTAAAGGAGATTCGAATCTACCTCCTGAAATCTGTTTCCTGCAATTCTGCCTTGATTTCAAATCCTCTTCTTTGCCTTCCCTCAATATATTTGTGGACGAGAGTTATCATTTATAACTCTGCAGGTTTGTGAATTGCAGTGCCATGAAGCTCGATTTTACACCTCGCGTTTTTGGGCGCTGGCCGCAAAAGCGCAGGATGGCTTCAGGCCCTGTTCTGGTTCCGGGGTCAGGCTGAGCCTGTGGTTAATTCTTCTTCCTGATGGGAAAATAGAGTGACCTGTGCCTGTCCCAAAACCAAGAGCCAGTCTCTCATTGGTTCCCCATCTTCCCGTTCATCCTCAGGAAAAATTGTAACCTGTACAAACAGGAGGTTAAAGGTGCTGATGCTCCAAGTAGGGAGATTGCTAGTAAAGCGGCTGGAATGGCGAACCCGGGCACAAGGAGATGAGAAATGAGGTGCGTTTTAGAAACCTTTCCCCATCACACGGTGTACCATCTTCTGGGTTTCTCATGCATGTTTTCGATGTAGGAAGATGCCCTTGAACCTGGAGATTTGGGACCCATGCGATGGGTACCATGCAGTATTACTTTAAAGGGTCTGCGTTTGCTCACCCAACCTCACCAAACCTCTCAGCCCCAAGAGTGTCCACCCTTAGGTCTCATCCAGCTGTGGGTCTAGATATGGTCAATCCAGGTTGCATCACAGCCCCTGAACGCATTGTGTAAGAATGTCTCTCTCTTTCACTGTCTTTGTTTCATGGGTTTTTAAAAGTAATTTATTTTCATAATGGGGTTTAGCTGCTTTTCACTGCTGTGTTTATGCCGCTTTACACCCACTTGACACACTAACAGAGAGATATCAATACATAGGTTTTAAGATTATTACTAGTCAGATATATTCTTGTGCGGTGAATAGGGCGTGTTGAGTCCAGTTCTCTGAGCAAAGAGTAGGTCTTGTCTATTACATATTGGGTTTATGGAACGGTATCTGAGCTAATTTGAAACCCTTGTTTTATGTATCACCCCACCTCACCTTTCCCGTTAAGCAGCCATAGTGTGTTTTCTGCATGTGTGACTCTGTTCTGTTTTGTAATTCAGTTCATGTGTAACGGTTTTTACATTCCCTCTATCAGTGATACCTTATGAGAAGTGTCCTTTTGTGTTGAATTATTTCACTTAGAATCGTCGTACCTAAATCCACTCATCATGCTGCTCCTAGCCTTATGACATTGATTTCATGGCTGAGTGATTTTCCATTGTACATAAGGACCACAACTTCTTTATCCATTTTTCTCTTTCCTGGGATATTTAAGGTGGAATGAAGTGGAGGTCCTTGTCAACAGAGCAGCCCTAAACTTTGGGGTGCTTGTGTCTTGCTGATTTTTCATTTTCCCAATTTATACCCCCATGAGTGGAAGTGCCCTATGCTCTCTAAGCTGTGTTTTTTAGATGTTTCACGACTCACCGTACACTTCTCCAGAGTGGCTTTTGGCAATTTACATCCCGCCCATCAGTGTAGCAAGGCTCCCATTTCTCCATGGCCTGTCCTGCATTTCTGGTTTTGACACTTTTTTCAGCATGGCCCTTTTGACCGATGGGAAGCAAGACTTCTTTGTAGCGCTGATTTGCCTTTCCAGGTTGCTTGGTTGGCCAAAAAGGGCGTATGCGTTTTTTCCTGAATATATTCAGGAAAAAACGCATACGCCCTTTTTGGCCAAGGGCATCATTGTCAACGTTTTGCCGCTTTTCATGTGCTTTAAAGGAGATTCGAATCTACCTCCTGAAATCTGTTTCCTGCAATTCTGCCTTGATTTCAAATCCTCTTCTTTGCCTTCCCTCAATATATTTGTGGACGAGAGTTATCATTTATAGCTCTGCAGTTTTGTGAATTGCAGTGCCCTGAAGCTCAATTTTACAACTCGCGTTTTTGGGAGCTGGTCGCAAAAGCGCAGGATGGCTTCAGGCCCAGTTCTGGTTCCGGGGGGCAGGTTGAGCCTGTGGTTAATTCTTCTTCCAGATGGGAAAATAGAGTGACCTGTGCCTGTCCCAACACCAAGAGCCAGTCTCTCATTGGTTCCCCTTCTTCCCATTCATCCTCAGGAAAAATTGCAACCTGTACGGAACAGGAGGTTAAAGGTGCTGATGCTCCAAGTAGGGAGATTGCTAGTAAAGTGGCTGGAATGGCGAACCCGGGCACAAGGAGATGAGAAATGAGGTGCGTTTTAGAAACCTTTCCCCATCACACGGTGTACCATCTTCTGGGTTTCTCATTCATGTTTTCGATGTAGGAAGATGACCTTGAACCTGGAGATATGGGACCCATGCGATGGGTACCACGCAGTATTACTTTAAAGGGTCTGCGTTTGCTCACCCAACCTCACCAAACCTCTCAGCCCCAAGAGTGTCCACCCTTATGTCTCATCCAGCTGTGGGTCTAGATACGGTCAATCCAGGTTGCATCACAGCCCATGAACGCATTGTGTAAGAATTTCTCTCTCTTTCACTGTCTTTGTTTCATGGGTTTTTAAAAGTAATTTATTTTCATAATGCGGTTTAGCTGCTTTTCACTGCTGTGTTTATGCCGCTTTATACCCACTTGACACACTAACAGAGAGATATCAATACATAGGTTTTAAGGTTATTACTAGTCAGATATATTCTTGTGCGGTGAATAGGGCGTGTTGAGTCCAGTTCTCTGAGCAAGGAGTAGGTCTTGTCTATTACATATTGGGTTTATGGAACGGTATCTGAGCTAATTTGAAACCCTTGTTTTATGTGTCACCCCACCTCCCCTTTCCCGTTAAGCAGCCATAGTGTGTTTTCTGCATATGTGACTCTGTTCTGTTTTGTAATTCAGTTCAACTGTAACGGTTTTTACATTCCCTCTATAAGTGATACCTTATGAGAAGTGTCCTTTTCTGTGTGATTTATTTCACTTAGAATCGTCGTACCTAAATCCACTCATCATGCTGCTACTAGCCTTAGGACATTGATTTCATGGCTGAGTGATATTCCATTGTACATAAGGACCACAACTTCTTTATCCATTTTTCTCTTTCCTGGGATATTTAAGGTGGAATGAAGTGGAGGTCCTTGTCAACAGAGCAGCCCTAAACTTTGGGGTGCTTGTGTCTTGCTGATTTTTCATTTTCCCAATTTATACCCCCATGAGTGGAAGTGCCCTATGCTCTCTAAGCTGTGTTTTTTAGATATTTCAGGACTCACCGTACACTTCTCCAGAATGGCTGTTGGCAATTTACATCCCGCCCATCAGTGTAGCAAGGCTCCCATTTCTCCATGGCCTGTCCTGCATTTCTGGTTTTGACACTTTTTTCAGCATGGCCCTTTTGACCGATGGGAAGCGAGACTTCTTTGTAGCGCTGATTTGCCTTTCCAGGTTGCTTGGTTGGCCAAAAAGGGCGTATGCGTTTTTTCCTGAATATATTCAGGAAAAAACGCATACGCCCTTTTTGGCCAAGGGCATCATTGTCAACGTTTTGCCGCTTTTCATGTGCTTTAAAGGAGATTCGAATCTACCTCCTGAAATCTGTTTCCTGCAATTCTGCCTTGATTTCAAATCCTCTTCTTTGCCTTCCCTCAATATATTTGTGGACGAGAGTTATCATTTATAACTCTGCAGGTTTGTGAATTGCAGTGCCCTGAAGCTCGATTTTACAACTCGCGTTTTTGGGCGCTGGCCGCAAAAGCGCAGGATGGCTTCAGGCCCTGTTCTGGTTCCGGGGTCAGGCTGAGCCTGTGGTTAATTCTTCTTCCTGATGGGAAAATAGAGTGACCTGTGCCTGTCCCAACACCAAGAGCCAGTCTCTCATTGGTTCCCCGTCTTCCCGTTCATCCTCAGGAAAAATTGTAACCTGTACGGAACAGGAGGTTAAAGGTGCTGATGCTCCAAGTAGGGAGATTGCTAGTAAAGCGGCTGAAATGGCGAACCCGGGCACAAGGAGATGAGAAATGAGGTGCGTTTTAGAAACCTTTCCCCATCACACGGTGTACCATCTTCTGGGTTTCTCATGCATGTTTTCGATGTAGGAAGATGCCCTTGAACCTGGAGATATGGGACCCATGCGATGGGTACCACGCAGTATTACTATAAAGGGTCTGCGTTTGCTCACCCAACCTCACCAAACCTCTCAGCCCCAAGAGTGTCCACCCTTATGTCTCATCCAGCTGTGGGTCTAGATATGGTCAATCCAGGTTGCATCACAGCCCCTGAACGCATTGTGTAAGAATGTCTCTCTCTTTCACTGTCTTTCTTTCATGGGTTTTTCAAAGTAATTTATTTTCATAATGCGGTTTAGCTGCTTTTCACTGCTGTGTTTATGCCGCTTTACACCCACTTGACACACTAACAGAGAGATATCAATACATAGGTTTTAAGATTATTAGTAGTCACATATATTCTTGTGCGGTGAATAGGGCGTGTTGAGTCCAGTTCTCTGAGCAAGGAGTAGGTCTTGTCTATTACATATTGGGTTTATGGAACGGTATCTGAGCTAATTTGAAACCCTTGTTTTATGTATCACCCCACCTCACCTTTCCCGTTAAGCAGCCATAGTGTGTTTTCTGCATGTGTGACTCTGTTCTGTTTTGTAATTCAGTTCAAGTGTAACGGTTTTTACATTCCCTCTATCAGTGATACCTTATGAGAAGTGTCCTTTTCTGTGTGACTTATTTCACTTAGAATCGTCGTACCTAAATCCACTCATCATGCTGCTACTAGCCTTATGACATTGATTTCATGGCTGAGTGATATTCCATTGTACATAAGGACCAGAACTTCTTTACCCATTTTTCTCTTTCCTGGGATATTTAAGGTGGAATGAAGTGGAGGTCCTTGTCAACAGAGCAGCCCTAAACTTTGGGGTGCTTGTGTCTTGCTGATTTTTAATTTTCCCAATTTATACCCCCATGAGTGGAAGTGCCCTATGCTCTCTAAGCTGTGTTTTTTAGATGTTTCACGACTCACCGTACACTTCTCCAGAGTGGCTGTTGGCAATTTACATCCCGCCCATCAGTGTAGCAAGGCTCCCATTTCTCCATGGCCTGTCCTGCATTTCTGGTTTTGACACTTTTTTCAGCATGGCCCTTTTGACCGATGGGAAGCGAGACTTCTTTGTAGCGCTGATTTGCCTTTCCAGGTTGCTTGGTTGGCCAAAAAGGGCGTATGCGTTTTTTCCTGAATATATTCAGGAAAAAACGCATACGCCCTTTTTGGCCAAGGGCATCATTGTCAACGTTTTGCCGCTTTTCATGTGCTTTAAAGGAGATTCGAATCTACCTCCTGTAATCTGTTTCCTGCAATTCTGCCTTGATTTCAAATCCTCTTCGTTGCCTTCCCTCAATATATTTGTGGACGAGAGTTATCATTTATAACTCTGCAGGTTTGTGAATTGCAGTGCCATGAAGCTCAATTTTACACCTCGCCTTTTTGGGAGCTGGCCGCAAAAGCGCAGGATGGCTTCAGGCCCTGTTCTGGTTCCGGGGGGCAGGCTGAGCCTGTGGTTAATTCTTCTTCCTGATGGGAAAATAGAGTGACCTGTGCCTGTCCCAACACCAAGAGCCAGTCTCTCATTGGTTCCCCGTCTTCCCGTTCATCCTCAGGAAAAATTGCAACCTGTAGGGAACAGGAGGTTAAAGGTGCTGATGCTCCAAGTAGGGAGATTGCTAGTAAAGCGGCTGGGATGGCGAACCCGGGCACAAGGAGATGAGAAATGAGGTGCGTTTTAGAAACCTTTCCCCATCACACGGTGTACCATCTTCTGGGTTTCTCATGCATGTTTTCGATGTAGGAAGATGCCCTTGAACATGGAGATTTGGGACCCATGCGATGGGTACCACGCAGTATTACTTTAAAGGGTCTGCGTTTGCTCACCCAACCTCACCAAACCTCTCAGCCCCAAGAGTGTCCACCCTTAGGTCTCATCCAGCTGTGGGTGTAGATATGGTCAATCCAGGTTGCATCACAGCCCCTGAACGCATTGTGTAAGAATTTCTCTCTTTCACTGTCTTTGTTTCATGGGTTTTTAAAAGTAATTTATTTTCATAATGCGGTTTAGCTGCTTTTCACTGCTGTGTTTATGCCGCTTTACACACACTTGACACACTAACAGAGAGATATCAATACATAGGTTTTAAGATTATTACTAGTCAGATATATTCTTGTGCGGTGAATAGGGCGTTTTGAGTCCAATTCTCTGAGCAAGGAGTAGGTCTTGTCTATTACATATTGGGTTTATGGAACGGTATCTGAGCTAATTTGAAACCCTTGTTTTATGTATCACCCCACCTCACCTTTCCCGTTAAACAGCCATAGTGTGTTTTCTGCATGTGTGACTCTGTTCTGTTTTGTAATTCAGTTCAAGTGTAACGGTTTTTACATTCCCTCTATCACTGATACCTTATGAGAAGTGTCCTTTTCTGTGTGACTTATTTCACTTAGAATCGTCGTACCTAAATCCACTCATCATGCTGCTACTAGCCTTATGACATTGATTTCATGGCTGAGTGATATTCCATTGTACATAAGGACCAGAACTTCTTTACCCATTTTTCTCTTTCCTGGGATATTTAAGGTGGAATGAAGTGGAGGTCCTTGTCAACAGAGCAGCCCTAAACTTTGGGGTGCTTGTGTCTTGCTGATTTTTCATTTTCCCAATTTATACCCCCATGAGTGGAAGTGCCCTATGCTCTCTAAGCTGTGTTTCTTAGATGTTTCAGGACTCACCGTACACTTCTCCAGAGTGGCTGTTGGCAATTTACATCCCGCCCATCAGTGTAGCAAGGCTCCCATTTCTCCATGGCCTGTCCTGCATTTCTGGTTTTGACACTTTTTTCAGCATGGCCCTTTTGACCGATGGGAAGCAAGACTTCTTTGTAGCGCTGATTTGCCTTTCCAGGTTGCTTGGTTGGCCAAAAAGGGCGTATGCGTTTTTTCCTGAATATATTCAGGAAAAAACGCATACGCCCTTTTTGGCCAAGGGCATCATTGTCAACGTTTTGCCGCTTTTCATGTGCTTTAAAGGAGATTCGAATCTACCTCCTGAAATCTGTTTCCTGCAATTCTGCCTTGATTTCAAATCCTCTTCTTTGCCTTCCCTCAATATATTTGTGGACGAGAGTTATCATTTATAACTCTGCAGGTTTGTGAATTGCAGTGCCATGAAGCTCGATTTTACACCTCGCGTTTTTGGGCGCTGGCCGCAAAAGCGCAGGATGGCTTCAGGCCCTGTTCTGGTTCCGGGGTCAGGCTGAGCCTGTGGTTAATTCTTCTTCCTGATGGGAAAATAGAGTGACCTGTGCCTGTCCCAAAACCAAGAGCCAGTCTCTCATTGGTTCCCCATCTTCCCGTTCATCCTCAGGAAAAATTGTAACCTGTACGGAACAGGAGGTTAAAGGTGCTGATGCTCCAAGTAGGGAGATTGCTAGTAAAGCGGCTGGAATGGAGAACCCGGGCACAAGGAGATGAGAAATGAGGTGCGTTTTAGAAACCTTTCCCCATCACACGGTGTACCATCTTCTGGGTTTCTCATGCATGTTTTCGATGTAGGAAGATGCCCTTGAACCTGGAGATTTGGGACCCATGCGATGGGTACCACGCAGTATTACTTTAAAGGGTCTGCGTTTGCTCACCCAACCTCACCAAACCTCTCAGCCCCAAGAGTGTCCACCCTTAGGTCTCATCCAGCTGTGGGTCTAGATATGGTCAATCCAGGTTGCATCACAGCCCCTGAACGCATTGTGTAAGAATGTCTCTCTCTTTCACTGTCTTTGTTTCATGGGTTTTTAAAAGTAATTTATTTTCATAATGGGGTTTAGCTGCTTTTCACTGCTGTGTTTATGCCGCTTTACACCCACTTGACACACTAACAGAGAGATATCAATACATAGGTTTTAAGATTATTACTAGTCAGATATATTCTTGTGCGGTGAATAGGGCGTGTTGAGTCCAGTTCTCTGAGCAAAGAGTAGGTCTTGTCTATTACATATTGGGTTTATGGAACGGTATCTGAGCTAATTTGAAACCCTTGTTTTATGTATCACCCCACCTCACCTTTCCCGTTAAGCAGTCATAGTGTGTTTTCTGCATGTGTGACTCTGTTCTGTTTTGTAATTCAGTTCAAGTGTAACGGTTTTTACATTCCCTCTATCAGTGATACCTTATGAGAAGTGTCCTTTTCTGTGTGACTTATTTCACTTAGAATCGTCGTACCTAAATCCACTCATCATGCTGCTACTAGCCTTATGACATTGATTTCATGGCTGAGTGATATTCCATTGTACATAAGGACCAGAACTTCTTTACCCATTTTTCTCTTTCCTGGGATATTTAAGGTGGAATGAAGTGGAGGTCCTTGTCAACAGAGCAGCCCTAAACTTTGGGGTGCTTGTGTCTTGCTGATTTTTCATTTTCCCAATTTATACCCCCATGAGTGGAAGTGCCCTATGCTCTCTAAGCTGTGTTTCTTAGATGTTTCAGGACTCACCGTACACTTCTCCAGAGTGGCTGTTGGCAATTTACATCCCGCCCATCAGTGTAGCAAGGCTCCCATTTCTCCATGGCCTGTCCTGCATTTCTGGTTTTGACACTTTTTTCAGCATGGCCCTTTTGACCGATGGGAAGCGAGACTTCTTTGTAGCGCTGATTTGCCTTTCCAGGTTGCTTGGTTGGCCAAAAAGGGCGTATGCGTTTTTTCCTGAATATATTCAGGAAAAAACGAATACGCCCTTTTTGGCCAAGGGCATCATTGTCAACGTTTTGCCGCTTTTCATGTGCTTTAAAGGAGATTCGAATCTACCTCCTGAAATCTGTTTCCTGCAATTCTGCCTTGATTTCAAATCCTCTTCTTTGCCTTCCCTCAATATATTTGTGGACGAGAGTTATCATTTATAACTCTGCAGGTTTGTGAATTGCAGTGCCATGAAGCTCGATTTTACACCTCGCGTTTTTGGGCGCTGGCCGCAAAAGCGCAGGATGGCTTCAGGCCCTGTTCTGGTTCCGGGGTCAGGCTGAGCCTGTGGTTAATTCTTCTTCCTGATGGGAAAATAGAGTGACCTGTGCCTGTCCCAAAACCAAGAGCCAGTCTCTCATTGGTTCCCCATCTTCCCGTTCATCCTCAGGAAAAATTGTAACCTGTACGGAACAGGAGGTTAAAGGTGCTGATGCTCCAAGTAGGGAGATTGCTAGTAAAGCGGCTGGAATGGCGAACCCGGGCACAAGGAGATGAGAAATGAGGTGCGTTTTAGAAACCTTTCCCCATCACACGGTGTACCATCTTCTGGGTTTCTCATGCATGTTTTCGATGTAGGAAGATGCCCTTGAACCTGGAGATTTGGGACCCATGCGATGGGTACCACGCAGTATTACTTTAAAGGGTCTGCGTTTGCTCACCCAACCTCACCAAACCTCTCAGCCCCAAGAGTGTCCACCCTTAGGTCTCATCCAGCTGTGGGTCTAGATATGGTCAATCCAGGTTGCATCACAGCCCCTGAACGCATTGTGTAAGAATGTCTCTCTCTTTCACTGTCTTTGTTTCATGGGTTTTTAAAAGTAATTTATTTTCATAATGGGGTTTAGCTGCTTTTCACTGCTGTGTTTATGCCGCTTTACACCCACTTGACACACTAACAGAGAGATATCAATACATAGGTTTTAAGATTATTACTAGTCAGATATATTCTTGTGCGGTGAATAGGGCGTGTTGAGTCCAGTTCTCTGAGCAAAGAGTAGGTCTTGTCTATTACATGTTGGGTTTATGGAACGGTATCTGAGCTAATTTGAAACCCTTGTTTTATGTATCACCCCACCTCACCTTTCCCGTTAAGCAGCCATAGTGTGTTTTCTGCATGTGTGACTCTGTTCTGTTTTGTAATTCAGTTCATGTGTAACGGTTTTTACATTCCCTCTATCAGTGATACCTTATGAGAAGTGTCCTTTTGTGTGTGACTTATTTCACTTAGAATCGTCGTACCTAAATCCACTCATCATGCTGCTCCTAGCCTTATGACATTGATTTCATGGCTGAGTGATTTTCCATTGTACATAAGGACCACAACTTCTTTATCCATTTTTCTCTTTCCTGGGATATTTAAGGTGGAATGAAGTGGAGGTCCTTGTCAACAGAGCAGCCCTAAACTTTGGGGTGCTTGTGTCTTGCTGATTTTTCATTTTCCCAATTTATACCCCCATGAGTGGAAGTGCCCTATGCTCTCTAAGCTGTGTTTTTTAGATGTTTCACGACTCACCGTACACTTCTCCAGAGTGGCTTTTGGCAATTTACATCCCGCCCATCAGTGTAGCAAGGCTCCCATTTCTCCATGGCCTGTCCTGCATTTCTGGTTTTGACACTTTTTTCAGCATGGCCCTTTTGACCGATGGGAAGCAAGACTTCTTTGTAGCGCTGATTTGCCTTTCCAGGTTGCTTGGTTGGCCAAAAAGGGCGTATGCGTTTTTTCCTGAATATATTCAGGAAAAAACGCATACGCCCTTTTTGGCCAAGGGCATCATTGTCAACGTTTTGCCGCTTTTCATGTGCTTTAAAGGAGATTCGAATCTACCTCCTGAAATCTGTTTCCTGCAATTCTGCCTTGATTTCAAATCCTCTTCTTTGCCTTCCCTCAATATATTTGTGGACGAGAGTTATCATTTATAGCTCTGCAGTTTTGTGAATTGCAGTGCCCTGAAGCTCAATTTTACAACTCGCGTTTTTGGGAGCTGGTCGCAAAAGCGCAGGATGGCTTCAGGCCCAGTTCTGGTTCCGGGGGGCAGGTTGAGCCTGTGGTTAATTCTTCTTCCAGATGGGAAAATAGAGTGACCTGTGCCTGTCCCAACACCAAGAGCCAGTCTCTCATTGGTTCCCCTTCTTCCCATTCATCCTCAGGAAAAATTGCAACCTGTACGGAACAGGAGGTTAAAGGTGCTGATGCTCCAAGTAGGGAGATTGCGAGTAAAGTGGCTGGAATGGCGAACCCGGGCACAAGGAGATGAGAAATGAGGTGCGTTTTAGAAACCTTTCCCCATCACACGGTGTACCATCTTCTGGGTTTCTCATTCATGTTTTCGATGTAGGAAGATGACCTTGAACCTGGAGATATGGGACCCATGCGATGGGTACCACGCAGTATTACTTTAAAGGGTCTGCGTTTGCTCACCCAACCTCACCAAACCTCTCAGCCCCAAGAGTGTCCACCCTTATGTCTCATCCAGCTGTGGGTCTAGATACGGTCAATCCAGGTTGCATCACAGCCCATGAACGCATTGTGTAAGAATTTCTCTCTCTTTCACTGTCTTTGTTTCATGGGTTTTTAAAAGTAATTTATTTTCATAATGCGGTTTAGCTGCTTTTCACTGCTGTGTTTATGCCGCTTTATACCCACTTGACACACTAACAGAGAGATATCAATACATAGGTTTTAAGGTTATTACTAGTCAGATATATTCTTGTGCGGTGAATAGGGCGTGTTGAGTCCAGTTCTCTGAGCAAGGAGTAGGTCTTGTCTATTACATATTGGGTTTATGGAACGGTATCTGAGCTAATTTGAAACCCTTGTTTTATGTGTCACCCCACCTCCCCTTTCCCGTTAAGCAGCCATAGTGTGTTTTCTGCATATGTGACTCTGTTCTGTTTTGTAATTCAGTTCAACTGTAACGGTTTTTACATTCCCTCTATAAGTGATACCTTATGAGAAGTGTCCTTTTCTGTGTGATTTATTTCACTTAGAATCGTCGTACCTAAATCCACTCATCATGCTGCTACTAGCCTTAGGACATTGATTTCATGGCTGAGTGATATTCCATTGTACATAAGGACCACAACTTCTTTATCCATTTTTCTCTTTCCTGGGATATTTAAGGTGGAATGAAGTGGAGGTCCTTGTCAACAGAGCAGCCCTAAACTTTGGGGTGCTTGTGTCTTGCTGATTTTTCATTTTCCCAATTTATACCCCCATGAGTGGAAGTGCCCTATGCTCTCTAAGCTGTGTTTTTTAGATATTTCAGGACTCACCGTACACTTCTCCAGAATGGCTGTTGGCAATTTACATCCCGCCCATCAGTGTAGCAAGGCTCCCATTTCTCCATGGCCTGTCCTGCATTTCTGGTTTTGACACTTTTTTCAGCATGGCCCTTTTGACCGATGGGAAGCGAGACTTCTTTGTAGCGCTGATTTGCCTTTCCAGGTTGCTTGGTTGGCCAAAAAGGGCGTATGCGTTTTTTCCTGAATATATTCAGGAAAAAACGCATACGCCCTTTTTGGCCAAGGGCATCATTGTCAACGTTTTGCCGCTTTTCATGTGCTTTAAAGGAGATTCGAATCTACCTCCTGAAATCTGTTTCCTGCAATTCTGCCTTGATTTCAAATCCTCTTCTTTGCCTTCCCTCAATATATTTGTGGACGAGAGTTATCATTTATAACTCTGCAGGTTTGTGAATTGCAGTGCCCTGAAGCTCGATTTTACAACTCGCGTTTTTGGGCGCTGGCCGCAAAAGCGCAGGATGGCTTCAGGCCCTGTTCTGGTTCCGGGGTCAGGCTGAGCCTGTGGTTAATTCTTCTTCCTGATGGGAAAATAGAGTGACCTGTGCCTGTCCCAACACCAAGAGCCAGTCTCTCATTGGTTCCCCGTCTTCCCGTTCATCCTCAGGAAAAATTGTAACCTGTACGGAACAGGAGGTTAAAGGTGCTGATGCTCCAAGTAGGGAGATTGCTAGTAAAGCGGCTGAAATGGCGAACCCGGGCACAAGGAGATGAGAAATGAGGTGCGTTTTAGAAACCTTTCCCCATCACACGGTGTACCATCTTCTGGGTTTCTCATGCATGTTTTCGATGTAGGAAGATGCCCTTGAACCTGGAGATATGGGACCCATGCGATGGGTACCACGCAGTATTACTATAAAGGGTCTGCGTTTGCTCACCCAACCTCACCAAACCTCTCAGCCCCAAGAGTGTCCACCCTTATGTCTCATCCAGCTGTGGGTCTAGATATGGTCAATCCAGGTTGCATCACAGCCCCTGAACGCATTGTGTAAGAATGTCTCTCTCTTTCACTGTCTTTCTTTCATGGGTTTTTCAAAGTAATTTATTTTCATAATGCGGTTTAGCTGCTTTTCACTGCTGTGTTTATGCCGCTTTACACCCACTTGACACACTAACAGAGAGATATCAATACATAGGTTTTAAGATTATTAGTAGTCACATATATTCTTGTGCGGTGAATAGGGCGTGTTGAGTCCAGTTCTCTGAGCAAGGAGTAGGTCTTGTCTATTACATATTGGGTTTATGGAACGGTATCTGAGCTAATTTGAAACCCTTGTTTTATGTATCACCCCACCTCACCTTTCCCGTTAAGCAGCCATAGTGTGTTTTCTGCATGTGTGACTCTGTTCTGTTTTGTAATTCAGTTCAAGTGTAACGGTTTTTACATTCCCTCTATCAGTGATACCTTATGAGAAGTGTCCTTTTCTGTGTGACTTATTTCACTTAGAATCGTCGTACCTAAATCCACTCATCATGCTGCTACTAGCCTTATGACATTGATTTCATGGCTGAGTGATATTCCATTGTACATAAGGACCAGAACTTCTTTACCCATTTTTCTCTTTCCTGGGATATTTAAGGTGGAATGAAGTGGAGGTCCTTGTCAACAGAGCAGCCCTAAACTTTGGGGTGCTTGTGTCTTGCTGATTTTTCATTTTCCCAATTTATACCCCCATGAGTGGAAGTGCCCTATGCTCTCTAAGCTGTGTTTTTTAGATGTTTCACGACTCACCGTACACTTCTCCAGAGTGGCTGTTGGCAATTTACATCCCGCCCATCAGTGTAGCAAGGCTCCCATTTCTCCATGGCCTGTCCTGCATTTCTGGTTTTGACACTTTTTTCAGCATGGCCCTTTTGACCGATGGGAAGCGAGACTTCTTTGTAGCGCTGATTTGCCTTTCCAGGTTGCTTGGTTGGCCAAAAAGGGCGTATGCGTTTTTTCCTGAATATATTCAGGAAAAAACGCATACGCCCTTTTTGGCCAAGGGCATCATTGTCAACGTTTTGCCGCTTTTCATGTGCTTTAAAGGAGATTCGAATCTACCTCCTGTAATCTGTTTCCTGCAATTCTGCCTTGATTTCAAATCCTCTTCGTTGCCTTCCCTCAATATATTTGTGGACGAGAGTTATCATTTATAACTCTGCAGTTTTGTGAATTGCAGTGCCATGAAGCTCGATTTTACACCTCGCGTTTTTGGGGGCTGGCCGCAAAAGCGCAGGATGGCTTCAGGCCCTGTTCTGGTTCCGGGGGGCAGGCTGAGCCTGTGGTTAATTCTTCTTCCTGATGGGAAAATAGAGTGACCTGTGCCTGTCCCAACACCAAGAGCCAGTCTCTCATTGGTTCCCCGTCTTCCCGTTCATCCTCAGGAAAAATTGCAACCTGTAGGGAACAGGAGGTTAAAGGTGCTGATGCTCCAAGTAGGGAGATTGCTAGTAAAGCGGCTGGGATGGCGAACCCAGGCACAAGGAGATGAGAAATGAGGTGCGTTTTAGAAACCTTTCCCCATCACACGGTGTACCATCTTCTGGGTTTCTCATGCATGTTTTCGATGTAGGAAGATGCCCTTGAACATGGAGATTTGGGACCCATGCGATGGGTACCACGCAGTATTACTTTAAAGGGTCTGCGTTTGCTCACCCAACCTCACCAAACCTCTCAGCCCCAAGAGTGTCCACCCTTAGGTCTCATCCAGCTGTGGGTGTAGATATGGTCAATCCAGGTTGCATCACAGCCCCTGAACGCATTGTGTAAGAATTTCTCTCTTTCACTGTCTTTGTTTCATGGGTTTTTAAAAGTAATTTATTTTCATAATGCGGTTTAGCTGCTTTTCACTGCTGTGTTTATGCCGCTTTACACACACTTGACACACTAACAGAGAGATATCAATACATAGGTTTTAAGATTATTACTAGTCAGATATATTCTTGTGCGGTGAATAGGGCGTTTTGAGTCCAATTCTCTGAGCAAGGAGTAGGTCTTGTCTATTACATATTGGGTTTATGGAACGGTATCTGAGCTAATTTGAAACCCTTGTTTTATGTATCACCCCACCTCACCTTTCCCGTTAAACAGCCATAGTGTGTTTTCTGCATGTGTGACTCTGTTCTGTTTTGTAATTCAGTTCAAGTGTAACGGTTTTTACATTCCCTCTATCACTGATACCTTATGAGAAGTGTCCTTTTCTGTGTGACTTATTTCACTTAGAATCGTCGTACCTAAATCCACTCATCATGCTGCTACTAGCCTTATGACATTGATTTCATGGCTGAGTGATATTCCATTGTACATAAGGACCAGAACTTCTTTACCCATTTTTCTCTTTCCTGGGATATTTAAGGTGGAATGAAGTGGAGGTCCTTGTCAACAGAGCAGCCCTAAACTTTGGGGTGCTTGTGTCTTGCTGATTTTTCATTTTCCCAATTTATACCCCCATGAGTGGAAGTGCCCTATGCTCTCTAAGCTGTGTTTCTTAGATGTTTCAGGACTCACCGTACACTTCTCCAGAGTGGCTGTTGGCAATTTACATCCCGCCCATCAGTGTAGCAAGGCTCCCATTTCTCCATGGCCTGTCCTGCATTTCTGGTTTTGACACTTTTTTCAGCATGGCCCTTTTGACCGATGGGAAGCAAGACTTCTTTGTAGCGCTGATTTGCCTTTCCAGGTTGCTTGGTTGGCCAAAAAGGGCGTATGCGTTTTTTCCTGAATATATTCAGGAAAAAACGCATACGCCCTTTTTGGCCAAGGGCATCATTGTCAACGTTTTGCCGCTTTTCATGTGCTTTAAAGGAGATTCGAATCTACCTCCTGAAATCTGCTTCCTGCAATTCTGCCTTGATTTCAAATCCTCTTCTTTGCCTTCCCTCAATATATTTGTGGACGAGAGTTATCATTTATAACTCTGCAGGTTTGTGAATTGCAGTGCCATGAAGCTCGATTTTACACCTCGCGTTTTTGGGCGCTGGCCGCAAAAGCGCAGGATGGCTTCAGGCCCTGTTCTGGTTCCGGGGTCAGGCTGAGCCTGTGGTTAATTCTTCTTCCTGATGGGAAAATAGAGTGACCTGTGCCTGTCCCAAAACCAAGAGCCAGTCTCTCATTGGTTCCCCATCTTCCCGTTCATCCTCAGGAAAAATTGTAACCTGTACGGAACAGGAGGTTAAAGGTGCTGATGCTCCAAGTAGGGAGATTGCTAGTAAAGCGGCTGGAATGGAGAACCCGGGCACAAGGAGATGAGAAATGAGGTGCGTTTTAGAAACCTTTCCCCATCACACGGTGTACCATCTTCTGGGTTTCTCATGCATGTTTTCGATGTAGGAAGATGCCCTTGAACCTGGAGATTTGGGACCCATGCGATGGGTACCACGCAGTATTACTTTAAAGGGTCTGCGTTTGCTCACCCAACCTCACCAAACCTCTCAGCCCCAAGAGTGTCCACCCTTAGGTCTCATCCAGCTGTGGGTCTAGATATGGTCAATCCAGGTTGCATCACAGCCCCTGAACGCATTGTGTAAGAATGTCTCTCTCTTTCACTGTCTTTGTTTCATGGGTTTTTAAAAGTAATTTATTTTCATAATGGGGTTTAGCTGCTTTTCACTGCTGTGTTTATGCCGCTTTACACCCACTTGACACACTAACAGAGAGATATCAATACATAGGTTTTAAGATTATTACTAGTCAGATATATTCTTGTGCGGTGAATAGGGCGTGTTGAGTCCAGTTCTCTGAGCAAAGAGTAGGTCTTGTCTATTACATATTGGGTTTATGGAACGGTATCTGAGCTAATTTGAAACCCTTGTTTTATGTATCACCCCACCTCACCTTTCCCGTTAAGCAGTCATAGTGTGTTTTCTGCATGTGTGACTCTGTTCTGTTTTGTAATTCAGTTCAAGTGTAACGGTTTTTACATTCCCTCTATCAGTGATACCTTATGAGAAGTGTCCTTTTCTGTGTGACTTATTTCACTTAGAATCGTCGTACCTAAATCCACTCATCATGCTGCTACTAGCCTTATGACATTGATTTCATGGCTGAGTGATATTCCATTGTACATAAGGACCAGAACTTCTTTACCCATTTTTCTCTTTCCTGGGATATTTAAGGTGGAATGAAGTGGAGGTCCTTGTCAACAGAGCAGCCCTAAACTTTGGGGTGCTTGTGTCTTGCTGATTTTTCATTTTCCCAATTTATACCCCCATGAGTGGAAGTGCCCTATGCTCTCTAAGCTGTGTTTTTTAGATGTTTCAGGACTCACCGTACACTTCTCCAGAGTGGCTGTTGGCAATTTACATCCCGCCCATCAGTGTAGCAAGGCTCCCATTTCTCCATGGCCTGTCCTGCATTTCTGGTTTTGACACTTTTTTCAGCATGGCCCTTTTGACCGATGGGAAGCGAGACTTCTTTGTAGCGCTGATTTGCCTTTCCAGGTTGCTTGGTTGGCCAAAAAGGGCGTATGCGTTTTTTCCTGAATATATTCAGGAAAAAACGCATACGCCCTTTTTGGCCAAGGGCATCATTGTCAACGTTTTGCCGCTTTTCATGTGCTTTAAAGGAGATTCGAATCTACCTCCTGTAATCTGTTTCCTGCAATTCTGCCTTGATTTCAAATCCTCTTCGTTGCCTTCCCTCAATATATTTGTGGACGAGAGTTATCATTTATAACTCTGCAGGTTTGTGAATTGCAGTGCCATGAAGCTCGATTTTACACCTCGCGTTTTTGGGAGCTGGCCGCAAAAGCGCAGGATGGCTTCAGGCCCTGTTCTGGTTCCGGGGGGCAGGCTGAGCCTGTGGTTAATTCTTCTTCCTGATGGGAAAATAGAGTGACCTGTGCCTGTCCCAACACCAAGAGCCAGTCTCTCATTGGTTCCCCGTCTTCCCGTTCATCCTCAGGAAAAATTGCAACCTGTAGGGAACAGGAGGTTAAAGGTGCTGATGCTCCAAGTAGGGAGATTGCTAGTAAAGCGGCTGGGATGGCGAACCCGGGCACAAGGAGATGAGAAATGAGGTGCGTTTTAGAAACCTTTCCCCATCACACGGTGTACCATCTTCTGGGTTTCTCATGCATGTTTTTGATGTAGGAAGATGCCCTTGAACCTGGAGATTTGGGACCCATGCGATGGGTACCACGCAGTATTACTTTAAAGGGTCTGCGTTTGCTCACCCAACCTCACCAAACCTCTCAGCCCCAAGAGTGTCCACCCTTAGGTCTCATCCAGCTGTGGGTCTAGATATGGTCAATCCAGGTTGCATCACAGCCCCTGAACGCATTGTGTAAGAATGTCTCTCTCTTTCACTGTCTTTGTTTCATGGGTTTTTAAAAGTAATTTATTTTCATAATGGGGTTTAGCTGCTTTTCACTGCTGTGTTTATGCCGCTTTACACCCACTTGACACACTAACAGAGAGATATCAATACATAGGTTTTAAGATTATTACTAGTCAGATATATTCTTGTGCGGTGAATAGGGCGTGTTGAGTCCAGTTCTCTGAGCAAAGAGTAGGTCTTGTCTATTACATGTTGGGTTTATGGAACGGTATCTGAGCTAATTTGAAACCCTTGTTTTATGTATCACACCACCTCACCTTTCCCGTTAAGCAGCCATAGTGTGTTTTCTGCATGTGTGACTCTGTTCCGTTTTGTAATTCAGTTCATGTGTAACGGTTTTTACATTCCCTCTATCAGTGATACCTTATGAGAAGTGTCCTTTTGTGTGTGACTTATTTCACTTAGAATCGTCGTACCTAAATCCACTCATCATGCTGCTCCTAGCCTTATGACATTGATTTCATGGCTGAGTGATTTTCCATTGTACATAAGGACCACAACTTCTTTACCCATTTTTCTCTTTCCTGGGATATTTAAGGTGGAATGAAGTGGAGGTCCTTGTCAACAGAGCAGCCCTAAACTTTGGGGTGCTTGTGTCTTGCTGATTTTTCATTTTCCCAATTTATACCCCCATGAGTGGAAGTGCCCTATGCTCTCTAAGCTGTGTTTTTTAGATGTTTCACGACTCACCGTACACTTCTCCAGAGTGGCTGTTGGCAATTTACATCCCGCCCATCAGTGTAGCAAGGCTCCCATTTCTCCATGGCCTGTCCTGCATTTCTGGTTTTGACACTTTTTTCAGCATGGCCCTTTTGACCGATGGGAAGCAAGACTTCTTTGTAGCGCTGATTTGCCTTTCCAGGTTGCTTGGTTGGCCAAAAAGGGCGTATGCGTTTTTTCCTGAATATATTCAGGAAAAAACGCATACGCCCTTTTTGCCCAAGGGCATCATTGTCAACGTTTTGCCGCTTTTCATGTGCTTTAAAGGAGATTCGAATCTACCTCCTGAAATCTGTTTCCTGCAATTCTGCCTTGATTTCAAATCCTCTTCTTTGCCTTCCCTCAATATATTTGTGGACGAGAGTTATCATTTATAGCTCTGCAGTTTTGTGAATTGCAGTGCCCTGAAGCTCAATTTTACAACTCGCGTTTTTGGGAGCTGGTCGCAAAAGCGCAGGATGGCTTCAGGCCCAGTTCTGGTTCCGGGGGGCAGGTTGAGCCTGTGGTTAATTCTTCTTCCAGATGGGAAAATAGAGTGACCTGTGCCTGTCCCAACACCAAGAGCCAGTCTCTCATTGGTTCCCCTTCTTCCCATTCATCCTCAGGAAAAATTGCAACCTGTACGGAACAGGAGGTTAAAGGTGCTGATGCTCCAAGTAGGGAGATTGCGAGTAAAGTGGCTGGAATGGCGAACCCGGGCACAAGGAGATGAGAAATGAGGTGCGTTTTAGAAACCTTTCCCCATCACACGGTGTACCATCTTCTGGGTTTCTCATTCATGTTTTCGATGTAGGAAGATGACCTTGAACCTGGAGATATGGGACCCATGCGATGGGTACCACGCAGTATTACTTTAAAGGGTCTGCGTTTGCTCACCCAACCTCACCAAACCTCTCAGCCCCAAGAGTGTCCACCCTTATGTCTCATCCAGCTGTGGGTCTAGATACGGTCAATCCAGGTTGCATCACAGCCCATGAACGCATTGTGTAAGAATTTCTCTCTCTTTCACTGTCTTTGTTTCATGGGTTTTTAAAAGTAATTTATTTTCATAATGCGGTTTAGCTGCTTTTCACTGCTGTGTTTATGCCGCTTTATACCCACTTGACACACTAACAGAGAGATATCAATACATAGGTTTTAAGGTTATTACTAGTCAGATATATTCTTGTGCGGTGAATAGGGCGTGTTGAGTCCAGTTCTCTGAGCAAGGAGTAGGTCTTGTCTATTACATATTGGGTTTATGGAACGGTATCTGAGCTAATTTGAAACCCTTGTTTTATGTGTCACCCCACCTCCCCTTTCCCGTTAAGCAGCCATAGTGTGTTTTCTGCATGTGTGACTCTGTTCTGTTTTGTAATTCAGTTCATGTGTAACGGTTTTTACATTCCCTCTATCAGTGATACCTTATGAGAAGTGTCCTTTTGTGTGTGACTTATTTCACTTAGAATCGTCGTACCTAAATCCACTCATCATGCTGCTCCTAGCCTTATGACATTGATTTCATGGCTGAGTGATTTTCCATTGTACATAAGGACCACAACTTCTTTACCCATTTTTCTCTTTCCTGGGATATTTAAGGTGGAATGAAGTGGAGGTCCTTGTCAACAGAGCAGCCCTAAACTTTGGGGTGCTTGTGTCTTGCTGATTTTTCATTTTCCCAATTTATACCCCCATGAGTGGAAGTGCCCTATGCTCTCTAAGCTGTGTTTTTTAGATGTTTCACGACTCACCGTACACTTCTCCAGAGTGGCTTTTGGCAATTTACATCCCGCCCATCAGTGTAGCAAGGCTCCCATTTCTCCATGGTCTGTCCTGCATTTCTGGTTTTGACACTTTTTTCAGCATGGCCCTTTTGACCGATGGGAAGCAAGACTTCTTTGTAGCGCTGATTTGCCTTTCCAGGTTGCTTGGTTGGCCAAAAAGGGCGTATGCGTTTTTTCCTGAATATATTCAGGAAAAAACGCATACGCCCTTTTTGGCCAAGGGCATCATTGTCAACGTTTTGCCGCTTTTCATGTGCTTTAAAGGAGATTCGAATCTACCTCCTGAAATCTGTTTCCTGCAATTCTGCCTTGATTTCAAATCCTCTTCTTTGCCTTCCCTCAATATATTTGTGGACGAGAGTTATCATTTATAGCTCTGCAGTTTTGTGAATTGCAGTGCCCTGAAGCTCAATTTTACAACTCGCGTTTTTGGGAGCTGGTCGCAAAAGCGCAGGATGGCTTCAGGCCCAGTTCTGGTTCCGGGGGGCAGGTTGAGCCTGTGGTTAATTCTTCTTCCAGATGGGAAAATAGAGTGACCTGTGCCTGTCCCAACACCAAGAGCCAGTCTCTCATTGGTTCCCCTTCTTCCCATTCATCCTCAGGAAAAATTGCAACCTGTACGGAACAGGAGGTTAAAGGTGCTGATGCTCCAAGTAGGGAGATTGCGAGTAAAGTGGCTGGAATGGCGAACCCGGGCACAAGGAGATGAGAAATGAGGTGCGTTTTAGAAACCTTTCCCCATCACACGGTGTACCATCTTCTGGGTTTCTCATTCATGTTTTCGATGTAGGAAGATGACCTTGAACCTGGAGATATGGGACCCATGCGATGGGTACCACGCAGTATTACTTTAAAGGGTCTGCGTTTGCTCACCCAAACTCACCAAACCTCTCAGCCCCAAGAGTGTCCACCCTTATGTCTCATCCAGCTGTGGGTCTAGATACGGTCAATCCAGGTTGCATCACAGCCCATGAACGCATTGTGTAAGAATTTCTCTCTCTTTCACTGTCTTTGTTTCATGGGTTTTTAAAAGTAATTTATTTTCATAATGCGGTTTAGCTGCTTTTCACTGCTGTGTTTATGCCGCTTTATACCCACTTGACACACTAACAGAGAGATATCAATACATAGGTTTTAAGGTTATTACTAGTCAGATATATTCTTGTGCGGTGAATAGGGCGTGTTGAGTCCAGTTCTCTGAGCAAGGAGTAGGTCTTGTCTATTACATATTGGGTTTATGGAACGGTATCTGAGCTAATTTGAAACCCTTGTTTTATGTGTCACCCCACCTCCCCTTTCCCGTTAAGCAGCCATAGTGTGTTTTCTGCATATGTGACTCTGTTCTGTTTTGTAATTCAGTTCAACTGTAACGGTTTTTACATTCCCTCTATAAGTGATACCTTATGAGAAGTGTCCTTTTCTGTGTGATTTATTTCACTTAGAATCGTCGTACCTAAATCCACTCATCATGCTGCTACTAGCCTTAGGACATTGATTTCATGGCTGAGTGATATTCCATTGTACATAAGGACCACAACTTCTTTATCCATTTTTCTCTTTCCTGGGATATTTAAGGTGGAATGAAGTGGAGGTCCTTGTCAACAGAGCAGCCCTAAACTTTGGGGTGCTTGTGTCTTGCTGATTTTTCATTTTCCCAATTTATACCCCCATGAGTGGAAGTGCCCTATGCTCTCTAAGCTGTGTTTTTTAGATATTTCAGGACTCACCGTACACTTCTCCAGAATGGCTGTTGGCAATTTACATCCCGCCCATCAGTGTAGCAAGGCTCCCATTTCTCCATGGCCTGTCCTGCATTTCTGGTTTTGACACTTTTTTCAGCATGGCCCTTTTGACCGATGGGAAGCGAGACTTCTTTGTAGCGCTGATTTGCCTTTCCAGGTTGCTTGGTTGGCCAAAAAGGGCGTATGCGTTTTTTCCTGAATATATTCAGGAAAAAACGCATACGCCCTTTTTGGCCAAGGGCATCATTGTCAACGTTTTGCCGCTTTTCATGTGCTTTAAAGGAGATTCGAATCTACCTCCTGAAATCTGTTTCCTGCAATTCTGCCTTGATTTCAAATCCTCTTCTTTGCCTTCCCTCAATATATTTGTGGACGAGAGTTATCATTTATAACTCTGCAGGTTTGTGAATTGCAGTGCCCTGAAGCTCGATTTTACAACTCGCGTTTTTGGGCGCTGGCCGCAAAAGCGCAGGATGGCTTCAGGCCCTGTTCTGGTTCCGGGGTCAGGCTGAGCCTGTGGTTAATTCTTCTTCCTGATGGGAAAATAGAGTGACCTGTGCCTGTCCCAACACCAAGAGCCAGTCTCTCATTGGTTCCCCGTCTTCCCGTTCATCCTCAGGAAAAATTGTAACCTGTACGGAACAGGAGGTTAAAGGTGCTGATGCTCCAAGTAGGGAGATTGCTAGTAAAGCGGCTGAAATGGCGAACCCGGGCACAAGGAGATGAGAAATGAGGTGCGTTTTAGAAACCTTTCCCCATCACACGGTGTACCATCTTCTGGGTTTCTCATGCATGTTTTCGATGTAGGAAGATGCCCTTGAACCTGGAGATATGGGACCCATGCGATGGGTACCACGCAGTATTACTATAAAGGGTCTGCGTTTGCTCACCCAACCTCACCAAACCTCTCAGCCCCAAGAGTGTCCACCCTTATGTCTCATCCAGCTGTGGGTCTAGATATGGTCAATCCAGGTTGCATCACAGCCCCTGAACGCATTGTGTAAGAATGTCTCTCTCTTTCACTGTCTTTCTTTCATGGGTTTTTCAAAGTAATTTATTTTCATAATGCGGTTTAGCTGCTTTTCACTGCTGTGTTTATGCCGCTTTACACCCACTTGACACACTAACAGAGAGATATCAATACATAGGTTTTAAGATTATTAGTAGTCAGATATATTCTTTTGCGGTGAATAGGGCGTGTTGAGTCCAGTTCTCTGAGCAAGGAGTAGGTCTTGTCTATTACATATTGGGTTTATGGAACGGTATCTGAGCTAATTTGAAACCCTTGTTTTATGTATCACCCCACCTCACCTTTCCCGTTAAGCAGCCATAGTGTGTTTTCTGCATGTGTGACTCTGTTCTGTTTTGTAATTCAGTTCAAGTGTAACGGTTTTTACATTCCCTCTATCAGTGATACCTTATAAGAAGTGTCCTTTTCTGTGTGACTTATTTCACTTAGAATCGTCGTACCTAAATCCACTCATCATGCTGCTACTAGCCTTATGACATTGATTTCATGGCTGAGTGATATTCCATTGTACATAAGGACCAGAACTTCTTTACCCATTTTTCTCTTTCCTGGGATATTTAAGGTGGAATGAAGTGGAGGTCCTTGTCAACAGAGCAGCCCTAAACTTTGGGGTGCTTGTGTCTTGCTGATTTTTAATTTTCCCAATTTATACCCCCATGAGTGGAAGTGCCCTATGCTCTCTAAGCTGTGTTTTTTAGATGTTTCACGACTCACCGTACACTTCTCCAGAGTGGCTGTTGGCAATTTACATCCCGCCCATCAGTGTAGCAAGGCTCCCATTTCTCCATGGCCTGTCCTGCATTTCTGGTTTTGACACTTTTTTCAGCATGGCCCTTTTGACCGATGGGAAGCGAGACTTCTTTGTAGCGCTGATTTGCCTTTCCAGGTTGCTTGGTTGGCCAAAAAGGGCGTATGCGTTTTTTCCTGAATATATTCAGGAAAAAACGCATACGCCCTTTTTGGCCAAGGGCATCATTGTCAACGTTTTGCCGCTTTTCATGTGCTTTAAAGGAGATTCGAATCTACCTCCTGTAATCTGTTTCCTGCAATTCTGCCTTGATTTCAAATCCTCTTCGTTGCCTTCCCTCAATATATTTGTGGACGAGAGTTATCATTTATAACTCTGCAGGTTTGTGAATTGCAGGGCCATGAAGCTCGATTTTACACCTCGCGTTTTTGGGAGCTGGCCGCAAAAGCGCAGGATGGCTTCAGGCCCTGTTCTGGTTCCGGGGGGCAGGCTGAGCCTGTGGTTAATTCTTCTTCCTGATGGGAAAATAGAGTGACCTGTGCCTGTCCCAACACCAAGAGCCAGTCTCTCATTGGTTCCCCGTCTTCCCGTTCATCCTCAGGAAAAATTGCAACCTGTAGGGAACAGGAGGTTAAAGGTGCTGATGCTCCAAGTAGGGAGATTGCTAGTAAAGCGGCTGGGATGGCGAACCCGGGCACAAGGAGATGAGAAATGAGGTGCGTTTTAGAAACCTTTCCCCATCACACGGTGTACCATCTTCTGGGTTTCTCATGCATGTTTTCGATGTAGGAAGATGCCCTTGAACATGGAGATTTGGGACCCATGCGATGGGTACCACGCAGTATTACTTTAAAGGGTCTGCGTTTGCTCACCCAACCTCACCAAACCTCTCAGCCCCAAGAGTGTCCACCCTTAGGTCTCATCCAGCTGTGGGTGTAGATATGGTCAATCCAGGTTGCATCACAGCCCCTGAACGCATTGTGTAAGAATTTCTCTCTTTCACTGTCTTTGTTTCATGGGTTTTTAAAAGTAATTTATTTTCATAATGCGGTTTAGCTGCTTTTCACTGCTGTGTTTATGCCACTTTACACCCACTTGACACACTAACAGAGAGATATCAATACATAGGTTTTAAGATTATTACTAGTCAGATATATTCTTGTGCGGTGAATAGGGCGTTTTGAGTCCAATTCTCTGAGCAAGGAGTAGGTCTTGTCTATTACATATTGGGTTTATGGAACGGTATCTGAGCTAATTTGAAACCCTTGTTTTATGTATCACCCCACCTCACCTTTCCCGTTAAACAGCCATAGTGTGTTTTCTGCATGTGTGACTCTGTTCTGTTTTGTAATTCAGTTCAAGTGTAACGGTTTTTACATTCCCTCTATCACTGATACCTTATGAGAAGTGTCCTTTTCTGTGTGACTTATTTCACTTAGAATCGTCGTACCTAAATCCACTCATCATGCTGCTACTAGCCTTATGACATTGATTTCATGGCTGAGTGATATTCCATTGTACATAAGGACCAGAACTTCTTTACCCATTTTTCTCTTTCCTGGGATATTTAAGGTGGAATGAAGTGGAGGTCCTTGTCAACAGAGCAGCCCTAAACTTTGGGGTGCTTGTGTCTTGCTGATTTTTCATTTTCCCAATTTATACCCCCATGAGTGGAAGTGCCCTATGCTCTCTAAGCTGTGTTTCTTAGATGTTTCAGGACTCACCGTACACTTCTCCAGAGTGGCTGTTGGCAATTTACATCCCGCCCATCAGTGTAGCAAGGCTCCCATTTCTCCATGGCCTGTCCTGCATTTCTGGTTTTGACACTTTTTTCAGCATGGCCCTTTTGACCGATGGGAAGCAAGACTTCTTTGTAGCGCTGATTTGCCTTTCCAGGTTGCTTGGTTGGCCAAAAAGGGCGTATGCGTTTTTTCCTGAATATATTCAGGAAAAAACGCATACGCCCTTTTTGGCCAAGGGCATCATTGTCAACGTTTTGCCGCTTTTCATGTGCTTTAAAGGAGATTCGAATCTACCTCCTGAAATCTGTTTCCTGCAATTCTGCCTTGATTTCAAATCCTCTTCTTTGCCTTCCCTCAATATATTTGTGGACGAGAGTTATCATTTATAACTCTGCAGGTTTGTGAATTGCAGTGCCATGAAGCTCGATTTTACACCTCGCGTTTTTGGGCGCTGGCCGCAAAAGCGCAGGATGGCTTCAGGCCCTGTTCTGGTTCCGGGGGGCAGGCTGAGCCTGTGGTTAATTCTTCTTCCTGATGGGAAAATAGAGTGACCTGTGCCTGTCCCAACACCAAGAGCCAGTCTCTCATTGGTTCCCCGTCTTCCCGTTCATCCTCAGGAAAAATTGCAACCTGTAGGGAACAGGAGGTTAAAGGTGCTGATGCTCCAAGTAGGGAGATTGCTAGTAAAGCGGCTGGGATGGCGAACCCGGGCACAAGGAGATGAGAAATGAGGTGCGTTTTAGAAACCTTTCCCCATCACACGGTGTACCATCTTCTGGGTTTCTCATGCATGTTTTCGATGTAGGAAGATGCCCTTGAACATGGAGATTTGGGACCCATGCGATGGGTACCACGCAGTATTACTTTAAAGGGTCTGCGTTTGCTCACCCAACCTCACCAAACCTCTCAGCCCCAAGAGTGTCCACCCTTAGGTCTCATCCAGCTGTGGGTGTAGATATGGTTAATCCAGGTTGCATCACAGCCCCTGAACGCATTGTGTAAGAATTTCTCTCTTTCACTGTCTTTGTTTCATGGGTTTTTAAAAGTAATTTATTTTCATAATGCGGTTTAGCTGCTTTTCACTGCTGTGTTTATGCCACTTTACACCCACTTGACACACTAACAGAGAGATATCAATACATAGGTTTTAAGATTATTACTAGTCAGATATATTCTTGTGCGGTGAATAGGGCGTTTTGAGTCCAATTCTCTGAGCAAGGAGTAGGTCTTGTCTATTACATATTGGGTTTATGGAACGGTATCTGAGCTAATTTGAAACCCTTGTTTTATGTATCACCCCACCTCACCTTTCCCGTTAAACAGCCATAGTGTGTTTTCTGCATGTGTGACTCTGTTCTGTTTTGTAATTCAGTTCAAGTGTAACGGTTTTTACATTCCCTCTATCACTGATACCTTATGAGAAGTGTCCTTTTCTGTGTGACTTATTTCACTTAGAATCGTCGTACCTAAATCCACTCATCATGCTGCTACTAGCCTTATGACATTGATTTCATGGCTGAGTGATATTCCATTGTACATAAGGACCAGAACTTCTTTACCCATTTTTCTCTTTCCTGGGATATTTAAGGTGGAATGAAGTGGAGGTCCTTGTCAACAGAGCAGCCCTAAACTTTGGGGTGCTTGTGTCTTGCTGATTTTTCATTTTCCCAATTTATACCCCCATGAGTGGAAGTGCCCTATGCTCTCTAAGCTGTGTTTCTTAGATGTTTCAGGACTCACCGTACACTTCTCCAGAGTGGCTGTTGGCAATTTACATCCCGCCCATCAGTGTAGCAAGGCTCCCATTTCTCCATGGCCTGTCCTGCATTTCTGGTTTTGACACTTTTTTCAGCATGGCCCTTTTGACCGATGGGAAGCGAGACTTCTTTGTAGCGCTGATTTGCCTTTCCAGGTTGCTTGGTTGGCCAAAAAGGGCGTATGCGTTTTTTCCTGAATATATTCAGGAAAAAACGCATACGCCCTTTTTGGCCAAGGGCATCATTGTCAACGTTTTGCCGCTTTTCATGTGCTTTAAAGGCGATTCGAATCTACCTCCTGAAATCTGTTTCCTGCAATTCTGCCTTGATTTCAAATCCTCTTCGTTGCCTTCCCTCAATATATTTCTGGACGAGAGTTATCATTTATAACTCTGCAGGTTTGTGAATTGCAGTGCCCTGAGCCTCCATTTTACAACTCGCGATTTTGGGAGCTGGCCGCAAAAGCGCAGGATGGCTTCAGGCCCTGTTCAGGTTCCGGGGGGCGGGATGAGCCTGTTGTTAATTCTTCTTCCTGATGGGAAAATAGAGTGACCTGTGCCTGTCCCAACACCAAGAGCCAGTCTCTCATTGGTTCCCCGTCTTCCCGTTCATCCTCAGGAAAAATTGCAACCTGTACGGAACAGGAGGTTAAAGGTGCTGATGCTCCAAGTAGGGAGATTGCTAGTAAAGCGGCTGGAATGGCAAACCCGGGCACAAGGAGATGAGAAATGAGGTGCGTTTTAGAAACCTTTCCCCATCACACGGTGTACCATCTTCTGGGTTTCTCATGCATGTTTTCGATGTAGGAAGATGCTCTTGAACCTGGAGATTTGGGACCCATGCGATGGGTACCACGCAGTATTACTTTAAATGGTCTGCGTTTGCTCACCCAACCTCACCAAACCTCTCAGCCCCAAGAGTGTCCACCCTTATGTCTCATCCAGCTGTGGGTCTAGATATGGTCAATCCAGGTTGCATCACAGCCCCTGAACGCATTGTGTAAGAATGTCTCTCTCTTTCACTGTCTTTCTTTCATGGGTTTTTCAAAGTAATTTATTTTCATAATGGGGTTTAGCTGCTTTTCACTGCTGTGTTTATGCCGCTTTACACCCACTTGACACACTAACAGAGAGATATCAATACATAGGTTTTAAGATTATTACTAGTCAGATATATTCTTGTGCGGTGAATAGGGCGTGTTGAGTCCAGTTCTCTGAGCAAGGAGTAGGTCTTGTCTATTACATATTGGGTTTATGGAACGGTATCTGAGCTAATTTGAAACCCTTGTTTTATGTATCACCCCACCTCCCTTTTCCCGTTAAGCAGCCATAGTGTGTTTTCTGCATGTGTGACTCTGTTCTGTTTTGTAATTCAGTTCAACTGTAACGGTTTTTACATTCCCTCTATAAGTGATACCTTATGAAAAGTGTCCTTTTCTGTGTGATTTATTTCACTTAGAATCGTAGTACCTAAATCCACTGATCATGCTGCTACTAGCCTTATGACATTGATTTCATGGCTGAGTGATATTCCATTGTACATAAGGACCACAAATTGTTTATCCATTTTTCTCTTTCCTGGGATATTTAAGGTGGAATGAAGTGGAGGTCCTTGTCAACAGAGCAGCCCTAAGCTTTGGGGTGCTTGTGTCTTGCTGATTTTTCATTTTCCCAATTTATACCCCCATGAGTGGAAGTGCCCTATGCTCTCTAAGCTGTGTTTTTTAGATGTTTCAGGACTCACCGTACACTTCTCCAGAGTGGCTGTTGGCAATTTACATCCCACCCATCAGTGTAGCAAGGCTCCCATTTCTCCATAGCCTGTCCTGCATTTCTGGTTTTGACACTTTTTTCAGCATGGCCCTTTTGACCGATGGGATGTGAGACTTCTTTGTAGTGCTGATTTGCCTTTCCAGGTTGCTTGGTTGGCCAAAAAGGGCGTATGCGTTTTTTCCTGAATATATTCAGGAAAAAACGCATACGCCCTTTTTGGCCAAGGGCATCATTGTCAACGTTTTGCCGCTTTTCATGTGCTTTAAAGGCGATTCGAATCTACCTCCTGAAATCTGTTTCCTGCAATTCTGCCTTGATTTCAAATCCTCTTCGTTGCCTTCCCTCAATATATTTGTGGACGAGAGTTATCATTTATAACTCTGCAGGTTTGTGAATTGCAGTGCCCTGAGCCTCCATTTTACAACTCGTGTTTTTGGGAGCTGGCCGCAAAAGCGCAGGATGGCTTCAGGCCCTGTTCTGGTTCCGGGGTGCGGGATGAGCCTGTGGTTAATTCTTCTTCCTGATGGGAAAATAGAGTGACCTGTGCCTTTCCCAACACCAAGAGCCAGTCTCTCATTGGTTCCCCGTCTTCCCGTTCATTGTCAGGAGAAATGGCAACCTGTACGGAACAGGAGGTTAAAGGTGCTGATGCTCCAAGTAGGGAGATTGCTAGTAAAGCGGCTGGAATGGCGAACCCGGACACAAGGAGATGAGAAATGAGGTGCGTTTTAGAAACCTTTCCCCATCACACGGTGTACCATCTTCTGGGTTTCTCATGCATGTTTTCGATGTAGGAAGATGCCCTTGAACCTGGAGATTTGGGACCCATGCGATGGGTACCACGCAGTATTACTTTAAATGGTCTGAGTTTGCTCACCCAACCTCACCAAACCTCTCAGCCCCAAGAGTGTCCACCCTTAGGTCTCATCCAGCTGTGGGTCTAGATATGGTCAATCCAGGTTGCATCACAGCCCCTGAACGCATTGTGTAAGAATGTCTCTCTCTTTCACTGTCTTTCTTTCATGGGTTTTTCAAAGTAATTTATTTTCATAATGGGGTTTAGCTGCTTTTCACTGCTGTGTTTATGCCGCTTTACACCCACTTGACACACTAACAGAGAGATATCAATACATAGGTTTTAAGATTATTACTAGTCAGATATATTCTTGTGCGGTGAATAGGGCGTGTTGAGTCCAGTTCTCTGAGCAAGGAGTAGGTCTTGTCTATTACATATTGGGTTTATGGAACGGTATCTGAGCTAATTTGAAACCCTTGTTTTATGTATCACCCCACCTCCCCTTTCCCGTTAAGCAGCCATAGTGTGTTTTCGGCATGTGTGACTCTGTTCTGTTTTGTAATTCAGTTCAAGTGTAACGGTTTTTACATTCCCTCTATAAGTGATACCTTATGAGAAGTGTCCTTTTCTGTGTGATTTATTTCACTTAGAATCGTCGTACCTAAATCCACTCATCATGCTGCTACTAGCCTTATGACATTGATTTCATGGCTGAGTGATATTCCATTGTACATAAGGACCAGAACTTCTTTACCCATTTTTCTCTTTCCTGGGATATTTAAGGTGGAATGAAGTGGAGGTCCTTGTCAACAGAGCAGCCCTAAACTTTGGGGTGCTTGTGTCTTGCTGATTTTTCATTTTCCCAATTTATACCCCCATGAGTGGAAGTGCCCTATGCTCTCTAAGCTGTGTTTCTTAGATGTTTCAGGACTCACCGTACACTTCTCCAGAGTGGCTGTTGGCAATTTACATCCCGCCCATCAGTGTAGCAAGGCTCCCATTTCTCCATGGCCTGTCCTGCATTTCTGGTTTTGACACTTTTTTCAGCATGGCCCTTTTGACCGATGGGAAGCAAGACTTCTTTGTAGCGCTGATTTGCCTTTCCAGGTTGCTTGGTTGGCCAAAAAGGGCGTATGCGTTTTTTCCTGAATATATTCAGGAAAAAACGCATACGCCCTTTTTGGCCAAGGGCATCATTGTCAACGTTTTGCCGCTTTTCATGTGCTTTAAAGGCGATTCGAACCTACCTCCTGAAATCTGTTTCCTGCAATTCTGCCTTGATTTCAAATCCTCTTCGTTGCCTTCCCTCAATATATTTGTGGACGAGAGTTATCATTTATAACTCTGCAGGTTTGTGAATTGCAGTGCCCTGAGCCTCCATTTTACAACTCGCGTTTTTGGGAGCTGGCCGCAAAAGCGCAGGATGGCTTCCGGCCCTGTTCTGGTTCCGGGGTGCGGGATGAGCCTGTGGTTAATTCTTCTTCCTGATGGGAAAATAGAGTGACCTGTGCCTTTCCCAACACGAAGAGCCAGTCTCTCATTGGTTCCCCGTCTTCCCGTTCATCGTCAGGAGAAATGGCAACCTGTACGGAACAGGAGGTTAAAGGTGCTGATGCTCCAAGTAGGGAGATTGCTAGTAAAGCGGCTGGAATGGCGAACCCGGGCACAAGGAGATGAGAAATGAGGTGCGTTTTAGAAACCTTTCCCCATCACACGGTGTACCATCTTCTGGGTTTCTCATGCATGTTTTCGATGTAGGAAGATGCCCTTGAACCTGGAGATTTGGGACCCATGCGATGGGTACCACGCAGTATTACTTTAAAGGGTCTGCGTTTGCTCACCCAACCTCACCAAACCTCTCAGCCCCAAGAGTGTCCACCCTTAGGTCTCATCCAGCTGTGGGTCTAGATATGGTCAATCCAGGTTGCATCACAGCCCCTGAACGCATTGTGTAAGAATGTCTCTCTCTTTCACTGTCTTTGTTTCATGGGTTTTTAAAAGTAATTTATTTTCATAATGGGGTTTAGCTGCTTTTCACTGCTGTGTTTATGCCGCTTTACACCCACTTGACACACTAACAGAGAGATATCAATACATAGGTTTTAAGATTATTACTAGTCAGATATATTCTTGTGCGGTGAATAGGACGTGTTGAGTCCAGTTCTCTGAGCAAAGAGTAGGTCTTGTCTATTACATATTGGGTTTATGGAACGGTATCTGAGCTAATTTGAAACCCTTGTTTTATGTATCACCCCACCTCACCTTTCCCGTTAAGCAGCCATAGTGTGTTTTCTGCATGTGTGACTCTGTTCTGTTTTGTAATTCAGTTCATGTGTAACGGTTTTTACATTCCCTCTATCAGTGATACCTTATGAGAAGTGTCCTTTTGTGTGTGACTTATTTCACTTAGAATCGTCGTACCTAAATCCACTCATCATGCTGCTCCTAGCCTTATGACATTGATTTCATGGCTGAGTGATTTTCCATTGTACATAAGGACCACAACTTCTTTACCCATTTTTCTCTTTCCTGGGATATTTAAGGTGGAATGAAGTGGAGGTCCTTGTCAACAGAGCAGCCCTAAACTTTGGGGTGCTTGTGTCTTGCTGATTTTTCATTTTCCCAATTTATACTCCCATGAGTGGAAGTGCCCTATGCTCTCTAAGCTGTGTTTTTTAGATGTTTCACGACTCACCGTACACTTCTCCATAGTGGCTTTTGGCAATTTACATCCCGCCCATCAGTGTAGCAAGGCTCCCATTTCTCCATGGCCTGTCCTGCATTTCTGGTTTTGACACTTTTTTCAGCATGGCCCTTTTGACCGATGGGAAGCAAGACTTCTTTGTAGCGCTGATTTGCCTTTCCAGGTTGCTTGGTTGGCCAAAAAGGGCGTATGCGTTTTTTCCTGAATATATTCAGGAAAAAACGCATACGCCCTTTTTGCCCAAGGGCATCATTGTCAACGTTTTGCCGCTTTTCATGTGCTTTAAAGGAGATTCGAATCTACCTCCTGAAATCTGTTTCCTGCAATTCTGCCTTGATTTCAAATCCTCTTCTTTGCCTTCCCTCAATATATTTGTGGACGAGAGTTATCATTTATAGCTCTGCAGTTTTGTGAATTGCAGTGCCCTGAAGCTCAATTTTACAACTCGCGTTTTTGGGAGCTGGTCGCAAAAGCGCAGGATGGCTTCAGGCCCAGTTCTGGTTCCGGGGGGCAGGTTGAGCCTGTGGTTAATTCTTCTTCCAGATGGGAAAATAGAGTGACCTGTGCCTGTCCCAACACCAAGAGCCAGTCTCTCATTGGTTCCCCTTCTTCCCATTCATCCTCAGGAAAAATTGCAACCTGTACGGAACAGGAGGTTAAAGGTGCTGATGCTCCAAGTAGGGAGATTGCGAGTAAAGTGGCTGGAATGGCGAACCCGGGCACAAGGAGATGAGAAATGAGGTGCGTTTTAGAAACCTTTCCCCATCACACGGTGTACCATCTTCTGGGTTTCTCATTCATGTTTTCGATGTAGGAAGATGACCTTGAACCTGGAGATATGGGACCCATGCGATGGGTACCACGCAGTATTACTTTAAAGGGTCTGCGTTTGCTCACCCAACCTCACCAAACCTCTCAGCCCCAAGAGTGTCCACCCTTATGTCTCATCCAGCTGTGGGTCTAGATACGGTCAATCCAGGTTGCATCACAGCCCATGAACGCATTGTGTAAGAATTTCTCTCTCTTTCACTGTCTTTGTTTCATGGGTTTTTAAAAGTAATTTATTTTCATAATGCGGTTTAGCTGCTTTTCACTGCTGTGTTTATGCCGCTTTATACCCACTTGACACACTAACAGAGAGATATCAATACATAGGTTTTAAGGTTATTACTAGTCAGATATATTCTTGTGCGGTGAATAGGGCGTGTTGAGTCCAGTTCTCTGAGCAAGGAGTAGGTCTTGTCTATTACATATTGGGTTTATGGAACGGTATCTGAGCTAATTTGAAACCCTTGTTTTATGTGTCACCCCACCTCCCCTTTCCCGTTAAGCAGCCATAGTGTGTTTTCTGCATATGTGACTCTGTTCTGTTTTGTAATTCAGTTCAACTGTAACGGTTTTTACATTCCCTCTATAAGTGATACCTTATGAGAAGTGTCCTTTTCTGTGTGATTTATTTCACTTAGAATCGTCGTACCTAAATCCACTCATCATGCTGCTACTAGCCTTAGGACATTGATTTCATGGCTGAGTGATATTCCATTGTACATAAGGACCACAACTTCTTTATCCATTTTTCTCTTTCCTGGGATATTTAAGGTGGAATGAAGTGGAGGTCCTTGTCAACAGAGCAGCCCTAAACTTTGGGGTGCTTGTGTCTTGCTGATTTTTCATTTTCCCAATTTATACCCCCATGAGTGGAAGTGCCCTATGCTCTCTAAGCTGTGTTTTTTAGATATTTCAGGACTCACCGTACACTTCTCCAGAATGGCTGTTGGCAATTTACATCCCGCCCATCAGTGTAGCAAGACTCCCATTTCTCCATGGCCTGTCCTGCATTTCTGGTTTTGACACTTTTTTCAGCATGGCCCTTTTGACCGATGGGAAGCGAGACTTCTTTGTAGCGCTGATTTGCCTTTCCAGGTTGCTTGGTTGGCCAAAAAGGGCGTATGCGTTTTTTCCTGAATATATTCAGGAAAAAACGAATACGCCCTTTTTGGCCAAGGGCATCATTGTCAACGTTTTGCCGCTTTTCATGTGCTTTAAAGGAGATTCGAATCTACCTCCTGAAATCTGTTTCCTGCAATTCTGCCTTGATTTCAAATCCTCTTCTTTGCCTTCCCTCAATATATTTGTGGACGAGAGTTATCATTTATAACTCTGCAGGTTTGTGAATTGCAGTGCCCTGAAGCTCGATTTTACAACTCGCGTTTTTGGGCGCTGGTCGCAAAAGCGCAGGATGGCTTCAGGCCCTGTTCTGGTTCCGGGGTCAGGCTGAGCCTGTGGTTAATTCTTCTTCCTGATGGGAAAATAGAGTGACCTGTGCCTGTCCCAACACCAAGAGCCAGTCTCTCATTGGTTCCCCGTCTTCCCGTTCATCCTCAGGAAAAATTGTAACCTGTACGGAACAGGAGGTTAAAGGTGCTGATGCTCCAAGTAGGGAGATTGCTAGTAAAGCGGCTGAAATGGCGAACCCGGGCACAAGGAGATGAGAAATGAGGTGCGTTTTAGAAACCTTTCCCCATCACACGGTGTACCATCTTCTGGGTTTCTCATGCATGTTTTCGATGTAGGAAGATGCCCTTGAACCTGGAGATATGGGACCCATGCGATGGGTACCACGCAGTATTACTATAAAGGGTCTGCGTTTGCTCACCCAACCTCACCAAACCTCTCAGCCCCAAGAGTGTCCACCCTTATGTCTCATCCAGCTGTGGGTCTAGATATGGTCAATCCAGGTTGCATCACAGCCCCTGAACGCATTGTGTAAGAATGTCTCTCTCTTTCACTGTCTTTCTTTCATGGGTTTTTCAAAGTAATTTATTTTCATAATGCGGTTTAGCTGCTTTTCACTGCTGTGTTTATGCCGCTTTACACCCACTTGACACACTAACAGAGAGATATCAATACATAGGTTTTAAGATTATTAGTAGTCACATATATTCTTGTGCGGTGAATAGGGCGTGTTGAGTCCAGTTCTCTGAGCAAGGAGTAGGTCTTGTCTATTACATATTGGGTTTATGGAACGGTATCTGAGCTAATTTGAAACCCTTGTTTTATGTATCACCCCACCTCACCTTTCCCGTTAAGCAGCCATAGTGTGTTTTCTGCATGTGTGACTCTGTTCTGTTTTGTAATTCAGTTCAAGTGTAACGGTTTTTACATTCCCTCTATCAGTGATACCTTATGAGAAGTGTCCTTTTCTGTGTGACTTATTTCACTTAGAATCGTCGTACCTAAATCCACTCATCATGCTGCTACTAGCCTTATGACATTGATTTCATGGCTGAGTGATATTCCATTGTACATAAGGACCAGAACTTCTTTACCCATTTTTCTCTTTCCTGGGATATTTAAGGTGGAATGAAGTGGAGGTCCTTGTCAACAGAGCAGCCCTAAACTTTGGGGTGCTTGTGTCTTGCTGATTTTTCATTTTCCCAATTTATACCCCCATGAGTGGAAGTGCCCTATGCTCTCTAAGCTGTGTTTTTTAGATGTTTCACGACTCACCGTACACTTCTCCAGAGTGGCTGTTGGCAATTTACATCCCGCCCATCAGTGTAGCAAGGCTCCCATTTCTCCATGGCCTGTCCTGCATTTCTGGTTTTGACACTTTTTTCAGCATGGCCCTTTTGACCGATGGGAAGCGAGACTTCTTTGTAGCGCTGATTTGCCTTTCCAGGTTGCTTGGTTGGCCAAAAAGGGCGTATGCGTTTTTTCCTGAATATATTCAGGAAAAAACGAATACGCCCTTTTTGGCCAAGGGCATCATTGTCAACGTTTTGCCGCTTTTCATGTGCTTTAAAGGAGATTCGAATCTACCTCCCGAAATCTGTTTCCTGCAATTCTGCCTTGATTTCAAATCCTCTTCTTTGCCTTCCCTCAATATATTTGTGGACGAGAGTTATCATTTATAACTCTGCAGTTTTGTGAATTGCAGTGCCCTGAAGCTCGATTTTACAACTCGCGTTTTTGGGAGCTGGCCGCAAAAGCGCAGGATGGCTTCAGGCCCTGTTCTGGTTCCGGGGTCAGGCTGAGCCTGTGGTTAATTCTTCTTCCTGATGGGAAAATAGAGTGACCTGTGCCTGTCCCAACACCAAGAGCCAGTCTCTCATTGGTTCCCCGTCTTCCCGTTCATCCTCAGGAAAAATTGTAACCTGTACGGAACAGGAGGTTAAAGGTGCTGATGCTCCAAGTAGGGAGATTGCTAGTAAAGCGGCTGAAATGGCGAACCCGGGCACAAGGAGATGAGAAATGAGGTGCGTTTTAGAAACCTTTCCCCATCACACGGTGTACCATCTTCTGGGTTTCTCATGCATGTTTTCGATGTAGGAAGATGCCCTTGAACCTGGAGATATGGGACCCATGCGATGGGTACCACGCAGTATTACTATAAAGGGTCTGCGTTTGCTCACCCAACCTCACCAAACCTCTCAGCCCCAAGAGTGTCCACCCTTATGTCTCATCCAGCTGTGGGTCTAGATATGGTCAATCCAGGTTGCATCACAGCCCCTGAACGCATTGTGTAAGAATGTCTCTCTCTTTCACTGTCTTTCTTTCATGGGTTTTTCAAAGTAATTTATTTTCATAATGCGGTTTAGCTGCTTTTCACTGCTGTGTTTATGCCGCTTTACACCCACTTGACACACTAACAGAGAGATATCAATACATAGGTTTTAAGATTATTAGTAGTCACATATATTCTTGTGCGGTGAATAGGGCGTGTTGAGTCCAGTTCTCTGAGCAAGGAGTAGGTCTTGTCTATTACATATTGGGTTTATGGAACGGTATCTGAGCTAATTTGAAACCCTTGTTTTATGTATCACCCCACCTCACCTTTCCCGTTAAGCAGCCATAGTGTGTTTTCTGCATGTGTGACTCTGTTCTGTTTTGTAATTCAGTTCAAGTGTAACGGTTTTTACATTCCCTCTATCAGTGATACCTTATGAGAAGTGTCCTTTTCTGTGTGACTTATTTCACTTAGAATCGTCGTACCTAAATCCACTCATCATGCTGCTACTAGCCTTATGACATTGATTTCATGGCTGAGTGATATTCCATTGTACATAAGGACCAGAACTTCTTTACCCATTTTTCTCTTTCCTGGGATATTTAAGGTGGAATGAAGTGGAGGTCCTTGTCAACAGAGCAGCCCTAAACTTTGGGGTGCTTGTGTCTTGCTGATTTTTAATTTTCCCAATTTATACCCCCATGAGTGGAAGTGCCCTATGCTCTCTAAGCTGTGTTTCTTAGATGTTTCAGGACTCACCGTACACTTCTCCAGAGTGGCTGTTGGCAATTTACATCCCGCCCATCAGTGTAGCAAGGCTCCCATTTCTCCATGGCCTGTCCTGCATTTCTGGTTTTGACACTTTTTTCAGCATGGCCCTTTTGACCGATGGGAAGCGAGACTTCTTTGTAGCGCTGATTTGCCTTTCCAGGTTGCTTGGTTGGCCAAAAAGGGCGTATGCGTTTTTTCCTGAATATATTCAGGAAAAAACGAATACGCCCTTTTTGGCCAAGGGCATCATTTTCAACGTTTTGCCGCTTTTCATGTGCTTTAAAGGAGATTCGAATCTACCTCCTGAAATCTGTTTCCTGCAATTCTGCCTTGATTTCAAATCCTCTTCTTTGCCTTCCCTCAATATATTTGTGGACGAGAGTTATCATTTATAACTCTGCAGGTTTGTGAATTGCAGTGCCCTGAAGCTCGATTTTACAACTCGCGTTTTTGGGAGCTGGCCGCAAAAGCGCAGGATGGCTTCAGGCCCTGTTCTGGTTCCGGGGTCAGGCTGAGCCTGTGGTTAATTCTTCTTCCTGATGGGAAAATAGAGTGACCTGTGCCTGTCCCAACACCAAGAGCCAGTCTCTCATTGGTTCCCCGTCTTCCCGTTCATCCTCAGGAAAAATTGTAACCTGTACGGAACAGGAGGTTAAAGGTGCTGATGCTCCAAGTAGGGAGATTGCTAGTAAAGCGGCTGAAATGGCGAACCCGGGCACAAGGAGATGAGAAATGAGGTGCGTTTTAGAAACCTTTCCCCATCACACGGTGTACCATCTTCTGGGTTTCTCATGCATGTTTTCGATGTAGGAAGATGCCCTTGAACCTGGAGATATGGGACCCATGCGATGGGTACCACGCAGTATTACTATAAAGGGTCTGCGTTTGCTCACCCAACCTCACCAAACCTCTCAGCCCCAAGAGTGTCCACCCTTATGTCTCATCCAGCTGTGGGTCTAGATATGGTCAATCCAGGTTGCATCACAGCCCCTGAACGCATTGTGTAAGAATGTCTCTCTCTTTCACTGTCTTTCTTTCATGGGTTTTTCAAAGTAATTTATTTTCATAATGCGGTTTAGCTGCTTTTCACTGCTGTGTTTATGCCGCTTTACACCCACTTGACACACTAACAGAGAGATATCAATACATAGGTTTTAAGATTATTAGTAGTCACATATATTCTTGTGCGGTGAATAGGGCGTGTTGAGTCCAGTTCTCTGAGCAAGGAGTAGGTCTTGTCTATTACATATTGGGTTTATGGAACGGTATCTGAGCTAATTTGAAACCCTTGTTTTATGTATCACCCCACCTCACCTTTCCCGTTAAGCAGCCATAGTGTGTTTTCTGCATGTGTGACTCTGTTCTGTTTTGTAATTCAGTTCAAGTGTAACGGTTTTTACATTCCCTCTATCAGTGATACCTTATGAGAAGTGTCCTTTTCTGTGTGACTTATTTCACTTAGAATCGTCGTACCTAAATCCACTCATCATGCTGCTACTAGCCTTATGACATTGATTTCATGGCTGAGTGATATTCCATTGTACATAAGGACCAGAACTTCTTTACCCATTTTTCTCTTTCCTGGGATATTTAAGGTGGAATGAAGTGGAGGTCCTTGTCAACAGAGCAGCCCTAAACTTTGGGGTGCTTGTGTCTTGCTGATTTTTCATTTTCCCAATTTATACCCCCATGAGTGGAAGTGCCCTATGCTCTCTAAGCTGTGTTTTTTAGATGTTTCACGACTCACCGTACACTTCTCCAGAGTGGCTGTTGGCAATTTACATCCCGCCCATCAGTGTAGCAAGGCTCCCATTTCTCCATGGCCTGTCCTGCATTTCTGGTTTTGACACTTTTTTCAGCATGGCCCTTTTGACCGATGGGAAGCGAGACTTCTTTGTAGCGCTGATTTGCCTTTCCAGGTTGCTTGGTTGGCCAAAAAGGGCGTATGCGTTTTTTCCTGAATATATTCAGGAAAAAACGCATACGCCCTTTTTGGCCAAGGGAATCATTGTCAACGTTTTGCCGCTTTTCATGTGCTTTAAAGGAGATTCGAATCTACCTCCTGTAATCTGTTTCCTGCAATTCTGCCTTGATTTCAAATCCTCTTCGTTGCCTTCCCTCAATATATTTGTGGACGAGAGTTATCATTTATAACTCTGCAGTTTTGTGAATTGCAGTGCCATGAAGCTCGATTTTACACCTCGCGTTTTTGGGAGCTGGCCGCAAAAGCGCAGGATGGCTTCAGGCCCTGTTCTGGTTCCGGGGGGCAGGCTGAGCCTGTGGTTAATTCTTCTTCCTGATGGGAAAATAGAGTGACCTGTGCCTGTCCCAACACCAAGAGCCAGTCTCTCATTGGTTCCCCGTCTTCCCGTTCATCCTCAGGAAAAATTGCAACCTGTAGGGAACAGGAGGTTAAAGGTGCTGATGCTCCAAGTAGGGAGATTGCTAGTAAAGAGGCTGGGATGGCGAACCCGGGCACAAGGAGATGAGAAATGAGGTGCGTTTTAGAAACCTTTCCCCATCACACGGTGTACCATCTTCTGGGTTTCTCATGCATGTTTTTGATGTAGGAAGATGCCCTTGAACATGGAGATTTGGGACCCATGCGATGGGTACCACGCAGTATTACTTTAAAGGGTCTGCGTTTGCTCACCCAACCTCACCAAACCTCTCAGCCCCAAGAGTGTCCACCCTTAGGTCTCATCCAGCTGTGGGTGTAGATATGGTCAATCCAGGTTGCATCACAGCCCCTGAACGCATTGTGTAAGAATTTCTCTCTTTCACTGTCTTTGTTTCATGGGTTTTTAAAAGTAATTTATTTTCATAATGCGGTTTAGCTGCTTTTCACTGCTGTGTTTATGCCGCTTTACACCCACTTGACACACTAACAGAGAGATATCAATACATAGGTTTTAAGATTATTACTAGTCAGATATATTCTTGTGCGGTGAATAGGGCGTTTTGAGTCCAATTCTCTGAGCAAGGAGTAGGTCTTGTCTATTACATATTGGGTTTATGGAACGGTATCTGAGCTAATTTGAAACCCTTGTTTTATGTATCACCCCACCTCACCTTTCCCGTTAAACAGCCATAGTGTGTTTTCTGCATGTGTGACTCTGTTCTGTTTTGTAATTCAGTTCAAGTGTAACGGTTTTTACATTCCCTCTATCAGTGATACCTTATGAGAAGTGTCCTTTTCTGTGTGACTTATTTCACTTAGAATCGTCGTACCTAAATCCACTCATCATGCTGCTCCTAGCCTTATGACATTGATTTCATGGCTGAGTGATATTCCATTGTACATAAGGACCAGAACTTCTTTACCCATTTTTCTCTTTCCTGGGATATTTAAGGTGGAATGAAGTGGAGGTCCTTGTCAACAGAGCAGCCCTAAACTTTGGGGTGCTTGTGTCTTGCTGATTTTTCATTTTCCCAATTTATACCCCCATGAGTGGAAGTGCCCTATGCTCTCTAAGCTGTGTTTTTTAGATGTTTCAGGACTCACCGTACACTTCTCCAGAGTGGCTGTTGGCAATTTACATCCCGCCCATCAGTGTAGCAAGGCTCCCATTTCTCCATGGCCTGTCCTGCATTTCTGGTTTTGACACTTTTTTCAGCATGGCCCTTTTGACCGATGGGAAGCGAGACTTCTTTGTAGCGCTGATTTGCCTTTCCAGGTTGCTTGGTTGGCCAAAAAGGGCGTATGCGTTTTTTCCTGAATATATTCAGGAAAAAACGAATACGCCCTTTTTGGCCAAGGGCATCATTGTCAACGTTTTGCCGCTTTTCATGTGCTTTAAAGGAGATTCGAATCTACCTCCTGAAATCTGTTTCCTGCAATTCTGCCTTGATTTCAAATCCTCTTCTTTGCCTTCCCTCAATATATTTGTGGACGAGAGTTATCATTTATAACTCTGCAGGTTTGTGAATTGCAGTGCCCTGAAGCTCGATTTTACAACTCGCGTTTTTGGGCGCTGGTCGCAAAAGCGCAGGATGGCTTCAGGCCCTGTTCTGGTTCCGGGGTCAGGCTGAGCCTGTGGTTAATTCTTCTTCCTGATGGGAAAATAGAGTGACCTGTGCCTGTCCCAACACCAAGAGCCAGTCTCTCATTGGTTCCCCGTCTTCCCGTTCATCCTCAGGAAAAATTGTAACCTGTACGGAACAGGAGGTTAAAGGTGCTGATGCTCCAAGTAGGGAGATTGCTAGTAAAGCGGCTGAAATGGCGAACCCGGGCACAAGGAGATGAGAAATGAGGTGCGTTTTAGAAACCTTTCCCCATCACACGGTGTACCATCTTCTGGGTTTCTCATGCATGTTTTCGATGTAGGAAGATGCCCTTGAACCTGGAGATATGGGACCCATGCGATGGGTACCACGCAGTATTACTATAAAGGGTCTGCGTTTGCTCACCCAACCTCACCAAACCTCTCAGCCCCAAGAGTGTCCACCCTTATGTCTCATCCAGCTGTGGGTCTAGATATGGTCAATCCAGGTTGCATCACAGCCCCTGAACGCATTGTGTAAGAATGTCTCTCTCTTTCACTGTCTTTCTTTCATGGGTTTTTCAAAGTAATTTATTTTCATAATGCGGTTTAGCTGCTTTTCACTGCTGTGTTTATGCCGCTTTACACCCACTTGACACACTAACAGAGAGATATCAATACATAGGTTTTAAGATTATTAGTAGTCACATATATTCTTGTGCGGTGAATAGGGCGTGTTGAGTCCAGTTCTCTGAGCAAGGAGTAGGTCTTGTCTATTACATATTGGGTTTATGGAACGGTATCTGAGCTAATTTGAAACCCTTGTTTTATGTATCACCCCACCTCACCTTTCCCGTTAAGCAGCCATAGTGTGTTTTCTGCATGTGTGACTCTGTTCTGTTTTGTAATTCAGTTCAAGTGTAACGGTTTTTACATTCCCTCTATCAGTGATACCTTATGAGAAGTGTCCTTTTCTGTGTGACTTATTTCACTTAGAATCGTCGTACCTAAATCCACTCATCATGCTGCTACTAGCCTTATGACATTGATTTCATGGCTGAGTGATATTCCATTGTACATAAGGACCAGAACTTCTTTACCCATTTTTCTCTTTCCTGGGATATTTAAGGTGGAATGAAGTGGAGGTCCTTGTCAACAGAGCAGCCCTAAACTTTGGGGTGCTTGTGTCTTGCTGATTTTTCATTTTCCCAATTTATACCCCCATGAGTGGAAGTGCCCTATGCTCTCTAAGCTGTGTTTTTTAGATGTTTCACGACTCACCGTACACTTCTCCAGAGTGGCTGTTGGCAATTTACATCCCGCCCATCAGTGTAGCAAGGCTCCCATTTCTCCATGGCCTGTCCTGCATTTCTGGTTTTGACACTTTTTTCAGCATGGCCCTTTTGACCGATGGGAAGCGAGACTTCTTTGTAGCGCTGATTTGCCTTTCCAGGTTGCTTGGTTGGCCAAAAAGGGCGTATGCGTTTTTTCCTGAATATATTCAGGAAAAAACGAATACGCCCTTTTTGGCCAAGGGCATCATTGTCAACGTTTTGCCGCTTTTCATGTGCTTTAAAGGAGATTCGAATCTACCTCCCGAAATCTGTTTCCTGCAATTCTGCCTTGATTTCAAATCCTCTTCTTTGCCTTCCCTCAATATATTTGTGGACGAGAGTTATCATTTATAACTCTGCAGTTTTGTGAATTGCAGTGCCCTGAAGCTCGATTTTACAACTCGCGTTTTTGGGAGCTGGCCGCAAAAGCGCAGGATGGCTTCAGGCCCTGTTCTGGTTCCGGGGTCAGGCTGAGCCTGTGGTTAATTCTTCTTCCTGATGGGAAAATAGAGTGACCTGTGCCTGTCCCAACACCAAGAGCCAGTCTCTCATTGGTTCCCCGTCTTCCCGTTCATCCTCAGGAAAAATTGTAACCTGTACGGAACAGGAGGTTAAAGGTGCTGATGCTCCAAGTAGGGAGATTGCTAGTAAAGCGGCTGAAATGGCGAACCCGGGCACAAGGAGATGAGAAATGAGGTGCGTTTTAGAAACCTTTCCCCATCACACGGTGTACCATCTTCTGGGTTTCTCATGCATGTTTTCGATGTAGGAAGATGCCCTTGAACCTGGAGATATGGGACCCATGCGATGGGTACCACGCAGTATTACTATAAAGGGTCTGCGTTTGCTCACCCAACCTCACCAAACCTCTCAGCCCCAAGAGTGTCCACCCTTATGTCTCATCCAGCTGTGGGTCTAGATATGGTCAATCCAGGTTGCATCACAGCCCCTGAACGCATTGTGTAAGAATGTCTCTCTCTTTCACTGTCTTTCTTTCATGGGTTTTTCAAAGTAATTTATTTTCATAATGCGGTTTAGCTGCTTTTCACTGCTGTGTTTATGCCGCTTTACACCCACTTGACACACTAACAGAGAGATATCAATACATAGGTTTTAAGATTATTAGTAGTCACATATATTCTTGTGCGGTGAATAGGGCGTGTTGAGTCCAGTTCTCTGAGCAAGGAGTAGGTCTTGTCTATTACATATTGGGTTTATGGAACGGTATCTGAGCTAATTTGAAACCCTTGTTTTATGTATCACCCCACCTCACCTTTCCCGTTAAGCAGCCATAGTGTGTTTTCTGCATGTGTGACTCTGTTCTGTTTTGTAATTCAGTTCAAGTGTAACGGTTTTTACATTCCCTCTATCAGTGATACCTTATGAGAAGTGTCCTTTTCTGTGTGACTTATTTCACTTAGAATCGTCGTACCTAAATCCACTCATCATGCTGCTACTAGCCTTATGACATTGATTTCATGGCTGAGTGATATTCCATTGTACATAAGGACCAGAACTTCTTTACCCATTTTTCTCTTTCCTGGGATATTTAAGGTGGAATGAAGTGGAGGTCCTTGTCAACAGAGCAGCCCTAAACTTTGGGGTGCTTGTGTCTTGCTGATTTTTAATTTTCCCAATTTATACCCCCATGAGTGGAAGTGCCCTATGCTCTCTAAGCTGTGTTTCTTAGATGTTTCAGGACTCACCGTACACTTCTCCAGAGTGGCTGTTGGCAATTTACATCCCGCCCATCAGTGTAGCAAGGCTCCCATTTCTCCATGGCCTGTCCTGCATTTCTGGTTTTGACACTTTTTTCAGCATGGCCCTTTTGACCGATGGGAAGCGAGACTTCTTTGTAGCGCTGATTTGCCTTTCCAGGTTGCTTGGTTGGCCAAAAAGGGCGTATGCGTTTTTTCCTGAATATATTCAGGAAAAAACGAATACGCCCTTTTTGGCCAAGGGCATCATTTTCAACGTTTTGCCGCTTTTCATGTGCTTTAAAGGAGATTCGAATCTACCTCCTGAAATCTGTTTCCTGCAATTCTGCCTTGATTTCAAATCCTCTTCTTTGCCTTCCCTCAATATATTTGTGGACGAGAGTTATCATTTATAACTCTGCAGGTTTGTGAATTGCAGTGCCCTGAAGCTCGATTTTACAACTCGCGTTTTTGGGAGCTGGCCGCAAAAGCGCAGGATGGCTTCAGGCCCTGTTCTGGTTCCGGGGTCAGGCTGAGCCTGTGGTTAATTCTTCTTCCTGATGGGAAAATAGAGTGACCTGTGCCTGTCCCAACACCAAGAGCCAGTCTCTCATTGGTTCCCCGTCTTCCCGTTCATCCTCAGGAAAAATTGTAACCTGTACGGAACAGGAGGTTAAAGGTGCTGATGCTCCAAGTAGGGAGATTGCTAGTAAAGCGGCTGAATTGGCGAACCCGGGCACAAGGAGATGAGAAATGAGGTGCGTTTTAGAAACCTTTCCCCATCACACGGTGTACCATCTTCTGGGTTTCTCATGCATGTTTTCGATGTAGGAAGATGCCCTTGAACCTGGAGATATGGGACCCATGCGATGGGTACCACGCAGTATTACTATAAAGGGTCTGCGTTTGCTCACCCAACCTCACCAAACCTCTCAGCCCCAAGAGTGTCCACCCTTATGTCTCATCCAGCTGTGGGTCTAGATATGGTCAATCCAGGTTGCATCACAGCCCCTGAACGCATTGTGTAAGAATGTCTCTCTCTTTCACTGTCTTTCTTTCATGGGTTTTTCAAAGTAATTTATTTTCATAATGCGGTTTAGCTGCTTTTCACTGCTGTGTTTATGCCGCTTTACACCCACTTGACACACTAACAGAGAGATATCAATACATAGGTTTTAAGATTATTAGTAGTCACATATATTCTTGTGCGGTGAATAGGGCGTGTTGAGTCCAGTTCTCTGAGCAAGGAGTAGGTCTTGTCTATTACATATTGGGTTTATGGAACGGTATCTGAGCTAATTTGAAACCCTTGTTTTATGTATCACCCCACCTCACCTTTCCCGTTAAGCAGCCATAGTGTGTTTTCTGCATGTGTGACTCTGTTCTGTTTTGTAATTCAGTTCAAGTGTAACGGTTTTTACATTCCCTCTATCAGTGATACCTTATGAGAAGTGTCCTTTTCTGTGTGACTTATTTCACTTAGAATCGTCGTACCTAAATCCACTCATCATGCTGCTACTAGCCTTATGACATTGATTTCATGGCTGAGTGATATTCCATTGTACATAAGGACCAGAACTTCTTTACCCATTTTTCTCTTTCCTGGGATATTTAAGGTGGAATGAAGTGGAGGTCCTTGTCAACAGAGCAGCCCTAAACTTTGGGGTGCTTGTGTCTTGCTGATTTTTAATTTTCCCAATTTATACCCCCATGAGTGGAAGTGCCCTATGCTCTCTAAGCTGTGTTTTTTAGATGTTTCACGACTCACCGTACACTTCTCCAGAGTGGCTGTTGGCAATTTACATCCCGCCCATCAGTGTAGCAAGGCTCCCATTTCTCCATGGCCTGTCCTGCATTTCTGGTTTTGACACTTTTTTCAGCATGGCCCTTTTGACCGATGGGAAGCGAGACTTCTTTGTAGCGCTGATTTGCCTTTCCAGGTTGCTTGGTTGGCCAAAAAGGGCGTATGCGTTTTTTCCTGAATATATTCAGGAAAAAACGCATACGCCCTTTTTGGCCAAGGGAATCATTGTCAACGTTTTGCCGCTTTTCATGTGCTTTAAAGGAGATTCGAATCTACCTCCTGTAATCTGTTTCCTGCAATTCTGCCTTGATTTCAAATCCTCTTCGTTGCCTTCCCTCAATATATTTGTGGACGAGAGTTATCATTTATAACTCTGCAGTTTTGTGAATTGCAGTGCCATGAAGCTCGATTTTACACCTCGCGTTTTTGGGAGCTGGCCGCAAAAGCGCAGGATGGCTTCAGGCCCTGTTCTGGTTCCGGGGGGCAGGCTGAGCCTGTGGTTAATTCTTCTTCCTGATGGGAAAATAGAGTGACCTGTGCCTGTCCCAACACCAAGAGCCAGTCTCTCATTGGTTCCCCGTCTTCCCGTTCATCCTCAGGAAAAATTGCAACCTGTAGGGAACAGGAGGTTAAAGGTGCTGATGCTCCAAGTAGGGAGATTGCTAGTAAAGAGGCTGGGATGGCGAACCCGGGCACAAGGAGATGAGAAATGAGGTGCGTTTTAGAAACCTTTCCCCATCACACGGTGTACCATCTTCTGGGTTTCTCATGCATGTTTTTGATGTAGGAAGATGCCCTTGAACATGGAGATTTGGGACCCATGCGATGGGTACCACGCAGTATTACTTTAAAGGGTCTGCGTTTGCTCACCCAACCTCACCAAACCTCTCAGCCCCAAGAGTGTCCACCCTTAGGTCTCATCCAGCTGTGGGTGTAGATATGGTCAATCCAGGTTGCATCACAGCCCCTGAACGCATTGTGTAAGAATTTCTCTCTTTCACTGTCTTTGTTTCATGGGTTTTTAAAAGTAATTTATTTTCATAATGCGGTTTAGCTGCTTTTCACTGCTGTGTTTATGCCGCTTTACACCCACTTGACACACTAACAGAGAGATATCAATACATAGGTTTTAAGATTATTACTAGTCAGATATATTCTTGTGCGGTGAATAGGGCGTTTTGAGTCCAATTCTCTGAGCAAGGAGTAGGTCTTGTCTATTACATATTGGGTTTATGGAACGGTATCTGAGCTAATTTGAAACCCTTGTTTTATGTATCACCCCACCTCACCTTTCCCGTTAAACAGCCATAGTGTGTTTTCTGCATGTGTGACTCTGTTCTGTTTTGTAATTCAGTTCAAGTGTAACGGTTTTTACATTCCCTCTATCAGTGATACCTTATGAGAAGTGTCCTTTTCTGTGTGACTTATTTCACTTAGAATCGTCGTACCTAAATCCACTCATCATGCTGCTACTAGCCTTATGACATTGATTTCATGGCTGAGTGATATTCCATTGTACATAAGGACCAGAACTTCTTTACCCATTTTTCTCTTTCCTGGGATATTTAAGGTGGAATGAAGTGGAGGTCCTTGTCAACAGAGCAGCCCTAAACTTTGGGGTGCTTGTGTCTTGCTGATTTTTCATTTTCCCAATTTATACCCCCATGAGTGGAAGTGCCCTATGCTCTCTAAGCTGTGTTTCTTAGATGTTTCAGGACTCACCGTACACTTCTCCAGAGTGGCTGTTGGCAATTTACATCCCGCCCATCAGTGTAGCAAGGCTCCCATTTCTCCATGGCCTGTCCTGCATTTCTGGTTTTGACACTTTTTTCAGCATGGCCCTTTTGACCGATGGGAAGCGAGACTTCTTTGTAGCGCTGATTTGCCTTTCCAGGTTGCTTGGTTGGCCAAAAAGGGCGTATGCGTTTTTTCCTGAATATATTCAGGAAAAAACGAATACGCCCTTTTTGGCCAAGGGCATCATTGTCAACGTTTTGCCGCTTTTCATGTGCTTTAAAGGAGATTCGAATCTACCTCCTGAAATCTGTTTCCTGCAATTCTGCCTTGATTTCAAATCCTCTTCTTTGCCTTCCCTCAATATATTTGTGGACGAGAGTTATCATTTATAACTCTGCAGGTTTGTGAATTGCAGTGCCCTGAAGCTCGATTTTACAACTCGCGTTTTTGGGAGCTGGCCGCAAAAGCGCAGGATGGCTTCAGGCCCTGTTCTGGTTCCGGGGTCAGGCTGAGCCTGTGGTTAATTCTTCTTCCTGATGGGAAAATAGAGTGACCTGTGCCTGTCCCAACACCAAGAGCCAGTCTCTCATTGGTTCCCCGTCTTCCCGTTCATCCTCAGGAAAAATTGTAACCTGTACGGAACAGGAGGTTAAAGGTGCTGATGCTCCAAGTAGGGAGATTGCTAGTAAAGCGGCTGAAATGGCGAACCCGGGCACAAGGAGATGAGAAATGAGGTGCGTTTTAGAAACCTTTCCCCATCACACGGTGTACCATCTTCTGGGTTTCTCATGCATGTTTTCGATGTAGGAAGATGCCCTTGAACCTGGAGATATGGGACCCATGCGATGGGTACCACGCAGTATTACTATAAAGGGTCTGCGTTTGCTCACCCAACCTCACCAAACCTCTCAGCCCCAAGAGTGTCCACCCTTATGTCTCATCCAGCTGTGGGTCTAGATATGGTCAATCCAGGTTGCATCACAGCCCCTGAACGCATTGTGTAAGAATGTCTCTCTCTTTCACTGTCTTTCTTTCATGGGTTTTTCAAAGTAATTTATTTTCATAATGCGGTTTAGCTGCTTTTCACTGCTGTGTTTATGCCGCTTTACACCCACTTGACACACTAACAGAGAGATATCAATACATAGGTTTTAAGATTATTAGTAGTCATATATTCTTGTGCGGTGAATAGGGCGTGTTGAGTCCAGTTCTCTGAGCAAGGAGTAGGTCTTGTCTATTACATATTGGGTTTATGGAACGGTATCTGAGCTAATTTGAAACCCTTGTTTTATGTATCACCCCACCTCACCTTTCCCGTTAAGCAGCCATAGTGTGTTTTCTGCATGTGTGACTCTGTTCTGTTTTGTAATTCAGTTCAAGTGTAACGGTTTTTACATTCCCTCTATCAGTGATACCTTATGAGAAGTGTCCTTTTCTGTGTGACTTATTTCACTTAGAATCGTCGTACCTAAATCCACTCATCATGCTGCTACTAGCCTTATGACATTGATTTCATGGCTGAGTGATATTCCATTGTACATAAGGACCCGAACTTCTTTACCCATTTTTCTCTTTCCTGGGATATTTAAGGTGGAATGAAGTGGAGGTCCTTGTCAACAGAGCAGCCCTAAACTTTGGGGTGCTTGTGTCTTGCTGATTTTTAATTTTCCCAATTTATACCCCCATGAGTGGAAGTGCCCTATGCTCTCTAAGCTGTGTTTTTTAGATGTTTCACGACTCACCGTACACTTCTCCAGAGTGGCTGTTGGCAATTTACATCCCGCCCATCAGTGTAGCAAGGCTCCCATTTCTCCATGGCCTGTCCTGCATTTCTGGTTTTGACACTTTTTTCAGCATGGCCCTTTTGACCGATGGGAAGCGAGACTTCTTTGTAGCGCTGATTTGCCTTTCCAGGTTGCTTGGTTGGCCAAAAAGGGCGTATGCGTTTTTTCCTGAATATATTCAGGAAAAAACGCATACGCCCTTTTTGGCCAAGGGAATCATTGTCAACGTTTTGCCGCTTTTCATGTGCTTTAAAGGAGATTCGAATCTACCTCCTGTAATCTGTTTCCTGCAATTCTGCCTTGATTTCAAATCCTCTTCGTTGCCTTCCCTCAATATATTTGTGGACGAGAGTTATCATTTATAACTCTGCAGGTTTGTGAATTGCAGTGCCATGAAGCTCGATTTTACACCTCGCGTTTTTGGGAGCTGGCCGCAAAAGCGCAGGATGGCTTCAGGCCCTGTTCTGGTTCCGGGGGGCAGGCTGAGCCTGTGGTTAATTCTTCTTCCTGATGGGAAAATAGAGTGACCTGTGCCTGTCCCAACACCAAGAGCCAGTCTCTCATTGGTTCCCCGTCTTCCCGTTCATCCTCAGGAAAAATTGTAACCTGTACGGAACAGGAGGTTAAAGGTGCTGATGCTCCAAGTAGGGAGATTGCTAGTAAAGCGGCTGAAATGGCGAACCCGGGCACAAGGAGATGAGAAATGAGGTGCGTTTTAGAAACCTTTCCCCATCACACGGTGTACCATCTTCTGGGTTTCTCATGCATGTTTTCGATGTAGGAAGATGCCCTTGAACCTGGAGATATGGGACCCATGCGATGGGTACCACGCAGTATTACTATAAAGGGTCTGCGTTTGCTCACCCAACCTCACCAAACCTCTCAGCCCCAAGAGTGTCCACCCTTATGTCTCATCCAGCTGTGGGTCTAGATATGGTCAATCCAGGTTGCATCACAGCCCCTGAACGCATTGTGTAAGAATGTCTCTCTCTTTCACTGTCTTTCTTTCATGGGTTTTTCAAAGTAATTTATTTTCATAATGCGGTTTAGCTGCTTTTCACTGCTGTGTTTATGCCGCTTTACACCCACTTGACACACTAACAGAGAGATATCAATACATAGGTTTTAAGATTATTAGTAGTCACATATATTCTTGTGCGGTGAATAGGGCGTGTTGAGTCCAGTTCTCTGAGCAAGGAGTAGGTCTTGTCTATTACATATTGGGTTTATGGAACGGTATCTGAGCTAATTTGAAACCCTTGTTTTATGTATCACCCCACCTCACCTTTCCCGTTAAGCAGCCATAGTGTGTTTTCTGCATGTGTGACTCTGTTCTGTTTTGTAATTCAGTTCAAGTGTAACGGTTTTTACATTCCCTCTATCAGTGATACCTTATGAGAAGTGTCCTTTTCTGTGTGACTTATTTCACTTAGAATCGTCGTACCTAAATCCACTCATCATGCTGCTACTAGCCTTATGACATTGATTTCATGGCTGAGTGATATTCCATTGTACATAAGGACCCGAACTTCTTTACCCATTTTTCTCTTTCCTGGGATATTTAAGGTGGAATGAAGTGGAGGTCCTTGTCAACAGAGCAGCCCTAAACTTTGGGGTGCTTGTGTCTTGCTGATTTTTAATTTTCCCAATTTATACCCCCATGAGTGGAAGTGCCCTATGCTCTCTAAGCTGTGTTTTTTAGATGTTTCACGACTCACCGTACACTTCTCCAGAGTGGCTGTTGGCAATTTACATCCCGCCCATCAGTGTAGCAAGGCTCCCATTTCTCCATGGCCTGTCCTGCATTTCTGGTTTTGACACTTTTTTCAGCATGGCCCTTTTGACCGATGGGAAGCGAGACTTCTTTGTAGCGCTGATTTGCCTTTCCAGGTTGCTTGGTTGGCCAAAAAGGGCGTATGCGTTTTTTCCTGAATATATTCAGGAAAAAACGCATACGCCCTTTTTGGCCAAGGGAATCATTGTCAACGTTTTGCCGCTTTTCATGTGCTTTAAAGGAGATTCGAATCTACCTCCTGTAATCTGTTTCCTGCAATTCTGCCTTGATTTCAAATCCTCTTCGTTGCCTTCCCTCAATATATTTGTGGACGAGAGTTATCATTTATAACTCTGCAGGTTTGTGAATTGCAGTGCCATGAAGCTCGATTTTACACCTCGCGTTTTTGGGAGCTGGCCGCAAAAGCGCAGGATGGCTTCAGGCCCTGTTCTGGTTCCGGGGGGCAGGCTGAGCCTGTGGTTAATTCTTCTTCCTGATGGGAAAATAGAGTGACCTGTGCCTGTCCCAACACCAAGAGCCAGTCTCTCATTGGTTCCCCGTCTTCCCGTTCATCCTCAGGAAAAATTGTAACCTGTACGGAACAGGAGGTTAAAGGTGCTGATGCTCCAAGTAGGGAGATTGCTAGTAAAGCGGCTGAAATGGCGAACCCGGGCACAAGGAGATGAGAAATGAGGTGCGTTTTAGAAACCTTTCCCCATCACACGGTGTACCATCTTCTGGGTTTCTCATGCATGTTTTCGATGTAGGAAGATGCCCTTGAACCTGGAGATATGGGACCCATGCGATGGGTACCACGCAGTATTACTATAAAGGGTCTGCGTTTGCTCACCCAACCTCACCAAACCTCTCAGCCCCAAGAGTGTCCACCCTTATGTCTCATCCAGCTGTGGGTCTAGATATGGTCAATCCAGGTTGCATCACAGCCCCTGAATGCATTGTGTAAGAATGTCTCTCTCTTTCACTGTCTTTCTTTCATGGGTTTTTCAAAGTAATTTATTTTCATAATGCGGTTTAGCTGCTTTTCACTGCTGTGTTTATGCCGCTTTACACCCACTTGACACACTAACAGAGAGATATCAATACATAGGTTTTAAGATTATTAGTAGTCACATATATTCTTGTGCGGTGAATAGGGCGTGTTGAGTCCAGTTCTCTGAGCAAGGAGTAGGTCTTGTCTATTACATATTGGGTTTATGGAACGGTATCTGAGCTAATTTGAAACCCTTGTTTTATGTATCACCCCACCTCACCTTTCCCGTTAAGCAGCCATAGTGTGTTTTCTGCATGTGTGACTCTGTTCTGTTTTGTAATTCAGTTCAAGTGTAACGGTTTTTACATTCCCTCTATCAGTGATACCTTATGAGAAGTGTCCTTTTCTGTGTGACTTATTTCACTTAGAATCGTCGTACCTAAATCCACTCATCATGCTGCTACTAGCCTTATGACATTGATTTCATGGCTGAGTGATATTCCATTGTACATAAGGACCCGAACTTCTTTACCCATTTTTCTCTTTCCTGGGATATTTAAGGTGGAATGAAGTGGAGGTCCTTGTCAACAGAGCAGCCCTAAACTTTGGGGTGCTTGTGTCTTGCTGATTTTTAATTTTCCCAATTTATACCCCCATGAGTGGAAGTGCCCTATGCTCTCTAAGCTGTGTTTTTTAGATGTTTCACGACTCACCGTACACTTCTCCAGAGTGGCTGTTGGCAATTTACATCCCGCCCATCAGTGTAGCAAGGCTCCCATTTCTCCATGGCCTGTCCTGCATTTCTGGTTTTGACACTTTTTTCAGCATGGCCCTTTTGACCGATGGGAAGCGAGACTTCTTTGTAGCGCTGATTTGCCTTTCCAGGTTGCTTGGTTGGCCAAAAAGGGCGTATGCGTTTTTTCCTGAATATATTCAGGAAAAAACGCATACGCCCTTTTTGGCCAAGGGAATCATTGTCAACGTTTTGCCGCTTTTCATGTGCTTTAAAGGAGATTCGAATCTACCTCCTGTAATCTGTTTCCTGCAATTCTGCCTTGATTTCAAATCCTCTTCGTTGCCTTCCCTCAATATATTTGTGGACGAGAGTTATCATTTATAACTCTGCAGGTTTGTGAATTGCAGTGCCATGAAGCTCGATTTTACACCTCGCGTTTTTGGGAGCTGGCCGCAAAAGCGCAGGATGGCTTCAGGCCCTGTTCTGGTTCCGGGGGGCAGGCTGAGCCTGTGGTTAATTCTTCTTCCTGATGGGAAAATAGAGTGACCTGTGCCTGTCCCAACACCAAGAGCCAGTCTCTCATTGGTTCCCCGTCTTCCCGTTCATCCTCAGGAAAAATTGTAACCTGTACGGAACAGGAGGTTAAAGGTGCTGATGCTCCAAGTAGGGAGATTGCTAGTAAAGCGGCTGAAATGGCGAACCCGGGCACAAGGAGATGAGAAATGAGGTGCGTTTTAGAAACCTTTCCCCATCACACGGTGTACCATCTTCTGGGTTTCTCATGCATGTTTTCGATGTAGGAAGATGCCCTTGAACCTGGAGATATGGGACCCATGCGATGGGTACCACGCAGTATTACTATAAAGGGTCTGCGTTTGCTCACCCAACCTCACCAAACCTCTCAGCCCCAAGAGTGTCCACCCTTATGTCTCATCCAGCTGTGGGTCTAGATATGGTCAATCCAGGTTGCATCACAGCCCCTGAACGCATTGTGTAAGAATGTCTCTCTCTTTCACTGTCTTTCTTTCATGGGTTTTTCAAAGTAATTTATTTTCATAATGCGGTTTAGCTGCTTTTCACTGCTGTGTTTATGCCGCTTTACACCCACTTGACACACTAACAGAGAGATATCAATACATAGGTTTTAAGATTATTAGTAGTCACATATATTCTTGTGCGGTGAATAGGGCGTGTTGAGTCCAGTTCTCTGAGCAAGGAGTAGGTCTTGTCTATTACATATTGGGTTTATGGAACGGTATCTGAGCTAATTTGAAACCCTTGTTTTATGTATCACCCCACCTCACCTTTCCCGTTAAGCAGCCATAGTGTGTTTTCTGCATGTGTGACTCTGTTCTGTTTTGTAATTCAGTTCAAGTGTAACGGTTTTTACATTCCCTCTATCAGTGATACCTTATGAGAAGTGTCCTTTTCTGTGTGACTTATTTCACTTAGAATCGTCGTACCTAAATCCACTCATCATGCTGCTACTAGCCTTATGACATTGATTTCATGGCTGAGTGATATTCCATTGTACATAAGGACCAGAACTTCTTTACCCATTTTTCTCTTTCCTGGGATATTTAAGGTGGAATGAAGTGGAGGTCCTTGTCAACAGAGCAGCCCTAAACTTTGGGGTGCTTGTGTCTTGCTGATTTTTCATTTTCCCAATTTATACCCCCATGAGTGGAAGTGCCCTATGCTCTCTAAGCTGTGTTTTTTAGATGTTTCACGACTCACCGTACACTTCTCCAGAGTGGCTGTTGGCAATTTACATCCCGCCCATCAGTGTAGCAAGGCTCCCATTTCTCCATGGCCTGTCCTGCATTTCTGGTTTTGACACTTTTTTCAGCATGGCCCTTTTGACCGATGGGAAGCGAGACTTCTTTGTAGCGCTGATTTGCCTTTCCAGGTTGCTTGGTTGGCCAAAAAGGGCGTATGCGTTTTTTCCTGAATATATTCAGGAAAAAACGCATACGCCCTTTTTGGCCAAGGGAATCATTGTCAACGTTTTGCCGCTTTTCATGTGCTTTAAAGGAGATTCGAATCTACCTCCTGTAATCTGTTTCCTGCAATTCTGCCTTGATTTCAAATCCTCTTCGTTGCCTTCCCTCAATATATTTGTGGACGAGAGTTATCATTTATAACTCTGCAGGTTTGTGAATTGCAGTGCCATGAAGCTCGATTTTACACCTCGCGTTTTTGGGAGCTGGCCGCAAAAGCGCAGGATGGCTTCAGGCCCTGTTCTGGTTCCGGGGGGCAGGCTGAGCCTGTGGTTAATTCTTCTTCCTGATGGGAAAATAGAGTGACCTGTGCCTGTCCCAACACCAAGAGCCAGTCTCTCATTGGTTCCCCGTCTTCCCGTTCATCCTCAGGAAAAATTGCAACCTGTAGGGAACAGGAGGTTAAAGGTGCTGATGCTCCAAGTAGGGAGATTGCTAGTAAAGAGGCTGGGATGGCGAACCCGGGCACAAGGAGATGAGAAATGAGGTGCGTTTTAGAAACCTTTCCCCATCACACGATGTACCATCTTCTGGGTTTCTCATGCATGTTTTTGATGTAGGAAGATGCCCTTGAACCTGGAGATTTGGGACCCATGCGATGGGTACCACGCAGTATTACTTTAAAGGGTCTGCGTTTGCTCACCCAACCTCACCAAACCTCTCAGCCCCAAGAGTGTCCACCCTTAGGTCTCATCCAGCTGTGGGTGTAGATATGGTCAATCCAGGTTGCATCACAGCCCCTGAACGCATTGTGTAAGAATTTCTCTCTTTCACTGTCTTTGTTTCATGGGTTTTTAAAAGTAATTTATTTTCATAATGCGGTTTAGCTGCTTTTCACTGCTGTGTTTATGCCGCTTTACACCCACTTGACACACTAACAGAGAGATATCAATACATAGGTTTTAAGATTATTACTAGTCAGATATATTCTTGTGCGGTGAATAGGGCGTTTTGAGTCCAATTCTCTGAGCAAGGAGTAGGTCTTGTCTATTACATATTGGGTTTATGGAACGGTATCTGAGCTAAATTGAAACCCTTGTTTTATGTATCACCCCACCTCACCTTTCCCGTTAAACAGCCATAGTGTGTTTTCTGCATGTGTGACTCTGTTCTGTTTTGTAATTCAGTTCAAGTGTAACGGTTTTTACATTCCCTCTATCAGTGATACCTTATGAGAAGTGTCCTTTTCTGTGTGACTTATTTCACTTAGAATCGTCGTACCTAAATCCACTCATCATGCTGCTACTAGCCTTATGACATTGATTTCATGGCTGAGTGATATTCCATTGTACATAAGGACCAGAACTTCTTTACCCATTTTTCTCTTTCCTGGGATATTTAAGGTGGAATGAAGTGGAGGTCCTTGTCAACAGAGCAGCCCTAAACTTTGGGGTGCTTGTGTCTTGCTGATTTTTCATTTTCCCAATTTATACCCCCATGAGTGGAAGTGCCCTATGCTCTCTAAGCTGTGTTTCTTAGATGTTTCAGGACTCACCGTACACTTCTCCAGAGTGGCTGTTGGCAATTTACATCCCGCCCATCAGTGTAGCAAGGCTCCCATTTCTCCATGGCCTGTCCTGCATTTCTGGTTTTGACACTTTTTTCAGCATGGCCCTTTTGACCGATGGGAAGCAAGACTTCTTTGTAGCGCTGATTTGCCTTTCCAGGTTGCTTGGTTGGCCAAAAAGGGCGTATGCGTTTTTTCCTGAATATATTCAGGAAAAAACGCATACGCCCTTTTTGGCCAAGGGCATCATTGTCAACGTTTTGCCGCTTTTCATGTGCTTTAAAGGAGATTCGAATCTACCTCCTGAAATCTGTTTCCTGCAATTCTGCCTTGATTTCAAATCCTCTTCTTTGCCTTCCCTCAATATATTTGTGGACGAGAGTTATCATTTATAACTCTGCAGGTTTGTGAATTGCAGTGCCATGAAGCTCGATTTTACACCTCGCGTTTTTGGGCGCTGGCCGCAAAAGCGCAGGATGGCTTCAGGCCCTGTTCTGGTTCCGGGGTCAGGCTGAGCCTGTGGTTAATTCTTCTTCCTGATGGGAAAATAGAGTGACCTGTGCCTGTCCCAAAACCAAGAGCCAGTCTCTCATTGGTTCCCCATCTTCCCGTTCATCCTCAGGAAAAATTGTAACCTGTACGGAACAGGAGGTTAAAGGTGCTGATGCTCCAAGTAGGGAGATTGCTAGTAAAGCGGCTGGAATGGCGAACCCGGGCACAAGGAGATGAGAAATGAGGTGCGTTTTAGAAACCTTTCCCCATCACACGGTGTACCATCTTCTGGGTTTCTCATGCATGTTTTCGATGTAGGAAGATGCCCTTGAACCTGGAGATTTGGGACCCATGCGATGGGTACCACGCAGTATTACTTTAAAGGGTCTGCGTTTCCTCACCCAACCTCACCAAACCTCTCAGCCCCAAGAGTGTCCACCCTTAGGTCTCATCCAGCTGTGGGTCTAGATATGGTCAATCCAGGTTGCATCACAGCCCCTGAACGCATTGTGTAAGAATGTCTCTCTCTTTCACTGTCTTTGTTTCATGGGTTTTTAAAAGTAATTTATTTTCATAATGGGGTTTAGCTGCTTTTCACTGCTGTGTTTATGCCGCTTTACACCCACTTGACACACTAACAGAGAGATATCAATACATAGGTTTTAAGATTATTACTAGTCAGATATATTCTTGTGCGGTGAATAGGGCGTGTTGAGTCCAGTTCTCTGAGCAAAGAGTAGGTCTTGTCTATTACATATTGGGTTTATGGAACGTTATCTGAGCTAATTTGAAACCCTTGTTTATGTATCACCCCACCTCACCTTTCCCGTTAAGCAGCCATAGTGTGTTTTCTGCATGTGTGACTCTGTTCTGTTTTGTAATTCAGTTCATGTGTAACGGTTTTTACATTCCCTCTATCAGTGATACCTTATGAGAAGTGTCCTTTTTTGTGTGACTTATTTCACTTAGAATCGTCGTACCTAAATCCACTCATCATGCTGCTCCTAGCCTTATGACATTGATTTCATGGCTGAGTGATTTTCCATTGTACATAAGGACCACAACTTCTTTACCCATTTTTCTCTTTCCTGGGATATTTAAGGTGGAATGAAGTGGAGGTCCTTGTCAACAGAGCAGCCCTAAACTTTGGGGTGCTTGTGTCTTGCTGATTTTTCATTTTCCCAATTTATACCCCCATGAGTGGAAGTGCCCTATGCTCTCTAAGCTGTGTTTTTTAGATGTTTCACGACTCACCGTACACTTCTCCAGAGTGGCTTTTGGCAATTTACATCCCGCCCATCAGTGTAGCAAGGCTCCCATTTCTCCATGGCCTGTCCTGCATTTCTGGTTTTGACACTTTTTTCAGCATGGCCCTTTTGACCGATGGGAAGCTAGACTTCTTTGTAGCGCTGATTTGCCTTTCCAGGTTGCTTGGTTGGCCAAAAAGGGCGTATGCGTTTTTTCCTGAATATATTCAGGAAAAAAGGCATACGCCCTTTTTGGCCAAGGGCATCATTGTCAACGTTTTGCCGCTTTTCATGTGCTTTAAAGGAGATTCGAATCTACCTCCTGAAATCTGTTTCCTGCAATTCTGCCTTGATTTCAAATCCTCTTCTTTGCCTTCCCTCAATATATTTGTGGACGAGAGTTATCATTTATAGCTCTGCAGTTTTGTGAATTGCAGTGCCCTGAAGCTCAATTTTACAACTCGCGTTTTTGGGAGCTGGTCGCAAAAGCGCAGGATGGCTTCAGGCCCAGTTCTGGTTCCGGGGGGCAGGTTGAGCCTGTGGTTAATTCTTCTTCCAGATGGGAAAATAGAGTGACCTGTGCCTGTCCCAACACCAAGAGCCAGTCTCTCATTGGTTCCCCTTCTTCCCATTCATCCTCAGGAAAAATTGCAACCTGTACGGAACAGGAGGTTAAAGGTGCTGATGCTCCAAGTAGGGAGATTGCTAGTAAAGTGGCTGGAATGGCGAACCCGGGCACAAGGAGATGAGAAATGAGGTGCGTTTTAGAAACCTTTCCCCATCACACAGTGTACCATCTTCTGGGTTTCTCATTCATGTTTTCGATGTAGGAAGATGACCTTGAACCTGGAGATATGGGACCCATGCGATGGGTACCACGCAGTATTACTTTAAAGGGTCTGCGTTTGCTCACCCAACCTCACCAAACCTCTCAGCCCCAAGAGTGTCCACCCTTATGTCTCATCCAGCTGTGGGTCTAGATACGGTCAATCCAGGTTGCATCACAGCCCATGAACGCATTGTGTAAGAATTTCTCTCTCTTTCACTGTCTTTGTTTCATGGGTTTTTAAAAGTAATTTATTTTCATAATGCGGTTTAGCTGCTTTTCACTGCTGTGTTTATGCCGCTTTATACCCACTTGACACACTAACAGAGAGATATCAATACATAGGTTTTAAGGTTATTACTAGTCAGATATATTCTTGTGCGGTGAATAGGGCGTGTTGAGTCCAGTTCTCTGAGCAAGGAGTAGGTCTTGTCTATTACATATTGGGTTTATGGAACGGTATCTGAGCTAATTTGAAACCCTTGTTTTATGTGTCACCCCACCTCCCCTTTCCCGTTAAGCAGCCATAGTGTGTTTTCTGCATATGTGACTCTGTTCTGTTTTGTAATTCAGTTCAACTGTAACGGTTTTTACATTCCCTCTATAAGTGATACCTTATGAGAAGTGTCCTTTTCTGTGTGATTTATTTCACTTAGAATCGTCGTACCTAAATCCACTCATCATGCTGCTACTAGCCTTAGGACATTGATTTCATGGCTGAGTGATATTCCATTGTACATAAGGACCAGAACTTCTTTACCCATTATTCTCTTTCCTGGGATATTTAAGGTGGAATGAAGTGGAGGTCCTTGTCAACAGAGCAGCCCTAAACTTTGGGGTGCTTGTGTCTTGCTGATTTTTCATTTTCCCAATTTATACCCCCATGAGTGGAAGTGCCCTATGCTCTCTAAGCTGTGTTTTTTAGATGTTTCACGACTCACCGTACACTTCTCCAGAGTGGCTGTTGGCAATTTACATCCCGCCCATCAGTGTAGCAAGGCTCCCATTTCTCCATGGCCTGTCCTGCATTTCTGGTTTTGACACTTTTTTCAGCATGGCCCTTTTGACCGATGGGAAGCGAGACTTCTTTGTAGCGCTGATTTGCCTTTCCAGGTTGCTTGGTTGGCCAAAAAGGGCGTATGCGTTTTTTCCTGAATATATTCAGGAAAAAACGCATACGCCCTTTTTGGCCAAGGGAATCATTGTCAACGTTTTGCCGCTTTTCATGTGCTTTAAAGGAGATTCGAATCTACCTCCTGTAATCTGTTTCCTGCAATTCTGCCTTGATTTCAAATCCTCTTCTTTGCCTTCCCTCAATATATTTGTGGACGAGAGTTATCATTTATAACTCTGCAGGTTTGTGAATTGCAGTGCCATGAAGCTCGATTTTACACCTCGCGTTTTTGGGAGCTGGCCGCAAAAGCGCAGGATGGCTTCAGGCCCTGTTCTGGTTCCGGGGGGCAGGCTGAGCCTGTGGTTAATTCTTCTTCCTGATGGGAAAATAGAGTGACCTGTGCCTGTCCCAACACCAAGAGCCAGTCTCTCATTGGTTCCCCGTCTTCCCGTTCATCCTCAGGAAAAATTGCAACCTGTAGGGAACAGGAGGTTAAAGGTGCTGATGCTCCAAGTAGGGAGATTGCGAGTAAAGAGGCTGGGATGGCGAACCCGGGCACAAGGAGATGAGAAATGAGGTGCGTTTTAGAAACCTTTCCCCATCACACGGTGTACCATCTTCTGGGTTTCTCATGCATGTTTTTGATGTAGGAAGATGCCCTTGAACATGGAGATTTGGGACCCATGCGATGGGTACCACGCAGTATTACTTTAAAGGGTCTGCGTTTGCTCACCCAACCTCACCAAACCTCTCAGCCCCAAGAGTGTCCACCCTTAGGTCTCATCCAGCTGTGGGTGTAGATATGGTCAATCCAGGTTGCATCACAGCCCCTGAACGCATTGTGTAAGAATTTCTCTCTTTCACTGTCTTTGTTTCATGGGTTTTTAAAAGTAATTTATTTTCATAATGCGGTTTAGCTGCTTTTCACTGCTGTGTTTATGCCGCTTTACACCCACTTGACACACTAACAGAGAGATATCAATACATAGGTTTTAAGATTATTACTAGTCAGATATATTCTTGTGCGGTGAATAGGGCGTTTTGAGTCCAATTCTCTGAGCAAGGAGTAGGTCTTGTCTATTACATATTGGGTTTATGGAACGGTATCTGAGCTAATTTGAAACCCTTGTTTTATGTATCACCCCACCTCACCTTTCCCGTTAAACAGCCATAGTGTGTTTTCTGCATGTGTGACTCTGTTCTGTTGTGTAATTCAGTTCAAGTGTAACGGTTTTTACATTCCCTCTATCAGTGATACCTTATGAGAAGTGTCCTTTTCTGTGTGACTTATTTCACTTAGAATCGTCGTACCTAAATCCACTCATCATGCTGCTACTAGCCTTATGACATTGATTTCATGGCTGAGTGATATTCCATTGTACATAAGGACCAGAACTTCTTTACCCATTTTTCTCTTTCCTGGGATATTTAAGGTGGAATGAAGTGGAGGTCCTTGTCAACAGAGCAGCCCTAAACTTTGGGGTGCTTGTGTCTTGCTGATTTTTCATTCTCCCAATTTATACCCCCATGAGTGGAAGTGCCCTATGCTCTCTAAGCTGTGTTTCTTAGATGTTTCAGGACTCACCGTACACTTCTCCAGAGTGGCTGTTGGCAATTTACATCCCGCCCATCAGTGTAGCAAGGCTCCCATTTCTCCATGGCCTGTCCTGCATTTCTGGTTTTGACACTTTTTTCAGCATGGCCCTTTTGACCGATGGGAAGCGAGACTTCTTTGTAGCGCTGATTTGCCTTTCCAGGTTGCTTGGTTGGCCAAAAAGGGCGTATGCGTTTTTTCCTGAATATATTCAGGAAAAAACGCATACGCCCTTTTTGGCCAAGGGAATCATTGTCAACGTTTTGCCGCTTTTCATGTGCTTTAAAGGAGATTCGAATCTACCTCCTGTAATCTGTTTCCTGCAATTCTGCCTTGATTTCAAATCCTCTTCGTTGCCTTCCCTCAATATATTTGTGGACGAGAGTTATCATTTATAACTCTGCAGGTTTGTGAATTGCAGTGCCATGAAGCTCGATTTTACACCTCGCGTTTTTGGGAGCTGGCCGCAAAAGCGCAGGATGGCTTCAGGCCCTGTTCTGGTTCCGGGGGGCAGGCTGAGCCTGTGGTTAATTCTTCTTCCTGATGGGAAAATAGAGTGACCTGTGCCTGTCCCAACACCAAGAGCCAGTCTCTCATTGGTTCCCCGTCTTCCCGTTCATCCTCAGGAAAAATTGCAACCTGTAGGGAACAGGAGGTTAAAGGTGCTGATGCTCCAAGTAGGGAGATTGCTAGTAAAGAGGCTGGGATGGCGAACCCGGGCACAAGGAGATGAGAAATGAGGTGCGTTTTAGAAACCTTTCCCCATCACACGGTGTACCATCTTCTGGGTTTCTCATGCATGTTTTTGATGTAGGAAGATGCCCTTGAACATGGAGATTTGGGACCCATGCGATGGGTACCACGCAGTATTACTTTAAAGGGTCTGCGTTTGCTCACCCAACCTCACCAAACCTCTCAGCCCCAAGAGTGTCCACCCTTAGGTCTCATCCAGCTGTGGGTGTAGATATGGTCAATCCAGGTTGCATCACAGCCCCTGAACGCATTGTGTAAGAATTTCTCTCTTTCACTGTCTTTGTTTCATGGGTTTTTAAAAGTAATTTATTTTCATAATGCGGTTTAGCTGCTTTTCACTGCTGTGTTTATGCCGCTTTACACCCACTTGACACACTAACAGAGAGATATCAATACATAGGTTTTAAGATTATTACTAGTCAGATATATTCTTGTGCGGTGAATAGGGCGTTTTGAGTCCAATTCTCTGAGCAAGGAGTAGGTCTTGTCTATTACATATTGGGTTTATGGAACGGTATCTGAGCTAATTTGAAACCCTTGTTTTATGTATCACCCCACCTCACCTTTCCCGTTAAACAGCCATAGTGTGTTTTCTGCATGTGTGACTCTGTTCTGTTGTGTAATTCAGTTCAAGTGTAACGGTTTTTACATTCCCTCTATCAGTGATACCTTATGAGAAGTGTCCTTTTCTGTGTGACTTATTTCACTTAGAATCGTCGTACCTAAATCCACTCATCATGCTGCTACTAGCCTTATGACATTGATTTCATGGCTGAGTGATATTCCATTGTACATAAGGACCAGAACTTCTTTACCCATTTTTCTCTTTCCTGGGATATTTAAGGTGGAATGAAGTGGAGGTCCTTGTCAACAGAGCAGCCCTAAACTTTGGGGTGCTTGTGTCTTGCTGATTTTTCATTCTCCCAATTTATACCCCCATGAGTGGAAGTGCCCTATGCTCTCTAAGCTGTGTTTCTTAGATGTTTCAGGACTCACCGTACACTTCTCCAGAGTGGCTGTTGGCAATTTACATCCCGCCCATCAGTGTAGCAAGGCTCCCATTTCTCCATGGCCTGTCCTGCATTTCTGGTTTTGACACTTTTTTCAGCATGGCCCTTTTGACCGATGGGAAGCGAGACTTCTTTGTAGCGCTGATTTGCCTTTCCAGGTTGCTTGGTTGGCCAAAAAGGGCGTATGCGTTTTTTCCTGAATATATTCAGGAAAAAACGAATACGCCCTTTTTGGCCAAGGGCATCATTGTCAACGTTTTGCCGCTTTTCATGTGCTTTAAAGGAGATTCGAATCTACCTCCTGAAATCTGTTTCCTGCAATTCTGCCTTGATTTCAAATCCTCTTCTTTGCCTTCCCTCAATATATTTGTGGACGAGAGTTATCATTTATAACTCTGCAGGTTTGTGAATTGCAGTGCCCTGAAGCTCGATTTTACACCTCGCGTTTTTGGGAGCTGGCCGCAAAAGCGCAGGATGGCTTCAGGCCCTGTTCTGGTTCCGGGGGGCAGGCTGAGCCTGTGGTTAATTCTTCTTCCTGATGGGAAAATAGAGTGACCTGTGCCTGTCCCAACACCAAGAGCCAGTCTCTCATTGGTTCCCCGTCTTCCCGTTCATCCTCAGGAAAAATTGTAACCTGTACGGAACAGGAGGTTAAAGGTGCTGATGCTCCAAGTAGGGAGATTGCTAGTAAAGCGGCTGAAATGGCGAACCCGGGCACAAGGAGATGAGAAATGAGGTGCGTTTTAGAAACCTTTCCCCATCACACGGTGTACCATCTTCTGGGTTTCTCATGCATGTTTTCGATGTAGGAAGATGCCCTTGAACCTGGAGATATGGGACCCATGCGATGGGTACCACGCAGTATTACTATAAAGGGTCTGCGTTTGCTCACCCAACCTCACCAAACCTCTCAGCCCCAAGAGTGTCCACCCTTATGTCTCATCCAGCTGTGGGTCTAGATATGGTCAATCCAGGTTGCATCACAGCCCCTGAACGCATTGTGTAAGAATGTCTCTCTCTTTCACTGTCTTTCTTTCATGGGTTTTTCAAAGTAATTTATTTTCATAATGCGGTTTAGCTGCTTTTCACTGCTGTGTTTATGCCGCTTTACACCCACTTGACACACTAACAGAGAGATATCAATACATAGGTTTTAAGATTATTAGTAGTCACATATATTCTTGTGCGGTGAATAGGGCGTGTTGAGTCCAGTTCTCTGAGCAAGGAGTAGGTCTTGTCTATTACATATTGGGTTTATGGAACGGTATCTGAGCTAATTTGAAACCCTTGTTTTATGTATCACCCCACCTCACCTTTCCCGTTAAGCAGCCATAGTGTGTTTTCTGCATGTGTGACTCTGTTCTGTTTTGTAATTCAGTTCAAGTGTAACGGTTTTTACATTCCCTCTATCAGTGATACCTTATGAGAAGTGTCCTTTTCTGTGTGACTTATTTCACTTAGAATCGTCGTACCTAAATCCACTCATCATGCTGCTACTAGCCTTATGACATTGATTTCATGGCTGAGTGATATTCCATTGTACATAAGGACCAGAACTTCTTTACCCATTTTTCTCTTTCCTGGGATATTTAAGGTGGAATGAAGTGGAGGTCCTTGTCAACAGAGCAGCCCTAAACTTTGGGGTGCTTGTGTCTTGCTGATTTTTCATTTTCCCAATTTATACCCCCATGAGTGGAAGTGCCCTATGCTCTCTAAGCTGTGTTTTTTAGATGTTTCACGACTCACCGTACACTTCTCCAGAGTGGCTGTTGGCAATTTACATCCCGCCCATCAGTGTAGCAAGGCTCCCATTTCTCCATGGCCTGTCCTGCATTTCTGGTTTTGACACTTTTTTCAGCATGGCCCTTTTGACCGATGGGAAGCGAGACTTCTTTGTAGCGCTGATTTGCCTTTCCAGGTTGCTTGGTTGGCCAAAAAGGGCGTATGCGTTTTTTCCTGAATATATTCAGGAAAAAACGCATACGCCCTTTTTGGCCAAGGGAATCATTGTCAACGTTTTGCCGCTTTTCATGTGCTTTAAAGGAGATTCGAATCTACCTCCTGTAATCTGTTTCCTGCAATTCTGCCTTGATTTCAAATCCTCTTCGTTGCCTTCCCTCAATATATTTGTGGACGAGAGTTATCATTTATAACTCTGCAGGTTTGTGAATTGCAGTGCCATGAAGCTCGATTTTACACCTCGCGTTTTTGGGAGCTGGCCGCAAAAGCGCAGGATGGCTTCAGGCCCTGTTCTGGTTCCGGGGGGCAGGCTGAGCCTGTGGTTAATTCTTCTTCCTGATGGGAAAATAGAGTGACCTGTGCCTGTCCCAACACCAAGAGCCAGTCTCTCATTGGTTCCCTGTCTTCCCGTTCATCCTCAGGAAAAATTGCAACCTGTAGGGAACAGGAGGTTAAAGGTGCTGATGCTCCAAGTAGGGAGATTGCTAGTAAAGAGGCTGGGATGGCGAACCCGGGCACAAGGAGATGAGAAATGAGGTGCGTTTTAGAAACCTTTCCCCATCACACGATGTACCATCTTCTGGGTTTCTCATGCATGTTTTTGATGTAGGAAGATGCCCTTGAACCTGGAGATTTGGGACCCATGCGATGGGTACCACGCAGTATTACTTTAAAGGGTCTGCGTTTGCTCACCCAACCTCACCAAACCTCTCAGCCCCAAGAGTGTCCACCCTTAGGTCTCATCCAGCTGTGGGTGTAGATATGGTCAATCCAGGTTGCATCACAGCCCCTGAACGCATTGTGTAAGAATTTCTCTCTTTCACTGTCTTTGTTTCATGGGTTTTTAAAAGTAATTTATTTTCATAATGCGGTTTAGCTGCTTTTCACTGCTGTGTTTATGCCGCTTTACACCCACTTGACACACTAACAGAGAGATATCAATACATAGGTTTTAAGATTATTACTAGTCAGATATATTCTTGTGCGGTGAATAGGGCGTTTTGAGTCCAATTCTCTGAGCAAGGAGTAGGTCTTGTCTATTACATATTGGGTTTATGGAACGGTATCTGAGCTAAATTGAAACCCTTGTTTTATGTATCACCCCACCTCACCTTTCCCGTTAAACAGCCATAGTGTGTTTTCTGCATGTGTGACTCTGTTCTGTTTTGTAATTCAGTTCAAGTGTAACGGTTTTTACATTCCCTCTATCAGTGATACCTTATGAGAAGTGTCCTTTTCTGTGTGACTTATTTCACTTAGAATCGTCGTACCTAAATCCACTCATCATGCTGCTACTAGCCTTATGACATTGATTTCATGGCTGAGTGATATTCCATTGTACATAAGGACCAGAACTTCTTTACCCATTTTTCTCTTTCCTGGGATATTTAAGGTGGAATGAAGTGGAGGTCCTTGTCAACAGAGCAGCCCTAAACTTTGGGGTGCTTGTGTCTTGCTGATTTTTCATTTTCCCAATTTATACCCCCATGAGTGGAAGTGCCCTATGCTCTCTAAGCTGTGTTTCTTAGATGTTTCAGGACTCACCGTACACTTCTCCAGAGTGGCTGTTGGCAATTTACATCCCGCCCATCAGTGTAGCAAGGCTCCCATTTCTCCATGGCCTGTCCTGCATTTCTGGTTTTGACACTTTTTTCAGCATGGCCCTTTTGACCGATGGGAAGCAAGACTTCTTTGTAGCGCTGATTTGCCTTTCCAGGTTGCTTGGTTGGCCAAAAAGGGCGTATGCGTTTTTTCCTGAATATATTCAGGAAAAAACGCATACGCCCTTTTTGGCCAAGGGCATCATTGTCAACGTTTTGCCGCTTTTCATGTGCTTTAAAGGAGATTCGAATCTACCTCCTGAAATCTGTTTCCTGCAATTCTGCCTTGATTTCAAATCCTCTTCTTTGCCTTCCCTCAATATATTTGTGGACGAGAGTTATCATTTATAACTCTGCAGGTTTGTGAATTGCAGTGCCATGAAGCTCGATTTTACACCTCGCGTTTTTGGGCGCTGGCCGCAAAAGCGCAGGATGGCTTCAGGCCCTGTTCTGGTTCCGGGGTCAGGCTGAGCCTGTGGTTAATTCTTCTTCCTGATGGGAAAATAGAGTGACCTGTGCCTGTCCCAAAACCAAGAGCCAGTCTCTCATTGGTTCCCCATCTTCCCGTTCATCCTCAGGAAAAATTGTAACCTGTACGGAACAGGAGGTTAAAGGTGCTGATGCTCCAAGTAGGGAGATTGCTAGTAAAGCGGCTGGAATGGCGAACCCGGACACAAGGAGATGAGAAATGAGGTGCGTTTTAGAAACCTTTCCCCATCACACGGTGTACCATCTTCTGGGTTTCTCATGCATGTTTTCGATGTAGGAAGATGCCCTTGAACCTGGAGATTTGGGACCCATGCGATGGGTACCACGCAGTATTACTTTAAAGGGTCTGCGTTTCCTCACCCAACCTCACCAAACCTCTCAGCCCCAAGAGTGTCCACCCTTAGGTCTCATCCAGCTGTGGGTCTAGATATGGTCAATCCAGGTTGCATCACAGCCCCTGAACGCATTGTGTAAGAATGTCTCTCTCTTTCACTGTCTTTGTTTCATGGGTTTTTAAAAGTAATTTATTTTCATAATGGGGTTTAGCTGCTTTTCACTGCTGTGTTTATGCCGCTTTACACCCACTTGACACACTAACAGAGAGATATCAATACATAGGTTTTAAGATTATTACTAGTCAGATATATTCTTGTGCGGTGAATAGGGCGTGTTGAGTCCAGTTCTCTGAGCAAAGAGTAGGTCTTGTCTATTACATATTGGGTTTATGGAACGTTATCTGAGCTAATTTGAAACCCTTGTTTATGTATCACCCCACCTCACCTTTCCCGTTAAGCAGCCATAGTGTGTTTTCTGCATGTGTGACTCTGTTCTGTTTTGTAATTCAGTTCATGTGTAACGGTTTTTACATTCCCTCTATCAGTGATACCTTATGAGAAGTGTCCTTTTTTGTGTGACTTATTTCACTTAGAATCGTCGTACCTAAATCCACTCATCATGCTGCTCCTAGCCTTATGACATTGATTTCATGGCTGAGTGATTTTCCATTGTACATAAGGACCACAACTTCTTTACCCATTTTTCTCTTTCCTGGGATATTTAAGGTGGAATGAAGTGGAGGTCCTTGTCAACAGAGCAGCCCTAAACTTTGGGGTGCTTGTGTCTTGCTGATTTTTCATTTTCCCAATTTATACCCCCATGAGTGGAAGTGCCCTATGCTCTCTAAGCTGTGTTTTTTAGATGTTTCACGACTCACCGTACACTTCTCCAGAGTGGCTTTTGGCAATTTACATCCCGCCCATCAGTGTAGCAAGGCTCCCATTTCTCCATGGCCTGTCCTGCATTTCTGGTTTTGACACTTTTTTCAGCATGGCCCTTTTGACCGATGGGAAGCTAGACTTCTTTGTAGCGCTGATTTGCCTTTCCAGGTTGCTTGGTTGGCCAAAAAGGGCGTATGCGTTTTTTCCTGAATATATTCAGGAAAAAACGCATACGCCCTTTTTGGCCAAGGGCATCATTGTCAACGTTTTGCCGCTTTTCATGTGCTTTAAAGGAGATTCGAATCTACCTCCTGAAATCTGTTTCCTGCAATTCTGCCTTGATTTCAAATCCTCTTCTTTGCCTTCCCTCAATATATTTGTGGACGAGAGTTATCATTTATAGCTCTGCAGTTTTGTGAATTGCAGTGCCCTGAAGCTCAATTTTACAACTCGCGTTTTTGGGAGCTGGTCGCAAAAGCGCAGGATGGCTTCAGGCCCAGTTCTGGTTCCGGGGGGCAGGTTGAGCCTGTGGTTAATTCTTCTTCCAGATGGGAAAATAGAGTGACCTGTGCCTGTCCCAACACCAAGAGCCAGTCTCTCATTGGTTCCCCTTCTTCCCATTCATCCTCAGGAAAAATTGCAACCTGTACGGAACAGGAGGTTAAAGGTGCTGATGCTCCAAGTAGGGAGATTGCTAGTAAAGTGGCTGGAATGGCGAACCCGGGCACAAGGAGATGAGAAATGAGGTGCGTTTTAGAAACCTTTCCCCATCACACAGTGTACCATCTTCTGGGTTTCTCATTCATGTTTTCGATGTAGGAAGATGACCTTGAACCTGGAGATATGGGACCCATGCGATGGGTACCACGCAGTATTACTTTAAAGGGTCTGCGTTTGCTCACCCAACCTCACCAAACCTCTCAGCCCCAAGAGTGTCCACCCTTATGTCTCATCCAGCTGTGGGTCTAGATACGGTCAATCCAGGTTGCATCACAGCCCATGAACGCATTGTGTAAGAATTTCTCTCTCTTTCACTGTCTTTGTTTCATGGGTTTTTAAAAGTAATTTATTTTCATAATGCGGTTTAGCTGCTTTTCACTGCTGTGTTTATGCCGCTTTATACCCACTTGACACACTAACAGAGAGATATCAATACATAGGTTTTAAGGTTATTACTAGTCAGATATATTCTTGTGCGGTGAATAGGGCGTGTTGAGTCCAGTTCTCTGAGCAAGGAGTAGGTCTTGTCTATTACATATTGGGTTTATGGAACGGTATCTGAGCTAATTTGAAACCCTTGTTTTATGTGTCACCCCACCTCCCCTTTCCCGTTAAGCAGCCATAGTGTGTTTTCTGCATATGTGACTCTGTTCTGTTTTGTAATTCAGTTCAACTGTAACGGTTTTTACATTCCCTCTATAAGTGATACCTTATGAGAAGTGTCCTTTTCTGTGTGATTTATTTCACTTAGAATCGTCGTACCTAAATCCACTCATCATGCTGCTACTAGCCTTAGGACATTGATTTCATGGCTGAGTGATATTCCATTGTACATAAGGACCAGAACTTCTTTACCCATTATTCTCTTTCCTGGGATATTTAAGGTGGAATGAAGTGGAGGTCCTTGTCAACAGAGCAGCCCTAAACTTTGGGGTGCTTGTGTCTTGCTGATTTTTAATTTTCCCAATTTATACCCCCATGAGTGGAAGTGCCCTATGCTCTCTAAGCTGTGTTTTTTAGATGTTTCACGACTCACCGTACACTTCTCCAGAGTGGCTGTTGGCAATTTACATCCCGCCCATCAGTGTAGCAAGGCTCCCATTTCTCCATGGCCTGTCCTGCATTTCTGGTTTTGACACTTTTTTCAGCATGGCCCTTTTGACCGATGGGAAGCGAGACTTCTTTGTAGCGCTGATTTGCCTTTCCAGGTTGCTTGGTTGGCCAAAAAGGGCGTATGCGTTTTTTCCTGAATATATTCAGGAAAAAACGCATACGCCCTTTTTGGCCAAGGGAATCATTGTCAACGTTTTGCCGCTTTTCATGTGCTTTAAAGGAGATTCGAATCTACCTCCTGTAATCTGTTTCCTGCAATTCTGCCTTGATTTCAAATCCTCTTCGTTGCCTTCCCTCAATATATTTGTGGACGAGAGTTATCATTTATAACTCTGCAGGTTTGTGAATTGCAGTGCCATGAAGCTCGATTTTACACCTCGCGTTTTTGGGAGCTGGCCGCAAAAGCGCAGGATGGCTTCAGGCCCTGTTCTGGTTCCGGGGGGCAGGCTGAGCCTGTGGTTAATTCTTCTTCCTGATGGGAAAATAGAGTGACCTGTGCCTGTCCCAACACCAAGAGCCAGTCTCTCATTGGTTCCCCGTCTTCCCGTTCATCCTCAGGAAAAATTGCAACCTGTAGGGAACAGGAGGTTAAAGGTGCTGATGCTCCAAGTAGGGAGATTGCTAGTAAAGAGGCTGGGATGGCGAACCCGGGCACAAGGAGATGAGAAATGAGGTGCGTTTTAGAAACCTTTCCCCATCACACGGTGTACCATCTTCTGGGTTTCTCATGCATGTTTTTGATGTAGGAAGATGCCCTTGAACATGGAGATTTGGGACCCATGCGATGGGTACCACGCAGTATTACTTTAAAGGGTCTGCGTTTGCTCACCCAACCTCACCAAACCTCTCAGCCCCAAGAGTGTCCACCCTTAGGTCTCATCCAGCTGTGGGTGTAGATATGGTCAATCCAGGTTGCATCACAGCCCCTGAACGCATTGTGTAAGAATTTCTCTCTTTCACTGTCTTTGTTTCATGGGTTTTTAAAAGTAATTTATTTTCATAATGCGGTTTAGCTGCTTTTCACTGCTGTGTTTATGCCGCTTTACACCCACTTGACACACTAACAGAGAGATATCAATACATAGGTTTTAAGATTATTACTAGTCAGATATATTCTTGTGCGGTGAATAGGGCGTTTTGAGTCCAATTCTCTGAGCAAGGAGTAGGTCTTGTCTATTACATATTGGGTTTATGGAACGGTATCTGAGCTAATTTGAAACCCTTGTTTTATGTATCACCCCACCTCACCTTTCCCGTTAAACAGCCATAGTGTGTTTTCTGCATGTGTGACTCTGTTCTGTTGTGTAATTCAGTTCAAGTGTAACGGTTTTTACATTCCCTCTATCAGTGATACCTTATGAGAAGTGTCCTTTTCTGTGTGACTTATTTCACTTAGAATCGTCGTACCTAAATCCACTCATCATGCTGCTACTAGCCTTATGACATTGATTTCATGGCTGAGTGATATTCCATTGTACATAAGGACCAGAACTTCTTTACCCATTTTTCTCTTTCCTGGGATATTTAAGGTGGAATGAAGTGGAGGTCCTTGTCAACAGAGCAGCCCTAAACTTTGGGGTGCTTGTGTCTTGCTGATTTTTCATTCTCCCAATTTATACCCCCATGAGTGGAAGTGCCCTATGCTCTCTAAGCTGTGTTTCTTAGATGTTTCAGGACTCACCGTACACTTCTCCAGAGTGGCTGTTGGCAATTTACATCCCGCCCATCAGTGTAGCAAGGCTCCCATTTCTCCATGGCCTGTCCTGCATTTCTGGTTTTGACACTTTTTTCAGCATGGCCCTTTTGACCGATGGGAAGCGAGACTTCTTTGTAGCGCTGATTTGCCTTTCCAGGTTGCTTGGTTGGCCAAAAAGGGCGTATGCGTTTTTTCCTGAATATATTCAGGAAAAAACGCATACGCCCTTTTTGGCCAAGGGAATCATTGTCAACGTTTTGCCGCTTTTCATGTGCTTTAAAGGAGATTCGAATCTACCTCCTGTAATCTGTTTCCTGCAATTCTGCCTTGATTTCAAATCCTCTTCGTTGCCTTCCCTCAATATATTTGTGGACGAGAGTTATCATTTATAACTCTGCAGGTTTGTGAATTGCAGTGCCATGAAGCTCGATTTTACACCTCGCGTTTTTGGGAGCTGGCCGCAAAAGCGCAGGATGGCTTCAGGCCCTGTTCTGGTTCCGGGGGGCAGGCTGAGCCTGTGGTTAATTCTTCTTCCTGATGGGAAAATAGAGTGACCTGTGCCTGTCCCAACACCAAGAGCCAGTCTCTCATTGGTTCCCCGTCTTCCCGTTCATCCTCAGGAAAAATTGCAACCTGTAGGGAACAGGAGGTTAAAGGTGCTGATGCTCCAAGTAGGGAGATTGCTAGTAAAGAGGCTGGGATGGCGAACCCGGGCACAAGGAGATGAGAAATGAGGTGCGTTTTAGAAACCTTTCCCCATCACACGGTGTACCATCTTCTGGGTTTCTCATGCATGTTTTTGATGTAGGAAGATGCCCTTGAACATGGAGATTTGGGACCCATGCGATGGGTACCACGCAGTATTACTTTAAAGGGTCTGCGTTTGCTCACCCAACCTCACCAAACCTCTCAGCCCCAAGAGTGTCCACCCTTAGGTCTCATCCAGCTGTGGGTGTAGATATGGTCAATCCAGGTTGCATCACAGCCCCTGAACGCATTGTGTAAGAATTTCTCTCTTTCACTGTCTTTGTTTCATGGGTTTTTAAAAGTAATTTATTTTCATAATGCGGTTTAGCTGCTTTTCACTGCTGTGTTTATGCCGCTTTACACCCACTTGACACACTAACAGAGAGATATCAATACATAGGTTTTAAGATTATTACTAGTCAGATATATTCTTGTGCGGTGAATAGGGCGTTTTGAGTCCAATTCTCTGAGCAAGGAGTAGGTCTTGTCTATTACATATTGGGTTTATGGAACGGTATCTGAGCTAATTTGAAACCCTTGTTTTATGTATCACCCCACCTCACCTTTCCCGTTAAACAGCCATAGTGTGTTTTCTGCATGTGTGACTCTGTTCTGTTGTGTAATTCAGTTCAAGTGTAACGGTTTTTACATTCCCTCTATCAGTGATACCTTATGAGAAGTGTCCTTTTCTGTGTGACTTATTTCACTTAGAATCGTCGTACCTAAATCCACTCATCATGCTGCTACTAGCCTTATGACATTGATTTCATGGCTGAGTGATATTCCATTGTACATAAGGACCAGAACTTCTTTACCCATTTTTCTCTTTCCTGGGATATTTAAGGTGGAATGAAGTGGAGGTCCTTGTCAACAGAGCAGCCCTAAACTTTGGGGTGCTTGTGTCTTGCTGATTTTTCATTCTCCCAATTTATACCCCCATGAGTGGAAGTGCCCTATGCTCTCTAAGCTGTGTTTCTTAGATGTTTCAGGACTCACCGTACACTTCTCCAGAGTGGCTGTTGGCAATTTACATCCCGCCCATCAGTGTAGCAAGGCTCCCATTTCTCCATGGCCTGTCCTGCATTTCTGGTTTTGACACTTTTTTCAGCATGGCCCTTTTGACCGATGGGAAGCGAGACTTCTTTGTAACGCTGATTTGCCTTTCCAGGTTGCTTGGTTGGCCAAAAAGGGCGTATGCGTTTTTTCCTGAATATATTCAGGAAAAAACGAATACGCCCTTTTTGGCCAAGGGCATCATTGTCAACGTTTTGCCGCTTTTCATGTGCTTTAAAGGAGATTCGAATCTACCTCCTGAAATCTGTTTCCTGCAATTCTGCCTTGATTTCAAATCCTCTTCTTTGCCTTCCCTCAATATATTTGTGGACGAGAGTTATCATTTATAACTCTGCAGGTTTGTGAATTGCAGTGCCCTGAAGCTCGATTTTACAACTCGCGTTTTTGGGAGCTGGCCGCAAAAGCGCAGGATGGCTTCAGGCCCTGTTCTGGTTCCGGGGTCAGGCTGAGCCTGTGGTTAATTCTTCTTCCTGATGGGAAAATAGAGTGACCTGTGCCTGTCCCAACACCAAGAGCCAGTCTCTCATTGGTTCCCCGTCTTCCCGTTCATCCTCAGGAAAAATTGTAACCTGTACGGAACAGGAGGTTAAAGGTGCTGATGCTCCAAGTAGGGAGATTGCTAGTAAAGCGGCTAAAATGGCGAACCCGGGCACAAGGAGATGAGAAATGAGGTGCGTTTTAGAAACCTTTCCCCATCACACGGTGTACCATCTTCTGGGTTTCTCATGCATGTTTTCGATGTAGGAAGATGCCCTTGAACCTGGAGATATGGGACCCATGCGATGGGTACCACGCAGTATTACTATAAAGGGTCTGCGTTTGCTCACCCAACCTCACCAAACCTCTCAGCCCCAAGAGTGTCCACCCTTATGTCTCATCCAGCTGTGGGTCTAGATATGGTCAATCCAGGTTACATCACAGCCCCTGAACGCATTGTGTAAGAATGTCTCTCTCTTTCACTGTCTTTCTTTCATGGGTTTTTCAAAGTAATTTATTTTCATAATGCGGTTTAGCTGCTTTTCACTGCTGTGTTTATGCCGCTTTACACCCACTTGACACACTAACAGAGAGATATCAATACATAGGTTTTAAGATTATTAGTAGTCATATATTCTTGTGTGGTGAATAGGGCGTGTTGAGTCCAGTTCTCTGAGCAAGGAGTAGGTCTTGTCTATTACATATTGGGTTTATGGAACGGTATCTGAGCTAATTTGAAACCCTTGTTTTATGTATCACCCCACCTCACCTTTCCCGTTAAGCAGCCATAGTGTGTTTTCTGCATGTGTGACTCTGTTCTGTTTTGTAATTCAGTTCAAGTGTAACGGTTTTTACATTCCCTCTATCAGTGATACCTTATGAGAAGTGTCCTTTTCTGTGTGACTTATTTCACTTAGAATCGTCGTACCTAAATCCACTCATCATGCTGCTACTAGCCTTATGACATTGATTTCATGGCTGAGTGATATTCCATTGTACATAAGGACCAGAACTTCTTTACCCATTTTTCTCTTTCCTGGGATATTTAAGGTGGAATGAAGTGGAGGTCCTTGTCAACAGAGCAGCCCTAAACTTTGGGGTGCTTGTGTCTTGCTGATTTTTAATTTTCCCAATTTATACCCCCATGAGTGGAAGTGCCCTATGCTCTCTAAGCTGTGTTTTTTAGATGTTTCACGACTCACCGTACACTTCTCCAGAGTGGCTGTTGGCAATTTACATCCCGCCCATCAGTGTAGCAAGGCTCCCATTTCTCCATGGCCTGTCCTGCATTTCTGGTTTTGACACTTTTTTCAGCATGGCCCTTTTGACCGATGGGAAGCGAGACTTCTTTGTAGCGCTGATTTGCCTTTCCAGGTTGCTTGGTTGGCCAAAAAGGGCGTATGCGTTTTTTCCTGAATATATTCAGGAAAAAACGCATACGCCCTTTTTGGCCAAGGGAATCATTGTCAACGTTTTGCCGCTTTTCATGTGCTTTAAAGGAGATTCGAATCTACCTCCTGTAATCTGTTTCCTGCAATTCTGCCTTGATTTCAAATCCTCTTCGTTGCCTTCCCTCAATATATTTGTGGACGAGAGTTATCATTTATAACTCTGCAGGTTTGTGAATTGCAGTGCCATGAAGCTCGATTTTACACCTCGCGTTTTTGGGAGCTGGCCGCAAAAGCGCAGGATGGCTTCAGGCCCTGTTCTGGTTCCGGGGGGCAGGCTGAGCCTGTGGTTAATTCTTCTTCCTGATGGGAAAATAGAGTGACCTGTGCCTGTCCCAACACCAAGAGCCAGTCTCTCATTGGTTCCCCGTCTTCCCGTTCATCCTCAGGAAAAATTGTAACCTGTACGGAACAGGAGGTTAAAGGTGCTGATGCTCCAAGTAGGGAGATTGCTAGTAAAGCGGCTGAAATGGCGAACACGGGCACAAGGAGATGAGAAATGAGGTGCGTTTTAGAAACCTTTCCCCATCACACGGTGTACCATCTTCTGGGTTTCTCATGCATGTTTTCGATGTAGGAAGATGCCCTTGAACCTGGAGATATGGGACCCATGCGATGGGTACCACGCAGTATTACTATAAAGGGTCTGCGTTTGCTCACCCAACCTCACCAAACCTCTCAGCCCCAAGAGTGTCCACCCTTATGTCTCATCCAGCTGTGGGTCTAGATATGGTCAATCCAGGTTGCATCACAGCCCCTGAACGCATTGTGTAAGAATGTCTCTCTCTTTCACTGTCTTTCTTTCATGGGTTTTTCAAAGTAATTTATTTTCATAATGCGGTTTAGCTGCTTTTCACTGCTGTGTTTATGCCGCTTTACACCCACTTGACACACTAACAGAGAGATATCAATACATAGGTTTTAAGATTATTAGTAGTCACATATATTCTTGTGCGGTGAATAGGGCGTGTTGAGTCCAGTTCTCTGAGCAAGGAGTAGGTCTTGTCTATTACATATTGGGTTTATGGAACGGTATCTGAGCTAATTTGAAACCCTTGTTTTATGTATCACCCCACCTCACCTTTCCCGTTAAGCAGCCATAGTGTGTTTTCTGCATGTGTGACTCTGTTCTGTTTTGTAATTCAGTTCAAGTGTAACGGTTTTTACATTCCCTCTATCAGTGATACCTTATGAGAAGTGTCCTTTTCTGTGTGACTTATTTCACTTAGAATCGTCGTACCTAAATCCACTCATCATGCTGCTACTAGCCTTATGACATTGATTTCATGGCTGAGTGATATTCCATTGTACATAAGGACCCGAACTTCTTTACCCATTTTTCTCTTTCCTGGGATATTTAAGGTGGAATGAAGTGGAGGTCCTTGTCAACAGAGCAGCCCTAAACTTTGGGGTGCTTGTGTCTTGCTGATTTTTAATTTTCCCAATTTATACCCCCATGAGTGGAAGTGCCCTATGCTCTCTAAGCTGTGTTTTTTAGATGTTTCACGACTCACCGTACACTTCTCCAGAGTGGCTGTTGGCAATTTACATCCCGCCCATCAGTGTAGCAAGGCTCCCATTTCTCCATGGCCTGTCCTGCATTTCTGGTTTTGACACTTTTTTCAGCATGGCCCTTTTGACCGATGGGAAGCGAGACTTCTTTGTAGCGCTGATTTGCCTTTCCAGGTTGCTTGGTTGGCCAAAAAGGGCGTATGCGTTTTTTCCTGAATATATTCAGGAAAAAACGCATACGCCCTTTTTGGCCAAGGGAATCATTGTCAACGTTTTGCCGCTTTTCATGTGCTTTAAAGGAGATTCGAATCTACCTCCTGTAATCTGTTTCCTGCAATTCTGCCTTGATTTCAAATCCTCTTCGTTGCCTTCCCTCAATATATTTGTGGACGAGAGTTATCATTTATAACTCTGCAGGTTTGTGAATTGCAGTGCCATGAAGCTCGATTTTACACCTCGCGTTTTTGGGAGCTGGCCGCAAAAGCGCAGGATGGCTTCAGGCCCTGTTCTGGTTCCGGGGGGCAGGCTGAGCCTGTGGTTAATTCTTCTTCCTGATGGGAAAATAGAGTGACCTGTGCCTGTCCCAACACCAAGAGCCAGTCTCTCATTGGTTCCCCGTCTTCCCGTTCATCCTCAGGAAAAATTGTAACCTGTACGGAACAGGAGGTTAAAGGTGCTGATGCTCCAAGTAGGGAGATTGCTAGTAAAGCGGCTGAAATGGCGAACCCGGGCACAAGGAGATGAGAAATGAGGTGCGTTTTAGAAACCTTTCCCCATCACACGGTGTACCATCTTCTGGGTTTCTCATGCATGTTTTCGATGTAGGAAGATGCCCTTGAACCTGGAGATATGGGACCCATGCGATGGGTACCACGCAGTATTACTATAAAGGGTCTGCGTTTGCTCACCCAACCTCACCAAACCTCTCAGCCCCAAGAGTGTCCACCCTTATGTCTCATCCTGCTGTGGGTCTAGATATGGTCAATCCAGGTTGCATCACAGCCCCTGAATGCATTGTGTAAGAATGTCTCTCTCTTTCACTGTCTTTCTTTCATGGGTTTTTCAAAGTAATTTATTTTCATAATGCGGTTTAGCTGCTTTTCACTGCTGTGTTTATGCCGCTTTACACCCACTTGACACACTAACAGAGAGATATCAATACATAGGTTTTAAGATTATTAGTAGTCACATATATTCTTGTGCGGTGAATAGGGCGTGTTGAGTCCAGTTCTCTGAGCAAGGAGTAGGTCTTGTCTATTACATATTGGGTTTATGGAACGGTATCTGAGCTAATTTGAAACCCTTGTTTTATGTATCACCCCACCTCACCTTTCCCGTTAAGCAGCCATAGTGTGTTTTCTGCATGTGTGACTCTGTTTTGTTTTGTAATTCAGTTCAAGTGTAACGGTTTTTACATTCCCTCTATCAGTGATACCTTATGAGAAGTGTCCTTTTCTGTGTGACTTATTTCACTTAGAATCGTCGTACCTAAATCCACTCATCATGCTGCTACTAGCCTTATGACATTGATTTCATGGCTGAGTGATATTCCATTGTACATAAGGACCAGAACTTCTTTACCCATTTTTCTCTTTCCTGGGATATTTAAGGTGGAATGAAGTGGAGGTCCTTGTCAACAGAGCAGCCCTAAACTTTGGGGTGCTTGTGTCTTGCTGATTTTTAATTTTCCCAATTTATACCCCCATGAGTGGAAGTGCCCTATGCTCTCTAAGCTGTGTTTTTTAGATGTTTCACGACTCACCGTACACTTCTCCAGAGTGGCTGTTGGCAATTTACATCCCGCCCATCAGTGTAGCAAGGCTCCCATTTCTCCATGGCCTGTCCTGCATTTCTGGTTTTGACACTTTTTTCAGCATGGCCCTTTTGACCGATGGGAAGCGAGACTTCTTTGTAGCGCTGATTTGCCTTTCCAGGTTGCTTGGTTGGCCAAAAAGGGCGTATGCGTTTTTTCCTGAATATATTCAGGAAAAAACGCATACGCCCTTTTTGGCCAAGGGAATCATTGTCAACGTTTTGCCGCTTTTCATGTGCTTTAAAGGAGATTCGAATCTACCTCCTGTAATCTGTTTCCTGCAATTCTGCCTTGATTTCAAATCCTCTTCGTTGCCTTCCCTCAATATATTTGTGGACGAGAGTTATCATTTATAACTCTGCAGGTTTGTGAATTGCAGTGCCATGAAGCTCGATTTTACACCTCGCGTTTTTGGGAGCTGGCCGCAAAAGCGCAGGATGGCTTCAGGCCCTGTTCTGGTTCCGGGGGGCAGGCTGAGCCTGTGGTTAATTCTTCTTCCTGATGGGAAAATAGAGTGACCTGTGCCTGTCCCAACACCAAGAGCCAGTCTCTCATTGGTTCCCCGTCTTCCCGTTCATCCTCAGGAAAAATTGCAACCTGTAGGGAACAGGAGGTTAAAGGTGCTGATGCTCCAAGTAGGGAGATTGCTAGTAAAGAGGCTGGGATGGCGAACCCGGGCACAAGGAGATGAGAAATGAGGTGCGTTTTAGAAACCTTTCCCCATCACACGGTGTACCATCTTCTGGGTTTCTCATGCATGTTTTTGATGTAGGAAGATGCCCTTGAACATGGAGATTTGGGACCCATGCGATGGGTACCACGCAGTATTACTTTAAAGGGTCTGCGTTTGCTCACCCAACCTCACCAAACCTCTCAGCCCCAAGAGTGTCCACCCTTAGGTCTCATCCAGCTGTGGGTGTAGATATGGTCAATCCAGGTTGCATCACAGCCCCTGAACGCATTGTGTAAGAATTTCTCTCTTTCACTGTCTTTGTTTCATGGGTTTTTAAAAGTAATTTATTTTCATAATGCGGTTTAGCTGCTTTTCACTGCTGTGTTTATGCCGCTTTACACCCACTTGACACACTAACAGAGAGATATCAATACATAGGTTTTAAGATTATTACTAGTCAGATATATTCTTGTGCGGTGAATAGGGCGTTTTGAGTCCAATTCTCTGAGCAAGGAGTAGGTCTTGTCTATTACATATTGGGTTTATGGAACGGTATCTGAGCTAATTTGAAACCCTTGTTTTATGTATCACCCCACCTCACCTTTCCCGTTAAACAGCCATAGTGTGTTTTCTGCATGTGTGACTCTGTTCTGTTTTGTAATTCAGTTCAAGTGTAACGGTTTTTACATTCCCTCTATCAGTGATACCTTATGAGAAGTGTCCTTTTCTGTGTGACTTATTTCACTTAGAATCGTCTTACCTAAATCCACTCATCATGCTGCTCCTAGCCTTATGACATTGATTTCATGCCTGAGTGATATTCCATTGTACATAAGGACCACAACTTCTTTACCCATTTTTCTCTTTCCTGGGATATTTAAGGTGGAATGAAGTGGAGGTCCTTGTCAACAGAGCAGCCCTAAACTTTGGGGTGCTTGTGTCTTGCTGATTTTTAATTTTCCCAATTTATACCCCCATGAGTGGAAGTGCCCTATGCTCTCTAAGCTGTGTTTCTTAGATGTTTCAGGACTCACCGTACACTTCTCCAGAGTGGCTGTTGGCAATTTACATCCCGCCCATCAGTGTAGCAAGGCTCCCATTTCTCCATGGCCTGTCCTGCATTTCTGGTTTTGACACTTTTTTCAGCATGGCCCTTTTGACCGATGGGAAGCGAGACTTCTTTGTAGCGCTGATTTGCCTTTCCAGGTTGCTTGGTTGGCCAAAAAGGGCGTATGCGTTTTTTCCTGAATATATTCAGGAAAAAACGAATACGCCCTTTTTGGCCAAGGGCATCATTGTCAACGTTTTGCCGCTTTTCATGTGCTTTAAAGGAGATTCGAATCTACCTCCTGAAATCTGTTTCCTGCAATTCTGCCTTGATTTCAAATCCTCTTCTTTGCCTTCCCTCAATATATTTGTGGACGAGAGTTATCATTTATAACTCTGCAGGTTTGTGAATTGCAGTGCCCTGAAGCTCGATTTTACAACTCGCGTTTTTGGGAGCTGGCCGCAAAAGCGCAGGATGGCTTCAGGCCCTGTTCTGGTTCCGGGGTCAGGCTGAGCCTGTGGTTAATTCTTCTTCCTGATGGGAAAATAGAGTGACCTGTGCCTGTCCCAACACCAAGAGCCAGTCTCTCATTGGTTCCCCGTCTTCCCGTTCATCCTCAGGAAAAATTGTAACCTGTACGGAACAGGAGGTTAAAGGTACTGATGCTCCAAGTAGGGAGATTGCTAGTAAAGCGGCTGAAATGGCGAACCCGGGCACAAGGAGATGAGAAATGAGGTGCGTTTTAGAAACCTTTCCCCATCACACGGTGTACCATCTTCTGGGTTTCTCATGCATGTTTTCGATGTAGGAAGATGCCCTTGAACCTGGAGATATGGGACCCATGCGATGGGTACCACGCAGTATTACTATAAAGGGTCTGCGTTTGCTCACCCAACCTCACCAAACCTCTCAGCCCCAAGAGTGTCCACCCTTATGTCTCATCCAGCTGTGGGTCTAGATATGGTCAATCCAGGTTGCATCACAGCCCCTGAACGCATTGTGTAAGAATGTCTCTCTCTTTCACTGTCTTTCTTTCATGGGTTTTTCAAAGTAATTTATTTTCATAATGCGGTTTAGCTGCTTTTCACTGCTGTGTTTATGCCGCTTTACACCCACTTGACACACTAACAGAGAGATATCAATACATAGGTTTTAAGATTATTAGTAGTCACATATATTCTTGTGCGGTGAATAGGGCGTGTTGAGTCCAGTTCTCTGAGCAAGGAGTAGGTCTTGTCTATTACATATTGGGTTTATGGAACGGTATCTGAGCTAATTTGAAACCCTTGTTTGATGTATCACCCCACCTCACCTTTCCCGTTAAGCAGCCATAGTGTGTTTTCTGCATGTGTGACTCTGTTCTGTTTTGTAATTCAGTTCAAGTGTAACGGTTTTTACATTCCCTCTATCAGTGATACCTTATGAGAAGTGTCCTTTTCTGTGTGACTTATTTCACTTAGAATCGTCGTACCTAAATCCACTCATCATGCTGCTACTAGCCTTATGACATTGATTTCATGGCTGAGTGATATTCCATTGTACATAAGGACCAGAACTTCTTTACCCATTTTTCTCTTTCCTGGGATATTTAAGGTGGAATGAAGTGGAGGTCCTTGTCAACAGAGCAGCCCTAAACTTTGGGGTGCTTGTGTCTTGCTGATTTTTCATTTTCCCAATTTATACCCCCATGAGTGGAAGTGCCCTATGCTCTCTAAGCTGTGTTTTTTAGATGTTTCACGACTCACCGTACACTTCTCCAGAGTGGCTGTTGGCAATTTACATCCCGCCCATCAGTGTAGCAAGGCTCCCATTTCTCCATGGCCTGTCCTGCATTTCTGGTTTTGACACTTTTTTCAGCATGGCCCTTTTGACCGATGGGAAGCGAGACTTCTTTGTAGCGCTGATTTGCCTTTCCAGGTTGCTTGGTTGGCCAAAAAGGGCGTATGCGTTTTTTCCTGAATATATTCAGGAAAAAACGCATACGCCCTTTTTGGCCAAGGGAATCATTGTCAACGTTTTGCCGCTTTTCATGTGCTTTAAAGGAGATTCGAATCTACCTCCTGTAATCTGTTTCCTGCAATTCTGCCTTGATTTCAAATCCTCTTCGTTGCCTTCCCTCAATATATTTGTGGACGAGAGTTATCATTTATAACTCTGCAGGTTTGTGAATTGCAGTGCCATGAAGCTCGATTTTACACCTCGCGTTTTTGGGAGCTGGCCGCAAAAGCGCAGGATGGCTTCAGGCCCTGTTCTGGTTCCGGGGGGCAGGCTGAGCCTGTGGTTAATTCTTCTTCCTGATGGGAAAATAGAGTGACCTGTGCCTGTCCCAACACCAAGAGCCAGTCTCTCATTGGTTCCCCGTCTTCCCGTTCATCCTCAGGAAAAATTGCAACCTGTAGGGAACAGGAGGTTAAAGGTGCTGATGCTCCAAGTAGGGAGATTGCTAGTAAAGAGGCTGGGATGGCGAACCCGGGCACAAGGAGATGAGAAATGAGGTGCGTTTTAGAAACCTTTCCCCATCACACGGTGTACCATCTTCTGGGTTTCTCATGCATGTTTTTGATGTAGGAAGATGCCCTTGAACATGGAGATTTGGGACCCATGCGATGGGTACCACGCAGTATTACTTTAAAGGGTCTGCGTTTGCTCACCCAACCTCACCAAACCTCTCAGCCCCAAGAGTGTCCACCCTTAGGTCTCATCCAGCTGTGGGTGTAGATATGGTCAATCCAGGTTGCATCACAGCCCCTGAACGCATTGTGTAAGAATTTCTCTCTTTCACTGTCTTTGTTTCATGGGTTTTTAAAAGTAATTTATTTTCATAATGCGGTTTAGCTGCTTTTCACTGCTGTGTTTATGCCGCTTTACACCCACTTGACACACTAACAGAGAGATATCAATACATAGGTTTTAAGATTATTACTAGTCAGATATATTCTTGTGCGGTGAATAGGGCGTTTTGAGTCCAATTCTCTGAGCAAGGAGTAGGTCTTGTCTATTACATATTGGGTTTATGGAACGGTATCTGAGCTAATTTGAAACCCTTGTTTTATGTATCACCCCACCTCACCTTTCCCGTTAAACAGCCATAGTGTGTTTTCTGCATGTGTGACTCTGTTCTGTTGTGTAATTCAGTTCAAGTGTAACGGTTTTTACATTCCCTCTATCAGTGATACCTTATGAGAAGTGTCCTTTTCTGTGTGACTTATTTCACTTAGAATCGTCGTACCTAAATCCACTCATCATGCTGCTACTAGCCTTATGACATTGATTTCATGGCTGAGTGATATTCCATTGTACATAAGGACCAGAACTTCTTTACCCATTTTTCTCTTTCCTGGGATATTTAAGGTGGAATGAAGTGGAGGTCCTTGTCAACAGAGCAGCCCTAAACTTTGGGGTGCTTGTGTCTTGCTGATTTTTCATTCTCCCAATTTATACCCCCATGAGTGGAAGTGCCCTATGCTCTCTAAGCTGTGTTTCTTAGATGTTTCAGGACTCACCGTACACTTCTCCAGAGTGGCTGTTGGCAATTTACATCCCGCCCATCAGTGTAGCAAGGCTCCCATTTCTCCATGGCCTGTCCTGCATTTCTGGTTTTGACACTTTTTTCAGCATGGCCCTTTTGACCGATGGGAAGCGAGACTTCTTTGTAACGCTGATTTGCCTTTCCAGGTTGCTTGGTTGGCCAAAAAGGGCGTATGCGTTTTTTCCTGAATATATTCAGGAAAAAACGAATACGCCCTTTTTGGCCAAGGGCATCATTGTCAACGTTTTGCCGCTTTTCATGTGCTTTAAAGGAGATTCGAATCTACCTCCTGAAATCTGTTTCCTGCAATTCTGCCTTGATTTCAAATCCTCTTCTTTGCCTTCCCTCAATATATTTGTGGACGAGAGTTATCATTTATAACTCTGCAGGTTTGTGAATTGCAGTGCCCTGAAGCTCGATTTTACAACTCGCGTTTTTGGGAGCTGGCCGCAAAAGCGCAGGATGGCTTCAGGCCCTGTTCTGGTTCCGGGGTCAGGCTGAGCCTGTGGTTAATTCTTCTTCCTGATGGGAAAATAGAGTGACCTGTGCCTGTCCCAACACCAAGAGCCAGTCTCTCATTGGTTCCCCGTCTTCCCGTTCATCCTCAGGAAAAATTGTAACCTGTACGGAACAGGAGGTTAAAGGTGCTGATGCTCCAAGTAGGGAGATTGCTAGTAAAGCGGCTAAAATGGCGAACCCGGGCACAAGGAGATGAGAAATGAGGTGCGTTTTAGAAACCTTTCCCCATCACACGGTGTACCATCTTCTGGGTTTCTCATGCATGTTTTCGATGTAGGAAGATGCCCTTGAACCTGGAGATATGGGACCCATGCGATGGGTACCACGCAGTATTACTATAAAGGGTCTGCGTTTGCTCACCCAACCTCACCAAACCTCTCAGCCCCAAGAGTGTCCACCCTTATGTCTCATCCAGCTGTGGGTCTAGATATGGTCAATCCAGGTTACATCACAGCCCCTGAACGCATTGTGTAAGAATGTCTCTCTCTTTCACTGTCTTTCTTTCATGGGTTTTTCAAAGTAATTTATTTTCATAATGCGGTTTAGCTGCTTTTCACTGCTGTGTTTATGCCGCTTTACACCCACTTGACACACTAACAGAGAGATATCAATACATAGGTTTTAAGATTATTAGTAGTCATATATTCTTGTGTGGTGAATAGGGCGTGTTGAGTCCAGTTCTCTGAGCAAGGAGTAGGTCTTGTCTATTACATATTGGGTTTATGGAACGGTATCTGAGCTAATTTGAAACCCTTGTTTTATGTATCACCCCACCTCACCTTTCCCGTTAAGCAGCCATAGTGTGTTTTCTGCATGTGTGACTCTGTTCTGTTTTGTAATTCAGTTCAAGTGTAACGGTTTTTACATTCCCTCTATCAGTGATACCTTATGAGAAGTGTCCTTTTCTGTGTGACTTATTTCACTTAGAATCGTCGTACCTAAATCCACTCATCATGCTGCTACTAGCCTTATGACATTGATTTCATGGCTGAGTGATATTCCATTGTACATAAGGACCAGAACTTCTTTACCCATTTTTCTCTTTCCTGGGATATTTAAGGTGGAATGAAGTGGAGGTCCTTGTCAACAGAGCAGCCCTAAACTTTGGGGTGCTTGTGTCTTGCTGATTTTTAATTTTCCCAATTTATACCCCCATGAGTGGAAGTGCCCTATGCTCTCTAAGCTGTGTTTTTTAGATGTTTCACGACTCACCGTACACTTCTCCAGAGTGGCTGTTGGCAATTTACATCCCGCCCATCAGTGTAGCAAGGCTCCCATTTCTCCATGGCCTGTCCTGCATTTCTGGTTTTGACACTTTTTTCAGCATGGCCCTTTTGACCGATGGGAAGCGAGACTTCTTTGTAGCGCTGATTTGCCTTTCCAGGTTGCTTGGTTGGCCAAAAAGGGCGTATGCGTTTTTTCCTGAATATATTCAGGAAAAAACGCATACGCCCTTTTTGGCCAAGGGAATCATTGTCAACGTTTTGCCGCTTTTCATGTGCTTTAAAGGAGATTCGAATCTACCTCCTGTAATCTGTTTCCTGCAATTCTGCCTTGATTTCAAATCCTCTTCGTTGCCTTCCCTCAATATATTTGTGGACGAGAGTTATCATTTATAACTCTGCAGGTTTGTGAATTGCAGTGCCATGAAGCTCGATTTTACACCTCGCGTTTTTGGGAGCTGGCCGCAAAAGCGCAGGATGGCTTCAGGCCCTGTTCTGGTTCCGGGGGGCAGGCTGAGCCTGTGGTTAATTCTTCTTCCTGATGGGAAAATAGAGTGACCTGTGCCTGTCCCAACACCAAGAGCCAGTCTCTCATTGGTTCCCCGTCTTCCCGTTCATCCTCAGGAAAAATTGTAACCTGTACGGAACAGGAGGTTAAAGGTGCTGATGCTCCAAGTAGGGAGATTGCTAGTAAAGCGGCTGAAATGGCGAACACGGGCACAAGGAGATGAGAAATGAGGTGCGTTTTAGAAACCTTTCCCCATCACACGGTGTACCATCTTCTGGGTTTCTCATGCATGTTTTCGATGTAGGAAGATGCCCTTGAACCTGGAGATATGGGACCCATGCGATGGGTACCACGCAGTATTACTATAAAGGGTCTGCGTTTGCTCACCCAACCTCACCAAACCTCTCAGCCCCAAGAGTGTCCACCCTTATGTCTCATCCAGCTGTGGGTCTAGATATGGTCAATCCAGGTTGCATCACAGCCCCTGAACGCATTGTGTAAGAATGTCTCTCTCTTTCACTGTCTTTCTTTCATGGGTTTTTCAAAGTAATTTATTTTCATAATGCGGTTTAGCTGCTTTTCACTGCTGTGTTTATGCCGCTTTACACCCACTTGACACACTAACAGAGAGATATCAATACATAGGTTTTAAGATTATTAGTAGTCACATATATTCTTGTGCGGTGAATAGGGCGTGTTGAGTCCAGTTCTCTGAGCAAGGAGTAGGTCTTGTCTATTACATATTGGGTTTATGGAACGGTATCTGAGCTAATTTGAAACCCTTGTTTTATGTATCACCCCACCTCACCTTTCCCGTTAAGCAGCCATAGTGTGTTTTCTGCATGTGTGACTCTGTTCTGTTTTGTAATTCAGTTCAAGTGTAACGGTTTTTACATTCCCTCTATCAGTGATACCTTATGAGAAGTGTCCTTTTCTGTGTGACTTATTTCACTTAGAATCGTCGTACCTAAATCCACTCATCATGCTGCTACTAGCCTTATGACATTGATTTCATGGCTGAGTGATATTCCATTGTACATAAGGACCCGAACTTCTTTACCCATTTTTCTCTTTCCTGGGATATTTAAGGTGGAATGAAGTGGAGGTCCTTGTCAACAGAGCAGCCCTAAACTTTGGGGTGCTTGTGTCTTGCTGATTTTTAATTTTCCCAATTTATACCCCCATGAGTGGAAGTGCCCTATGCTCTCTAAGCTGTGTTTTTTAGATGTTTCACGACTCACCGTACACTTCTCCAGAGTGGCTGTTGGCAATTTACATCCCGCCCATCAGTGTAGCAAGGCTCCCATTTCTCCATGGCCTGTCCTGCATTTCTGGTTTTGACACTTTTTTCAGCATGGCCCTTTTGACCGATGGGAAGCGAGACTTCTTTGTAGCGCTGATTTGCCTTTCCAGGTTGCTTGGTTGGCCAAAAAGGGCGTATGCGTTTTTTCCTGAATATATTCAGGAAAAAACGCATACGCCCTTTTTGGCCAAGGGAATCATTGTCAACGTTTTGCCGCTTTTCATGTGCTTTAAAGGAGATTCGAATCTACCTCCTGTAATCTGTTTCCTGCAATTCTGCCTTGATTTCAAATCCTCTTCGTTGCCTTCCCTCAATATATTTGTGGACGAGAGTTATCATTTATAACTCTGCAGGTTTGTGAATTGCAGTGCCATGAAGCTCGATTTTATACCTCGCGTTTTTGGGAGCTGGCCGCAAAAGCGCAGGATGGCTTCAGGCCCTGTTCTGGTTCCGGGGGGCAGGCTGAGCCTGTGGTTAATTCTTCTTCCTGATGGGAAAATAGAGTGACCTGTGCCTGTCCCAACACCAAGAGCCAGTCTCTCATTGGTTCCCCGTCTTCCCGTTCATCCTCAGGAAAAATTGTAACCTGTACGGAACAGGAGGTTAAAGGTGCTGATGCTCCAAGTAGGGAGATTGCTAGTAAAGCGGCTGAAATGGCGAACCCGGGCACAAGGAGATGAGAAATGAGGTGCGTTTTAGAAACCTTTCCCCATCACACGGTGTACCATCTTCTGGGTTTCTCATGCATGTTTTCGATGTAGGAAGATGCCCTTGAACCTGGAGATATGGGACCCATGCGATGGGTACCACGCAGTATTACTATAAAGGGTCTGCGTTTGCTCACCCAACCTCACCAAACCTCTCAGCCCCAAGAGTGTCCACCCTTATGTCTCATCCAGCTGTGGGTCTAGATATGGTCAATCCAGGTTGCATCACAGCCCCTGAACGCATTGTGTAAGAATGTCTCTCTCTTTCACTGTCTTTCTTTCATGGGTTTTTCAAAGTAATTTATTTTCATAATGCGGTTTAGCTGCTTTTCACTGCTGTGTTTATGCCGCTTTACACCCACTTGACACACTAACAGAGAGATATCAATACATAGGTTTTAAGATTATTAGTACTCACATATATTCTTGTGCGGTGAATAGGGCGTGTTGAGTCCAGTTCTCTGAGCAAGGAGTAGGTCTTGTCTATTACATATTGGGTTTATGGAACGGTATCTGAGCTAATTTGAAACCCTTGTTTTATGTATCACCCCACCTCACCTTTCCCGTTAAGCAGCCATAGTGTGTTTTCTGCATGTGTGACTCTGTTCTGTTTTGTAATTCAGTTCAAGTGTAACGGTTTTTACATTCCCTCTATCAGTGATACCTTATGAGAAGTGTCCTTTTCTGTGTGACTTATTTCACTTAGAATCGTCGTACCTAAATCCACTCATCATGCTGCTACTAGCCTTATGACATTGATTTCATGGCTGAGTGATATTCCATTGTACATAAGGACCAGAACTTCTTTACCCATTTTTCTCTTTCCTGGGATATTTAAGGTGGAATGAAGTGGAGGTCCTTGTCAACAGAGCAGCCCTAAACTTTGGGGTGCTTGTGTCTTGCTGATTTTTAATTTTCCCAATTTATACCCCCATGAGTGGAAGTGCCCTATGCTCTCTAAGCTGTGTTTTTTAGATGTTTCACGACTCACCGTACACTTCTCCAGAGTGGCTGTTGGCAATTTACATCCCGCCCATCAGTGTAGCAAGGCTCCCATTTCTCCATGGCCTGTCCTGCATTTCTGGTTTTGACACTTTTTTCAGCATGGCCCTTTTGACCGATGGGAAGCGAGACTTCTTTGTAGCGCTGATTTGCCTTTCCAGGTTGCTTGGTTGGCCAAAAAGGGCGTATGCGTTTTTTCCTGAATATATTCAGGAAAAAACGCATACGCCCTTTTTGGCCAAGGGAATCATTGTCAACGTTTTGCCGCTTTTCATGTGCTTTAAAGGAGATTCGAATCTACCTCCTGTAATGTGTTTCCTGCAATTCTGCCTTGATTTCAAATCCTCTTCGTTGCCTTCCCTCAATATATTTGTGGACGAGAGTTATCATTTATAACTCTGCAGGTTTGTGAATTGCAGTGCCATGAAGCTCGATTTTACACCTCGCGTTTTTGGGAGCTGGCCGCAAAAGCGCAGGATGGCTTCAGGCCCTGTTCTGGTTCCGGGGGGCAGGCTGAGCCTGTGGTTAATTCTTCTTCCTGATGGGAAAATAGAGTGACCTGTGCCTGTCCCAACACCAAGAGCCAGTCTCTCATTGGTTCCCCGTCTTCCCGTTCATCCTCAGGAAAAATTGCAACCTGTAGGGAACAGGAGGTTAAAGGTGCTGATGCTCCAAGTAGGGAGATTGCTAGTAAAGAGGCTGGGATGGCGAACCCGGGCACAAGGAGATGAGAAATGAGGTGCGTTTTAGAAACCTTTCCCCATCACACGGTGTACCATCTTCTGGGTTTCTCATGCATGTTTTTGATGTAGGAAGATGCCCTTGAACATGGAGATTTGGGACCCATGCGATGGGTACCACGCAGTATTACTTTAAAGGGTCTGCGTTTGCTCACCCAACCTCACCAAACCTCTCAGCCCCAAGAGTGTCCACCCTTAGGTCTCATCCAGCTGTGGGTGTAGATATGGTCAATCCAGGTTGCATCACAGCCCCTGAACGCATTGTGTAAGAATTTCTCTCTTTCACTGTCTTTGTTTCATGGGTTTTTAAAAGTAATTTATTTTCATAATGCGGTTTAGCTGCTTTTCACTGCTGTGTTTATGCCGCTTTACACCCACTTGACACACTAACAGAGAGATATCAATACATAGGTTTTAAGATTATTACTAGTCAGATATATTCTTGTGCGGTGAATAGGGCGTTTTGAGTCCAATTCTCTGAGCAAGGAGTAGGTCTTGTCTATTACATATTGGGTTTATGGAACGGTATCTGAGCTAATTTGAAACCCTTGTTTTATGTATCACCCCACCTCACCTTTCCCGTTAAACAGCCATAGTGTGTTTTCTGCATGTGTGACTCTGTTCTGTTTTGTAATTCAGTTCAAGTGTAACGGTTTTTACATTCCCTCTATCAGTGATACCTTATGCGAAGTGTCCTTTTCTGTGTGACTTATTTCACTTAGAATCGTCGTACCTAAATCCACTCATCATGCTGCTACTAGCCTTATGACATTGATTTCATGGCTGAGTGATATTCCATTGTACATAAGGACCACAACTTCTTTACCCATTTTTCTCTTTCCTGGGATATTTAAGGTGGAATGAAGTGGAGGTCCTTGTCAACAGAGCAGCCCTAAACTTTGGGGTGCTTGTGTCTTGCTGATTTTTCATTTTCCCAATTTATACCCCCATGAGTGGAAGTGCCCTATGCTCTCTAAGCTGTGTTTCTTAGATGTTTCAGGACTCACCGTACACTTCTCCAGAGTGGCTGTTGGCAATTTACATCCCGCCCATCAGTGTAGCAAGGCTCCCATTTCTCCATGGCCTTTCCTGCATTTCTGGTTTTGACACTTTTTTCAGCATGGCCCTTTTGACCGATGGGAAGCGAGACTTCTTTGTAGCGCTGATTTGCCTTTCCAGGTTGCTTGGTTGGCCAAAAAGGGCGTATGCGTTTTTTCCTGAATATATTCAGGAAAAAACGCATACGCCCTTTTTGGCCAAGGGCATCATTGTCAACGTTTTGCCGCTTTTCATGTGCTTTAAAGGAGATTCGAATCTACCTCCTGAAATCTGTTTCCTGCAATTCTGCCTTGATTTCAAATCCTCTTCTTTGCCTTCCCTCAATATATTTGTGGACGAGAGTTATCATTTATAACTCTGCAGGTTTGTGAATTGCAGTGCCCTGAAGCTCGATTTTACACCTCGCGTTTTTGGGAGCTGGCCGCAAAAGCGCAGGATGGCTTCAGGCCCTGTTCTGGTTCCGGGGTCAGGCTGAGCCTGTGGTTAATTCTTCTTCCTGATGGGAAAATAGAGTGACCTGTGCCTGTCCCAACACCAAGAGCCAGTCTCTCATTGGTTCCCCGTCTTCCCGTTCATCCTCAGGAAAAATTGTAACCTGTACGGAACAGGAGGTTAAAGGTGCTGATGCTCCAAGTAGGGAGATTGCTAGTAAAGCGGCTGAAATGGCGAACCCGGGCACAAGGAGATGAGAAATGAGGTGCGTTTTAGAAACCTTTCCCCATCACACGGTGTACCATCTTCTGGGTTTCTCATGCATGTTTTCGATGTAGGAAGATGCCCTTGAACCTGGAGATATGGGACCCATGCGATGGGTACCACGCAGTATTACTATAAAGGGTCTGCGTTTGCTCACCCAACCTCACCAAACCTCTCAGCCCCAAGAGTGTCCACCCTTATGTCTCATCCAGCTGTGGGTCTAGATATGGTCAATCCAGGTTGCATCACAGCCCCTGAACGCATTGTGTAAGAATGTCTCTCTCTTTCACTGTCTTTCTTTCATGGGTTTTTCAAAGTAATTTATTTTCATAATGCGGTTTAGCTGCTTTTCACTGCTGTGTTTATGCCGCTTTACACCCACTTGACACACTAACAGAGAGATATCAATACATAGGTTTTAAGATTATTAGTAGTCACATATATTCTTGTGCGGTGAATAGGGCGTGTTGAGTCCAGTTCTCTGAGCAAGGAGTAGGTCTTGTCTATTACATATTGGGTTTATGGAACGGTATCTGAGCTAATTTGAAACCCTTGTTTGATGTATCACCCCACCTCACCTTTCCCGTTAAGCAGCCATAGTGTGTTTTCTGCATGTGTGACTCTGTTCTGTTTTGTAATTCAGTTCAAGTGTAACGGTTTTTACATTCCCTCTATCAGTGATACCTTATGAGAAGTGTCCTTTTCTGTGTGACTTATTTCACTTAGAATCGTCGTACCTAAATCCACTCATCATGCTGCTACTAGCCTTATGACATTGATTTCATGGCTGAGTGATATTCCATTGTACATAAGGACCAGAACTTCTTTACCCATTTTTCTCTTTCCTGGGATATTTAAGGTGGAATGAAGTGGAGGTCCTTGTCAACAGAGCAGCCCTAAACTTTGGGGTGCTTGTGTCTTGCTGATTTTTAATTTTCCCAATTTATACCCCCATGAGTGGAAGTGCCCTATGCTCTCTAAGCTGTGTTTTTTAGATGTTTCACGACTCACCGTACACTTCTCCAGAGTGGCTGTTGGCAATTTACATCCCGCCCATCAGTGTAGCAAGGCTCCCATTTCTCCATGGCCTGTCCTGCATTTCTGGTTTTGACACTTTTTTCAGCATGGCCCTTTTGACCGATGGGAAGCGAGACTTCTTTGTAGCGCTGATTTGCCTTTCCAGGTTGCTTGGTTGGCCAAAAAGGGCGTATGCGTTTTTTCCTGAATATATTCAGGAAAAAACGCATACGCCCTTTTTGGCCAAGGGAATCATTGTCAACGTTTTGCCGCTTTTCATGTGCTTTAAAGGAGATTCGAATCTACCTCCTGTAATCTGTTTCCTGCAATTCTGCCTTGATTTCAAATCCTCTTCGTTGCCTTCCCTCAATATATTTGTGGACGAGAGTTATCATTTATAACTCTGCAGGTTTGTGAATTGCAGTGCCATGAAGCTCGATTTTACACCTCGCGTTTTTGGGAGCTGGCCGCAAAAGCGCAGGATGGCTTCAGGCCCTGTTCTGGTTCCGGGGGGCAGGCTGAGCCTGTGGTTAATTCTTCTTCCTGATGGGAAAATAGAGTGACCTGTGCCTGTCCCAACACCAAGAGCCAGTCTCTCATTGGTTCCCCGTCTTCCCGTTCATCCTCAGGAAAAATTGCAACCTGTAGGGAACAGGAGGTTAAAGGTGCTGATGCTCCAAGTAGGGAGATTGCTAGTAAAGAGGCTGGGATGGCGAACCCGGGCACAAGGAGATGAGAAATGAGGTGCGTTTTAGAAACCTTTCCCCATCACACGATGTACCATCTTCTGGGTTTCTCATGCATGTTTTTGATGTAGGAAGATGCCCTTGAACCTGGAGATTTGGGACCCATGCGATGGGTACCACGCAGTATTACTTTAAAGGGTCTGCGTTTGCTCACCCAACCTCACCAAACCTCTCAGCCCCAAGAGTGTCCACCCTTAGGTCTCATCCAGCTGTGGGTGTAGATATGGTCAATCCAGGTTGCATCACAGCCCCTGAACGCATTGTGTAAGAATTTCTCTCTTTCACTGTCTTTGTTTCATGGGTTTTTAAAAGTAATTTATTTTCATAATGCGGTTTAGCTGCTTTTCACTGCTGTGTTTATGCCGCTTTACACCCACTTGACACACTAACAGAGAGATATCAATACATAGGTTTTAAGATTATTACTAGTCAGATATATTCTTGTGCGGTGAATAGGGCGTTTTGAGTCCAATTCTCTGAGCAAGGAGTAGGTCTTGTCTATTACATATTGGGTTTATGGAACGGTATCTGAGCTAATTTGAAACCCTTGTTTTATGTATCACCCCACCTCACCTTTCCCGTTAAACAGCCATAGTGTGTTTTCTGCATGTGTGACTCTGTTCTGTTTTGTAATTCAGTTCAAGTGTGACGGTTTTTACATTCCCTCTATCAGTGATACCTTATGAGAAGTGTCCTTTTCTGTGTGACTTATTTCACTTAGAATCGTCGTACCTAAATCCACTCATCATGCTGCTACTAGCCTTATGACATTGATTTCATGGCTGAGTGATATTCCATTGTACATAAGGACCAGAACTTCTTTACCCATTTTTCTCTTTCCTGGGATATTTAAGGTGGAATGAAGTGGAGGTCCTTGTCAACAGAGCAGCCCTAAACTTTGGGGTGCTTGTGTCTTGCTGATTTTTCATTTTCCCAATTTATACCCCCATGAGTGGAAGTGCCCTATGCTCTCTAAGCTGTGTTTCTTAGATGTTTCAGGACTCACCGTACACTTCTCCAGAGTGGCTGTTGGCAATTTACATCCCGCCCATCAGTGTAGCAAGGCTCCCATTTCTCCATGGCCTGTCCTGCATTTCTGGTTTTGACACTTTTTTCAGCATGGCCCTTTTGACCGATGGGAAGCAAGACTTCTTTGTAGCGCTGATTTGCCTTTCCAGGTTGCTTGGTTGGCCAAAAAGGGCGTATGCGTTTTTTCCTGAATATATTCAGGAAAAAACGCATACGCCCTTTTTGGCCAAGGGCATCATTGTCAACGTTTTGCCGCTTTTCATGTGCTTTAAAGGAGATTCGAATCTACCTCCTGAAATCTGTTTCCTGCAATTCTGCCTTGATTTCAAATCCTCTTCTTTGCCTTCCCTCAATATATTTGTGGACGAGAGTTATCATTTATAGCTCTGCAGGTTTGTGAATTGCAGTGCCCTGAAGCTCAATTTTACAACTCGCGTTTTTGGGAGCTGGTCGCAAAAGCGCAGGATGGCTTCAAGCCCAGTTCTGGTTCCGGAGGGCAGGTTGAGCCTGTGGTTAATTCTTCTTCCAGATGGGAAAATAGAGTGACCTGTGCCTGTCCCAACACCAAGAGCCAGTCTCTCATTGGTTCCCCTTCTTCCCATTCATCCTCAGGAAAAATTGCAACCTGTACGGAACAGGAGGTTAAAGGTGCTGATGCTCCAAGTAGGGAGATTGCTAGTAAAGTGGCTGGAATGGCGAACCGGGCACAAGGAGATGAGAAATGAGGTGCGTTTTAGAAACCATTCCCCATCACACGGTGTACCATCTTCTGGGTTTCTCATGCATGTTTTCGATGTAGGAAGATGACCTTGAACCTGGAGATATGGGACCCATGCGATGGGTACCACGCAGTATTACTTTAAAGGGTCTGCGTTTGCTCACCCAACCTCACCAAACCTCTCAGCCCCAAGAGTGTCCACCCTTATGTCTCATCCAGCTGTGGGTCTAGATACGGTCAATCCAGGTTGCATCACAGCCCATGAACGCATTGTGTAAGAATTTCTCTCTCTTTCACTGTCTTTGTTTCATGGGTTTTTAAAAGTAATTTATTTTCATAATGCGGTTTAGCTGCTTTTCACTGCTGTGTTTATGCCGCTTTATACCCACTTGACACACTAACAGAGAGATATCAATACATAGGTTTTAAGGTTATTACTAGTCAGATATATTCTTGTGCGGTGAATAGGGCGTGTTGAGTCCAGTTCTCTGAGCAAGGAGTAGGTCTTGTCTATTACATATTGGGTTTATGGAACGGTATCTGAGCTAATTTGAAACCCTTGTTTTATGTGTCACCCCACCTCCCCTTTCCCGTTAAGCAGCCATAGTGTGTTTTCTGCATATGTGACTCTGTTCTGTTTTGTAATTCAGTTCAACTGTAACGGTTTTTACATTCCCTCTATAAGTGATACCTTATGAGAAGTGTCCTTTTCTGTGTGATTTATTTCACTTAGAATCGTCGTACCTAAATCCACTCATCATGCTGCTACTAGCCTTAGGACATTGATTTCATGGCTGAGTGATATTCCATTGTACATAAGGACCACAACTTCTTTATCCATTTTTCTCTTTCCTGGGATATTTAAGGTGGAATGAAGTGGAGGTCCTTGTCAACAGAGCAGCCCTAAACTTTGGGGTGCTTGTGTCTTGCTGATTTTTCATTTTCCCAATTTATACCCCCATGAGTGGAAGTGCCCTATGCTCTCTAAGCTGTGTTTTTTAGATATTCCAGGACTCACCGTACACTTCTCCAGAGTGGCTGTTGGCAATTTACATCCCGCCCATCAGTGTAGCAAGGCTCCCATTTCTCCATGGCCTGTCCTGCATTTCTGGTTTTGACACTTTTTTCAGCATGGCCCTTTTGACCGATGGGAAGCGAGACTTCTTTGTAGTGCTGATTTGCCTTTCCAGGTTGCTTGGTTGGCCAAAAAGGGCGTATGCGTTTTTTCCTGAATATATTCAGGAAAAAACGCATACGCCCTTTTTGGCCAAGGGCATCATTGTCAACGTTTTGCCGCTTTTCATGTGCTTTAAAGGCGATTCGAATCTACCTCCTGAAATCTGTTTCCTGCATCTGCCTTGATTTCAAATCCTCTTCGTTGCCTTCCCTCAATATATTTGTGGACGAGAGTTATCATTTATAACTCTGCAGGTTTGTGAATTGCAGTGCCCTGAGCCTCCATTTTACAACTCGTGATTTTGGGAGCTGGCCGCAAAAGCGCAGGATGGCTTCAGGCCCTGTTCGTGTTCCGGGGGGCGGGATGAGCCTGTGGTTAATTCTTCTTCCTGATGGGAAAATAGAGTGACCTGTGCCTGTCCCAACACCAAGAGCCAGTCTCTCATTGGTTCCCCGTCTTCCCGTTCATCCTCAGGAGAAATTGCAACCTGTACGGAACAGGTGGTTAAAGGTGCTGATGCTCCAAGTAGGGAGATTGCTAGTAAAGTGGCTGGAATCGCAAACCCGAGCACAAGGAGATGAGAAATGAGGTGCGTTTTAGAAACCTCTCCCCATCACACGGTGTACCATCTTCTGGGTTTCTCATGCATGATTTCGATGTAGGAAGATGCCCTTGAACCTGGAGATTTGGGACCCATGCGATGGGTACCACGCAGTATTACTTTAAAGGGTCTGCATTTGCTCACCCAACCTCACCAAACCTCTCAGCCCCAAGAGTGTCCACCCTTATGTCTCATCCAACTGTGCGTCTAGATATGGTCAATCCAGTTTGCATCACAGCCCCTGAACGAATTGTGTAAGAATTTCTCTCTCTTTCACTGTCTTTGTTTCATGGGTTTTTCAAAGTAATTTATTTTCATAATGGGGTTTAGCTGCTTTTCACTGCTGTGTTTATGCCGCTTTACACCCACTTGACACACTAACAGAGAGATATCAATACATAGGTTTTACGATTATTACTAGTCAGATATATTCTTGTGCGGTGAATAGGGCGTGTTGAGTCCAGTTCTCTGAGCAAGGAGTAGGTCTTGTCTATTACATATTGGGTTTATGGAACGGTATCTGAGCTAGTTTGAAACCCTTTTTTTATGTATCACCCCACCTCACCTTTCCCGTTAAGCAGCCATAGTGTGTTTTCTGCATGTGTGACTTTGTTCTGTTTTGTAATTCAGTTCAAGTGTAACGCTTTTTACATTCCCTCTATAAGTGATACCTTATGAGAAGTGTCTTTTTCTGTGTGACTTATTTCACTTAGAATCGTCGTACCTAAATCCACTCATCATGCTGCTACTAACCTTAGGACATTGATTTCATGGCTGAGTGATATTCCATTGTACATAAGGACCACAACTTCTTTATCCATTTTTCTCTTTCCTTGGATATTTAAGGTGGAATTAAGTGGAGGTTCTTGTCAACAGAGCAGCCCTAAAGTTTGGGGTGCCTGTGTCTTGCTGATTTTTAGTTTTCCCAATTTATACGCCCATGAGTCGATGTGCCCCTTTCTCTCTAGCTGTGTTTTTTAGATGTTTTAGGAAACACCATACCCTTCTCCAGAGTCATCATTGGCAATTTACACCCCACCCATCAGTGTAACAAAGCTCCCTTTACTCCCTGGCCTCTCCTGCTTTTCTTGTTTTTACACTTTTGTAGGAAAGCCATTTTGACCGATGGGATGTCAGACTTCTTTGTAGAGCTGAATTGCATATCCGGCTTGCTTGGTTGGCCAAAAAGGGCCTATGGGTTTTTTCCTGAATTCATTCAGAAAAAAACGCATATGCTCTTTTTGGCCAAGTGCATCATTGTCGACGTTTTGACGCTTTTCATGTGCTTTAGGGGTGATTCGAATCTAACTCCTGAAATCTGTTTCCTGCAATTCTGCCTTGATTTCAAATCCTCTTCGTTGCCTTCCCTCAATATATTTGTGGACGAGAGTTATCATTTATAACTCTGCAGATTTGTTAATTGCAGTGCCCATGAGCTCCATTTTTCAACTCGCTTTTTTGGGAGCTTTCCGCAGAACCGCTTGTTTGCTTCTGGCCCTACTCTGGTTCCCGGTGGCAGGCTAAGCCTTTGCTTAATTCTTCTTCCTGACTGGAAAATAGAGTGACATGTGCCTCTCCGAATATCTAGGGCTTGGCTCTCCTTGTTTCTCCTCCTTCCCCTTCTTCCTTTGGACAAATTCCGATTTCTGTGCAACTGGATGTTGAAGGTGCTGACATCCTCAAGTGGGGAGATTTTAAGGAAAAAGGCTGGAGGGGTGAACCCAACAACCAGGAAATTAGGCGTTTTGGTGCCTTTTCCAAAATCTTCCTGATCCAACCGTGTTCCATCTTCTGGGTGTCACAGGCATGTTTTAGCTGTAGGAAAGGTCCCGTGTATGTAAGGAGAACACAAGGGATTTTTCCAAATTAGTGTCTCCCCAAACTCCAATCTGGGGAATTTTTAAGCTACTGGTACATGTGTGTTCATTAAGGGACTTGGGCCGTAGGCAGAGTCCGAACTTTAGATGATTGAAGTCTTCAGGTTCAGAAACGCTCACCATCGGCCTCCTTTAGTTTCCATTTTATCTGTAGTTGATAGATGATGTCGATATAGATATCTATTGTTTTTCAGATTATTTCCCCTCAGGGGTCATTACAAAATATTGAGTATAGTTCCCTGTGCTATACAGTAGTTCCTTGTTGATGATATATTTTATACATAGCAGTGTGTATATGTTAATCTGAAACTGTTAATTTATCCCTCCTCCCACCTTTCCCCTTTGGTAATAAAAAATATAAGATTTTATACTTCTCAGAAATCTAGGAGCTGAAAGAGAGGTATCATTTTCAATGGAAAATCATTCCAAACAAGGTTGAAACTTCAACCAAGATTATTAGATGTACATCCTTGGAAAGAAATCACTGCATTTCTCTACTCTTGACCTGACAAATAAGACAAACCCCTCCACTGAACTTGCTTATAATAAAGTGATGGAAATATCAAATGGAAGTGTTAGAAACATCTTCTTTTACACGAGCCTTATACACTGCTCTATGTTAATTACAGTTTGGCTCACACATCTGTTCATTGAAGTTACAATGTTCTCAAATTCTGTTACTGATCCTGCAGAGTGGGCCCCAACAAGGGTCTCCCTGCCCAGTGTCATTGGAGCCAACAGATCGAGACTGACTTTGGTTCAGAAGCAAAGGAAAACTTTACATTTTGATCAGAGAATGGAGAGGTGAGAGTGTGTGCTCCCCTGCGGGTTGTGGGCCGGGCTGCTGTGTAGGGATCCTGTCAGCATCAGCGGGAGGGAGGGGGCGGAGCTCTCGAGGGCCAGGTTGCCTGGAGCTCAGGCTCTATGTCGCAGAGTCTGCACGGGGCCCCACGAGCTGAGGTGTCGGCCCAGCCATTTTGCACGAGGAAATCGGGTCTGAAGTGTCGGGTGTGGGACCTCTGCATGTGGAAACCTAGGAGCAAGTGAAATTAGACAAAGCACAAAGGAAAAAATGGTTAGACTTTATTTTATTGCCCAGATTCTATTTTTATCTCCCAGGAATTTTTAATGGGCTTTGCCAGTGACAAAGCCCTCCTCTGCCTTTTGTCCCATTCCTCATTCTTGGGGCGCTGAGGGTGCAGACACGTCTTCTGTAAATGCTTCATGCTGAGTTGGGTGTCCTCATACCCGGGGGGAGGGGCAGGACTTCTCCCCAGCAGCCTCCAGGTGAGGTTGATTGTCCGCAGGCCTCCTCCCTCACTGCTCGTCTGCCTGAGCACCAGCATTGGAAGTTTTATAGATTCTAATGACCTTTAAGGGTCCAGGAAAGAGATGTGCAGAGACGCTGGGGGGGTGGGCGGTTTTACCCTGCTCCACATTGGTTCGGCCCCCTTAGGCTGAACGGTTTCTGCCAGCCTAGATGCTCTGACCAGTAGTCTGTGCTTTCTTCAGTTAGGCCACTGAATTAACGTACAAACAGGACCAGGTGTCAGAGCCCTGCTTGCTCAACTCCCAGACAGTCCAGGGCCGGTGGTGATCCAGGACCATGACGGCCACTCAGTCAACGGCCTTTTGAAGTAGCCAGGAGTACAGCCGGTCTCACTGGCCGCCGTCACCGCGGTGTCTGTAGGCTTTTCTATGGTGGCAGCGTTGTTTACGGTTCCCCTGCCAAGTTTATTAGCTCCGCTCTGGGTGCAGTAAGTCCTGTAAGCAATAGTCTGCTCTTTTGGGGCACACTCTTGTTGTTTTCTGAGAGAAGCTCCAGGTCAAGTGATGGTCACACGAGTCGTCATGGGGGCCCATTGCCCCAGGTTGTCTCTCTGGAGGTTGGCGTTGGAGGGCCTCCTCACTCGAGGTCATTGTGCCAAGGAGCAATCCCTGCAACTTCAGGGCATGGTGGGTGGTTAGGATCACCAAGTGGCGTCCTTTTCCCTTAGGAGGGAGCTGGCATTGCGGGCTGTTGATTTCCAGATTTTTAGATACCCCCAGTATCCTGGTCGGATGGGGTGGCTGGCCAATGCCTGGAGGGCATTCTTGCATTGTTCCATTTCAAGTGGTCCCAGTTTTTGCACTAATACTCCAAGGGCGATTCGCCTTGGACCAGGATTGTAAAGGTCAAAGGGTTTAGCTAAATTAGGGAGGTCCAGGGCCAGGGTCTGAATTGACTGCTCTTTCCATTCTTGAAAGGCTGCTTCTGGATTCTATTCAAAAGGATCATCATCTTTTCCTTTCAGTGTTTCATATAGAGGCCCAGCTATTAGACTGTAGTTAGGGATCCAGATGCAGCAAACCCCGGTCTCCCCAGGAACCCCTAAGCTGTCTTCTAGTTTCAGGAAAGGTGAGGCTGCAAATGGCTTCTTCCCTTTCCTGGGGTGGGCTTCTCCGACCTTCTGTGCGAATGAAGCCCAGGAAGGCCACCTTAGTTTGTGATATTTGAGCCTTTTCCTTGGACACCTTCTATCTTTTATTGGCTAGGTAGTTCAGAGGCCTCCTTAGTCGGGCTGGTGATCAGAATGTCATCTGCATATTGAAGGAGGGTTCCCTTCTCCAGAGGTAGATCTTTTAGGTCTTTAGCTAACGATTCCCCAAAGATGGTGTGGGAATTTTTGAACCCCTGGGGCAGGACGGCCCAGCAGTATTGTTTTGGTTGTAGGTTGAGTCCTGCCACTCACAGGCAAAATTTCTTGTGACTCTGGGACTAATGGAATACAGAAGAAGGCATCATTGAAGTCTAATACAGAATGCCATGTCCTGGTGGATGGTAGAATGACCAGCAGGGTGTAGGAATTAGGAACTACTAGATGTATATCCTCTGTGGCTTCACTGACTGTCCTGGCGTCCTCTACCAGGTCCCCAGCAGCCCACGGGGCTCTTGTGGTCAGGCCCCTCCCAGGATATGGAGCTCACCTGGGCAGGTACGCAGCAGCCCACGGGGCTCTCGTGGGCAGGCCCCTCCCTGGATATGGAGCTCCCGTGGACAGGTACCCCGGCAGGGCTGGGCACACAGGAACCGTGCACGTAGCCCTCATTGCAGAGCACCCCCAGCACCCCTGTCACTCAGAGCTGACACAGAGCACCTCAGAGCAGAGCTTGAACTAACAAACAGCAGCTCCAACAGGTCTGTGACCCTAGGCTTCACTCTGTGCGGCCTCCCTCTGCCTGGTCTTCCAGGGGCTTCCACTGCAGCCGGGGCACCAGGCCTCTGTCTCCACCCACCACCCCTCCTCTCCCTGACTCCTGGGTTCCTCTCATTAGCAGAGGGTCTTCTTGAAGTTGTCTCCCACTCATGGACCAGATAAAATGATTCGAAAACAAGCCAGGGCTGCCGCCCCTTATCTATCCTGACTCTCGGGACCCTACACCTGTTCCTTGGATCTGGCCGGTGCAGCAAGGCCCATTTTCTGCAACTCTGAGCCCCTGAGGGGCGAGGATTGGCTGACCTGGGCAGCCTGACCCGGCCGGCCAGCCCTTCCCAGGTGTGCCTGGGTTGAGGTCAATATAAACACCCCTCCAGGCAGCAAAAGCCTCTGCAGCTGTGCCTGACGCCATATTCTCTGCCCCGTCAGCAGTCTCGGGGTTGGGCTGGTGGGAGGGAGTAGGGCCCACGGCTCTATGAGTGGCCCAGTGTGACTGGGGCTCTGCTGGACTTTCTGCAGGAGTTGCCGGGCTGCCACCTGCTAAAGAAGAGGATGTGTCACCCATACTTGCTGCTGGAATTTCTCCCCGGGCAGAGGTGAGGAAGGAAAAAAGCAGTGGGGGCCGGGACAGGAGGGGTACCTCAGGCAGGGAAATGGAAAGCTTCCAGACGAGCGCCCGGGGCCAGGACCATCCTGGCTGGCCTGCAGGCACCAAGTCGGCCTGCGTGCTGTCGCTGGTGTGACTCCAAGCCCCTTCCTCTAGTTTTTAAAGTCTTTGCACACATTCAGGTGTTTTACCTGGGAAGGGTGGGAAAAGTTCAGCAGCAGCTGGCCTGGGGCTCAGCTCACGTTTACTCAGAGACGCCTCCTCACGGTCCCCCAGCTTTGCAATGAGGACGCTCCTCGTGTGGGGGCTGCTGGCTGCATGGGAGATGATTCCCCACCTGTGACCAACTTCAGAATTGTTTACCCCTGGAGCAAGTGCCCTGATAGGGTTTTCCTCTGTATGACCAGTGGGTTCTGTTTTTTTTTTTTTTTTTCTTTTTTGGTTCAAGGTAAGTTTTATTCCTCTTTTTGTATTTATGGATATAAGCATGGAAATAATTCATTCATATAAATACGTCTATGGGAAGGACAGAACTTTTTTTTCTGTTTTATTTTTTTAAGTATTACTTATTTTTTAATTTTTGAATTTATTTTATTCATTTTTTTATACAGCAGGCTCTTATTGGTAACCTATTTTATACATATAAGTGTATATATGTCAATCCCAGGCTCGCAATTCATCCCACCACCACCACCCTGCCACTTTCCCCCCTTGGTGTCCATACATTTGTTCTCTACATCTGTGTCTCTATTTCTGCCTTGCAAACCGGTTCATCTTTACCATTTTTCTAGGTTCCACATGTATGCGTTAATATACGATATTTGTTTTTCTCTTTCTGACTTACTTCACTCTGTATGACAGTCTCTAGATCTATCCACGTCTCTACAAATGACCCAATTTCATTCCTTTTTATGGCTGAGTAATATTCCATTTTATATATGTAGCACATCTTTTCTGTTCGTCTGTCTATGGGCATTTAGGTTGCTTCCATGACCTGGCTATTGTAAATAGTGCTGCAATGAATATTGTGGTGAATATGTCTTTTTGAATTATGGTTTTCTCTGGGTATATGGCCAGTAGTGGGATTGCTGGGTCATATGGTAATTCTATTTTTAGTTTTTTAAGGAACCTCCATACTGTTCTCCATCGTGACTGTATCAATTTACATTCCCACAAATAGTGTAAGAGGGTTCCCTTTTCTCCACACCCTCTCCAGCATTTGTTGCTTGTAGATTTTCTGATGATGCCCATTCTAACTCGTGTGAGGCGATACCTCATTGTAGTTTTGGTTTATATTTCTCTAATAATTAGTGATGTTGAGCAGCTTTTCATGTGCTTCTTGGTCATCTGTATGTCTTCTTGGGACAAATGTCTATTTACGTCATCTGCCCATTTTTGGATTGGGTTGTTTGTTTTTTTTTACTGTTGAGCTGCATGAGCTGTTTATATACATTGGAGATTAATCCTTTGTCCATTGATTCGTTTGCAAATATTTTCTCCCATTGTGAGGGTTGTCTTTTCGTCTTGTTTGTAGTTTCCTTTGCTTTGCAAAAGCTTTTAGGTTTCATTTGCTCCCATATGTTTATTTTTTTTATTCCATTACTCTAGGAGGTGGATCAAAAAAGATCTTGCTGTGATTTATGTCAAAGAGTATTCTTCCTATGTTTTCCTCTAAGAGTTTTATAGTGTCCGGTCTTACATTTCGGTCTCTAATCCATTTTGAGTTTATTTTTTGTGTATGGTGTTAGGGAGTGTTCTAATTTCATTCTTTTACATGTAGCTGTCCATTTTTCCCAGCACCACTTATTGAAGAGACTGTCTTTTCTCCTTTGTATACCCTTGCCTCCTTTGTCATAGATTAGTGGGCCATAGGTGTGTAGGTTTATCTCTGGGCTTTTTTTTTTCTTTTACATCTTTATTGGAGTATAATTGCTTTACAATTGTGTGTTAGTTTCTGCTGTATAAAAAAGTGAATCAGCTGTGCGTATACATATAACACCATATCCCCTCCCTCTTGCACCTCCCTCTCACTCCCTTATCCCACCCTTTTAGGTGGTCACAAAGCACAGAGCTGATCTCCCTGTGCTATGTGGCTGCTTCCCAGTAGCTATCAATTTTACATTTGGTAGTGTATATATGTCCATACCACTCTCTCACTTTGTCCCAGCTTACCCTTCCCTCTCCCCATGTCCTCAAGTCCTTTCTCTACGTCTGTGTCCTTAATCCTTTCCTGCCCCTAGGTTCTTCATAAACTTTTTTTTTAAGATTCCATATATATGTGTTAGCATACGGTATTTGTTTTTCTCTTTCTGACTTACTTCACTCTGTAGGACAGACTCTAGATCCATCCACCTCACTAAAAGTAACTCAATTTCGTTTCTTTTTATGGCTGAATAATGTTCCATTGTATATTTGTGCCACATCTTCCTTATCCATTTATCTGTTGATGGACACTTAGGTTGCTTCCATGTCCTGGCTATTGTAAATAGAGCTACAGTGAACATTGTGGTACATGACTCTTTTTGAATTATGGTTTTCTCAGGGTAAATGTCCAGGAGTGGGTTTGCTGGGTTGTATGGTAGTTCTATTTTTAGTTTTTAAGGAACCCCCATACCGTTCTCCCTAGTGGCTATATCAATTTACATTCCCACCAACAGTGCAAGAGGGTTCCCTTTGCTCCAATAAATGCCTCTCCAGCATTTATTGTTGGTAGATTTTTTGATGATGGCCATTCTGACTGGTGTGAGGTGATACCTCACTGTAGTTTTGATTTGCATTTCTCTAATGATTAGTGATGTTCAGCATCCTTTCATGTGTTTGTTGGCAACCTGTATATCTTCTTTGGAGAAATGTCTATTTAGGTCTTCTGCCCATTTTTGGATTGGGTTGTTTGGTTTTGTGATATTGAGCTACATGAGCTGCTTTTTGGAGATTAATCCTTTGCCATTTGCTTCATTTGAAAATATTTTCTCCCATTCTGATGGTTGTCTTTTCATCTTGCTTATGTTTTCCTTTGCTGTGCAAAAGAATTTATGTTTCATTCGGTCCCATTTTTTTATTTTTGTTTTTATTTCCATTTCTCTAGGAGGTGGGTCAAAAAGGATCTTGCTGTGATTTATGTCATAGACTGTTCTGCTTATGTTTTCCTCTAAGAGTTTTATAGTGGCTGGTCTTATATTTAGGTCTCTAATCCATTTTGAGTTTATTTTTGCGTATGGTGTTAGGGTGTGTACTAATTTCATTCTTTTACATGTAACTGTCCAGTTTTCCCAGCACCACTTGCTGAAGACACTGTCTTTTCTCCATTGTATACCCTTGCCTCCTTTGTCATAGATTAGTGAACCATAGGTACGTGGGTTTATCTCTGTGCTTTCTATCCTGTTCTATTGACCTATATTTCTGTTCTTGTGTCAGTACCATATTATCTTGATTACTGTAGCTTTGCAATATAGTCTGAAGTCTGGAAGTCTGATTCCTCCAGCTCTTTTTTTTCCCCCCTCAAGACTGCTTTGGCTATCCAGGGTCTTTTGTGTCTCCCTACAAATTTTAAGATTTTTTTTTCTTGTTCTGTAGAAAATGCCAAAGGTATTTTGATCGGGATTGCATTGAATCTGTAGATTGCTTTGGGTAGTATAGTCATTTTCACAATATTGATTCTTCTAATCCGAGAACATGGTATATGTCTCCATCTGTTTATATCATCTTTGATTTCTTTCATCAGTGTCTTATAGTTTTCTGAGTACAGGTCTTTTACTTCCTTAGGTAGGTTTATTCCTAGGTATTTTATTCTTTTTGTTGCAGTGGTAATGGGATTGTTTCCTTAATTTCTCTTTCTGATCTTTCATTGTTAGTGTATAGGAATGCAAGCAATTTCTGTGCATTAATTTTGTATCCTGCAACTTTACCAAATTCATTGATTAGCTCCAGTGGTTTTCTGGTGGCATCTTTAGGATTCTCTATCTGTAATATCATGTCATCTGCAAACAGTGACAATTTTACTTCTTCTTTTCCTTTTTGTATTCCTTTTATTTCTTTTTCTTCTCTGATTGCCATGGCTAGGACTTCCAAAACTATGTTGAATAGCAGTGGTGAGAGTGGACATCCTCGTCTTGTTCCTGATCTTAGAGGAAACGCTTTCAGTTTTTCACCATTGAGAATGTTGTTTGCTGTGGGTTTGTCATATATGGCCTTTATTATGTTGAGGTAGTTTCCCTCTATGCCCACACTCTGCAGAGTTTTTATCGTAAATGAGTGTTGAATTTTCTCAAAATCTTTTCCTTCATCTATTGAGATGATCATATGGTTTTATTCTACAATTTGTTAATATGGTGTATCACATTGATTTGTGTATATTGAAGAATCCTTGCATCCCTGGGATAAACCCCACTTGATCATGGTGTATGATCCTTTTAATGTGTTGTTCGATTCTGTTTGCTAGTATTTTGTTGAGGATTTTTACATCTATATTCATCAGTGATATTGGTCTATAATTTTCTTTCCTTGTAGTATCTCTGTCTGATTTTGGTATCAGGGTGATGGTGGTCTCATAGAATGAGTTTGGGAGTGTTCCTTCCGCTGCAATTGTTTTGAAGAATTTGAGAAGGTTGGGTGTTAGCTCTGCTCTAAATGTTTGATAGAATTCACCTGTGATGCCATCTGGTTCTGGACTTTTGTTTGTTGGAAGATTTTTAATCACAGTTTCAATTTCATTGCTTGTGATAGGTTTGTTCATATTTTCTATTTCTTCCTGGTTCAGTCTTAGAAGGTTATCCCTTTCTAAGAATTTGTCCATTTCTTCCAGATTGTCCATTTTATTGGCCTAGAGTTGCTTGTAGTAGTCTCTTAGGATGCTTTGTATTCCTGTGGTGTCTGTTATAACTTCTGCTTTTTCACTTCTAATTTTGTTGATTTGCGTCCTCTCCCTCTTTTTCTGGAGTCCGGCTAAAGGTTGATCATTTTTGCTTATCTTCTCAAAGAACCAGCTTTTAGTTTTATTGATCTTTGCTTTCGTTTTCTTTGTTTCTATTTCATTTATTTCTGCTCTGATCTTTATGATTTCTTTCCTTCTACTAACTTTGGGTTTTGTTCTTCTTTCTCTAGTTCCTCTAGGTGTAAGGTTAGATTGTTTATTTGAGATTTTTCTTGTTTCTTGAGGTAGGCTTGTATTGCTATAAACTTCCTTCTTAGAACTCCTTTTGCTGCATCCCATAGGTTTTGGATCATCGTGTTTTTGTTGTCATTTGTCTCTAGGTAGTTTTTGATTTCCTCTTTGATTTCTTCAGTGATCGCTTGGTTATTTAGTAACGTGTTGTTTAGCCTCCATGTGTTTGTGTTTTTTACGGTTTTTTCCGTGTAATTGATTTCTAATCTCATAGCATTGTGGTCGGAACAGCTGCTTGATATGATTTCAGTTTTCTTAAATTTACTGAGGCTTTATCTGTGACCCAAGATGTGATCTATCCTGGAGAATGTTCCGTGTGCAGTTGAGAAGAACGTGTAATCTGCTGTTTTTGGATGGAATGTCCTATAAATATCAATTAACTCTATCTGGTCTATTGTGTCATTTAAAGCTTGTGTTTCCTTATTAATTTTCTGTCTGGCTGATCTCCACTGGTGTAAGTGAGCTGTTAAAGTCCCCCGCTATTATTGTGTTACTGTCGATTTCCTCTTTTATAGCTGTTAGCAGTTGCCTTATACATTGAGCTGCTCCTATTTTGGGTACATATATATTTATAATTGTTATATCTTCTTCTTGGATTGATCCCCTGACCATTATGTAGTGCCTTTCCTTGTCTCTTGTAACATTCTTTATTTTAAAGTCTATTTTATCTGATATGAGTATTGCTACTCCAGCTTTCTTTTGATTTTCATTTGCATAGAATATATTTTTCCATCGCCTCACTTTGAGTCTGTATGTGTCCCTAGGTCTGAAATGGATCTCTTGTAGACAGCATATATATGGGTCTTGTTTTTGTATCCATTCAGCGAGCCTGTGTCTTTTGGTTGGAACATGTAGTGCATTCACGTTTAAGGTAATTATCGATATGTATGTTCCTACTACTATTTTCTTAATTGTTATGGGTTTGTCTTGGTGGGTCCTTTTCTTCTCTTGTGTTTCCCACTTAGAGAAGTTCCTTTAGCATTTGGTGTAGAGCTGGTTTCATGGTGCTGAATTCTCTTAACTTTTGCTTGTCTGTAAGGCTTTTGATTTCTCCATCAAATCTGAATGAGCTCTTTGCAGGGTGGAGTACTCTTGGTTGTAGGTTCTTCCCTTTCATCACTTTAAATTTATCATGCCACTTCCTTCTGGCTTGTAGATTTTCTGCTGAGAAATCAGTTGTTATCCTTATGGGAGTTCCCTTGTATGTTATTTGTCATTTTTCCCTTGCTGCTTTCAATCATTTTTCTTTGTCGTTAATTTTTGTCAATTTGATTACTATGTGTCTTGTCATTTTTCTCCTTTGGTTTATCCTGCCTGGGACACTCTGTGCTTCTGGACTTGGGTGGCTATTTCTTTTCCCATGCTAGGGAAGTTTTTGACCATTATCTCTTTAAATATATTCTCGGGTCCTTTCTCTCTCTCTTCTCCTTCTGGGACCCCTATAATGCGAATGTTGTTGCGTTTAATGTTGTCCCAGAGGACTCTTGGGGTGTCTTCGTTTATTTTCATTCTTTTTCTTTATTCTGTTCCATGGCAGTGATTTCCACCTTTCTGTCTTCCAGGTCACTTATCCGTTCTTCTGCCACAGTTATTCTGCTACTGATTCCTTCTAGTGTATTTTTCATTTCAGTTATTCCATTGTTCACCTCTGTTTGTTTGTTCTTTAATTCTTCTAGGTGTTTGTTCCTTAATTCTTCTAGGTCTTTGTTAAACATTTCTTGCATCTTCTCGATCTTTGCCTCCTTTCTTTTTCCAAGGTCTTGGCTCAACTTCACTATCATTATTCTGAATTTTTTTTCTGGAAGGTTCCCTATCTCCACCTCATTTCGTTTTTTTTTCTGGGGTTTTATCTTGTTCCTTGATCTGGTATAAAGTCCTCTGCCTTTTCATTTTGTCTATCTTTCTGTGAATGTGGTTTTCCTTCCACAGGCTGCAGAATTGTAGTTCTTCTTGCTTCTGCTGTCTGCTCTCCGGTGGATGAGTCTATCTTAGAGGCTTGTGCAAGCTTCCTGATGGGAAGGACTGGTGGTGGGTAGAGCTGGGTGTTGCTTTGGTGGGCAGAGCTTTAATCCGCTTGTCTACGGATTAAATAAAACTTTAATAAAAAGTTTAATCCGCTTGTCTGCTGATGCATGGGGCTGGGTTCCCTCCCTGTTGGTTGTTTGGCCTGAGGTGACCCAGCCCTGGAGCCTACCTTGCTCTTGGTGGGGCTAATGGCGGACTCTGGGAGGGCTCACACCAAGGAGTATTTCCCAGAACTTCTGCTGCCAGTGTCGTTGTCCTCACGGTGAGCCACAGCCACAGCCACCACCTGCCTCTGCAGGAGACCCTCTAAAAGTAGCAGGTAGTTCTGGTCATTCTCCTACAGGGTCACTGCTCCTTCCCCTGGGTCCTGATGTGCACACTACTTTGTGTGTGCCCTCCAAGAGTGGAGTATCTGAGTGGAGTTGAGACTCTGAGACTCTGTGTGGAGTTGCACAGACTCTGGGTCCTGTGAAGCTTCGATGTTTTGTGATTCTAGAAATCCTATAGGAGACGGTCCACAGCAGGTGACGCTAATGTTGTCAGTAGAGGTGTTGAAGCCAAAGATCTGCAGTTCCAACTAGAGGTGCCGATGTACATACAGGACAAAATCATCTCGTGTGAATGTAGTTCAGGCATGTTTAAGATGAATGCAGTCATGTTAATGCCTACCATATTCTATCTTGAGCCTCTCCTCAGGGACCCCCTCCTCAGTTCCTGAGGCTCCTGTAAGTCATGTACAGGGGACTGGAGAGTGGGCTCTGTCCAGTCTGAGCCCTGAGTTACCCTGTGTGTATCTTAGGATACTTTGTATTTCTGTGGTGTCCGTTGTAACATCATCTCTTTCATTTCAGATTTATTTGGGCCCTCTCTTTTTAAAAAAACATACTACTGTTGTCTTTTATTCTTTACAGAAGTTTAATAAGTGTTTGATCTACTATCCTTACCCTATGTATACTTTTTGCAGTGAGATTTTTTACTTTTCTTTGTTTCCTTGTTACTATCAATAATTAGTGAGACTTCTTTTAAGCTACCTTCAACATTGCTTATAAAGCTGCTTTATTAGTGATGACAGAGCCTTAATGGAAGTCATGTTCTGGTTGTAAATTAGAATGCAATGTGCCAGCAAATAGCCCCTTAAGTTTATGTCTCATTACTTCTTGTTCTTTTTTTAATTTAATTTTTATTTTTTGTCAGAGCAAATTTAATTAAAATGTTTTGTTTCTTCTAGGTGTGAAAGATGTGGTTCTTTTAAACATATACATATATCTATTCTTCTTTGGATCATTTTCCCATGTAGGTTATGACACGATGTTGAGTAGTCTTGTCTTGGTATTACGTAGGTCTTTGGTGATTACATATTTCACATGTGTTTCTATATCTATCTTAACCCCAATATCCTAATGTATCCAATCCTCACACCTTTCCATTTGGTGAACCATAAGTTTGTTTAATGAATCTGTGATTGCATTTCTCTGTGGAAATATCTTCATTGGTATCAATTTTTAGCTAAGACCTATAAGTGATATTATAGGATATGTGTCTTTTGCTTTCTGACTTAGTACAATTTGCCTGATTACCTCAAGAATCATACATGGTGCTGCAAATGGCATTGTTTCATTTTTTTCCCTGGCTAATATTCCATCTGTACGTGTACCAGTTCTTCTTTGGCCACGCACCTCTTGATGGACTTTCTGGTTGCCTCCATGTCTTGGCTATTGTAATACTGCTGCAATGCACATTTGCTTGCCTGTGTCTTTCCAGTTATATCTTCTTATGTTATAGGCCAAGGAGTGGGCTTGCTGTATCATATGGTAGCTCAGTGTGTATGTTTTAAAGGCACCACCATTCAGTTCTCATTAGTGGCTCTTTCCAGGTTACGTCCCACTTAAAATTGAGGGTATGCATTTCTCCAAAACACCTTCAATATTTATTGTTTGTAGTTTTCTTGCTGATGGTCATTCTAACAGGTGCGAGCTGATACCTATCTGTGGTTGAATTTGCATGTGTCCCATAATCTGTTGAAATTGAGCTTTAAAGCATGCCCTTTTATTTATCAAACTGTGATTACAGCTTAGTTCTTCAAAGTGTTTTCTTAAAGTAAGTGTCACATTTTGAAAATTTTTGGCCATTACCTCCCTCAAGACATTTGGAGGGCACGTTTCATTTACAGCCCTGAAGTACTTGTTCATATGAAGTGACCATTAGCACAGGTTTTAAAGCTGCTTTTGCAGGTAACGGCCAGAGGGTGGCAGCCTTTCTACGTTCCCAATCTGGTAAATAGGGAAAGAGACCTTCAGTCCCAAGAGTGTCCAGCTTTATTTCTCATCCAGCTGTGGGTCTAGATATGGTCAATCCAGGTTGCATCACAGCCCCGGAACGAATTATGTAAAAATTTCTCCCTCTATCACTGTCTTTGTTTTTTGGGATTTTAAAGTAATTTATTTTTATAATGGGGTTTACCTGATTTTCACTGCTGTGTTTATGCCCCTTTACACCCACTTGATTCACTTACAGAGAGAAATCAATACATAGGTTTTAAGATTTTTACTAGTCAGATATATTCTTGTTCGTTGAATAGGGGGTGTTGCATCCACTTCACTGAGCAAGGAGTAGGTCTTGTCTATTACATATTGGGTTTATGGATCGGTATTTGAGCTAATATGAAACCCTCGTTTTATGCATCACCCCACCTCACCTTTCCCGTTAAGCAGCCATAGTGTGTTTTCTAAATGTGTGACTCTGTTCTGTTTTGTAATTCAGTTCAAGTGTAACGGTTTTTCCATTCCCTCTACAAGTGATATCTTATGATAAGTGTCTTTTTCTGTGTGACTTATTTCACTTAGAATCGTCGAACATAAATCCACTAATCATGCGGCTAATAGCCTTATGACATTGATTTCATGGCTGAGTGATATTCCATTGTACATAAGGACCACAACATCGTTATCCATTTTCCTATTTCCTGGGATATTTAAGGTGTAATGAAGAGGAGGTTCTTGTCAACAGAGCAGCCCTAAACTTTGGTGTGCCTGTGTCTAGCTGATTTTTAGTTTTCCCAATTCATAACCCCATAAGTGGAAATGCCCTATGCTCTCTAAGCTGTGTTTTTTAGATGTTTCAGGACTCACCGGACACTTCTCCAGAGTGGCTGTTGGCAATTTACATCCCGCCCATCAGTGTAGCAAGGCTCCCATTTCTCCATGGCCTGTCCTGCATTTCTGGTTTTGACACTTTTTTCAGCATGGCCCTTTTGACGGATGGGAAGCGAGACTTCTTTGTAGCGCTGATTTGCCTTTCCAGGTTGCTTGGTTGGCCAAAAAGGGCGTATGCGTTTTTTCCTGAATATATTCAGGAAAAAACGCATACGCCCTTTTTGGCCAAGGGCATCATTGTCAACGTTTTGCTGCTTTTCCTGTGCTTTAAAGGAGATTCGAATCTACCTCCTGAAATCTGTTTCCTGCAATTCTGCCTTGATTTCAAATCCTCTTCGTTGCCTTCCCTCAATATATTTGTGGACGAGAGTTATCATTTATAACTCTGCAGGTTTGTGAATTGCAGTGCCCTGAAGCTCCATTTTACAACTCGCTTTTTTGGGAGCTGGCCGCAAAAGCACTGGATGGCTTCAGGCCCTGTTCTGGTTCCGGGGGGGATGATGAGCCTGTGGTTAATTCTTCTTCCTGATGGGAAAATAGAGTGACCTGTGCCTGTCCCAACACCAAGAGGCAGTCTCTCATTGGTTCCCCGTCTTCCCGTTCATCCTCAGGAAAAATTGCAACCTGTACGGAACAGGAGGTTAAAGGTGCTGATGCTCCAAGTAGGGAGATTGCTAGTAAAGTGGCTGGAATGGCGAACCCGGGCACAAGGAGATGAGAAATGAGGTGCGTTTTAGAAACCTTTCCCCATCACACGGTGTACCATCTTCTGGGTTTCTCATGCATGTTTTCGATGTAGGAAGATGCCCTTGAACCTGGAGATTTGGGACCCATGCGATGGGTACCACGCAGTATTACTTTAAATGGTCTGCGTTTGCTCACCCAACCTCACCAAACCTCTCAGCCCCAAGAGTGTCCACCCTTATGTCTCATCCAGCTGTGGGTCTAGATATGGTCAATCCAGGTTGCATCACAGCCCCTGAACGCATTGTGTAAGAATGTCTCTCTCTTTCACTGTCTTTCTTTCATGGGTTTTTCAAAGTAATTTATTTTCATAATGGGGTTTAGCTGCTTTTCACTGCTGTGTTTATGCCGCTTTACACCCACTTGACACACTAACAGAGAGATATCAATACATAGGTTTTAAGATTATTACTAGTCAGATATATTCTTGTGCGGTGAATAGGGCGTGTTGAGTCCAGTTCTCTGAGCAAGGAGTAGGTCTTGTCTATTACATATTGGGTTTATGGAACGGTATCTGAGCTAATTTGAAACCCTTGTTTTATGTATCACCCCACCTCACCTTTCCCGTTAAGCAGCCATAGTGTGTTTTCTGCATGTGTGACTCTGTTCTGTTTTGTAATTCAGTTCATGTGTAACGGTTTTTACATTCCCTCTATCAGTGATACCTTATGAGAAGTGTCCTTTTGTGTGTGACTTATTTCACTTAGAATCGTCGTACCTAAATCCACTCTTCATGCTGCTACTAGCCTTAGGACATTGATTTCATGGCTGAGTGATATTCCATTGTACATAAGGACCACAACTTCTTTACCCATTTTTCTCTTTCCTGGGATATTTAAGGTGGAATGAAGTGGAGGTCCTTGTCAACAGAGCAGCCCTAAACTTTGGGGTGCTTGTGTCTTGCTGATTTTTAATTTTCCCAATTTATACCCCCATGAGTGGAAGTGCCCTATGCTCTCTAAGCTGTGTTTTTTAGATGTTTCAGGACTCACCGTACACTTCTCCAGAGTGGCTGTTGGCAATTTACATCCCGCCCATCAGTGTAGCAAGGCTCCCATTTCTCCATGGCCTGTCCTGCATTTCTGGTTTTGACACTTTTTTCAGCATGGCCCTTTTGACCGATGGGATGCGAGACTTCTTTGTAGCGCTGATTTGCCTTTCCAGGTTGCTTGGTTGGCCAAAAAGGGCGTATGCGTTTTTTCCTGAATATATTCAGGAAAAAACGCATACGCCCTTTTTGGCCAAGGGCATCATTGTCAACGTTTTGCCGCTTTTCATGTGCTTTAAAGGAGATTCGAATCTACCTCCTGAAATCTGTTTCCTGCAATTCTGCCTTGATTTCAAATCCCCTTCTTTGCCTTCCCTCAATATATTTGTGGACGAGAGTTATCATTTATAACTCTGCAGGTTTGTGAATTGCAGTGCCCTGAAGCTCGATTTTACAACTCGCGTTTTTGGGAGCTGGCCGCAAAAGCGCAGGATGGCTTCAGACCCAGTTCTGGTTCCGGGGGGCAGGCTGAGCCTGTGGTTAATTCTTCTTCCTGATGGGAAAATAGAGTGACCTGTGCCTGTCCCAACACCAAGAGCCAGTCTCTCATTGGTTCCCCGTCTTCCCGTTCATCCTCAGGAAAAATTGTAACCTGTACGGAACAGGAGGTTAAAGGTGCTGATGCTCCAAGTAGGGAGATTGCTAGTAAAGCGGCTGGAATGGCGAACCCGGGCAAAGGAGATGAGAAATGAGGTGCGTTTTAGAAACCTTTCCCCATCACACGGTGTACCATCTTCTGGGTTTCTCATGCATGTTTTCGATGTAGGAAGATGCCCTTGAACCTGGAGATATGGGACCCATGCGATGGGTACCACGCAGTATTACTATAAAGGGTCTGCGTTTGCTCACCCAACCTCACCAAACCTCTCAGCCCCAAGAGTGTCCACCCTTATGTCTCATCCAACTGTGGGTCTAGATATGGTCAATCCAGGTTGTAGCACAGCCCCTGAACGCATTGTGTAAGAATGTCTCTCTCTTTCACTGTCTTTCTTTCATGGGTTTTTCAAAGTAATTTATTTTCATAATGCGGTTTAGCTGCTTTTCACTGCTGTGTTTATGCCGCTTTACACCCACTTGACACACTAACAGAGAGATATCAATACATAGGTTTTAAGATTATTAGTAGTCAGATATATTCTTGTGCGGTGAATAGGGCGTGTTGAGTCCAGTTCTCTGAGCAAGGAGTAGGTCTTGTCTATTACATATTGGGTTTATGGAACGGTATCTGAGCTAATTTGAAACCCTTGTTTTATGTATCACCCCACCTCACCTTTCCCGTTAAGCAGCCATAGTGTGTTTTCTGCATGTGTGACTCTGTTCTGTTTTGTAATTCAGTTCAAGTGTAACGGTTTTTACATTCCCTCTATCAGTGATACCTTATGAGAAGTGTCCTTTTCTGTGTGACTTATTTCACTTAGAATCGTCGTACCTAAATCCACTCATCATGCTGCTCCTAGCCTTATGACATTGATTTCATGCCTGAGTGATATTCCATTGTACATAAGGACCACAACTTCTTTACCCATTTTTCTCTTTCCTGGGATATTTAAGGTGGAATGAAGTGGAGGTCCTTGTCAACAGAGCAGCCCTAAACTTTGGGGTGCTTGTGTCTTGCTGATTTTTAATTTTCCCAATTTATACCCCCATGAGTGGAAGTGCCCTATGCTCTCTAAGCTGTGTTTTTTAGATGTTTCAGGACTCACCGTACACTTCTCCAGAGTGGCTGTTGGCAATTTACATCCCGCCCATCAGTGTAGCAAGGCTCCCATTTCTCCATGGCCTGTCCTGCCTTTCTGGTTTTGACACTTTTTTCAGCATGGCCCTTTTGACCGATGGGAAGCGAGACTTCTTTGTAGCGCTGATTTGCCTTTCCAGGTTGCTTGGTTGGCCAAAAAGGGCGTATGCGTTTTTTCCTGAATATATTCAGGAAAAAACGCATACGCCCTTTTTGGCCAAGGGCATCATTGTCAACGTTTTGCCGCTTTTCATGTGCTTTAAAGGAGATTCGAATCTACCTCCTGAAATCTGTTTCCTGCAATTCTGCCTTGATTTCAAATCCTCTTCTTTGCCTTCCCTCAATATATTTGTGGACGAGAGTTATCATTTATAACTCTGCAGGTTTGTGAATTGCAGTGCCATGAAGCTCGATTTTACACCTCGCGTTTTTGGGAGCTGGCCGCAAAAGCGCAGGATGGCTTCCGGCCCTGTTCTGGTTCCGGGGGGCAGGCTGAGCCTGTGGTTAATTCTTCTTCCTGATGGGAAAATAGAGTGACCTGTGCCTGTCCCAACACCAACAGCCAGTCTCTCATTGGTTCCCCGTCTTCCTGTTCATCCTCAGGAAAAATTGCAACCTGTACGGAACAGGAGGTTAAAGGTGCTGATGCTCCAAGTAGGGAGATTGCTAGTAAAGCGGCTGGGATGGCGAACCCGGGCACAAGGAGATGAGAAATGAGGTGCGTTTTAGAAACCTTTCCCCATCACACGGTGTACCATCTTCTGGGTTTCTCATGCATGTTTTCGATGTAGGAAGATGCCCTTGAACCTGGAGATTTGGGACCCATGCGATGGGTACAACGCAGTATTACTTTAAAGGGTCTGCGTTTGCTCACCCAACCTCACCAAACCTCTCAGCCCCAAGAGTGTCCACCCTTAGGTCTCATCCAGCTGTGGGTCTAGATATGGTCAATCCAGGTTGCATCACAGCCCCTGAACGCATTGTGTAAGAATTTCTCTCTCTTTCACTGTCTTTGTTTCATGGGTTTTTAAAAGTAATTTATTTTCATAATGCGGTTTAGCTGCTTTTCACTGCTGTGTTTATGCCGCTTTACACCCACTTGACACACTAACAGAGAGATATCAATACATAGGTTTTAAGATTATTAGTAGTCAGATATATTCTTGTGCGGTGAATAGGGCGTGTTGAGTCCAGTTCTCTGAGCAAGGAGTAGGTCTTGTCTATTACATATTGGGTTTATGGAACGGTATCTGAGCTAATTTGAAACCCTTGTTTTATGTATCACCCCACCTCACCTTTCCCGTTAAGCAGCCATAGTGTGTTTTCTGCACGTGTGACTCTGTTCTGTTTTGTAATTCAGTTCAAGTGTAACGGTTTTTACATTCCCTCTATCAGTGATACCTTATGAGAAGTGTCCTTTTCTGTGTGACTTATTTCACTTAGAATCGTCGTACCTAAATCCACTCATCATGCTGCTCCTAGCCTTATGACATTGATTTCATGGCTGAGTGATATTCCATTGTACATAAGGACCACAACTTCTTTACCCATTTTTCTCTTTCCTGGGATATTGAAGGTGGAATGAAGTGGAGGTCCTTGTCAACAGAGCAGCCCTAAACTTTGGGGTGCTTGTGTCTTGCTGATTTTTCATTTTCCTAATTTATACCCCCATGAGTGGAAGTGCCCTATGCTCTCTAAGCTGTGTTTTTTAGATATTTCAGGACTCACCGTACACTTCTCCAGAGTGGCTGTTGGCAATTTACATCCCGCCCATCAGTGTAGCAAGGCTCCCATTTCTCCATGGCCTGTCCTGCATTTCTGGTTTTGACACTTTTTTCAGCATGGCCCTTTTGACCGATGGGAAGCGAGACTTCTTTGTAGCGCTGATTTGCCTTTCCAGGTTGCTTGGTTGGCCAAAAAGGGCGTATGCGTTTTTTCCTGAATATATTCAGGAAAAAACGCATACGCCCTTTTTGGCCAAGGGCATCATTGTCAACGTTTTGCCGCTTTTCATGTGCTTTAAAGGCGATTCGAATCTACCTCCTGAAATCTGTTTCCTGCAATTCTGCCTTGATTTCAAATCCTCTTCTTTGCCTTCCCTCAATATATTTGTGGACGAGAGTTATCATTTAAAACTCTGCAGGTTTGTGAATTGCAGTGCCATGAAGCTCGATTTTACACCTCGCGTTTTTGGGAGCTGGCCGCAAAAGCGCAGGATGGCTTCAGGCCCTGTTCTGGTTCCGGGGTCAGGCTGAGCCTGTGGTTAATTCTTCTTCCTGATGGGAAAATAGAGTGACCTCTGCCTGTCCCAACACCAAGAGCCAGTCGCTCATTGGTTCCCCGTCTTCCCGTTCATCCTCAGGAAAAATTGCAACCTGTACGGAACAGGAGGTTAAAGGTGCTGATGCTCCAAGTAGGGAGATTGCTAGTAAAGCGGCTGGAATGGCGAACCCGGGCACAAGGAGATGAGAAATGAGGTGCGTTTTAGAAACCTTTCCCCATCACACGGTGGACCATCTTCTGGGTTTCTCATGCATGTTTTCGATGTAGGAAGATGCCCTTGAACCTGGAGATTTGGGACCCATGCGATGGGTACCACGCAGTATTACTTTAAAGGGTCTGCGTTTGCTCACCCAACCTCACCAAACCTCTCAGCCCCAAGAGTGTCCACCCTTATGTCTCATCCAACTGTGGGTCTAGATATGGTCAATCCAGGTTGTATCACAGCCCCTGAAAGCATTGTGTAAGAATTTCTCTCTCTTTCACTGTCTTTGTTTCATGGGTTTTTAAAAGTAATTTATTTTCATAATGTGGTTTAGCTGCTTTTCACTGCTGTGTTTATGCCGCTTTATACCCACTTGACACACTAACAGAGAGATATCAATACATAGGTTTTAAGATTATTACTAGTCAGATATATTCTTGTGCGGTGAATAGGGCGTGTTGAGTCCAGTTCTCTGAGCAAGGAGTAGGTCTTGTCTATTACATATTGGGTTTATGGAACGGTATCTGAGCTAATTTGAAACCCTTGTTTTATGTATCACCCCACCTCACCTTTCCCGTTAAGCAGCCATAGTGTGTTTTCTGCATGTGTGACTCTGTTCTGTTTTGTAATTCAGTTCAAGTGTAACGGTTTTTACATTCCCTCTATCAGTGATACCTTATGAGAAGTGTCCTTTTGTGTGTGACTTATTTCACTTAGAATCGTCGTACCTAAATCTACTCATCATGCTGCTACTAGCCTTATGACATTGATTTCATGGCTGAGTGATATTCCATTGTACATAAGGACCACAACTTCTTTACCCATTTTTCTCTTTCCTGGGATATTTAAGGTGGAATGAAGTGGAGGTCCTTGTCAACAGAGCAGCCCTAAACTTTGGGGTGCTTGTGTCTTGCTGATTTTTAATTTTCCCAATTTATACCCCCATGAGTGGAAGTGCCCTATGCTCTCTAAGCTGTGTTTTTTTAGATGTTTCACGACTCACCGTACACTTCTCCAGAGTGGCTTTTGGCAATTTACATCCCGCCCATCAGTGTAGCAAGGCTCCCATTTCTCCATGGCCTGTCCTGCATTTCTGGTTTTGACACGTTTTTCAGCATGGCCCTTTTGACCGATGGGAAGCGAGACTTCTTTGTAGCGCTGATTTGCCTTTCCAGGTTGCTTGGTTGGCCAAAAAGGGCGTATGCGTTTTTTCCTGAATATATTCAGGAAAAAACGCATACGCCCTTTTTGGCCAAGGGCATCATTGTCAACGTTTTGTCGCTTTTCATGTGCTTTAAAGGAGATTCGAATCTACCTCCTGAAATCTGTTTCCTGCAATTCTGCCTTGATTTCAAATCCTCTTCTTTGCCTTCCCTCAATATATTTGTGGACGAGAGTTATCATTTATAGCTCTGCAGGTTTGTGAATTGCAGTGCCCTGAAGCTCAATTTTACAACTCGCGTTTTGGGAGCTGGTCGCAAAAGCGCAGGATGGCTTCAGGCCCAGTTCTGGTTCCGGGGGGCAGGTTGAGCCTGTGGTTAATTCTTCTTCCTGATGGGAAAATAGAGTGACCTGTGCCTGTCCAAACACCAAGAGCTAGTCTCTCATTGGTTCCCCGTCTTCCTGTTCATCCTCAGGACAAATTGTAACCTGTACGGAACAGGAGGTTAAAGGTGCTGATGCTCCAAGTAGGGAGATTGCTAGTAAAGCGGCTGGGATGGCGAACCCGGGCACAAGGAGATGAGAAATGAGGTGCGTTTTAGAAACCTTTCCCCATCACACGGTGTACCATCTTCTGGGTTTCTCATGCATGTTTTCGATGTAGGAAGATGCCCTTGAACCTGGAGATTTGGGACCCATGCGATGGGTACAACGCAGTATTACTTTAAAGGGTCTGCGTTTGCTCACCCAACCTCACCAAACCTCTCAGCCCCAAGAGTGTCCACCCTTAGGTCTCATCCAGCTGTGGGTCTAGATATGGTCAATCCAGGTTGCATCACAGCCCCTGAACGCATTGTGTAAGAATTTCTCTCTCTTTCACTGTCTTTGTTTCATGGGTTTTTAAAAGTAATTTATTTTCATAATGCGGTTTAGCTGCTTTTCACTGCTGTGTTTATGCCGCTTTACACCCACTTGACACACTAACAGAGAGATATCAATACATAGGTTTTAAGATTATTAGTAGTCAGATATATTCTTGTGCGGTGAATAGGGCGTGTTGAGTCCAGTTCTCTGAGCAAGGAGTAGGTCTTGTCTATTACATATTGGGTTTATGGAACGGTATCTGAGCTAATTTGAAACCCTTGTTTTATGTATCACCCCACCTCACCTTTCCCGTTAAGCAGCCATAGTGTGTTTTCTGCATGTGTGACTCTGTTCTGTTTTGTAATTCAGTTCAAGTGTAACGGTTTTTACATTCCCTCTATCAGTGATACCTTATGAGAAGTGTCCTTTTCTGTGTGACTTATTTCACTTAGAATCGTCGTACCTAAATCCACTCATCATGCTGCTCCTAGCCTTATGACATTGATTTCATGGCTGAGTGATATTCCATTGTACATAAGGACCACAACTTCTTTACCCATTTTTCTCTTTCCTGGGATATTTAAGGTGGAATGAAGTGGAGGTCCTTGTCAACAGAGCAACCCTAAACTTTGGGGTGCTTGTGTCTTGCTGATTTTTTATTTTCCTAATTTATACCCCCATGAGTGGAAGTGCCCTATGCTCTCTAAGCTGTGTTTTTTAGATGTTTCAGGACTCACCGTACACTTCTCCAGAGTGGCTGTTGGCAATTTACATCCCGCCCATCAGTGTAGCAAGGCTCCCATTTCTCCATGGCCTGTCCTGCATTTCTGGTTTTGACACTTTTTTCAGCATGGCCCTTTTGACCGATGGGAAGCGAGACTTCTTTGTAGCGCTGATTTGCCTTTCCAGGTTGCTTGGTTGGCCAAAAAGGGCGTATGCGTTTTTTCCTGAATATATTCAGGAAAAAACGCATACGCCCTTTTTGGCCAAGGGCATCATTGTCAACGTTTTGCCGCTTTTCATGTGCTTTAAAGGAGATTCGAATCTACCTCCTGAAATCTGTTTCCTGCAATTCTGCCTTGATTTCAAATCCTCTTCTTTGCCTTCCCTCAATATATTTGTGGACGAGAGTTATCATTTAAAACTCTGCAGGTTTGTGAATTGCAGTGCCATGAAGCTCGATTTTACACCTCGCGTTTTTGGGAGCTGGCCGCAAAAGCGCAGGATGGCTTCAGGCCCTGTTCTGGCTCCGGGGTCAGGCTGAGCCTGTGGTTAATTCTTCTTCCTGATGGGAAAATAGAGTGACCTCTGCCTGTCCCAACACCAAGAGCCAGTCGCTCATTGGTTCCCCGTCTTCCCGTTCATCCTCAGGAAAAATTGCAACCTGTACGGAACAGGAGGTTAAAGGTGCTGATGCTCCAAGTAGGGAGATTGCTAGTAAAGCGGCTGGAATGGCGAACCCGGGCACAAGGAGATGAGAAATGAGGTGCGTTTTAGAAACCTTTCCCCATCACACGGTGGACCATCTTCTGGGTTTCTCATGCATGTTTTCGATGTAGGAAGATGCCCTTGAACCTGGAGATTTGGGACCCATGTGATGGGTACCACGCAGTATTACTTTAAAGGGTCTGCGTTTGCTCACCCAACCTCACCAAACCTCTCAGCCCCAAGAGTGTCCACCCTTAGGTCTCATCCAGCTGTGGGTCTAGATATGGTCAATCCAGGTTGCATCACAGCCCCTGAACACATTGTGTAAGAATTTCTCTCTCTTTCACTGTCTTTGTTTCATGGGTTTTTAAAAGTAATTTATTTTCATAATGCGGTTTAGCTGCTTTTCACTGCTGTGTTTATGCCGCTTTACACCCACTTGACACACTAACAGAGAGATATCAATACATAGGTTTTAAGATTATTAGTAGTCAGATATATTCTTGTGCGGTGAATAGGGCGTGTTGAGTCCAGTTCTCTGAGCAAGGAGTAGGTCTTGTCTATTACATATTGGGTTTATGGAACGGTATCTGAGCTAATTTGAAACCCTTGTTTTATGTATCACCCCACCTCACCTTTCCCGTTAAGCAGCCATAGTGTGTTTTCTGCATGTGTGACTCTGTTCTGTTTTGTAATTCAGTTCAAGTGTAACGGTTTTTACATTCCCTCTATCAGTGATACCTTATGAGAAGTGTCCTTTTCTGTGTGACTTATTTCACTTAGAATCGTCGTACCTAAATCCACTCATCATGCTGCTCCTAGCCTTATGACATTGATTTCATGGCTGAGTGATATTCCATTGTACATAAGGACCACAACTTCTTTACCCATTTTTCTCTTTCCTGGGATATTTAAGGTGGAATGAAGTGGAGGTCCTTGTCAACAGAGCAACCCTAAACTTTGGGGTGCTTGTGTCTTGCTGATTTTTTATTTTCCTAATTTATACCCCCATGAGTGGAAGTGCCCTATGCTCTCTAAGCTGTGTTTTTTAGATGTTTCAGGACTCACCGTACACTTCTCCAGAGTGGCTGTTGGCAATTTACATCCCGCCCATCAGTGTAGCAAGGCTCCCATTTCTCCATGGCCTGTCCTGCATTTCTGGTTTTGACACTTTTTTCAGCATGGCCCTTTTGACCGATGGGAAGCGAGACTTCTTTGTAGCGCTGATTTGCCTTTCCAGGTTGCTTGGTTGGCCAAAAAGGGCGTATGCGTTTTTTCCTGAATATATTCAGGAAAAAACGCATACGCCCTTTTTGGCCAAGGGCATCATTGTCAACGTTTTGCCGCTTTTCATGTGCTTTAAAGGAGATTCGAATCTACCTCCTGAAATCTGTTTCCTGCAATTCTGCCTTGATTTCAAATCCTCTTCTTTGCCTTCCCTCAATATATTTGTGGACGAGAGTTATCATTTATAACTCTGCAGGTCTGTGAATTGCAGTGCCATGAAGCTCGATTTTACACCTCGCGTTTTTGGGAGCTGGCCGCAAAAGCGCAGGATGGCTTCAGGCCCTGTTCTGGTTCCGGGGTCAGGCTGAGCCTGTGGTTAATTCTTCTTCCTGATGGGAAAATAGAGTGACCTGTGCCTGTCCCAACACCAAGAGCCAGTCTCTCATTGGTTCCCCGTCTTCCCGTTCATCCTCAGGAAAAATTGTAACCTGTACGGAACAGGAGGTTAAAGGTGCTGATGCTCCAAGTAGGGAGATTGCTAGTAAAGCGGCTGGAATGGCGAACCCGGGCACAAGGAGATGAGAAATGAGGTGCGTTTTAGAAACCTTTCCCCATCACACGGTGTACCATCTTCTGGGTTTCTCATGCATGTTTTCGATGTAGGAAGATGCCCTTGAACCTGGAGATTTGGGACCCATGCGATGGGTACCACGCAGTATTACTTTAAAGGGTCTGCGTTTGCTCACCCAACCTCACCAAACCTCTCAGCCCCAAGAGTGTCCACCCTTAGGTCTCATCCAGCTGTGGGTCTAGATATGGTCAATCCAGGTTGCATCACAGCCCCTGAACGCATTGTGTAAGAATTTCTCTCTCTTTCACTGTCTTTGTTTCATGGGTTTTTAAAAGTAATTTATTTTCATAATGGGGTTTCGCTGCTTTTCACTGCTGTGTTTATGCCGCTTTACACCCACTTGACACACTAACAGAGAGATATCAATACATAGGTTTTAAGATTATTACTAGTCAGATATATTCTTGTGCGGTGAATAGGGCGTGTTGAGTCCAGTTCTCTGAGCAAAGAGTAGGTCTTGTCTATTACATATTGGGTTTATGGAACGGTATCTGAGCTAATTTGAAACCCTTGTTTTATGTATCACCCCACCTCACCTTTCCCGTTAAACAGCCATAGTGTGTTTTCTGCAGGTGTGACTCTGTTCTGTTTTGTAATTCAGTTCAAGTGTAATGGTTTTTACATTCCCTCTATCAGTGATACCTTATGAGAAGTGTCCTTTTGTGTGTGACTTATTTCACTTAGAATCGTCGTACCTAAATCTACTCATCATGCTGCTACTAGCCTTATGACATTGATTTCATGGCTGTGTGATATTCCATTGTACATAAGGACCAGAACTTCTTTACCCATTTTTCTCTTTCCTGGGATATTTAAGGTGGAATGAAGTGGAGGTCCTTGTCAACAGAGCAGCCCTAAACTTTGGGGTGCTTGTGTCTTGCTGATTTTTAATTTTCCCAATTTATACCCCCATGAGTGGAAGTGCCCTATGCTCTCTAAGCTGTGTTTTTTAGATGTTTCAGGACTCACCGTACACTTCTGCAGAGTGGCTGTTGGCAATTTACATCCCGCCCATCAGTGTAGCAAGGCTCCCATTTCTCCATGGCCTGTCCTGCATTTCTGGTTTTGACACTTTTTTCAGCATGGCCCTTTTGACCGATGGGAAGCGAGACTTCTTTGTAGCGCTGATTTGCCTTTCCAGGTTGCTTGGTTGGCCAAAAAGGGCGTATGCGTTTTTTCCTGAATATATTCAGGAAAAAATGCATACGCCCTTTTTGGCCAAGGGCATCATTGTCAACGTTTTGCCGCTTTTCATGTGCTTTAAAGGAGATTCGAATCTACCTCCTGAAATCTGTTTCCTGCAATTCTGCCTTGATTTCAAATCCTCTTCTTTGCCTTCCCTCAATATATTTGTGGACGAGAGTTATCATTTATAACTCTGCAGGTTTGTGAATTGCAGTGCCATGAAGCTCGATTTTACACCTCGCGTTTTTGGGAGCTGGCCGCAAAAGCGCAGGATGGCTTCCGGCCCTGTTCTGGTTCCGGGGGGCAGGCTGAGCCTGTGGTTAATTCTTCTTCCTGATGGGAAAATAGAGTGACCTGTGCCTGTCCCAACACCAACAGCCAGTCTCTCATTGGTTCCCCGTCTTCCTGTTCATCCTCAGGAAAAATTGCAACCTGTACGGAACAGGAGGTTAAAGGTGCTGATGCTCCAAGTAGGGAGATTGCTAGTAAAGCGGCTGGGATGGCGAACCCGGGCACAAGGAGATGAGAAATGAGGTGCGTTTTAGAAACCTTTCCCCATCACACGGTGTACCATCTTCTGGGTTTCTCATGCATGTTTTCGATGTAGGAAGATGCCCTTGAACCTGGAGATTTGGGACCCATGCGATGGGTACAACGCAGTATTACTTTAAAGGGTCTGCGTTTGCTCACCCAACCTCACCAAACCTCTCAGCCCCAAGAGTGTCCACCCTTAGGTCTCATCCAGCTGTGGGTCTAGATATGGTCAATCCAGGTTGCATCACAGCCCCTGAACGCATTGTGTAAGAATTTCTCTCTCTTTCACTGTCTTTGTTTCATGGGTTTTTAAAAGTAATTTATTTTCATAATGCGGTTTAGCTGCTTTTCACTGCTGTGTTTATGCCGCTTTACACCCACTTGACACACTAACAGAGAGACATCAATACATAGGTTTTAAGATTATTAGTAGTCAGATATATTCTTGTGCGGTGAATAGGGCGTGTTGAGTCCAGTTCTCTGAGCAAGGAGTAGGTCTTGTCTATTACATATTGGGTTTATGGAACGGTATCTGAGCTAATTTGAAACCCTTGTTTTATGTATCACCCCACCTCACCTTTCCTGTTAAGCAGCCATAGTGTGTTTTCTGCATGTGTGACTCTGTTCTGTTTTGTAATTCAGTTCAAGTGTAACGGTTTTTACATTCCCTCTATCAGTGATACCTTATGAGAAGTGTCCTTTTCTGTGTGACTTATTTCACTTAGAATCGTCGTACCTAAATCCACTCATCATGCTGCTCCTAGCCTTATGACATTGATTTCATGGCTGAGTGATTTTCCATTGTACATAAGGACCACAACTTCTTTACCCATTTTTCTCTTTCCTGGGATATTTAAGGTGGAATGAAGTGGAGGTCCTTGTCAACAGAGCAGCCCTAAACTTTGGGGTGCTTGTGTCTTGCTGATTTTTCATTTTCCTAATTTATACCCCCATGAGTGGAAGTGCCCTATGCTCTCTAAGCTGTGTTTTTTAGATATTTCAGGACTCACCGTACACTTCTCCAGAGTGGCTGTTGGCAATTTACATCCCGCCCATCAGTGTAGCAAGGCTCCCATTTCTCCATGGCCTGTCCTGCATTTCTGGTTTTGACACTTTTTTCAGCATGGCCCTTTTGACCGATGGGAAGCGAGACTTCTTTGTAGCGCTGATTTGCCTTTCCAGGTTGCTTGGTTGGCCAAAAAGGGCGTATGCGTTTTTTCCTGAATATATTCAGGAAAAAACGCATACGCCCTTTTTGGCCAAGGGCATCATTGTCAACGTTTTGCCGCTTTTCATGTGCTTTAAAGGCGATTCGAATCTACCTCCTGAAATCTGTTTCCTGCAATTCTGCCTTGATTTCAAATCCTCTTCTTTGCCTTCCCTCAATATATTTGTGGACGAGAGTTATCATTTAAAACTCTGCAGGTTTGTGAATTGCAGTGCCATGAAGCTCGATTTTACACCTCGCGTTTTTGGGAGCTGGCCGCAAAAGCGCAGGATGGCTTCAGGCCCTGTTCTGGTTCCGGGGTCAGGCTGAGCCTGTGGTTAATTCTTCTTCCTGATGGGAAAATAGAGTGACCTCTGCCTGTCCCAACACCAAGAGCCAGTCGCTCATTGGTTCCCCGTCTTCCCGTTCATCCTCAGGAAAAATTGCAACCTGTACGGAACAGGAGGTTAAAGGTGCTGATGCTCCAAGTAGGGAGATTGCTAGTAAAGCGGCTGGAATGGCGAACCCGGGCACAAGGAGATGAGAAATGAGGTGCGTTTTAGAAACCTTTCCCCATCACACGGTGGACCATCTTCTGGGTTTCTCATGCATGTTTTCGATGTAGGAAGATGCCCTTGAACCTGGAGATTTGGGACCCATGCGATGGGTACCACGCAGTATTACTTTAAAGGGTCTGCGTTTGCTCACCCAACCTCACCAAACCTCTCAGCCCCAAGAGTGTCCACCCTTATGTCTCATCCAACTGTGGGTCTAGATATGGTCAATCCAGGTTGTATCACAGCCCCTGAACGCATTGTGTAAGAATTTCTCTCTCTTTCACTGTCTTTGTTTCATGGGTTTTTAAAAGTAATTTATTTTCATAATGTGGTTTAGCTGCTTTTCACTGCTGTGTTTATGCCGCTTTATACCCACTTGACACACTAACAGAGAGATATCAATACATAGGTTTTAAGATTATTACTAGTCAGATATATTCTTGTGCGGTGAATAGGGCGTGTTGAGTCCAGTTCTCTGAGCAAGGAGTAGGTCTTGTCTATTACATATTGGGTTTATGGAACGGTATCTGAGCTAATTTGAAACCCTTGTTTTATGTATCACCCCACCTCACCTTTCCCGTTAAGCAGCCATAGTGTGTTTTCTGCATGTGTGACTCTGTTCTGTTTTGTAATTCAGTTCAAGTGTAACGGTTTTTACATTCCCTCTATCAGTGATACCTTATGAGAAGTGTCCTTTTGTGTGTGACTTATTTCACTTAGAATCGTCGTACCTAAATCCACTCATCATGCTGCTACTAGCCTTATGACATTGATTTCATGGCTGAGTGATTTTCCATTGTACATAAGGACCACAACTTCTTTACCCATTTTTCTCTTTCCTGGGATATTTAAGGTGGAATGAAGTGGAGGTCCTTGTCAACAGAGCAGCCCTAAACTTTGGGGTGCTTGTGTCTTGCTGATTTTTCATTTTCCCAATTTATACCCCCATGAGTGGAAGTGCCCTATGCTCTCTAAGCTGTGTTTTTTAGATGTTTCACGACTCACCGTACACTTCTCCAGAGTGGCTTTTGGCAATTTACATCCCGCCCATCAGTGTAGCAAGGCTCCCATTTCTCCATGGCCTGTCCTGCATTTCTGGTTTTGACACGTTTTTCAGCATGGCCCTTTTGACCGATGGGAAGCGAGACTTCTTTGTAGCGCTGATTTGCCTTTCCAGGTTGCTTGGTTGGCCAAAAAGGGCGTATGCGTTTTTTCCTGAATATATTCAGGAAAAAACGCATACGCCCTTTTTGGCCAAGGGCATCATTGTCAACGTTTTGCCGCTTTTCATGTGCTTTAAAGGAGATTCGAATCTACCTCCTGAAATCTGTTTCCTGCAATTCTGCCTTGATTTCAAATCCTCTTCTTTGCCTTCCCTCAATATATTTGTGGACGAGAGTTATCATTTAAAACTCTGCAGGTTTGTGAATTGCAGTGCCATGAAGCTCGATTTTACACCTCGCGTTTTTGGGAGCTGGCCGCAAAAGCGCAGGATGGCTTCAGGCCCTGTTCTGGCTCCGGGGTCAGGCTGAGCCTGTGGTTAATTCTTCTTCCTGATGGGAAAATAGAGTGACCTCTGCCTGTCCCAACACCAAGAGCCAGTCGCTCATTGGTTCCCCGTCTTCCCGTTCATCCTCAGGAAAAATTGCAACCTGTACGGAACAGGAGGTTAAAGGTGCTGATGCTCCAAGTAGGGAGATTGCTAGTAAAGCGGCTGGAATGGCGAACCCGGGCACAAGGAGATGAGAAATGAGGTGCGTTTTAGAAACCTTTCCCCATCACACGGTGGACCATCTTCTGGGTTTCTCATGCATGTTTTCGATGTAGGAAGATGCCCTTGAACCTGGAGATTTGGGACCCATGTGATGGGTACCACGCAGTATTACTTTAAAGGGTCTGCGTTTGCTCACCCAAACTCACCAAACCTCTCAGCCCCAAGAGTGTCCACCCTTATGTCTCATCCAACTGTGGGTCTAGATATGGTCAATCCAGGTTGCATCACAGCCCCTGAACACATTGTGTAAGAATTTCTCTCTCTTTCACTGTCTTTGTTTCATGGGTTTTTAAAAGTAATTTATTTTCATAATGCGGTTTAGCTGCTTTTCACTGCTGTGTTTATGCCGCTTTACACCCACTTGACACACTAACAGAGAGATATCAATACATAGGTTTTAAGATTATTAGTAGTCAGATATATTCTTGTGCGGTGAATAGGGCGTGTTGAGTCCAGTTCTCTGAGCAAGGAGTAGGTCTTGTCTATTACATATTGGGTTTATGGAACGGTATCTGAGCTAATTTGAAACCCTTGTTTTATGTATCACCCCACCTCACCTTTCCCGTTAAGCAGCCATAGTGTGTTTTCTGCATGTGTGACTCTGTTCTGTTTTGTAATTCAGTTCAAGTGTAACGGTTTTTACATTCCCTCTATCAGTGATACCTTATGAGAAGTGTCCTTTTCTGTGTGACTTATTTCACTTAGAATCGTCGTACCTAAATCCACTCATCATGCTGCTCCTAGCCTTATGACATTGATTTCATGGCTGAGTGATATTCCATTGTACATAAGGACCACAACTTCTTTACCCATTTTTCTCTTTCCTGGGATATTTAAGGTGGAATGAAGTGGAGGTCCTTGTCAACAGAGCAACCCTAAACTTTGGGGTGCTTGTGTCTTGCTGATTTTTTATTTTCCTAATTTATACCCCCATGAGTGGAAGTGCCCTATGCTCTCTAAGCTGTGTTTTTTAGATGTTTCAGGACTCACCGTACACTTCTCCAGAGTGGCTGTTGGCAATTTACATCCCGCCCATCAGTGTAGCAAGGCTCCCATTTCTCCATGGCCTGTCCTGCATTTCTGGTTTTGACACTTTTTTCAGCATGGCCCTTTTGACCGATGGGAAGCGAGACTTCTTTGTAGCGCTGATTTGCCTTTCCAGGTTGCTTGGTTGGCCAAAAAGGGCGTATGCGTTTTTTCCTGAATATATTCAGGAAAAAACGCATACGCCCTTTTTGGCCAAGGGCATCATTGTCAACGTTTTGCCGCTTTTCATGTGCTTTAAAGGAGATTCGAATCTACCTCCTGAAATCTGTTTCCTGCAATTCTGCCTTGATTTCAAATCCTCTTCTTTGCCTTCCCTCAATATATTTGTGGACGAGAGTTATCATTTAAAACTCTGCAGGTTTGTGAATTGCAGTGCCATGAAGCTCGATTTTACACCTCGCGTTTTTGGGAGCTGGCCGCAAAAGCGCAGGATGGCTTCAGGCCCTGTTCTGGCTCCGGGGTCAGGCTGAGCCTGTGGTTAATTCTTCTTCCTGATGGGAAAATAGAGTGACCTCTGCCTGTCCCAACACCAAGAGCCAGTCGCTCATTGGTTCCCCGTCTTCCCGTTCATCCTCAGGAAAAATTGCAACCTGTACGGAACAGGAGGTTAAAGGTGCTGATGCTCCAAGTAGGGAGATTGCTAGTAAAGCGGCTGGAATGGCGAACCCGGGCACAAGGAGATGAGAAATGAGGTGCGTTTTAGAAACCTTTCCCCATCACACGGTGGACCATCTTCTGGGTTTCTCATGCATGTTTTCGATGTAGGAAGATGCCCTTGAACCTGGAGATTTGGGACCCATGTGATGGGTACCACGCAGTATTACTTTAAAGGGTCTGCGTTTGCTCACCCAAACTCACCAAACCTCTCAGCCCCAAGAGTGTCCACCCTTAGGTCTCATCCAGCTGTGGGTCTAGATATGGTCAATCCAGGTTGCATCACAGCCCCTGAACACATTGTGTAAGAATTTCTCTCTCTTTCACTGTCTTTGTTTCATGGGTTTTTAAAAGTAATTTATTTTCATAATGCGGTTTAGCTGCTTTTCACTGCTGTGTTTATGCCGCTTTACACCCACTTGACACACTAACAGAGAGATATCAATACATAGGTTTTAAGATTATTAGTAGTCAGATATATTCTTGTGCGGTGAATAGGGCGTGTTGAGTCCAGTTCTCTGAGCAAGGAGTAGGTCTTGTCTATTACATATTGGGTTTATGGAACGGTATCTGAGCTAATTTGAAACCCTTGTTTTATGTATCACCCCACCTCACCTTTCCCGTTAAGCAGCCATAGTGTGTTTTCTGCATGTGTGACTCTGTTCTGTTTTGTAATTCAGTTCAAGTGTAACGGTTTTTACATTCCCTCTATCAGTGATACCTTATGAGAAGTGTCCTTTTCTGTGTGACTTATTTCACTTAGAATCGTCGTACCTAAATCCACTCATCATGCTGCTCCTAGCCTTATGACATTGATTTCATGGCTGAGTGATATTCCATTGTACATAAGGACCACAACTTCTTTACCCATTTTTCTCTTTCCTGGGATATTTAAGGTGGAATGAAGTGGAGGTCCTTGTCAACAGAGCAACCCTAAACTTTGGGGTGCTTGTGTCTTGCTGATTTTTTATTTTCCTAATTTATACCCCCATGAGTGGAAGTGCCCTATGCTCTCTAAGCTGTGTTTTTTAGATGTTTCAGGACTCACCGTACACTTCTCCAGAGTGGCTGTTGGCAATTTACATCCCGCCCATCAGTGTAGCAAGGCTCCCATTTCTCCATGGCCTGTCCTGCATTTCTGGTTTTGACACTTTTTTCAGCATGGCCCTTTTGACCGATGGGAAGCGAGACTTCTTTGTAGCGCTGATTTGCCTTTCCAGGTTGCTTGGTTGGCCAAAAAGGGCGTATGCGTTTTTTCCTGAATATATTCAGGAAAAAACGCATACGCCCTTTTTGGCCAAGGGCATCATTGTCAACGTTTTGCCGCTTTTCATGTGCTTTAAAGGAGATTCGAATCTACCTCCTGAAATCTGTTTCCTGCAATTCTGCCTTGATTTCAAATCCTCTTCTTTGCCTTCCCTCAATATATTTGTGGACGAGAGTTGTCATTTATAACTCTGCAGGTCTGTGAATTGCAGTGCCATGAAGCTCGATTTTACACCTCGCGTTTTTGGGAGCTGGCCGCAAAAGCGCAGGATGGCTTCAGGCCCTGTTCTGGTTCCGGGGTCAGGCTGAGCCTGTGGTTAATTCTTCTTCCTGATGGGAAAATAGAGTGACCTGTGCCTGTCCCAACACCAAGAGCCAGTCTCTCATTGGTTCCCCGTCTTCCCGTTCATCCTCAGGAAAAATTGTAACCTGTACGGAACAGGAGGTTAAAGGTGCTGATGCTCCAAGTAGGGAGATTGCTAGTAAAGCGGCTGGAATGGCGAACCCGGGCACAAGGAGATGAGAAATGAGGTGCGTTTTAGAAACCTTTCCCCATCACACGGTGTACCATCTTCTGGGTTTCTCATGCATGTTTTCGATGTAGGAAGATGCCCTTGAACCTGGAGATTTGGGACCCATGCGATGGGTACCACGCAGTATTACTTTAAAGGGTCTGCGTTTGCTCACCCAACCTCACCAAACCTCTCAGCCCCAAGAGTGTCCACCCTTAGGTCTCATCCAGCTGTGGGTCTAGATATGGTCAATCCAGGTTGCATCACAGCCCCTGAACGCATTGTGTAAGAATTTCTCTCTCTTTCACTGTCTTTGTTTCATGGGTTTTTAAAAGTAATTTATTTTCATAATGGGGTTTCGCTGCTTTTCACTGCTGTGTTTATGCCGCTTTACACCCACTTGACACACTAACAGAGAGATATCAATACATAGGTTTTAAGATTATTACTAGTCAGATATATTCTTGTGCGGTGAATAGGGCGTGTTGAGTCCAGTTCTCTGAGCAAAGAGTAGGTCTTGTCTATTACATATTGGGTTTATGGAACGGTATCTGAGCTAATTTGAAACCCTTGTTTTATGTATCACCCCACCTCACCTTTCCCGTTAAACAGCCATAGTGTGTTTTCTGCAGGTGTGACTCTGTTCTGTTTTGTAATTCAGTTCAAGTGTAATGGTTTTTACATTCCCTCTATCAGTGATACCTTATGAGAAGTGTCCTTTTGTGTGTGACTTATTTCACTTAGAATCGTCGTACCTAAATCTACTCATCATGCTGCTACTAGCCTTATGACATTGATTTCATGGCTGTGTGATATTCCATTGTACATAAGGACCAGAACTTCTTTACCCATTTTTCTCTTTCCTGGGATATTTAAGGTGGAATGAAGTGGAGGTCCTTGTCAACAGAGCAGCCCTAAACTTTGGGGTGCTTGTGTCTTGCTGATTTTTAATTTTCCCAATTTATACCCCCATGAGTGGAAGTGCCCTATGCTCTCTAAGCTGTGTTTTTTAGATGTTTCAGGACTCACCGTACACTTCTCCAGAGTGGCTGTTGGCAATTTACATCCCGCCCATCAGTGTAGCAAGGCTCCCATTTCTCCATGGCCTGTCCTGCATTTCTGGTTTTGACACTTTTTTCAGCATGGCCCTTTTGACCGATGGGAAGCGAGACTTCTTTGTAGCGCTGATTTGCCTTTCCAGGTTGCTTGGTTGGCCAAAAAGGGCGTATGCGTTTTTTCCTGAATATATTCAGGAAAAAATGCATACGCCCTTTTTGGCCAAGGGCATCATTGTCAACGTTTTGCCGCTTTTCATGTGCTTTAAAGGAGATTCGAATCTACCTCCTGAAATCTGTTTCCTGCAATTCTGCCTTGATTTCAAATCCTCTTCTTTGCCTTCCCTCAATATATTTGTGGACGAGAGTTATCATTTATAACTCTGCAGGTTTGTGAATTGCAGTGCCATGAAGCTCGATTTTACACCTCGCGTTTTTGGGAGCTGGCCGCAAAAGCGCAGGATGGCTTCCGGCCCTGTTCTGGTTCCGGGGGGCAGGCTGAGCCTGTGGTTAATTCTTCTTCCTGATGGGAAAATAGAGTGACCTGTGCCTGTCCCAACACCAACAGCCAGTCTCTCATTGGTTCCCCGTCTTCCTGTTCATCCTCAGGAAAAATTGCAACCTGTACGGAACAGGAGGTTAAAGGTGCTGATGCTCCAAGTAGGGAGATTGCTAGTAAAGCGGCTGGGATGGCGAACCCGGGCACAAGGAGATGAGAAATGAGGTGCGTTTTAGAAACCTTTCCCCATCACACGGTGTACCATCTTCTGGGTTTCTCATGCATGTTTTCGATGTAGGAAGATGCCCTTGAACCTGGAGATTTGGGACCCATGCGATGGGTACAACGCAGTATTACTTTAAAGGGTCTGCGTTTGCTCACCCAACCTCACCAAACCTCTCAGCCCCAAGAGTGTCCACCCTTAGGTCTCATCCAGCTGTGGGTCTAGATATGGTCAATCCAGGTTGCATCACAGCCCCTGAACGCATTGTGTAAGAATTTCTCTCTCTTTCACTGTCTTTGTTTCATGGGTTTTTAAAAGTAATTTATTTTCATAATGCGGTTTAGCTGCTTTTCACTGCTGTGTTTATGCCGCTTTACACCCACTTGACACACTAACAGAGAGATATCAATACATAGGTTTTAAGATTATTAGTAGTCAGATATATTCTTGTGCGGTGAATAGGGCGTGTTGAGTCCAGTTCTCTGAGCAAGGAGTAGGTCTTGTCTATTACATATTGGGTTTATGGAACGGTATCTGAGCTAATTTGAAACCCTTGTTTTATGTATCACCCCACCTCACCTTTCCTGTTAAGCAGCCATAGTGTGTTTTCTGCATGTGTGACTCTGTTCTGTTTTGTAATTCAGTTCAAGTGTAACGGTTTTTACATTCCCTCTATCAGTGATACCTTATGAGAAGTGTCCTTTTCTGTGTGACTTATTTCACTTAGAATCGTCGTACCTAAATCCACTCATCATGCTGCTCCTAGCCTTATGACATTGATTTCATGGCTGAGTGATATTCCATTGTACATAAGGACCACAACTTCTTTACCCATTTTTCTCTTTCCTGGGATATTTAAGGTGGAATGAAGTGGAGGTCCTTGTCAACAGAGCAGCCCTAAACTTTGGGGTGCTTGTGTCTTGCTGATTTTTCATTTTCCTAATTTATACCCCCATGAGTGGAAGTGCCCTATGCTCTCTAAGCTGTGTTTTTTAGATATTTCAGGACTCACCGTACACTTCTCCAGAGTGGCTGTTGGCAATTTACATCCCGCCCATCAGTGTAGCAAGGCTCCCATTTCTCCATGGCCTGTCCTGCATTTCTGGTTTTGACACTTTTTTCAGCATGGCCCTTTTGACCGATGGGAAGCGAGACTTCTTTGTAGCGCTGATTTGCCTTTCCAGGTTGCTTGGTTGGCCAAAAAGGGCGTATGCGTTTTTTCCTGAATATATTCAGGAAAAAACGCATACGCCCTTTTTGGCCAAGGGCATCATTGTCAACGTTTTACCGCTTTTCATGTGCTTTAAAGGCGATTCGAATCTACCTCCTGAAATCTGTTTCCTGCAATTCTGCCTTGATTTCAAATCCTCTTCTTTGCCTTCCCTCAATATATTTGTGGACGAGAGTTATCATTTAAAACTCTGCAGGTTTGTGAATTGCAGTGCCATGAAGCTCGATTTTACACCTCGCGTTTTTGGGAGCTGGCCGCAAAAGCGCAGGATGGCTTCAGGCCCTGTTCTGGTTCCGGGGTCAGGCTGAGCCTGTGGTTAATTCTTCTTCCTGATGGGAAAATAGAGTGACCTCTGCCTGTCCCAACACCAAGAGCCAGTCGCTCATTGGTTCCCCGTCTTCCCGTTCATCCTCAGGAAAAATTGCAACCTGTACGGAACAGGAGGTTAAAGGTGCTGATGCTCCAAGTAGGGAGATTGCTAGTAAAGCGGCTGGAATGGCGAACCCGGGCACAAGGAGATGAGAAATGAGGTGCGTTTTAGAAACCTTTCCCCATCACACGGTGGACCATCTTCTGGGTTTCTCATGCATGTTTTCGATGTAGGAAGATGCCCTTGAACCTGGAGATTTGGGACCCATGCGATGGGTACCACGCAGTATTACTTTAAAGGGTCTGCGTTTGCTCACCCAACCTCACCAAACCTCTCAGCCCCAAGAGTGTCCACCCTTATGTCTCATCCAACTGTGGGTCTAGATATGGTCAATCCAGGTTGTATCACAGCCCCTGAACGCATTGTGTAAGAATTTCTCTCTCTTTCACTGTCTTTGTTTCATGGGTTTTTAAAAGTAATTTATTTTCATAATGTGGTTTAGCTGCTTTTCACTGCTGTGTTTATGCCGCTTTATACCCACTTGACACACTAACAGAGAGATATCAATACATAGGTTTTAAGATTATTACTAGTCAGATATATTCTTGTGCGGTGAATAGGGCGTGTTGAGTCCAGTTCTCTGAGCAAGGAGTAGGTCTTGTCTATTACATATTGGGTTTATGGAACGGTATCTGAGCTAATTTGAAACCCTTGTTTTATGTATCACCCCACCTCACCTTTCCCGTTAAGCAGCCATAGTGTGTTTTCTGCATGTGTGACTCTGTTCTGTTTTGTAATTCAGTTCAAGTGTAACGGTTTTTACATTCCCTCTATCAGTGATACCTTATGAGAAGTGTCCTTTTGTGTGTGACTTATTTCACTTAGAATCGTCGTACCTAAATCCACTCATCATGCTGCTACTAGCCTTATGACATTGATTTCATGGCTGAGTGATTTTCCATTGTACATAAGGACCACAACTTCTTTACCCATTTTTCTCTTTCCTGGGATATTTAAGGTGGAATGAAGTGGAGGTCCTTGTCAACAGAGCAGCCCTAAACTTTGGGGTGCTTGTGTCTTGCTGATTTTTCATTTTCCCAATTTATACCCCCATGAGTGGAAGTGCCCTATGCTCTCTAAGCTGTGTTTTTTAGATGTTTCACGACTCACCGTACACTTCTCCAGAGTGGCTTTTGGCAATTTACATCCCGCCCATCAGTGTAGCAAGGCTCCCATTTCTCCATGGCCTGTCCTGCATTTCTGGTTTTGACACGTTTTTCAGCATGGCCCTTTTGACCGATGGGAAGCGAGACTTCTTTGTAGCGCTGATTTGCCTTTCCAGGTTGCTTGGTTGGCCAAAAAGGGCGTATGCGTTTTTTCCTGAATATATTCAGGAAAAAACGCATACGCCCTTTTTGGCCAAGGGCATCATTGTCAACGTTTTGTCGCTTTTCATGTGCTTTAAAGGAGATTCGAATCTACCTCCTGAAATCTGTTTCCTGCAATTCTGCCTTGATTTCAAATCCTCTTCTTTGCCTTCCCTCAATATATTTGTGGACGAGAGTTATCATTTATAACTCTGCAGGTTTGTGAATTGCAGTGCCATGAAGCTCGATTTTACACCTCGCGTTTTTGGGAGCTGGCCGCAAAAGCGCAGGATGGCTTCCGGCCCTGTTCTGGTTCCGGGGGGCAGGTTGAGCCTGTGGTTAATTCTTCTTCCTGATGGGAAAATAGAGTGACCTGTGCCTGTCCCAACACCAACAGCCAGTCTCTCATTGGTTCCCCGTCTTCCTGTTCATCCTCAGTACAAATTGCAACCTGTACGGAACAGGAGGTTAAAGGTGCTGATGCTCCAAGTAGGGAGATTGCTAGTAAAGCGGCTGGGATGGCGAACCCGGGCACAAGGAGATGAGAAATGAGGTGCGTTTTAGAAACCTTTCCCCATCACACGGTGTACCATCTTCTGGGTTTCTCATGCATGTTTTCGATGTAGGAAGATGCCCTTGAACCTGGAGATTTGGGACCCATGCGATGGGTACAACGCAGTATTACTTTAAAGGGTCTGCGTTTGCTCACCCAACCTCACCAAACCTCTCAGCCCCAAGAGTGTCCACCCTTAGGTCTCATCCAGCTGTGGGTCTAGATATGGTCAATCCAGGTTGCATCACAGCCCCTGAACGCATTGTGTAAGAATGTCTCTCTCTTTCACTGTCTTTGTTTCATGGGTTTTTAAAAGTAATTTATTTTCATAATGCGGTTTAGCTGCTTTTCACTGCTGTGTTTATGCCGCTTTACACCCACTTGACACACTAACAGAGAGATATCAATACATAGGTTTTAAGATTATTAGTAGTCAGATATATTCTTGTGCGGTGAATAGGGCGTGTTGAGTCCAGTTCTCTGAGCAAGGAGTAGGTCTTGTCTATTACATATTGGGTTTATGGAACGGTATCTGAGCTAATTTGAAACCCTTGTTTTATGTATCACCCCACCTCACCTTTCCCGTTAAACAGCCATAGTGTGTTTTCTGCATGTGTGACTCTGTTCTGTTTTGTAATTCAGTTCAAGTGTAACGGTTTTTACATTCCCTCTATCAGTGATACCTTATGAGAAGTGTCCTTTTCTGTGTGACTTATTTCACTTAGAATCGTCGTACCTAAATCCACTCATCATGCTGCTCCTAGCCTTATGACATTGATTTCATGGCTGAGTGATATTCCATTGTACATAAGGACCACAACTTCTTTACCCATTTTTCTCTTTCCTGGGATATTTAAGGTGGAATGAAGTGGAGGTCCTTGTCAACAGAGCAGCCCTAAACTTTGGGGTGCTTGTGTCTTGCTGATTTTTCATTTTCCTAATTTATACCCCCATGAGTGGAAGTGCCCTATGCTCTCTAAGCTGTGTTTTTTAGATATTTCAGGACTCACCGTACACTTCTCCAGAGTGGCTGTTGGCAATTTACATCCCGCCCATCAGTGTAGCAAGGCTCCCATTTCTCCATGGCCTGTCCTGCATTTCTGGTTTTGACACTTTTTTCAGCATGGCCCTTTTGACCGATGGGAAGCGAGACTTCTTTGTAGCGCTGATTTGCCTTTCCAGGTTGCTTGGTTGGCCAAAAAGGGCGTATGCGTTTTTTCCTGAATATATTCAGGAAAAAACGCATACGCCCTTTTTGGCCAAGGGCATCATTGTCAACGTTTTGCCGCTTTTCATGTGCTTTAAAGGCGATTCGAATCTACCTCCAGAAATCTGTTTCCTGCAATTCTGCCTTGATTTCAAATCCTCTTCTTTGCCTTCCCTCAATATATTTGTGGACGAGAGTTATCATTTAAAACTCTGCAGGTTTGTGAATTGCAGTGCCATGAAGCTCGATTTTACACCTCGCGTTTTTGGGAGCTGGCCGCAAAAGCGCAGGATGGCTTCAGGCCCTGTTCTGGTTCCGGGGTCAGGCTGAGCCTGTGGTTAATTCTTCTTCCTGATGGGAAAATAGAGTGACCTCTGCCTGTCCCAACACCAAGAGCCAGTCGCTCATTGGTTCCCCGTCTTCCCGTTCATCCTCAGGAAAAATTGCAACCTGTACGGAACAGGAGGTTAAAGGTGCTGATGCTCCAAGTAGGGAGATTGCTAGTAAAGCGGCTGGAATGGCGAACCCGGGCACAAGGAGATGAGAAATGAGGTGCGTTTTAGAAACCTTTCCCCATCACACGGTGGACCATCTTCTGGGTTTCTCATGCATGTTTTCGATGTAGGAAGATGCCCTTGAACCTGGAGATTTGGGACCCATGCGATGGGTACCACGCAGTATTACTTTAAAGGGTCTGCGTTTGCTCACCCAACCTCACCAAACCTCTCAGCCCCAAGAGTGTCCACCCTTATGTCTCATCCAACTGTGGGTCTAGATATGGTCAATCCAGGTTGTATCACAGCCCCTGAACGCATTGTGTAAGAATTTCTCTCTCTTTCACTGTCTTTGTTTCATGGGTTTTTAAAAGTAATTTATTTTCATAATGTGGTTTAGCTGCTTTTCACTGCTGTGTTTATGCCGCTTTATACCCACTTGACACACTAACAGAGAGATATCAATACATAGGTTTTAAGATTATTACTAGTCAGATATATTCTTGTGCGGTGAATAGGGCGTGTTGAGTCCAGTTCTCTGAGCAAGGAGTAGGTCTTGTCTATTACATATTGGGTTTATGGAACGGTATCTGAGCTAATTTGAAACCCTTGTTTTATGTATCACCCCACCTCACCTTTCCCGTTAAGCAGCCATAGTGTGTTTTCTGCATGTGTGACTCTGTTCTGTTTTGTAATTCAGTTCAAGTGTAACGGTTTTTACATTCCCTCTATCAGTGATACCTTATGAGAAGTGTCCTTTTGTGTGTGACTTATTTCACTTAGAATCGTCGTACCTAAATCCACTCATCATGCTGCTACTAGCCTTATGACATTGATTTCATGGCTGAGTGATTTTCCATTGTACATAAGGACCACAACTTCTTTACCCATTTTTCTCTTTCCTGGGATATTTAAGGTGGAATGAAGTGGAGGTCCTTGTCAACAGAGCAGCCCTAAACTTTGGGGTGCTTGTGTCTTGCTGATTTTTCATTTTCCCAATTTATACCCCCATGAGTGGAAGTGCCCTATGCTCTCTAAGCTGTGTTTTTTAGATGTTTCACGACTCACCGTACACTTCTCCAGAGTGGCTTTTGGCAATTTACATCCCGCCCATCAGTGTAGCAAGGCTCCCATTTCTCCATGGCCTGTCCTGCATTTCTGGTTTTGACACGTTTTTCAGCATGGCCCTTTTGACCGATGGGAAGCGAGACTTCTTTGTAGCGCTGATTTGCCTTTCCAGGTTGCTTGGTTGGCCAAAAAGGGCGTATGCGTTTTTTCCTGAATATATTCAGGAAAAAACGCATACGCCCTTTTTGGCCAAGGGCATCATTGTCAACGTTTTGTCGCTTTTCATGTGCTTTAAAGGAGATTCGAATCTACCTCCTGAAATCTGTTTCCTGCAATTCTGCCTTGATTTCAAATCCTCTTCTTTGCCTTCCCTCAATATATTTGTGGACGAGAGTTATCATTTATAACTCTGCAGGTTTGTGAATTGCAGTGCCATGAAGCTCGATTTTACACCTCGCGTTTTTGGGAGCTGGCCGCAAAAGCGCAGGATGGCTTCCGGCCCTGTTCTGGTTCCGGGGGGCAGGTTGAGCCTGTGGTTAATTCTTCTTCCTGATGGGAAAATAGAGTGACCTGTGCCTGTCCCAACACCAACAGCCAGTCTCTCATTGGTTCCCCGTCTTCCTGTTCATCCTCAGGAAAAATTGCAACCTGTACGGAACAGGAGGTTAAAGGTGCTGATGCTCCAAGTAGGGAGATTGCTAGTAAAGCGGCTGGGATGGCGAACCCGGGCACAAGGAGATGAGAAATGAGGTGCGTTTTAGAAACCTTTCCCCATCACACGGTGTACCATCTTCTGGGTTTCTCATGCATGTTTTCGATGTAGGAAGATGCCCTTGAACCTGGAGATTTGGGACCCATGCGATGGGTACAACGCAGTATTACTTTAAAGGGTCTGCGTTTGCTCACCCAACCTCACCAAACCTCTCAGCCCCAAGAGTGTCCACCCTTAGGTCTCATCCAGCTGTGGGTCTAGATATGGTCAATCCAGGTTGCATCACAGCCCCTGAACGCATTGTGTAAGAATGTCTCTCTCTTTCACTGTCTTTGTTTCATGGGTTTTTAAAAGTAATTTATTTTCATAATGCGGTTTAGCTGCTTTTCACTGCTGTGTTTATGCCGCTTTACACCCACTTGACACACTAACAGAGAGATATCAATACATAGGTTTTAAGATTATTAGTAGTCAGATATATTCTTGTGCGGTGAATAGGGCGTGTTGAGTCCAGTTCTCTGAGCAAGGAGTAGGTCTTGTCTATTACATATTGGGTTTATGGAACGGTATCTGAGCTAATTTGAAACCCTTGTTTTATGTATCACCCCACCTCACCTTTCCCGTTAAACAGCCATAGTGTGTTTTCTGCATGTGTGACTCTGTTCTGTTTTGTAATTCAGTTCAAGTGTAACGGTTTTTACATTCCCTCTATCAGTGATACCTTATGAGAAGTGTCCTTTTCTGTGTGACTTATTTCACTTAGAATCGTCGTACCTAAATCCACTCATCATGCTGCTCCTAGCCTTATGACATTGATTTCATGGCTGAGTGATATTCCATTGTACATAAGGACCACAACTTCTTTACCCATTTTTCTCTTTCCTGGGATATTTAAGGTGGAATGAAGTGGAGGTCCTTGTCAACAGAGCAGCCCTAAACTTTGGGGTGCTTGTGTCTTGCTGATTTTTCATTTTCCTAATTTATACCCCCATGAGTGGAAGTGCCCTATGCTCTCTAAGCTGTGTTTTTTAGATATTTCAGGACTCACCGTACACTTCTCCAGAGTGGCTGTTGGCAATTTACATCCCGCCCATCAGTGTAGCAAGGCTCCCATTTCTCCATGGCCTGTCCTGCATTTCTGGTTTTGACACTTTTTTCAGCATGGCCCTTTTGACCGATGGGAAGCGAGACTTCTTTGTAGCGCTGATTTGCCTTTCCAGGTTGCTTGGTTGGCCAAAAAGGGCGTATGCGTTTTTTCCTGAATATATTCAGGAAAAAACGCATACGCCCTTTTTGGCCAAGGGCATCATTGTCAACGTTTTGCCGCTTTTCATGTGCTTTAAAGGCGATTCGAATCTACCTCCTGAAATCTGTTTCCTGCAATTCTGCCTTGATTTCAAATCCTCTTCTTTGCCTTCCCTCAATATATTTGTGGACGAGAGTTATCATTTAAAACTCTGCAGGTTTGTGAATTGCAGTGCCATGAAGCTCGATTTTACACCTCGCGTTTTTGGGAGCTGGCCGCAAAAGCGCAGGATGGCTTCAGGCCCTGTTCTGGTTCCGGGGTCAGGCTGAGCCTGTGGTTAATTCTTCTTCCTGATGGGAAAATAGAGTGACCTCTGCCTGTCCCAACACCAAGAGCCAGTCGCTCATTGGTTCCCCGTCTTCCCGTTCATCCTCAGGAAAAATTGCAACCTGTACGGAACAGGAGGTTAAAGGTGCTGATGCTCCAAGTAGGGAGATTGCTAGTAAAGCGGCTGGAATGGCGAACCCGGGCACAAGGAGATGAGAAATGAGGTGCGTTTTAGAAACCTTTCCCCATCACACGGTGGACCATCTTCTGGGTTTCTCATGCATGTTTTCGATGTAGGAAGATGCCCTTGAACCTGGAGATTTGGGACCCATGCGATGGGTACCACGCAGTATTACTTTAAAGGGTCTGCGTTTGCTCACCCAACCTCACCAAACCTCTCAGCCCCAAGAGTGTCCACCCTTATGTCTCATCCAACTGTGGGTCTAGATATGGTCAATCCAGGTTGTATCACAGCCCCTGAACGCATTGTGTAAGAATTTCTCTCTCTTTCACTGTCTTTGTTTCATGGGTTTTTAAAAGTAATTTATTTTCATAATGTGGTTTAGCTGCTTTTCACTGCTGTGTTTATGCCGCTTTATACCCACTTGACACACTAACAGAGAGATATCAATACATAGGTTTTAAGATTATTAGTAGTCAGATATATTCTTGTGCGGTGAATAGGGCGTGTTGAGTCCAGTTCTCTGAGCAAGGAGTAGGTCTTGTCTATTACATATTGGGTTTATGGAACGGTATCTGAGCTAATTTGAAACCCTTGTTTTATGTATCACCCCACCTCACCTTTCCCGTTAAGCAGCCATAGTGTGTTTTCTGCATGTGTGACTCTGTTCTGTTTTGTAATTCAGTTCAAGTGTAACGGTTTTTACATTCCCTCTATCAGTGATACCTTATGAGAAGTGTCCTTTTCTGTGTGACTTATTTCACTTAGAATCGTCGTACCTAAATCCACTCATCATGCTGCTACTAGCCTTATGACATTGATTTCATGGCTGAGTGATTTTCCATTGTACATAAGGACCACAACTTCTTTACCCATTTTTCTCTTTCCTGGGATATTTAAGGTGGAATGAAGTGGAGGTCCTTGTCAACAGAGCAGCCCTAAACTTTGGGGTGCTTGTTTCTTGCTGATTTTTAATTTTCCCAATTTATACCCCCATGAGTGGAAGTGCCCTATGCTCTCTAAGCTGTGTTTTTTAGATGTTTCACGACTCACCGTACACTTCTCCAGAGTGGCTTTTGGCAATTTACATCCCGCCCATCAGTGTAGCAAGGCTCCCATTTCTCCATGGCCTGTCCTGCATTTCTGGTTTTGACACTTTTTTCAGCATGGCCCTTTTGACCGATGGGAAGCGAGACTTCTTTGTAGCGCTGATTTGCCTTTCCAGGTTGCTTGGTTGGCCAAAAAGGGCGTATGCGTTTTTTCCTGAATATATTCAGGAAAAAACGCATACGCCCTTTTTGGCCAAGGGCATCATTGTCAACGTTTTGTCGCTTTTCATGTGCTTTAAAGGAGATTCGAATCTACCTCCTGAAATCTGTTTCCTGCAATTCTGCCTTGATTTCAAATCCTCTTCTTTGCCTTCCCTCAATATATTTGTGGACGAGAGTTATCATTTATAGCTCTGCAGGTTTGTGAATTGCAGTGCCCTGAAGCTCAATTTTACAACTCGCGTTTTGGGAGCTGGTCGCAAAAGCGCAGGATGGCTTCAGGCCCAGTTCTGGTTCCGGGGGGCAGGTTGAGCCTGTGGTTAATTCTTCTTCCTGATGGGAAAATAGAGTGACCTGTGCCTGTCCAAACACCAAGAGCTAGTCTCTCATTGGTTCCCCGTCTTCCTGTTCATCCTCAGGACAAATTGCAACCTGTACGGAACAGGAGGTTAAAGGTGCTGATGCTCCAAGTAGGGAGATTGCTAGTAAAGCGGCTGGAATGGCGAACCTGGGCACAAGGAGATGAGAAATGAGGTGCGTTTTAGAAACCTTTCCCCATCACACGGTGGACCATCTTCTGGGTTTCTCATGCATGTTTTCGATGTAGGAAGATGCCCTTGAACCTGGAGATTTGGGACCCATGCGATGGGTACCACGCAGTATTACTTTAAAGGGTCTGCGTTTGCTCACCCAACCTCACCAAACCTCTCAGCCCCAAGAGTGTCCACCCTTAGGTCTCATCCAGCTGTGGGTCTAGATATGGTCAATCCAGGTTGCATCACAGCCCCTGAACGCATTGTGTAAGAATTTCTCTCTCTTTCACTGTCTTTGTTTCATGGGTTTTTAAAAGTAATTTATTTTCATAATGCGGTTTAGCTGCTTTTCACTGCTGTGTTTATGCCGCTTTACACCCACTTGACACACTAACAGAGAGATATCAATACATAGGTTTTAAGATTATTAGTAGTCAGATATATTCTTGTGCGGTGAATAGGGCGTGTTGAGTCCAGTTCTCTGAGCAAGGAGTAGGTCTTGTCTATTACATATTGGGTTTATGGAACGGTATCTGAGCTAATTTGAAACCCTTGTTTTATGTATCACCCCACCTCACCTTTCCCGTTAAACAGCCATAGTGTGTTTTCTGCATGTGTGACTCTGTTCTGTTTTGTAATTCAGTTCAAGTGTAACGGTTTTTACATTTCCTCTCTCAGTGATACCTTATGAGAAGTGTCCTTTTGTGTGTGACTTATTTCACTTAGAATCGTCTTACCTAAATCCACTCATCATGCTGCTCCTAGCCTTATGACATTGATTTCATGCCTGAGTGATATTCCATTGTACATAAGGACCACAACTTCTTTACCCATTTTTCTCTTTCCTGGGATATTTAAGGTGGAATGAAGTGGAGGTCCTTGTCAACAGAGCAGCCCTAAACTTTGGGGTGCTTGTGTCTTGCTGATTTTTAATTTTCCCAATTTATACCCCCATGAGTGGAAGTGCCCTATGCTCTCTAAGCTGTGTTTTTTAGATGTTTCAGGACTCACCGTACACTTCTCCAGAGTGGCTGTTGGCAATTTACATCCCGCCCATCAGTGTAGCAAGGCTCCCATTTCTCCATGGCCTGTCCTGCATTTCTGGTTTTGACACTTTTTTCAGCATGGCCCTTTTGACCGATGGGAAGCGAGACTTCTTTGTAGCGCTGATTTGCCTTTCCAGGTTGCTTGGTTGGCCAAAAAGGGCGTATGCGTTTTTTCCTGAATATATTCAGGAAAAAACGCATACGCCCTTTTTGGCCAAGGGCATCATTGTCAACGTTTTGCCGCTTTTCATGTGCTTTAAAGGAGATTCGAATCTACCTCCTGAAATCTGTTTCCTGCAATTCTGCCTTGATTTCAAATCCTCTTCTTTGCCTTCCCTCAATATATTTGTGGACGAGAGTTATCATTTATAACTCTGCAGGTTTGTGAATTGCAGTGCCATGAAGCTCGATTTTACACCTCGCGTTTTTGGGAGCTGGCCGCAAAAGCGCAGGATGGCTTCCGGCCCTGTTCTGGTTCCGGGGGGCAGGCTGAGCCTGTGGTTAATTCTTCTTCCTGATGGGAAAATAGAGTGACCTGTGCCTGTCCCAACACCAACAGCCAGTCTCTCATTGGTTCCCCGTCTTCCTGTTCATCCTCAGGAAAAATTGCAACCTGTACGGAACAGGAGGTTAAAGGTGCTGATGCTCCAAGTAGGGAGATTGCTAGTAAAGCGGCTGGGATGGCGAACCCGGGCACAAGGAGATGAGAAATGAGGTGCGTTTTAGAAACCTTTCCCCATCACATGGTGTACCATCTTCTGGGTTTCTCATGCATGTTTTCGATGTAGGAAGATGCCCTTGAACCTGGAGATTTGGGACCCATGCGATGGGTACAACGCAGTATTACTTTAAAGGGTCTGCGTTTGCTCACCCAACCTCACCAAACCTCTCAGCCCCAAGAGTGTCCACCCTTAGGTCTCATCCAGCTGTGGGTCTAGATATGGTCAATCCAGGTTGCATCACAGCCCCTGAACGCATTGTGTAAGAATGTCTCTCTCTTTCACTGTCTTTGTTTCATGGGTTTTTAAAAGTAATTTATTTTCATAATGCGGTTTAGCTGCTTTTCACTGCTGTGTTTATGCCGCTTTACACCCACTTGACACACTAACAGAGAGATATCAATACATAGGTTTTAAGATTATTAGTAGTCAGATATATTCTTGTGCGGTGAATAGGGCGTGTTGAGTCCAGTTCTCTGAGCAAGGAGTAGGTCTTGTCTATTACATATTGGGTTTATGGAACGGTATCTGAGCTAATTTGAAACCCTTGTTTTATGTATCACCCCACCTCACCTTTCCCGTTAAACAGCCATAGTGTGTTTTCTGCATGTGTGACTCTGTTCTGTTTTGTAATTCAGTTCAAGTGTAACGGTTTTTACATTCCCTCTATCAGTGATACCTTATGAGAAGTGTCCTTTTGTGTGTGACTTATTTCACTTAGAATCGTCTTACCTAAATCCACTCATCATGCTGCTCCTAGCCTTATGACATTGATTTCATGCCTGAGTGATATTCCATTGTACATAAGGACCACAACTTCTTTACCCATTTTTCTCTTTCCTGGGATATTTAAGGTGGAATGAAGTGGAGGTCCTTGTCAACAGAGCAGCCCTAAACTTTGGGGTGCTTGTGTCTTGCTGATTTTTAATTTTCCCAATTTATACCCCCATGAGTGGAAGTGCCCTATGCTCTCTAAGCTGTGTTTTTTAGATGTTTCAGGACTCACCGTACACTTCTCCAGAGTGGCTGTTGGCAATTTACATCCCGCCCATCAGTGTAGCAAGGCTCCCATTTCTCCATGGCCTGTCCTGCATTTCTGGTTTTGACACTTTTTTCAGCATGGCCCTTTTGACCGATGGGAAGCGAGACTTCTTTGTAGCGCTGATTTGCCTTTCCAGGTTGCTTGGTTGGCCAAAAAGGGCGTATGCGTTTTTTCCTGAATATATTCAGGAAAAAACGCATACGCCCTTTTTGGCCAAGGGCATCATTGTCAACGTTTTGCCGCTTTTCATGTGCTTTAAAGGAGATTCGAATCTACCTCCTGAAATCTGTTTCCTGCAATTCTGCCTTGATTTCAAATCCTCTTCTTTGCCTTCCCTCAATATATTTGTGGACGAGAGTTATCATTTATAACTCTGCAGGTTTGTGAATTGCAGTGCCATGAAGCTCGATTTTACACCTCGCGTTTTTGGGAGCTGGCCGCAAAAGCGCAGGATGGCTTCCGGCCCTGTTCTGGTTCCGGGGGGCAGCTGAGCCTGTGGTTAATTCTTCTTCCTGATGGGAAAATAGAGTGACCTGTGCCTGTCCCAACACCAACAGCCAGTCTCTCATTGGTTCCCCGTCTTCCTGTTCATCCTCAGGAAAAATTGCAACCTGTACGGAACAGGAGGTTAAAGGTGCTGATGCTCCAAGTAGGGAGATTGCTAGTAAAGCGGCTGGGATGGCGAACCCGGGCACAAGGAGATGAGAAATGAGGTGCGTTTTAGAAACCTTTCCCCATCACACGGTGTACCATCTTCTGGGTTTCTCATGCATGTTTTCGATGTAGGAAGATGCCCTTGAACCTGGAGATTTGGGACCCATGCGATGGGTACAACGCAGTATTACTTTAAAGGGTCTGCGTTTGCTCACCCAACCTCACCAAACCTCTCAGCCCCAAGAGTGTCCACCCTTAGGTCTCATCCAGCTGTGGGTCTAGATATGGTCAATCCAGGTTGCATCACAGCCCCTGAACGCATTGTGTAAGAATGTCTCTCTCTTTCACTGTCTTTGTTTCATGGGTTTTTAAAAGTAATTTATTTTCATAATGCGGTTTAGCTGCTTTTCACTGCTGTGTTTATGCCGCTTTACACCCACTTGACACACTAACAGAGAGATATCAATACATAGGTTTTAAGATTATTAGTAGTCAGATATATTCTTGTGCGGTGAATAGGGCGTGTTGAGTCCAGTTCTCTGAGCAAGGAGTAGGTCTTGTCTATTACATATTGGGTTTATGGAACGGTATCTGAGCTAATTTGAAACCCTTGTTTTATGTATCACCCCACCTCACCTTTCCCGTTAAGCAGCCATAGTGTGTTTTCTGCATGTGTGACTCTGTTCTGTTTTGTAATTCAGTTCAAGTGTAATGGTTTTTACATTCCCTCTATCAGTGATACCTTATGAGAAGTGTCCTTTTCTGTGTGACTTATTTCACTTAGAATCGTCGTACCTAAATCCACTCATCATGCTGCTCCTAGCCTTATGACATTGATTTCATGGCTGAGTGATATTCCATTGTACATAAGGACCACAACTTCTTTACCCATTTTTCTCTTTCCTGGGATATTTAAGGTGGAATGAAGTGGAGGTCCTTGTCAACAGAGCAACCCTAAACTTTGGGGTGCTTGTGTCTTGCTGATTTTTTATTTTCCTAATTTATACCCCCATGAGTGGAAGTGCCCTATGCTCTCTAAGCTGTGTTTTTTAGATGTTTCAGGACTCACCGTACACTTCTCCAGAGTGGCTGTTGGCAATTTACATCCCGCCCATCAGTGTAGCAAGGCTCCCATTTCTCCATGGCCTGTCCTGCATTTCTGGTTTTGACACTTTTTTCAGCATGGCCCTTTTGACCGATGGGAAGCGAGACTTCTTTGTAGCGCTGATTTGCCTTTCCAGGTTGCTTGGTTGGCCAAAAAGGGCGTATGCGTTTTTTCCTGAATATATTCAGGAAAAAACGCATACGCCCTTTTTGGCCAAGGGCATCATTGTCAACGTTTTGCCGCTTTTCATGTGCTTTAAAGGAGATTCGAATCTACCTCCTGAAATCTGTTTCCTGCAATTCTGCCTTGATTTCAAATCCTCTTCTTTGCCTTCGCTCAATATATTTGTGGACGAGAGTTATCATTTATAACTCTGCAGGTTTGTGAATTGCAGTGCCATGAAGCTCGATTTTACACCTCGCGTTTTTGGGAGCTGGCCGCAAAAGCGCAGGATGGCTTCAGGCCCTGTTCTGGTTCCGGGGTCAGGCTGAGCCTGTGGTTAATTCTTCTTCCTGATGGGAAAATAGAGTGACCTGTGCCTGTCCCAACACCAAGAGCCAGTCTCTCATTGGTTCCCCGTCTTCCCGTTCATCCTCAGGAAAAATTGTAACCTGTACGGAACAGGAGGTTAAAGGTGCTGATGCTCCAAGTAGGGAGATTGCTAGTAAAGCGGCTGGAATGGCGAACCCGGGCACAAGGAGATGAGAAATGAGGTGCGTTTTAGAAACCTTTCCCCATCACACGGTGTACCATCTTCTGGGTTTCTCATGCATGTTTTCGATGTAGGAAGATGCCCTTGAACCTGGAGATTTGGGACCCATGCGATGGGTACCACGCAGTATTACTTTAAAGGGTCTGCGTTTGCTCACCCAACCTCACCAAACCTCTCAGCCCCAAGAGTGTCCACCCTTAGGTCTCATCCAGCTGTGGGTCTAGATATGGTCAATCCAGGTTGCATCACAGCCCCTGAACGCATTGTGTAAGAATTTCTCTCTCTTTCACTGTCTTTGTTTCATGGGTTTTTAAAAGTAATTTATTTTCATAATGGGGTTTCGCTGCTTTTCACTGCTGTGTTTATGCCGCTTTACACCCACTTGACACACTAACAGAGAGATATCAATACATAGGTTTTAAGATTATTACTAGTCAGATATATTCTTGTGCGGTGAATAGGGCGTGTTGAGTCCAGTTCTCTGAGCAAAGAGTAGGTCTTGTCTATTACATATTGGGTTTATGGAACGGTATCTGAGCTAATTTGAAACCCTTGTTTTATGTATCACCCCACCTCACCTTTCCCGTTAAACAGCCATAGTGTGTTTTCTGCAGGTGTGACTCTGTTCTGTTTTGTAATTCAGTTCAAGTGTAATGGTTTTTACATTCCCTCTATCAGTGATACCTTATGAGAAGTGTCCTTTTGTGTGTGACTTATTTCACTTAGAATCGTCGTACCTAAATCTACTCATCATGCTGCTACTAGCCTTATGACATTGATTTCATGGCTGTGTGATATTCCATTGTACATAAGGACCAGAACTTCTTTACCCATTTTTCTCTTTCCTGGGATATTTAAGGTGGAATGAAGTGGAGGTCCTTGTCAACAGAGCAGCCCTAAACTTTGGGGTGCTTGTGTCTTGCTGATTTTTAATTTTCCCAATTTATACCCCCATGAGTGGAAGTGCCCTATGCTCTCTAAGCTGTGTTTTTTAGATGTTTCAGGACTCACCGTACACTTCTCCAGAGTGGCTGTTGGCAATTTACATCCCGCCCATCAGTGTAGCAAGGCTCCCATTTCTCCATGGCCTGTCCTGTATTTCTGGTTTTGACACTTTTTTCAGCATGGCCCATTTGACCGATGGGAAGCGAGACTTCTTTGTAGCGCTGATTTGCCTTTCCAGGTTGCTTGGTTGGCCAAAAAGGGCGTATGCGTTTTTTCCTGAATATATTCAGGAAAAAACGCATACGCCCTTTTTGGCCAAGGGCATCATTGTCAACGTTTTGCCGCTTTTCATGTGCTTTAAAGGAGATTCGAATCTACCTCCTGAAATCTGTTTCCTGCAATTCTGCCTTGATTTCAAATCCTCTTCTTTGCCTTCCCTCAATATATTTGTGGACGAGAGTTATCATTTATAACTCTGCAGGTTTGTGAATTGCAGTGCCATGAAGCTCGATTTTACACCTCGCGTTTTTGGGAGCTGGCCGCAAAAGCGCAGGATGGCTTCAGGCCCTGTTCTGGTTCCGGGGTCAGGCTGAGCCTGTGGTTAATTCTTCTTCCTGATGGGAAAATAGAGTGACCTGTGCCTGTCCCAACACCAAGAGCCAGTCTCTCATTGGTTCCCCGTCTTCCCGTTCATCCTCAGGAAAAATTGTAACCTGTACGGAACAGGAGGTTAAGGGTGCTGATGCTCCAAGTAGGGAGATTGCTAGTAAAGCGGCTGGAATGGCGAACCCGGGCACAAGGAGATGAGAAATGAGGTGCGTTTTAGAAACCTTTCCCCATCACACGGTGTACCATCTTCTGGGTTTCTCATGCATGTTTTCGATGTAGGAAGATGCCCTTGAACCTGGAGATTTGGGACCCATGCGATGGGTACCACGCAGTATTACTTTAAAGGGTCTGCGTTTGCTCACCCAACCTCACCAAACCTCTCAGCCCCAAGAGTGTCCACCCTTAGGTCTCATCCAGCTGTGGGTCTAGATATGGTCAATCCAGGTTGCATCACAGCCCCTGAACGCATTGTGTAAGAATTTCTCTCTCTTTCACTGTCTTTGTTTCATGGGTTTTTAAAAGTAATTTATTTTCATAATGGGGTTTCGCTGCTTTTCACTGCTGTGTTTATGCCGCTTTACACCCACTTGACACACTAACAGAGAGATATCAATACATAGGTTTTAAGATTATTACTAGTCAGATATATTCTTGTGCGGTGAATAGGGCGTGTTGAGTCCAGTTCTCTGAGCAAAGAGTAGGTCTTGTCTATTACATATTGGGTTTATGGAACGGTATCTGAGCTAATTTGAAACCCTTGTTTTATGTATCACCCCACCTCACCTTTCCCGTTAAACAGCCATAGTGTGTTTTCTGCAGGTGTGACTCTGTTCTGTTTTGTAATTCAGTTCAAGTGTAATGGTTTTTACATTCCCTCTATCAGTGATACCTTATGAGAAGTGTCCTTTTGTGTGTGACTTATTTCACTTAGAATCGTCGTACCTAAATCTACTCATCATGCTGCTACTAGCCTTATGACATTGATTTCATGGCTGTGTGATATTCCATTGTACATAAGGACCAGAACTTCTTTACCCATTTTTCTCTTTCCTGGGATATTTAAGGTGGAATGAAGTGGAGGTCCTTGTCAACAGAGCAGCCCTAAACTTTGGGGTGCTTGTGTCTTGCTGATTTTTAATTTTCCCAATTTATACCCCCATGAGTGGAAGTGCCCTATGCTCTCTAAGCTGTGTTTTTTAGATGTTTCAGGACTCACCGTACACTTCTCCAGAGTGGCTGTTGGCAATTTACATCCCGCCCATCAGTGTAGCAAGGCTCCCATTTCTCCATGGCCTGTCCTGTATTTCTGGTTTTGACACTTTTTTCAGCATGGCCCATTTGACCGATGGGAAGCGAGACTTCTTTGTAGCGCTGATTTGCCTTTCCAGGTTGCTTGGTTGGCCAAAAAGGGCGTATGCGTTTTTTCCTGAATATATTCAGGAAAAAACGCATACGCCCTTTTTGGCCAAGGGCATCATTGTCAACGTTTTGCCGCTTTTCATGTGCTTTAAAGGAGATTCGAATCTACCTCCTGAAATCTGTTTCCTGCAATTCTGCCTTGATTTCAAATCCTCTTCTTTGCCTTCCCTCAATATATTTGTGGACGAGAGTTATCATTTATAACTCTGCAGGTTTGTGAATTGCAGTGCCATGAAGCTCGATTTTACACCTCGCGTTTTTGGGAGCTGGCCGCAAAAGTGCAGGATGGCTTCCGGCCCTGTTCTGGTTCCGGGGGCAGGCTGAGCCTGTGATTAATTCTTCTTCCTGATGGGAAAATAGAGTGACCTGTGCCTGTCCCAACACCAACAGCCAGTCTCTCATTGGTTCCCCGTCTTCCTGTTCATCCTCAGGAAAAATTGCAACCTGTACGGAACAGGAGGTTAAAGGTGCTGATGCTCCAAGTAGGGAGATTGCTAGTAAAGCGGCTGGGATGGCGAACCCGGGCACAAGGAGATGAGAAATGAGGTGCGTTTTAGAAACCTTTCCCCATCACACGGTGTACCATCTTCTGGGTTTCTCATGCATGTTTTCGATGTAGGAAGATGCCCTTGAACCTGGAGATTTGGGACCCATGCGATGGGTACAACGCAGTATTACTTTAAAGGGTCTGCGTTTGCTCACCCAACCTCACCAAACCTCTCAGCCCCAAGAGTGTCCACCCTTAGGTCTCATCCAGCTGTGGGTCTAGATATGGTCAATCCAGGTTGCATCACAGCCCCTGAACGCATTGTGTAAGAATTTCTCTCTCTTTCACTGTCTTTGTTTCATGGGTTTTTAAAAGTAATTTATTTTCATAATGCGGTTTAGCTGCTTTTCACTGCTGTGTTTATGCCGCTTTACACCCACTTGACACACTAACAGAGAGATATCAATACATAGGTTTTAAGATTATTAGTAGTCAGATATATTCTTGTGCGGTGAATAGGGCGTGTTGAGTCCAGTTCTCTGAGCAAGGAGTAGGTCTTGTCTATTACATATTGGGTTTATGGAACGGTATCTGAGCTAATTTGAAACCCTTGTTTTATGTATCACCCCACCTCACCTTTCCCGTTAAGCAGCCATAGTGTGTTTTCTGCATGTGTGACTCTGTTCTGTTTTGTAATTCAGTTCAAGTGTAACGGTTTTTACATTCCCTCTATCAGTGATACCTTATGAGAAGTGTCCTTTTCTGTGTGACTTATTTCACTTAGAATCGTCGTACCTAAATCCACTCATCATGCTGCTCCTAGCCTTATGACATTGATTTCATGGCTGAGTGATATTCCATTGTACATAAGGACCACAACTTCTTTACCCATTTTTCTCTTTCCTGGGATATTTAAGGTGGAATGAAGTGGAGGTCCTTGTCAACAGAGCAGCCCTAAACTTTGGGGTGCTTGTGTCTTGCTGATTTTTCATTTTCCTAATTTATACCCCCATGAGTGGAAGTGCCCTATGCTCTCTAAGCTGTGTTTTTTAGATATTTCAGGACTCACCGTACACTTCTCCAGAGTGGCTGTTGGCAATTTACATCCCGCCCATCAGTGTAGCAAGGCTCCCATTTCTCCATGGCCTGTCCTGCATTTCTGGTTTTGACACTTTTTTCAGCATGGCCCTTTTGACCGATGGGAAGCGAGACTTCTTTGTAGCGCTGATTTGCCTTTCCAGGTTGCTTGGTTGGCCAAAAAGGGCGTATGCGTTTTTTCCTGAATATATTCAGGAAAAAACGCATACGCCCTTTTTGGCCAAGGGCATCATTGTCAACGTTTTGCCGCTTTTCATGTGCTTTAAAGGAGATTCGAATCTACCTCCTGAAATCTGTTTCCTGCAATTCTGCCTTGATTTCAAATCCTCTTCTTTGCCTTCCCTCAATATATTTGTGGACGAGAGTTATCATTTAAAACTCTGCAGGTTTGTGAATTGCAGTGCCATGAAGCTCGATTTTACACCTCGCGTTTTTGGGAGCTGGCCGCAAAAGCGCAGGATGGCTTCAGGCCCTGTTCTGGTTCCGGGGTCAGGCTGAGCCTGTGGTTAATTCTTCTTCCTGATGGGAAAATAGAGTGACCTCTGCCTGTCCCAACACCAAGAGCCAGTCGCTCATTGGTTCCCCGTCTTCCCGTTCATCTTCAGGAAAAATTGCAACCTGTACGGAACAGGAGGTTAAAGGTGCTGATGCTCCAAGTAGGGAGATTGCTAGTAAAGCGGCTGGAATGGCGAACCCGGGCACAAGGAGATGAGAAATGAGGTGCGTTTTAGAAACCTTTCCCCATCACACGGTGGACCATCTTCTGGGTTTCTCATGCATGTTTTCGATGTAGGAAGATGCCCTTGAACCTGGAGATTTGGGACCCATGCGATGGGTACCACGCAGTATTACTTTAAATGGTCTGCGTTTGCTCACCCAACCTCACCAAACCTCTCAGCCCCAAGAGTGTCCACCCTTAGGTCTCATCCAGCTGTGGGTCTAGATATGGTCAATCCAGGTTGCATCACAGCCCCTGAACGCATTGTATAAGAATGTCTCTCTCTTTCACTGTCTTTCTTTCATGGGTTTTTCAAAGTAATTTATTTTCATAATGGGGTTTAGCTGCTTTTCACTGCTGTGTTTATGCCGCTTTACACCCACTTGACACACTAACAGAGAGATATCAATACATAGGTTTTAAGATTATTACTAGTCAGATATATTCTTGTGCGGTGAATAGGGCGTTTTGAGTCCAATTCTCTGAGCAAGGAGTAGGTCTTGTCTATTACATATTGGGTTTATGGAACGGTATCTGAGCTAAATTGAAACCCTTGTTTTATGTATCACCCCACCTCACCTTTCCCGTTAAACAGCCATAGTGTGTTTTCTGCATGTGTGACTCTGTTCTGTTTTGTAATTCAGTTCAAGTGTAACGGTTTTTACATTCCCTCTATCAGTGATACCTTATGAGAAGTGTCCTTTTCTGTGTGACTTATTTCACTTAGAATCGTCGTACCTAAATCCACTCATCATGCTGCTACTAGCCTTATGACATTGATTTCATGGCTGAGTGATATTCCATTGTACATAAGGACCAGAACTTCTTTACCCATTTTTCTCTTTCCTGGGATATTTAAGGTGGAATGAAGTGGAGGTCCTTGTCAACAGAGCAGCCCTAAACTTTGGGGTGCTTGTGTCTTGCTGATTTTTCATTTTCCCAATTTATACCCCCATGAGTGGAAGTGCCCTATGCTCTCTAAGCTGTGTTTCTTAGATGTTTCAGGACTCACCGTACACTTCTCCAGAGTGGCTGTTGGCAATTTACATCCCGCCCATCAGTGTAGCAAGGCTCCCATTTCTCCATGGCCTGTCCTGCATTTCTGGTTTTGACACTTTTTTCAGCATGGCCCTTTTGACCGATGGGAAGCAAGACTTCTTTGTAGCGCTGATTTGCCTTTCCAGGTTGCTTGGTTGGCCAAAAAGGGCGTATGCGTTTTTTCCTGAATATATTCAGGAAAAAACGCATACGCCCTTTTTGGCCAAGGGCATCATTGTCAACGTTTTGCCGCTTTTCATGTGCTTTAAAGGAGATTCGAATCTACCTCCTGAAATCTGTTTCCTGCAATTCTGCCTTGATTTCAAATCCTCTTCTTTGCCTTCCCTCAATATATTTGTGGACGAGAGTTATCATTTATAACTCTGCAGGTTTGTGAATTGCAGTGCCATGAAGCTCGATTTTACACCTCGCGTTTTTGGGCGCTGGCCGCAAAAGCGCAGGATGGCTTCAGGCCCTGTTCTGGTTCCGGGGTCAGGCTGAGCCTGTGGTTAATTCTTCTTCCTGATGGGAAAATAGAGTGACCTGTGCCTGTCCCAAAACCAAGAGCCAGTCTCTCATTGGTTCCCCATCTTCCCGTTCATCCTCAGGAAAAATTGTAACCTGTACGGAACAGGAGGTTAAAGGTGCTGATGCTCCAAGTAGGGAGATTGCTAGTAAAGCGGCTGGAATGGCGAACCCGGGCACAAGGAGATGAGAAATGAGGTGCGTTTTAGAAACCTTTCCCCATCACACGGTGTACCATCTTCTGGGTTTCTCATGCATGTTTTCGATGTAGGAAGATGCCCTTGAACCTGGAGATTTGGGACCCATGCGATGGGTACCACGCAGTATTACTTTAAAGGGTCTGCGTTTCCTCACCCAACCTCACCAAACCTCTCAGCCCCAAGAGTGTCCACCCTTAGGTCTCATCCAGCTGTGGGTCTAGATATGGTCAATCCAGGTTGCATCACAGCCCCTGAACGCATTGTGTAAGAATGTCTCTCTCTTTCACTGTCTTTGTTTCATGGGTTTTTAAAAGTAATTTATTTTCATAATGGGGTTTAGCTGCTTTTCACTGCTGTGTTTATGCCGCTTTACACCCACTTGACACACTAACAGAGAGATATCAATACATAGGTTTTAAGATTATTACTAGTCAGATATATTCTTGTGCGGTGAATAGGGCGTGTTGAGTCCAGTTCTCTGAGCAAAGAGTAGGTCTTGTCTATTACATATTGGGTTTATGGAACGTTATCTGAGCTAATTTGAAACCCTTGTTTATGTATCACCCCACCTCACCTTTCCCGTTAAGCAGCCATAGTGTGTTTTCTGCATGTGTGACTCTGTTCTGTTTTGTAATTCAGTTCATGTGTAACGGTTTTTACATTCCCTCTATCAGTGATACCTTATGAGAAGTGTCCTTTTTTGTGTGACTTATTTCACTTAGAATCGTCGTACCTAAATCCACTCATCATGCTGCTCCTAGCCTTATGACATTGATTTCATGGCTGAGTGATTTTCCATTGTACATAAGGACCACAACTTCTTTACCCATTTTTCTCTTTCCTGGGATATTTAAGGTGGAATGAAGTGGAGGTCCTTGTCAACAGAGCAGCCCTAAACTTTGGGGTGCTTGTGTCTTGCTGATTTTTCATTTTCCCAATTTATACCCCCATGAGTGGAAGTGCCCTATGCTCTCTAAGCTGTGTTTTTTAGATATTTCAGGACTCACCGTACACTTCTCCAGAATGGCTGTTGGCAATTTACATCCCGCCCATCAGTGTAGCAAGGCTCCCATTTCTCCATGGCCTGTCCTGCATTTCTGGTTTTGACACTTTTTTCAGCATGGCCCTTTTGACCGATGGGAAGCGAGACTTCTTTGTAGCGCTGATTTGCCTTTCCAGGTTGCTTGGTTGGCCAAAAAGGGCGTATGCGTTTTTTCCTGAATATATTCAGGAAAAAACGAATACGCCCTTTTTGGCCAAGGGCATCATTTTCAACGTTTTGCCGCTTTTCATGTGCTTTAAAGGAGATTCGAATCTACCTCCTGAAATCTGTTTCCTGCAATTCTGCCTTGATTTCAAATCCTCTTCTTTGCCTTCCCTCAATATATTTGTGGACGAGAGTTATCATTTATAACTCTGCAGGTTTGTGAATTGCAGTGCCCTGAAGCTCGATTTTACAACTCGCGTTTTTGGGAGCTGGCCGCAAAAGCGCAGGATGGCTTCAGGCCCTGTTCTGGTTCCGGGGTCAGGCTGAGCCTGTGGTTAATTCTTCTTCCTGATGGGAAAATAGAGTGACCTGTGCCTGTCCCAACACCAAGAGCCAGTCTCTCATTGGTTCCCCGTCTTCCCGTTCATCCTCAGGAAAAATTGTAACCTGTACGGAACAGGAGGTTAAAGGTGCTGATGCTCCAAGTAGGGAGATTGCTAGTAAAGCGGCTGAAATGGCGAACCCGGGCACAAGGAGATGAGAAATGAGGTGCGTTTTAGAAACCTTTCCCCATCACACGGTGTACCATCTTCTGGGTTTCTCATGCATGTTTTCGATGTAGGAAGATGCCCTTGAACCTGGAGATATGGGACCCATGCGATGGGTACCACGCAGTATTACTATAAAGGGTCTGCGTTTGCTCACCCAACCTCACCAAACCTCTCAGCCCCAAGAGTGTCCACCCTTATGTCTCATCCAGCTGTGGGTGTAGATATGGTCAATCCAGGTTGCATCACAGCCCCTGAACGCATTGTGTAAGAATGTCTCTCTCTTTCACTGTCTTTCTTTCATGGGTTTTTCAAAGTAATTTATTTTCATAATGCGGTTTAGCTGCTTTTCACTGCTGTGTTTATGCCGCTTTACACCCACTTGACACACTAACAGAGAGATATCAATACATAGGTTTTAAGATTATTAGTAGTCACATATATTCTTGTGCGGTGAATAGGGCGTTTTGAGTCCAATTCTCTGAGCAAGGAGTAGGTCTTGTCTATTACATATTGGGTTTATGGAACGGTATCTGAGCTAATTTGAAACCCTTGTTTTATGTATCACCCCACCTCACCTTTCCCGTTAAACAGCCATAGTGTGTTTTCTGCATGTGTGACTCTGTTCTGTTTTGTAATTCAGTTCAAGTGTAACGGTTTTTACATTCCCTCTATCAGTGATACCTTATGAGAAGTGTCCTTTTCTGTGTGACTTATTTCACTTAGAATCGTCGTACCTAAATCCACTCATCATGCTGCTACTAGCCTTATGACATTGATTTCATGGCTGAGTGATATTCCATTGTACATAAGGACCAGAACTTCTTTACCCATTTTTCTCTTTCCTGGGATATTTAAGGTGGAATGAAGTGGAGGTCCTTGTCAACAGAGCAGCCCTAAACTTTGGGGTGCTTGTGTCTTGCTGATTTTTAATTTTCCCAATTTATACCCCCATGAGTGGAAGTGCCCTATGCTCTCTAAGCTGTGTTTCTTAGATGTTTCACGACTCACCGTACACTTCTCCAGAGTGGCTGTTGGCAATTTACATCCCGCCCATCAGTGTAGCAAGGCTCCCATTTCTCCATGGCCTGTCCTGCATTTCTGGTTTTGACACTTTTTTCAGCATGGCCCTTTTGACCGATGGGAAGCGAGACTTCTTTGTAGCGCTGATTTGCCTTTCCAGGTTGCTTGGTTGGCCAAAAAGGGCGTATGCGTTTTTTCCTGAATATATTCAGGAAAAAACGAATACGCCCTTTTTGGCCAAGGGCATCATTGTCAACGTTTTGCCGCTTTTCATGTGCTTTAAAGGAGATTCGAATCTACCTCCTGAAATCTGTTTCCTGCAATTCTGCCTTGATTTCAAATCCTCTTCTTTGCCTTCCCTCAATATATTTGTGGACGAGAGTTATCATTTATAACTCTGCAGGTTTGTGAATTGCAGTGCCCTGAAGCTCGATTTTACAACTCGCGTTTTTGGGAGCTGGCCGCAAAAGCGCAGGATGGCTTCAGGCCCTGTTCTGGTTCCGGGGTCAGGCTGAGCCTGTGGTTAATTCTTCTTCCTGATGGGAAAATAGAGTGACCTGTGCCTGTCCCAACACCAAGAGCCAGTCTCTCATTGGTTCCCCGTCTTCCCGTTCATCCTCAGGAAAAATTGTAACCTGTACGGAACAGGAGGTTAAAGGTGCTGATGCTCCAAGTAGGGAGATTGCTAGTAAAGCGGCTGAAATGGCGAACCCGGGCACAAGGAGATGAGAAATGAGGTGCGTTTTAGAAACCTTTCCCCATCACACGGTGTACCATCTTCTGGGTTTCTCATGCATGTTTTCGATGTAGGAAGATGCCCTTGAACCTGGAGATATGGGACCCATGCGATGGGTACCACGCAGTATTACTATAAAGGGTCTGCGTTTGCTCACCCAACCTCACCAAACCTCTCAGCCCCAAGAGTGTCCACCCTTATGTCTCATCCAGCTGTGGGTCTAGATATGGTCAATCCAGGTTGCATCACAGCCCCTGAACGCATTGTGTAAGAATGTCTCTCTCTTTCACTGTCTTTCTTTCATGGGTTTTTCAAAGTAATTTATTTTCATAATGCGGTTTAGCTGCTTTTCACTGCTGTGTTTATGCCGCTTTACACCCACTTGACACACTAACAGAGAGATATCAATACATAGGTTTTAAGATTATTAGTAGTCATATATTCTTGTGCGGTGAATAGGGCGTGTTGAGTCCAGTTCTCTGAGCAAGGAGTAGGTCTTGTCTATTACATATTGGGTTTATGGAACGGTATCTGAGCTAATTTGAAACCCTTGTTTTATGTATCACCCCACCTCACCTTTCCCGTTAAGCAGCCATAGTGTGTTTTCTGCATGTGTGACTCTGTTCTGTTTTGTAATTCAGTTCAAGTGTAACGGTTTTTACATTCCCTCTATCAGTGATACCTTATGAGAAGTGTCCTTTTCTGTGTGACTTATTTCACTTAGAATCGTCGTACCTAAATCCACTCATCATGCTGCTACTAGCCTTATGACATTGATTTCATGGCTGAGTGATATTCCATTGTACATAAGGACCCGAACTTCTTTACCCATTTTTCTCTTTCCTGGGATATTTAAGGTGGAATGAAGTGGAGGTCCTTGTCAACAGAGCAGCCCTAAACTTTGGGGTGCTTGTGTCTTGCTGATTTTTAATTTTCCCAATTTATACCCCCATGAGTGGAAGTGCCCTATGCTCTCTAAGCTGTGTTTTTTAGATGTTTCACGACTCACCGTACACTTCTCCAGAGTGGCTGTTGGCAATTTACATCCCGCCCATCAGTGTAGCAAGGCTCCCATTTCTCCATGGCCTGTCCTGCATTTCTGGTTTTGACACTTTTTTCAGCATGGCCCTTTTGACCGATGGGAAGCGAGACTTCTTTGTAGCGCTGATTTGCCTTTCCAGGTTGCTTGGTTGGCCAAAAAGGGCGTATGCGTTTTTTCCTGAATATATTCAGGAAAAAACGCATACGCCCTTTTTGGCCAAGGGAATCATTGTCAACGTTTTGCCGCTTTTCATGTGCTTTAAAGGAGATTCGAATCTACCTCCTGTAATCTGTTTCCTGCAATTCTGCCTTGATTTCAAATCCTCTTCGTTGCCTTCCCTCAATATATTTGTGGACGAGAGTTATCATTTATAACTCTGCAGGTTTGTGAATTGCAGTGCCATGAAGCTCAATTTTACACCTCGCGTTTTTGGGAGCTGGCCGCAAAAGCGCAGGATGGCTTCAGGCCCTGTTCTGGTTCCGGGGGGCAGGCTGAGCCTGTGGTTAATTCTTCTTCCTGATGGGAAAATAGAGTGACCTGTGCCTGTCCCAACACCAAGAGCCAGTCTCTCATTGGTTCCCCGTCTTCCCGTTCATCCTCAGGAAAAATTGTAACCTGTACGGAACAGGAGGTTAAAGGTGCTGATGCTCCAAGTAGGGAGATTGCTAGTAAAGCGGCTGGAATGGCGAACCCGGGCACAAGGAGATGAGAAATGAGGTGCGTTTTAGCAACCTTTCCCCATCACACGGTGTACCATCTTCTGGGTTTCTCATGCATGTTTTCGATGTAGGAAGATGCCCTTGAACCTGGAGATATGGGACCCATGCGATGGGTACCACGCAGTATTACTATAAAGGGTCTGCGTTTGCTCACCCAACCTCACCAAACCTCTCAGCCCCAAGAGTGTCCACCCTTATGTCTCATCCAGCTGTGGGTCTAGATATGGTCAATCCAGGTTGCATCACAGCCCCTGAACGCATTGTGTAAGAATGTCTCTCTCTTTCACTGTCTTTCTTTCATGGGTTTTTCAAAGTAATTTATTTTCATAATGCGGTTTAGCTGCTTTTCACTGCTGTGTTTATGCCGCTTTACACCCACTTGACACACTAACAGAGAGATATCAATACATAGGTTTTAAGATTATTAGTAGTCACATATATTCTTGTGCGGTGAATAGGGCGTGTTGAGTCCAGTTCTCTGAGCAAGGAGTAGGTCTTGTCTATTACATATTGGGTTTATGGAACGGTATCTGAGCTAATTTGAAACCCTTGTTTTATGTATCACCCCACCTCACCTTTCCCGTTAAGCAGCCATAGTGTGTTTTCTGCATGTGTGACTCTGTTCTGTTTTGTAATTCAGTTCAAGTGTAACGGTTTTTACATTCCCTCTATCAGTGATACCTTATGAGAAGTGTCCTTTTCTGTGTGACTTATTTCACTTAGAATCGTCGTACCTAAATCCACTCATCATGCTGCTACTAGCCTTATGACATTGATTTCATGGCTGAGTGATATTCCATTGTACATAAGGACCCGAACTTCTTTACCCATTTTTCTCTTTCCTGGGATATTTAAGGTGGAATGAAGTGGAGGTCCTTGTCAACAGAGCAGCCCTAAACTTTGGGGTGCTTGTGTCTTGCTGATTTTTAATTTTCCCAATTTATACCCCCATGAGTGGAAGTGCCCTATGCTCTCTAAGCTGTGTTTTTTAGATGTTTCACGACTCACCGTACACTTCTCCAGAGTGGCTGTTGGCAATTTACATCCCGCCCATCAGTGTAGCAAGGCTCCCATTTCTCCATGGCCTGTCCTGCATTTCTGGTTTTGACACTTTTTTCAGCATGGCCCTTTTGACCGATGGGAAGCGAGACTTCTTTGTAGCGCTGATTTGCCTTTCCAGGTTGCTTGGTTGGCCAAAAAGGGCGTATGCGTTTTTTCCTGAATATATTCAGGAAAAAACGCATACGCCCTTTTTGGCCAAGGGAATCATTGTCAACGTTTTGCCGCTTTTCATGTGCTTTAAAGGAGATTCGAATCTACCTCCTGTAATCTGTTTCCTGCAATTCTGCCTTGATTTCAAATCCTCTTCGTTGCCTTCCCTCAATATATTTGTGGACGAGAGTTATCATTTATAACTCTGCAGGTTTGTGAATTGCAGTGCCATGAAGCTCGATTTTACACCTCGCGTTTTTGGGAGCTGGCCGCAAAAGCGCAGGATGGCTTCAGGCCCTGTTCTGGTTCCGGGGGGCAGGCTGAGCCTGTGGTTAATTCTTCTTCCTGATGGGAAAATAGAGTGACCTGTGCCTGTCCCAACACCAAGAGCCAGTCTCTCATTGGTTCCCCGTCTTCCCGTTCATCCTCAGGAAAAATTGTAACCTGTACGGAACAGGAGGTTAAAGGTGCTGATGCTCCAAGTAGGGAGATTGCTAGTAAAGCGGCTGAAATGGCGAACCCGGGCACAAGGAGATGAGAAATGAGGTGCGTTTTAGAAACCTTTCCCCATCACACGGTGTACCATCTTCTGGGTTTCTCATGCATGTTTTCGATGTAGGAAGATGCCCTTGAACCTGGAGATATGGGACCCATGCGATGGGTACCACGCAGTATTACTATAAAGGGTCTGCGTTTGCTCACCCAACCTCACCAAACCTCTCAGCCCCAAGAGTGTCCACCCTTATGTCTCATCCAGCTGTGGGTCTAGATATGGTCAATCCAGGTTGCATCACAGCCCCTGAACGCATTGTGTAAGAATGTCTCTCTCTTTCACTGTCTTTCTTTCATGGGTTTTTCAAAGTAATTTATTTTCATAATGCGGTTTAGCTGCTTTTCACTGCTGTGTTTATGCCGCTTTACACCCACTTGACACACTAACAGAGAGATATCAATACATAGGTTTTAAGATTATTAGTAGTCACATATATTCTTGTGCGGTGAATAGGGCGTGTTGAGTCCAGTTCTCTGAGCAAGGAGTAGGTCTTGTCTATTACATATTGGGTTTATGGAACGGTATCTGAGCTAATTTGAAACCCTTGTTTTATGTATCACCCCACCTCACCTTTCCCGTTAAGCAGCCATAGTGTGTTTTCTGCATGTGTGACTCTGTTCTGTTTTGTAATTCAGTTCAAGTGTAACGGTTTTTACATTCCCTCTATCAGTGATACCTTATGAGAAGTGTCCTTTTCTGTGTGACTTATTTCACTTAGAATCGTCGTACCTAAATCCACTCATCATGCTGCTACTAGCCTTATGACATTGATTTCATGGCTGAGTGATATTCCATTGTACATAAGGACCCGAACTTCTTTACCCATTTTTCTCTTTCCTGGGATATTTAAGGTGGAATGAAGTGGAGGTCCTTGTCAACAGAGCAGCCCTAAACTTTGGGGTGCTTGTGTCTTGCTGATTTTTAATTTTCCCAATTTATACCCCCATGAGTGGAAGTGCCCTATGCTCTCTAAGCTGTGTTTTTTAGATGTTTCACGACTCACCGTACACTTCTCCAGAGTGGCTGTTGGCAATTTACATCCCGCCCATCAGTGTAGCAAGGCTCCCATTTCTCCATGGCCTGTCCTGCATTTCTGGTTTTGACACTTTTTTCAGCATGGCCCTTTTGACCGATGGGAAGCGAGACTTCTTTGTAGCGCTGATTTGCCTTTCCAGGTTGCTTGGTTGGCCAAAAAGGGCGTATGCGTTTTTTCCTGAATATATTCAGGAAAAAACGCATACGCCCTTTTTGGCCAAGGGAATCATTGTCAACGTTTTGCCGCTTTTCATGTGCTTTAAAGGAGATTCGAATCTACCTCCTGTAATCTGTTTCCTGCAATTCTGCCTTGATTTCAAATCCTCTTCGTTGCCTTCCCTCAATATATTTGTGGACGAGAGTTATCATTTATAACTCTGCAGGTTTGTGAATTGCAGTGCCATGAAGCTCGATTTTACACCTCGCGTTTTTGGGAGCTGGCCGCAAAAGCGCAGGATGGCTTCAGGCCCTGTTCTGGTTCCGGGGGGCAGGCTGAGCCTGTGGTTAATTCTTCTTCCTGATGGGAAAATAGAGTGACCTGTGCCTGTCCCAACACCAAGAGCCAGTCTCTCATTGGTTCCCCGTCTTCCCGTTCATCCTCAGGAAAAATTGTAACCTGTACGGAACAGGAGGTTAAAGGTGCTGATGCTCCAAGTAGGGAGATTGCTAGTAAAGCGGCTGAAATGGCGAACCCGGGCACAAGGAGATGAGAAATGAGGTGCGTTTTAGAAACCTTTCCCCATCACACGGTGTACCATCTTCTGGGTTTCTCATGCATGTTTTCGATGTAGGAAGATGCCCTTGAACCTGGAGATATGGGACCCATGCGATGGGTACCACGCAGTATTACTATAAAGGGTCTGCGTTTGCTCACCCAACCTCACCAAACCTCTCAGCCCCAAGAGTGTCCACCCTTATGTCTCATCCAGCTGTGGGTCTAGATATGGTCAATCCAGGTTGCATCACAGCCCCTGAACGCATTGTGTAAGAATGTCTCTCTCTTTCACTGTCTTTCTTTCATGGGTTTTTCAAAGTAATTTATTTTCATAATGCGGTTTAGCTGCTTTTCACTGCTGTGTTTATGCCGCTTTACACCCACTTGACACACTAACAGAGAGATATCAATACATAGGTTTTAAGATTATTAGTAGTCACATATATTCTTGTGCGGTGAATAGGGCGTGTTGAGTCCAGTTCTCTGAGCAAGGAGTAGGTCTTGTCTATTACATATTGGGTTTATGGAACGGTATCTGAGCTAATTTGAAACCCTTGTTTTATGTATCACCCCACCTCACCTTTCCCGTTAAGCAGCCATAGTGTGTTTTCTGCATGTGTGACTCTGTTCTGTTTTGTAATTCAGTTCAAGTGTAACGGTTTTTACATTCCCTCTATCAGTGATACCTTATGAGAAGTGTCCTTTTCTGTGTGACTTATTTCACTTAGAATCGTCGTACCTAAATCCACTCATCATGCTGCTACTAGCCTTATGACATTGATTTCATGGCTGAGTGATATTCCATTGTACATAAGGACCAGAACTTCTTTACCCATTTTTCTCTTTCCTGGGATATTTAAGGTGGAATGAAGTGGAGGTCCTTGTCAACAGAGCAGCCCTAAACTTTGGGGTGCTTGTGTCTTGCTGATTTTTAATTTTCCCAATTTATACCCCCATGAGTGGAAGTGCCCTATGCTCTCTAAGCTGTGTTTTTTAGATGTTTCACGACTCACCGTACACTTCTCCAGAGTGGCTGTTGGCAATTTACATCCCGCCCATCAGTGTAGCAAGGCTCCCATTTCTCCATGGCCTGTCCTGCATTTCTGGTTTTGACACTTTTTTCAGCATGGCCCTTTTGACCGATGGGAAGCGAGACTTCTTTGTAGCGCTGATTTGCCTTTCCAGGTTGCTTGGTTGGCCAAAAAGGGCGTATGCGTTTTTTCCTGAATATATTCAGGAAAAAACGCATACGCCCTTTTTGGCCAAGGGAATCATTGTCAACGTTTTGCCGCTTTTCATGTGCTTTAAAGGAGATTCGAATCTACCTCCTGTAATCTGTTTCCTGCAATTCTGCCTTGATTTCAAATCCTCTTCGTTGCCTTCCCTCAATATATTTGTGGACGAGAGTTATCATTTATAACTCTGCAGGTTTGTGAATTGCAGTGCCATGAAGCTCGATTTTACACCTCGCGTTTTTGGGAGCTGGCCGCAAAAGCGCAGGATGGCTTCAGGCCCTGTTCTGGTTCCGGGGGGCAGGCTGAGCCTGTGGTTAATTCTTCTTCCTGATGGGAAAATAGAGTGACCTGTGCCTGTCCCAACACCAAGAGCCAGTCTCTCATTGGTTCCCCGTCTTCCCGTTCATCCTCAGGAAAAATTGCAACCTGTAGGGAACAGGAGGTTAAAGGTGCTGATGCTCCAAGTAGGGAGATTGCTAGTAAAGAGGCTGGGATGGCGAACCCGGGCACAAGGAGATGAGAAATGAGGTGCGTTTTAGAAACCTTTCCCCATCACACGGTGTACCATCTTCTGGGTTTCTCATGCATGTTTTTGATGTAGGAAGATGCCCTTGAACATGGAGATTTGGGACCCATGCGATGGGTACCACGCAGTATTACTTTAAAGGGTCTGCGTTTGCTCACCCAACCTCACCAAACCTCTCAGCCCCAAGAGTGTCCACCCTTAGGTCTCATCCAGCTGTGGGTGTAGATATGGTCAATCCAGGTTGCATCACAGCCCCTGAACGCATTGTGTAAGAATTTCTCTCTTTCACTGTCTTTGTTTCATGGGTTTTTAAAAGTAATTTATTTTCATAATGCGGTTTAGCTGCTTTTCACTGCTGTGTTTATGCCGCTTTACACCCACTTGACACACTAACAGAGAGATATCAATACATAGGTTTTAAGATTATTACTAGTCAGATATATTCTTGTGCGGTGAATAGGGCGTTTTGAGTCCAATTCTCTGAGCAAGGAGTAGGTCTTGTCTATTACATATTGGGTTTATGGAACGGTATCTGAGCTAATTTGAAACCCTTGTTTTATGTATCACCCCACCTCACCTTTCCCGTTAAACAGCCATAGTGTGTTTTCTGCATGTGTGACTCTGTTCTGTTTTGTAATTCAGTTCAAGTGTAACGGTTTTTACATTCCCTCTATCAGTGATACCTTATGAGAAGTGTCCTTTTCTGTGTGACTTATTTCACTTAGAATCGTCGTACCTAAATCCACTCATCATGCTGCTACTAGCCTTATGACATTGATTTCATGGCTGAGTGATATTCCATTGTACATAAGGACCACAACTTCTTTACCCATTTTTCTCTTTCCTGGGATATTTAAGGTGGAATGAAGTGGAGGTCCTTGTCAACAGAGCAGCCCTAAACTTTGGGGTGCTTGTGTCTTGCTGATTTTTCATTTTCCCAATTTATACCCCCATGAGTGGAAGTGCCCTATGCTCTCTAAGCTGTGTTTCTTAGATGTTTCAGGACTCACCGTACACTTCTCCAGAGTGGCTGTTGGCAATTTACATCCCGCCCATCAGTGTAGCAAGGCTCCCATTTCTCCATGGCCTTTCCTGCATTTCTGGTTTTGACACTTTTTTCAGCATGGCCCTTTTGACCGATGGGAAGCGAGACTTCTTTGTAGCGCTGATTTGCCTTTCCAGGTTGCTTGGTTGGCCAAAAAGGGCGTATGCGTTTTTTCCTGAATATATTCAGGAAAAAACGCATACGCCCTTTTTGGCCAAGGGCATCATTGTCAACGTTTTGCCGCTTTTCATGTGCTTTAAAGGAGATTCGAATCTACCTCCTGAAATCTGTTTCCTGCAATTCTGCCTTGATTTCAAATCCTCTTCTTTGCCTTCCCTCAATATATTTGTGGACGAGAGTTATCATTTATAACTCTGCAGGTTTGTGAATTGCAGTGCCCTGAAGCTCGATTTTACAACTCGCGTTTTTGGGAGCTGGCCGCAAAAGCGCAGGATGGCTTCAGGCCCTGTTCTGGTTCCGGGGTCAGGCTGAGCCTGTGGTTAATTCTTCTTCCTGATGGGAAAATAGAGTGACCTGTGCCTGTCCCAACACCAAGAGCCAGTCTCTCATTGGTTCCCCGTCTTCCCGTTCATCCTCAGGAAAAATTGTAACCTGTACGGAACAGGAGGTTAAAGGTGCTGATGCTCCAAGTAGGGAGATTGCTAGTAAAGCGGCTGAAATGGCGAACCCGGGCACAAGGAGATGAGAAATGAGGTGCGTTTTAGAAACCTTTCCCCATCACACGGTGTACCATCTTCTGGGTTTCTCATGCATGTTTTCGATGTAGGAAGATGCCCTTGAACCTGGAGATATGGGACCCATGCGATGGGTACCACGCAGTATTACTATAAAGGGTCTGCGTTTGCTCACCCAACCTCACCAAACCTCTCAGCCCCAAGAGTGTCCACCCTTATGTCTCATCCAGCTGTGGGTCTAGATATGGTCAATCCAGGTTGCATCACAGCCCCTGAACGCATTGTGTAAGAATGTCTCTCTCTTTCACTGTCTTTCTTTCATGGGTTTTTCAAAGTAATTTATTTTCATAATGCGGTTTAGCTGCTTTTCACTGCTGTGTTTATGCCGCTTTACACCCACTTGACACACTAACAGAGAGATATCAATACATAGGTTTTAAGATTATTAGTAGTCACATATATTCTTGTGCGGTGAATAGGGCGTGTTGAGTCCAGTTCTCTGAGCAAGGAGTAGGTCTTGTCTATTACATATTGGGTTTATGGAACGGTATCTGAGCTAATTTGAAACCCTTGTTTTATGTATCACCCCACCTCACCTTTCCCGTTAAGCAGCCATAGTGTGTTTTCTGCATGTGTGACTCTGTTCTGTTTTGTAATTCAGTTCAAGTGTAACGGTTTTTACATTCCCTCTATCAGTGATACCTTATGAGAAGTGTCCTTTTCTGTGTGACTTATTTCACTTAGAATCGTCGTACCTAAATCCACTCATCATGCTGCTACTAGCCTTATGACATTGATTTCATGGCTGAGTGATATTCCATTGTACATAAGGACCACAACTTCTTTACCCATTTTTCTCTTTCCTGGGATATTTAAGGTGGAATGAAGTGGAGGTCCTTGTCAACAGAGCAGCCCTAAACTTTGGGGTGCTTGTGTCTTGCTGATTTTTAATTTTCCCAATTTATACCCCCATGAGTGGAAGTGCCCTATGCTCTCTAAGCTGTGTTTTTTAGATGTTTCACGACTCACCGTACACTTCTCCAGAGTGGCTGTTGGCAATTTACATCCCGCCCATCAGTGTAGCAAGGCTCCCATTTCTCCATGGCCTGTCCTGCATTTCTGGTTTTGACACTTTTTTCAGCATGGCCCTTTTGACCGATGGGAAGCGAGACTTCTTTGTAGCGCTGATTTGCCTTTCCAGGTTGCTTGGTTGGCCAAAAAGGGCGTATGCGTTTTTTCCTGAATATATTCAGGAAAAAACGCATACGCCCTTTTTGGCCAAGGGAATCATTGTCAACGTTTTGCCGCTTTTCATGTGCTTTAAAGGAGATTCGAATCTACCTCCTGTAATCTGTTTCCTGCAATTCTGCCTTGATTTCAAATCCTCTTCGTTGCCTTCCCTCAATATATTTGTGGACGAGAGTTATCATTTATAACTCTGCAGGTTTGTGAATTGCAGTGCCATGAAGCTCGATTTTACACCTCGCGTTTTTGGGAGCTGGCCGCAAAAGCGCAGGATGGCTTCAGGCCCTGTTCTGGTTCCGGGGGGCAGGCTGAGCCTGTGGTTAATTCTTCTTCCTGATGGGAAAATAGAGTGACCTGTGCCTGTCCCAACACCAAGAGCCAGTCTCTCATTGGTTCCCCGTCTTCCCGTTCATCCTCAGGAAAAATTGCAACCTGTAGGGAACAGGAGGTTAAAGGTGCTGATGCTCCAAGTAGGGAGATTGCTAGTAAAGAGGCTGGGATGGCGAACCCGGGCACAAGGAGATGAGAAATGAGGTGCGTTTTAGAAACCTTTCCCCATCACACGATGTACCATCTTCTGGGTTTCTCATGCATGTTTTTGATGTAGGAAGATGCCCTTGAACCTGGAGATTTGGGACCCATGCGATGGGTACCACGCAGTATTACTTTAAAGGGTCTGCGTTTGCTCACCCAACCTCACCAAACCTCTCAGCCCCAAGAGTGTCCACCCTTAGGTCTCATCCAGCTGTGGGTGTAGATATGGTCAATCCAGGTTGCATCACAGCCCCTGAACGCATTGTGTAAGAATTTCTCTCTTTCACTGTCTTTGTTTCATGGGTTTTTAAAAGTAATTTATTTTCATAATGCGGTTTAGCTGCTTTTCACTGCTGTGTTTATGCCGCTTTACACCCACTTGACACACTAACAGAGAGATATCAATACATAGGTTTTAAGATTATTACTAGTCAGATATATTCTTGTGCGGTGAATAGGGCGTTTTGAGTCCAATTCTCTGAGCAAGGAGTAGGTCTTGTCTATTACATATTGGGTTTATGGAACGGTATCTGAGCTAAATTGAAACCCTTGTTTTATGTATCACCCCACCTCACCTTTCCCGTTAAACAGCCATAGTGTGTTTTCTGCATGTGTGACTCTGTTCTGTTTTGTAATTCAGTTCAAGTGTAACGGTTTTTACATTCCCTCTATCAGTGATACCTTATGAGAAGTGTCCTTTTCTGTGTGACTTATTTCACTTAGAATCGTCGTACCTAAATCCACTCATCATGCTGCTACTAGCCTTATGACATTGATTTCATGGCTGAGTGATATTCCATTGTACATAAGGACCAGAACTTCTTTACCCATTTTTCTCTTTCCTGGGATATTTAAGGTGGAATGAAGTGGAGGTCCTTGTCAACAGAGCAGCCCTAAACTTTGGGGTGCTTGTGTCTTGCTGATTTTTCATTTTCCCAATTTATACCCCCATGAGTGGAAGTGCCCTATGCTCTCTAAGCTGTGTTTCTTAGATGTTTCAGGACTCACCGTACACTTCTCCAGAGTGGCTGTTGGCAATTTACATCCCGCCCATCAGTGTAGCAAGGCTCCCATTTCTCCATGGCCTTTCCTGCATTTCTGGTTTTGACACTTTTTTCAGCATGGCCCTTTTGACCGATGGGAAGCGAGACTTCTTTGTAGCGCTGATTTGCCTTTCCAGGTTGCTTGGTTGGCCAAAAAGGGCGTATGCGTTTTTTCCTGAATATATTCAGGAAAAAACGCATACGCCCTTTTTGGCCAAGGGCATCATTGTCAACGTTTTGCCGCTTTTCATGTGCTTTAAAGGAGATTCGAATCTACCTCCTGAAATCTGTTTCCTGCAATTCTGCCTTGATTTCAAATCCTCTTCTTTGCCTTCCCTCAATATATTTGTGGACGAGAGTTATCATTTATAACTCTGCAGGTTTGTGAATTGCAGTGCCCTGAAGCTCGATTTTACAACTCGCGTTTTTGGGAGCTGGCCGCAAAAGCGCAGGATGGCTTCAGGCCCTGTTCTGGTTCCGGGGTCAGGCTGAGCCTGTGGTTAATTCTTCTTCCTGATGGGAAAATAGAGTGACCTGTGCCTGTCCCAACACCAAGAGCCAGTCTCTCATTGGTTCCCCGTCTTCCCGTTCGTCCTCAGGAAAAATTGTAACCTGTACGGAACAGGAGGTTAAAGGTGCTGATGCTCCAAGTAGGGAGATTGCTAGTAAAGCGGCTGAAATGGCGAACCCGGGCACAAGGAGATGAGAAATGAGGTGCGTTTTAGAAACCTTTCCCCATCACACGGTGTACCATCTTCTGGGTTTCTCATGCATGTTTTCGATGTAGGAAGATGCCCTTGAACCTGGAGATATGGGACCCATGCGATGGGTACCACGCAGTATTACTATAAAGGGTCTGCGTTTGCTCACCCAACCTCACCAAACCTCTCAGCCCCAAGAGTGTCCACCCTTATGTCTCATCCAGCTGTGGGTCTAGATATGGTCAATCCAGGTTGCATCACAGCCCCTGAACGCATTGTGTAAGAATGTCTCTCTCTTTCACTGTCTTTCTTTCATGGGTTTTTCAAAGTAATTTATTTTCATAATGCGGTTTAGCTGCTTTTCACTGCTGTGTTTATGCCGCTTTACACCCACTTGACACACTAACAGAGAGATATCAATACATAGGTTTTAAGATTATTAGTAGTCACATATATTCTTGTGCGGTGAATAGGGCGTGTTGAGTCCAGTTCTCTGAGCAAGGAGTAGGTCTTGTCTATTACATATTGGGTTTATGGAACGGTATCTGAGCTAATTTGAAACCCTTGTTTTATGTATCACCCCACCTCACCTTTCCCGTTAAGCAGCCATAGTGTGTTTTCTGCATGTGTGACTCTGTTCTGTTTTGTAATTCAGTTCAAGTGTAACGGTTTTTACATTCCCTCTATCAGTGATACCTTATGAGAAGTGTCCTTTTCTGTGTGACTTATTTCACTTAGAATCGTCGTACCTAAATCCACTCATCATGCTGCTACTAGCCTTATGACATTGATTTCATGGCTGAGTGATATTCCATTGTACATAAGGACCAGAACTTCTTTACCCATTTTTCTCTTTCCTGGGATATTTAAGGTGGAATGAAGTGGAGGTCCTTGTCAACAGAGCAGCCCTAAACTTTGGGGTGCTTGTGTCTTGCTGATTTTTCATTTTCCCAATTTATACCCCCATGAGTGGAAGTGCCCTATGCTCTCTAAGCTGTGTTTCTTAGATGTTTCAGGACTCACCGTACACTTCTCCAGAGTGGCTGTTGGCAATTTACATCCCGCCCATCAGTGTAGCAAGGCTCCCATTTCTCCATGGCCTGTCCTGCATTTCTGGTTTTGACACTTTTTTCAGCATGGCCCTTTTGACCGATGGGAAGCAAGACTTCTTTGTAGCGCTGATTTGCCTTTCCAGGTTGCTTGGTTGGCCAAAAAGGGCGTATGCGTTTTTTCCTGAATATATTCAGGAAAAAACGCATACGCCCTTTTTGGCCAAGGGCATCATTGTCAACGTTTTGCCGCTTTTCATGTGCTTTAAAGGAGATTCGAATCTACCTCCTGAAATCTGTTTCCTGCAATTCTGCCTTGATTTCAAATCCTCTTCTTTGCCTTCCCTCAATATATTTGTGGACGAGAGTTATCATTTATAGCTCTGCAGGTTTGTGAATTGCAGTGCCCTGAAGCTCGATTTTACAACTCGCGTTTTTGGGAGCTGGTCGCAAAAGCGCAGGATGGCTTCAGGCCCAGTTCTGGTTCCGGAGGGCAGGTTGAGCCTGTGGTTAATTCTTCTTCCAGATGGGAAAATAGAGTGACCTGTGCCTGTCCCAACACCAAGAGCCAGTCTCTCATTGGTTCCCCTTCTTCCCATTCATCCTCAGGAAAAATTGCAACCTGTACGGAACAGGAGGTTAAAGGTGCTGATGCTCCAAGTAGGGAGATTGCTAGTAAAGTGGCTGGAATGGCGAACCGGGCACAAGGAGATGAGAAATGAGGTGCGTTTTAGAAACCATTCCCCATCACACGGTGTACCATCTTCTGGGTTTCTCATGCATGTTTTCGATGTAGGAAGATGACCTTGAACCTGGAGATATGGGACCCATGCGATGGGTACCACGCAGTATTACTTTAAAGGGTCTGCGTTTGCTCACCCAACCTCACCAAACCTCTCAGCCCCAAGAGTGTCCACCCTTATGTCTCATCCAGCTGTGGGTCTAGATACGGTCAATCCAGGTTGCATCACAGCCCATGAACGCATTGTGTAAGAATTTCTCTCTCTTTCACTGTCTTTGTTTCATGGGTTTTTAAAAGTAATTTATTTTCATAATGCGGTTTAGCTGCTTTTCACTGCTGTGTTTATGCCGCTTTATACCCACTTGACACACTAACAGAGAGATATCAATACATAGGTTTTAAGGTTATTACTAGTCAGATATATTCTTGTGCGGTGAATAGGGCGTGTTGAGTCCAGTTCTCTGAGCAAGGAGTAGGTCTTGTCTATTACATATTGGGTTTATGGAACGGTATCTGAGCTAATTTGAAACCCTTGTTTTATGTGTCACCCCACCTCCCCTTTCCCGTTAAGCAGCCATAGTGTGTTTTCTGCATATGTGACTCTGTTCTGTTTTGTAATTCAGTTCAACTGTAACGGTTTTTACATTCCCTCTATAAGTGATACCTTATGAGAAGTGTCCTTTTCTGTGTGATTTATTTCACTTAGAATCGTCGTACCTAAATCCACTCATCATGCTGCTACTAGCCTTAGGACATTGATTTCATGGCTGAGTGATATTCCATTGTACATAAGGACCACAACTTCTTTATCCATTTTTCTCTTTCCTGGGATATTTAAGGTGGAATGAAGTGGAGGTCCTTGTCAACAGAGCAGCCCTAAACTTTGGGGTGCTTGTGTCTTGCTGATTTTTCATTTTCCCAATTTATACCCCCATGAGTGGAAGTGCCCTATGCTCTCTAAGCTGTGTTTTTTAGATATTTCAGGACTCACCGTACACTTCTCCAGAGTGGCTGTTGGCAATTTACATCCCGCCCATCAGTGTAGCAAGGCTCCCATTTCTCCATGGCCTGTCCTGCATTTCTGGTTTTGACACTTTTTTCAGCATGGCCCTTTTGACCGATGGGAAGCGAGACTTCTTTGTAGTGCTGATTTGCCTTTCCAGGTTGCTTGGTTGGCCAAAAAGGGCGTATGCGTTTTTTCCTGAATATATTCAGGAAAAAACGCATACGCCCTTTTTGGCCAAGGGCATCATTGTCAACGTTTTGCCGCTTTTCATGTGCTTTAAAGGCGATTCGAATCTACCTCCTGAAATCTGTTTCCTGCATCTGCCTTGATTTCAAATCCTCTTCGTTGCCTTCCCTCAATATATTTGTGGACGAGAGTTATCATTTATAACTCTGCAGGTTTGTGAATTGCAGTGCCCTGAGCCTCCATTTTACAACTCGTGATTTTGGGAGCTGGCCGCAAAAGCGCAGGATGGCTTCAGGCCCTGTTCGTGTTCCGGGGGGCGGGATGAGCCTGTGGTTAATTCTTCTTCCTGATGGGAAAATAGAGTGACCTGTGCCTTTCCCAACACCAAGAGCCAGTCTCTCATTGGTTCCCCGTCTTCCCGTTCATCCTCAGGAGAAATTGCAACCTGTACGGAACAGGTGGTTAAAGGTGCTGATGCTCCAAGTAGGGAGATTGCTAGTAAAGTGGCTGGAATCGCAAACCCGAGCACAAGGAGATGAGAAATGAGGTGCGTTTTAGAAACCTCTCCCTATCACACGGTGTACCATCTTCTGGGTTTCTCATGCATGATTTCGATGTAGGAAGATGCCCTTGAACCTGGAGATTTGGGACCCATGCGATGGGTACCACGCAGTATTACTTTAAAGGGTCTGCATTTGCTCACCCAACCTCACCAAACCTCTCAGCCCCAAGAGTGTCCACCCTTATGTCTCATCCAACTGTGCGTCTAGATATGGTCAATCCAGTTTGCATCACAGCCCCTGAACGAATTGTGTAAGAATTTCTCTCTCTTTCACTGTCTTTGTTTCATGGGTTTTTCAAAGTAATTTATTTTCATAATGGGGTTTAGCTGCTTTTCACTGCTGTGTTTATGCCGCTTTACACCCACTTGACACACTAACAGAGAGATATCAATACATAGGTTTTACGATTATTACTAGTCAGATATATTCTTGTGCGGTGAATAGGGCGTGTTGAGTCCAGTTCTCTGAGCAAGGAGTAGGTCTTGTCTATTACATATTGGGTTTATGGAACGGTATCTGAGCTAGTTTGAAACCCTTTTTTTATGTATCACCCCACCTCACCTTTCCCGTTAAGCAGCCATAGTGTGTTTTCTGCATGTGTGACTTTGTTCTGTTTTGTAATTCAGTTCAAGTGTAACGCTTTTTACATTCCCTCTATAAGTGATACCTTATGAGAAGTGTCTTTTTCTGTGTGACTTATTTCACTTAGAATCGTCGTACCTAAATCCACTCATCATGCTGCTACTAACCTTAGGACATTGATTTCATGGCTGAGTGATATTCCATTGTACATAAGGACCACAACTTCTTTATCCATTTTTCTCTTTCCTTGGATATTTAAGGTGGAATTAAGTGGAGGTTCTTGTCAACAGAGCAGCCCTAAAGTTTGGGGTGCCTGTGTCTTGCTGATTTTTAGTTTTCCCAATTTATACGCCCATGAGTCGATGTGCCCCTTTCTCTCTAGCTGTGTTTTTTAGATGTTTTAGGAAACACCATACCCTTCTCCAGAGTCATCATTGGCAATTTACACCCCACCCATCAGTGTAGCAAAGCTCCCTTTACTCCCTGGCCTCTCCTGCTTTTCTTGTTTTTACACTTTTGTAGGAAAGCCATTTTGACCGATGGGATGTCAGACTTCTTTGTAGAGCTGAATTGCATATCCGGCTTGCTTGGTTGGCCAAAAAGGGCCTATGGGTTTTTTCCTGAATTCATTCAGAAAAAAACGCATATGCTCTTTTTGGCCAAGTGCATCATTGTCGACGTTTTGACGCTTTTCATGTGCTTTAGGGGTGATTCGAATCTAACTCCTGAAATCTGTTTCCTGCAATTCTGCCTTGATTTCAAATCCTCTTCGTTGCCTTCCCTCAATATATTTGTGGACGAGAGTTATCATTTATAACTCTGCAGATTTGTTAATTGCAGTGCCCATGAGCTCCATTTTTCAACTCGCTTTTTTGGGAGCTTTCCGCAGAACCGCTTGTTTGCTTCTGGCCCTACTCTGGTTCCCGGTGGCAGGCTAAGCCTTTGCTTAATTCTTCTTCCTGACTGGAAAATAGAGTGACATGTGCCTCTCCGAATATCTAGGGCTTGGCTCTCCTTGTTTCTCCTCCTTCCCCTTCTTCCTTTGGACAAATTCCGATTTCTGTGCAACTGGATGTTGAAGGTGCTGACATCCTCAAGTGGGGAGATTTTAAGGAAAAAGGCTGGAGGGGTGAACCCAACAACCAGGAAATTAGGCGTTTTGGTGCCTTTTCCAAAATCTTCCTGATCCAACCGTGTTCCATCTTCTGGGTGTCACAGGCATGTTTTAGCTGTAGGAAAGGTCCCGTGTATGTAAGGAGAACACAAGGGATTTTTCCAAATTAGTGTCTCCCCAAACTCCAATCTGGGGAATTTTTAAGCTACTGGTACATGTGTGTTCATTAAGGGACTTGGGCCGTAGGCAGAGTCCGAACTTTAGATGATTGAAGTCTTCAGGTTCAGAAACGCTCACCATCGGCCTCCTTTAGTTTCCATTTTATCTGTAGTTGATAGATGATGTCGATATAGATATCTATTGTTTTTCAGATTATTTCCCCTCAGGGGTCATTACAAAATATTGAGTATAGTTCCCTGTGCTATACAGTAGTTCCTTGTTGATGATATATTTTATACATAGCAGTGTGTATATGTTAATCTGAAACTGTTAATTTATCCCTCCTCCCACCTTTCCCCTTTGGTAATAAAAAATATAAGATTTTATACTTCTCAGAAATCTAGGAGCTGAAAGAGAGGTATCATTTTCAATGGAAAATCATTCCAAACAAGGTTGAAACTTCAACCAAGATTATTAGATGTACATCCTTGGAAAGAAATCACTGCATTTCTCTACTCTTGACCTGACAAATAAGACAAACCCCTCCACTGAACTTGCTTATAATAAAGTGATGGAAATATCAAATGGAAGTGTTAGAAACATCTTCTTTTACACGAGCCTTATACACTGCTCTATGTTAATTACAGTTTGGCTCACACATCTGTTCATTGAAGTTACAATGTTCTCAAATTCTGTTACTGATCCTGCAGAGTGGGCCCCAACAAGGGTCTCCCTGCCCAGTGTCATTGGAGCCAACAGATCGAGACTGACTTTGGTTCAGAAGCAAAGGAAAACTTTACATTTTGATCAGAGAATGGAGAGGTGAGAGTGTGTGCTCCCCTGCGGGTTGTGGGCCGGGCTGCTGTGTAGGGATCCTGTCAGCATCAGCGGGAGGGAGGGGGCGGAGCTCTCGAGGGCCAGGTTGCCTGGAGCTCAGGCTCTATGTCGCAGAGTCTGCACGGGACCCCACGAGCTGAGGTGTCGGCCCAGCCATTTTGCACTAGGAAATCGGGTCTGAAGTGTCGGGTGTGGGACCTCTGCATGTGGAAACCTAGGAGCAAGTGAAATTAGACAAAGCACAAAGGAAAAAATGGTTAGACTTTATTTTATTGCCCAGATTCTATTTTTATCTCCCAGGAATTTTTAATGGGCTTTGCCAGTGACAAAGCCCTCCTCTGCCTTTTGTCCCATTCCTCATTCTTGGGGCGCTGAGGGTGCAGACACGTCTTCTGTAAATGCTTCATGCTGAGTTGGGTGTCCTCATACCCGGGGGGAGGGGCAGGACTTCTCCCCAGCAGCCTCCAGGTGAGGTTGATTGTCCGCAGGCCTCCTCCCTCACTGCTCGTCTGCCTGAGCACCAGCATTGGAAGTTTTATAGATTCTAATGACCTTTAAGGGTCCAGGAAAGAGATGTGCAGAGACGCTGGGGGGGTGGGCGGTTTTACCCTGCTCCACATTGGTTCGGCCCCCTTAGGCTGAACGGTTTCTGCCAGCCTAGATGCTCTGACCAGTAGTCTGTGCTTTCTTCAGTTAGGCCACTGAATTAACGTACAAACAGGACCAGGTGTCAGAGCCCTGCTTGCTCAACTCCCAGACAGTCCAGGGCCGGTGGTGATCCAGGACCATGACGGCCACTCAGTCAACGGCCTTTTGAAGTAGCCAGGAGTACAGCCGGTCTCACTGGCCGCCGTCACCGCGGTGTCTGTAGGCTTTTCTATGGTGGCAGCGTTGTTTACGGTTCCCCTGCCAAGTTTATTAGCTCCGCTCTGGGTGCAGTAAGTCCTGTAAGCAATAGTCTGCTCTTTTGGGGCACACTCTTGTTGTTTTCTGAGAGAAGCTCCAGGTCAAGTGATGGTCACACGAGTCGTCATGGGGGCCCATTGCCCCAGGTTGTCTCTCTGGAGGTTGGCGTTGGAGGGCCTCCTCACTCGAGGTCATTGTGCCAAGGAGCAATCCCTGCAACTTCAGGGCATGGTGGGTGGTTAGGATCACCAAGTGGCGTCCTTTTCCCTTAGGAGGGAGCTGGCATTGCGGGCTGTTGATTTCCAGATTTTTAGATACCCCCAGTATCCTGGTCGGATGGGGTGGCTGGCCAATGCCTGGAGGGCATTCTTGCATTGTTCCATTTCAAGTGGTCCCAGTTTTTGCACTAATACTCCAAGGGCGATTCGCCTTGGACCAGGATTGTAAAGGTCAAAGGGTTTAGCTAAATTAGGGAGGTCCAGGGCCAGGGTCTGAATTGACTGCTCTTTCCATTCTTGAAAGGCTGCTTCTGGATTCTATTCAAAAGGATCATCATCTTTTCCTTTCAGTGTTTCATATAGAGGCCCAGCTATTAGACTGTAGTTAGGGATCCAGATGCAGCAAACCCCGGTCTCCCCAGGAACCCCTAAGCTGTCTTCTAGTTTCAGGAAAGGTGAGGCTGCAAATGGCTTCTTCCCTTTCCTGGGGTGGGCTTCTCCGACCTTCTGTGCGAATGAAGCCCAGGAAGGCCACCTTAGTTTGTGATATTTGAGCCTTTTCCTTGGACACCTTCTATCTTTTATTGGCTAGGTAGTTCAGAGGCCTCCTTAGTCGGGCTGGTGATCAGAATGTCATCTGCATATTGAAGGAGGGTTCCCTTCTCCAGAGGTAGATCTTTTAGGTCTTTAGCTAACGATTCCCCAAAGATGGTGTGGGAATTTTTGAACCCCTGGGGCAGGACGGCCCAGCAGTATTGTTTTGGTTGTAGGTTGAGTCCTGCCACTCACAGGCAAAATTTCTTGTGACTCTGGGACTAATGGAATACAGAAGAAGGCATCATTGAAGTCTAATACAGAATGCCATGTCCTGGTGGATGGTAGAATGACCAGCAGGGTGTAGGAATTAGGAACTACTAGATGTATATCCTCTGTGGCTTCACTGACTGTCCTGGCGTCCTCTACCAGGTCCCCAGCAGCCCACGGGGCTCTTGTGGTCAGGCCCCTCCCAGGATATGGAGCTCACCTGGGCAGGTACGCAGCAGCCCACGGGGCTCTCGTGGGCAGGCCCCTCCCTGGATATGGAGCTCCCGTGGACAGGTACCCCGGCAGGGCTGGGCACACAGGAACCGTGCACGTAGCCCTCATTGCAGAGCACCCCCAGCACCCCTGTCACTCAGAGCTGACACAGAGCACCTCAGAGCAGAGCTTGAACTAACAAACAGCAGCTCCAACAGGTCTGTGACCCTAGGCTTCACTCTGTGCGGCCTCCCTCTGCCTGGTCTTCCAGGGGCTTCCACTGCAGCCGGGGCACCAGGCCTCTGTCTCCACCCACCACCCCTCCTCTCCCTGACTCCTGGGTTCCTCTCATTAGCAGAGGGTCTTCTTGAAGTTGTCTCCCACTCATGGACCAGATAAAATGATTCGAAAACAAGCCAGGGCTGCCGCCCCTTATCTATCCTGACTCTCGGGACCCTACACCTGTTCCTTGGATCTGGCCGGTGCAGCAAGGCCCATTTTCTGCAACTCTGAGCCCCTGAGGGGCGAGGATTGGCTGACCTGGGCAGCCTGACCCGGCCGGCCAGCCCTTCCCAGGTGTGCCTGGGTTGAGGTCAATATAAACACCCCTCCAGGCAGCAAAAGCCTCTGCAGCTGTGCCTGACGCCATATTCTCTGCCCCGTCAGCAGTCTCGGGGTTGGGCTGGTGGGAGGGAGTAGGGCCCACGGCTCTATGAGTGGCCCAGTGTGACTGGGGCTCTGCTGGACTTTCTGCAGGAGTTGCCGGGCTGCCACCTGCTAAAGAAGAGGATGTGTCACCCATACTTGCTGCTGGAATTTCTCCCCGGGCAGAGGTGAGGAAGGAAAAAAGCAGTGGGGGCCGGGACAGGAGGGGTACCTCAGGCAGGGAAATGGAAAGCTTCCAGACGAGCGCCCGGGGCCAGGACCATCCTGGCTGGCCTGCAGGCACCAAGTCGGCCTGCGTGCTGTCGCTGGTGTGACTCCAAGCCCCTTCCTCTAGTTTTTAAAGTCTTTGCACACATTCAGGTGTTTTACCTGGGAAGGGTGGGAAAAGTTCAGCAGCAGCTGGCCTGGGGCTCAGCTCACGTTTACTCAGAGACGCCTCCTCATGGTCCCCCAGCTTTGCAATGAGGACGCTCCTCGTGTGGGGGCTGCTGGCTGCATGGGAGATGATTCCCCACCTGTGACCAACTTCAGAATTGTTTACCCCTGGAGCAAGTGCCCTGATAGGGTTTTCCTCTGTATGACCAGTGGGTTCTGTTTTTTTTTTTTTTTTTCTTTTTTGGTTCAAGGTAAGTTTTATTCCTCTTTTTGTATTTATGGATATAAGCATGGAAATAATTCATTCATATAAATACGTCTATGGGAAGGACAGAACTTTTTTTTCTGTTTTATTTTTTTAAGTATTACTTATTTTTTAATTTTTGAATTTATTTTATTCATTTTTTTATACAGCAGGCTCTTATTGGTAACCTATTTTATACATATAAGTGTATATATGTCAATCCCAGGCTCGCAATTCATCCCACCACCACCACCCTGCCACTTTCCCCCCTTGGTGTCCATACATTTGTTCTCTACATCTGTGTCTCTATTTCTGCCTTGCAAACCGGTTCATCTTTACCATTTTTCTAGGTTCCACATGTATGCGTTAATATACGATATTTGTTTTTCTCTTTCTGACTTACTTCACTCTGTATGACAGTCTCTAGATCTATCCACGTCTCTACAAATGACCCAATTTCATTCCTTTTTATGGCTGAGTAATATTCCATTTTATATATGTAGCACATCTTTTCTGTTCGTCTGTCTATGGGCATTTAGGTTGCTTCCATGACCTGGCTATTGTAAATAGTGCTGCAATGAATATTGTGGTGAATATGTCTTTTTGAATTATGGTTTTCTCTGGGTATATGGCCAGTAGTGGGATTGCTGGGTCATATGGTAATTCTATTTTTAGTTTTTTAAGGAACCTCCATACTGTTCTCCATCGTGACTGTATCAATTTACATTCCCACAAATAGTGTAAGAGGGTTCCCTTTTCTCCACACCCTCTCCAGCATTTGTTGCTTGTAGATTTTCTGATGATGCCCATTCTAACTCGTGTGAGGCGATACCTCATTGTAGTTTTGGTTTATATTTCTCTAATAATTAGTGATGTTGAGCAGCTTTTCATGTGCTTCTTGGTCATCTGTATGTCTTCTTGGGACAAATGTCTATTTACGTCATCTGCCCATTTTTGGATTGGGTTGTTTGTTTTTTTTACTGTTGAGCTGCATGAGCTGTTTATATACATTGGAGATTAATCCTTTGTCCATTGATTCGTTTGCAAATATTTTCTCCCATTGTGAGGGTTGTCTTTTCGTCTTGTTTGTAGTTTCCTTTGCTTTGCAAAAGCTTTTAGGTTTCATTTGCTCCCATATGTTTATTTTTTTTATTCCATTACTCTAGGAGGTGGATCAAAAAAGATCTTGCTGTGATTTATGTCAAAGAGTATTCTTCCTATGTTTTCCTCTAAGAGTTTTATAGTGTCCGGTCTTACATTTCGGTCTCTAATCCATTTTGAGTTTATTTTTTGTGTATGGTGTTAGGGAGTGTTCTAATTTCATTCTTTTACATGTAGCTGTCCATTTTTCCCAGCACCACTTATTGAAGAGACTGTCTTTTCTCCTTTGTATACCCTTGCCTCCTTTGTCATAGATTAGTGGGCCATAGGTGTGTAGGTTTATCTCTGGGCTTTTTTTTTTCTTTTACATCTTTATTGGAGTATAATTGCTTTACAATTGTGTGTTAGTTTCTGCTGTATAAAAAAGTGAATCAGCTGTGCGTATACATATAACACCATATCCCCTCCCTCTTGCACCTCCCTCTCACTCCCTTATCCCACCCTTTTAGGTGGTCACAAAGCACAGAGCTGATCTCCCTGTGCTATGTGGCTGCTTCCCAGTAGCTATCAATTTTACATTTGGTAGTGTATATATGTCCATACCACTCTCTCACTTTGTCCCAGCTTACCCTTCCCTCTCCCCATGTCCTCAAGTCCTTTCTCTACGTCTGTGTCCTTAATCCTTTCCTGCCCCTAGGTTCTTCATAAACTTTTTTTTTAAGATTCCATATATATGTGTTAGCATACGGTATTTGTTTTTCTCTTTCTGACTTACTTCACTCTGTAGGACAGACTCTAGATCCATCCACCTCACTAAAAGTAACTCAATTTCGTTTCTTTTTATGGCTGAATAATGTTCCATTGTATATTTGTGCCACATCTTCCTTATCCATTTATCTGTTGATGGACACTTAGGTTGCTTCCATGTCCTGGCTATTGTAAATAGAGCTACAGTGAACATTGTGGTACATGACTCTTTTTGAATTATGGTTTTCTCAGGGTAAATGTCCAGGAGTGGGTTTGCTGGGTTGTATGGTAGTTCTATTTTTAGTTTTTAAGGAACCCCCATACCGTTCTCCCTAGTGGCTATATCAATTTACATTCCCACCAACAGTGCAAGAGGGTTCCCTTTGCTCCAATAAATGCCTCTCCAGCATTTATTGTTGGTAGATTTTTTGATGATGGCCATTCTGACTGGTGTGAGGTGATACCTCACTGTAGTTTTGATTTGCATTTCTCTAATGATTAGTGATGTTCAGCATCCTTTCATGTGTTTGTTGGCAACCTGTATATCTTCTTTGGAGAAATGTCTATTTAGGTCTTCTGCCCATTTTTGGATTGGGTTGTTTGGTTTTGTGATATTGAGCTACATGAGCTGCTTTTTGGAGATTAATCCTTTGCCATTTGCTTCATTTGAAAATATTTTCTCCCATTCTGATGGTTGTCTTTTCATCTTGCTTATGTTTTCCTTTGCTGTGCAAAAGAATTTATGTTTCATTCGGTCCCATTTTTTTATTTTTGTTTTTATTTCCATTTCTCTAGGAGGTGGGTCAAAAAGGATCTTGCTGTGATTTATGTCATAGACTGTTCTGCTTATGTTTTCCTCTAAGAGTTTTATAGTGGCTGGTCTTATATTTAGGTCTCTAATCCATTTTGAGTTTATTTTTGCGTATGGTGTTAGGGTGTGTACTAATTTCATTCTTTTACATGTAACTGTCCAGTTTTCCCAGCACCACTTGCTGAAGACACTGTCTTTTCTCCATTGTATACCCTTGCCTCCTTTGTCATAGATTAGTGAACCATAGGTACGTGGGTTTATCTCTGTGCTTTCTATCCTGTTCTATTGACCTATATTTCTGTTCTTGTGTCAGTACCATATTATCTTGATTACTGTAGCTTTGCAATATAGTCTGAAGTCTGGAAGTCTGATTCCTCCAGCTCTTTTTTTTCCCCCCTCAAGACTGCTTTGGCTATCCAGGGTCTTTTGTGTCTCCCTACAAATTTTAAGATTTTTTTTTCTTGTTCTGTAGAAAATGCCAAAGGTATTTTGATCGGGATTGCATTGAATCTGTAGATTGCTTTGGGTAGTATAGTCATTTTCACAATATTGATTCTTCTAATCCGAGAACATGGTATATGTCTCCATCTGTTTATATCATCTTTGATTTCTTTCATCAGTGTCTTATAGTTTTCTGAGTACAGGTCTTTTACTTCCTTAGGTAGGTTTATTCCTAGGTATTTTATTCTTTTTGTTGCAGTGGTAATGGGATTGTTTCCTTAATTTCTCTTTCTGATCTTTCATTGTTAGTGTATAGGAATGCAAGCAATTTCTGTGCATTAATTTTGTATCCTGCAACTTTACCAAATTCATTGATTAGCTCCAGTGGTTTTCTGGTGGCATCTTTAGGATTCTCTATCTGTAATATCATGTCATCTGCAAACAGTGACAATTTTACTTCTTCTTTTCCTTTTTGTATTCCTTTTATTTCTTTTTCTTCTCTGATTGCCATGGCTAGGACTTCCAAAACTATGTTGAATAGCAGTGGTGAGAGTGGACATCCTCGTCTTGTTCCTGATCTTAGAGGAAACGCTTTCAGTTTTTCACCATTGAGAATGTTGTTTGCTGTGGGTTTGTCATATATGGCCTTTATTATGTTGAGGTAGTTTCCCTCTATGCCCACACTCTGCAGAGTTTTTATCGTAAATGAGTGTTGAATTTTCTCAAAATCTTTTCCTTCATCTATTGAGATGATCATATGGTTTTATTCTACAATTTGTTAATATGGTGTATCACATTGATTTGTGTATATTGAAGAATCCTTGCATCCCTGGGATAAACCCCACTTGATCATGGTGTATGATCCTTTTAATGTGTTGTTCGATTCTGTTTGCTAGTATTTTGTTGAGGATTTTTACATCTATATTCATCAGTGATATTGGTCTATAATTTTCTTTCCTTGTAGTATCTCTGTCTGATTTTGGTATCAGGGTGATGGTGGTCTCATAGAATGAGTTTGGGAGTGTTCCTTCCGCTGCAATTGTTTTGAAGAATTTGAGAAGGTTGGGTGTTAGCTCTGCTCTAAATGTTTGATAGAATTCACCTGTGATGCCATCTGGTTCTGGACTTTTGTTTGTTGGAAGATTTTTAATCACAGTTTCAATTTCATTGCTTGTGATAGGTTTGTTCATATTTTCTATTTCTTCCTGGTTCAGTCTTAGAAGGTTATCCCTTTCTAAGAATTTGTCCATTTCTTCCAGATTGTCCATTTTATTGGCCTAGAGTTGCTTGTAGTAGTCTCTTAGGATGCTTTGTATTCCTGTGGTGTCTGTTATAACTTCTGCTTTTTCACTTCTAATTTTGTTGATTTGCGTCCTCTCCCTCTTTTTCTGGAGTCCAGCTAAAGGTTGATCATTTTTGCTTATCTTCTCAAAGAACCAGCTTTTAGTTTTATTGATCTTTGCTTTCGTTTTCTTTGTTTCTATTTCATTTATTTCTGCTCTGATCTTTATGATTTCTTTCCTTCTACTAACTTTGGGTTTTGTTCTTCTTTCTCTAGTTCCTCTAGGTGTAAGGTTAGATTGTTTATTTGAGATTTTTCTTGTTTCTTGAGGTAGGCTTGTATTGCTATAAACTTCCCTCTTAGAACTCCTTTTGCTGCATCCCATAGGTTTTGGATCATCGTGTTTTTGTTGTCATTTGTCTCTAGGTAGTTTTTGATTTCCTCTTTGATTTCTTCAGTGATCGCTTGGTTATTTAGTAACGTGTTGTTTAGCCTCCATGTGTTTGTGTTTTTTACGGTTTTTTCCGTGTAATTGATTTCTAATCTCATAGCATTGTGGTCGGAACAGCTGCTTGATATGATTTCAGTTTTCTTAAATTTACTGAGGCTTTATCTGTGACCCAAGATGTGATCTATCCTGGAGAATGTTCCGTGTGCAGTTGAGAAGAACGTGTAATCTGCTGTTTTTGGATGGAATGTCCTATAAATATCAATTAACTCTATCTGGTCTATTGTGTCATTTAAAGCTTGTGTTTCCTTATTAATTTTCTGTCTGGCTGATCTCCACTGGTGTAAGTGAGCTGTTAAAGTCCCCCGCTATTATTGTGTTACTGTCGATTTACTCTTTTATAGCTGTTAGCAGTTGCCTTATACATTGAGCTGCTCCTATTTTGGGTACATATATATTTATAATTGTTATATCTTCTTCTTGGATTGATCCCCTGACCATTATGTAGTGCCTTTCCTTGTCTCTTGTAACATTCTTTATTTTAAAGTCTATTTTATCTGATATGAGTATTGCTACTCCAGCTTTCTTTTGATTTTCATTTGCATAGAATATATTTTTCCATCGCCTCACTTTGAGTCTGTATGTGTCCCTAGGTCTGAAATGGATCTCTTGTAGACAGCATATATATGGGTCTTGTTTTTGTATCCATTCAGCGAGCCTGTGTCTTTTGGTTGGAACATGTAGTGCATTCACGTTTAAGGTAATTATCGATATGTATGTTCCTACTACTATTTTCTTAATTGTTATGGGTTTGTCTTGGTGGGTCCTTTTCTTCTCTTGTGTTTCCCACTTAGAGAAGTTCCTTTAGCATTTGGTGTAGAGCTGGTTTCATGGTGCTGAATTCTCTTAACTTTTGCTTGTCTGTAAGGCTTTTGATTTCTCCATCAAATCTGAATGAGCTCTTTGCAGGGTGGAGTACTCTTGGTTGTAGGTTCTTCCCTTTCATCACTTTAAATTTATCATGCCACTTCCTTCTGGCTTGTAGATTTTCTGCTGAGAAATCAGTTGTTATCCTTATGGGAGTTCCCTTGTATGTTATTTGTCATTTTTCCCTTGCTGCTTTCAATCATTTTTCTTTGTCGTTAATTTTTGTCAATTTGATTACTATGTGTCTTGTCATTTTTCTCCTTTGGTTTATCCTGCCTGGGACACTCTGTGCTTCTGGACTTGGGTGGCTATTTCTTTTCCCATGCTAGGGAAGTTTTTGACCATTATCTCTTTAAATATATTCTCGGGTCCTTTCTCTCTCTCTTCTCCTTCTGGGACCCCTATAATGCGAATGTTGTTGCGTTTAATGTTGTCCCAGAGGACTCTTGGGGTGTCTTCGTTTATTTTCATTCTTTTTCTTTATTCTGTTCCATGGCAGTGATTTCCACCTTTCTGTCTTCCAGGTCACTTATCCGTTCTTCTGCCACAGTTATTCTGCTACTGATTCCTTCTAGTGTATTTTTCATTTCAGTTATTCCATTGTTCACCTCTGTTTGTTTGTTCTTTAATTCTTCTAGGTGTTTGTTCCTTAATTCTTCTAGGTCTTTGTTAAACATTTCTTGCATCTTCTCGATCTTTGCCTCCTTTCTTTTTCCAAGGTCTTGGCTCAACTTCACTATCATTATTCTGAATTTTTTTTCTGGAAGGTTCCCTATCTCCACCTCATTTCGTTTTTTTTTCTGGGGTTTTATCTTGTTCCTTGATCTGGTATAAAGTCCTCTGCCTTTTCATTTTGTCTATCTTTCTGTGAATGTGGTTTTCCTTCCACAGGCTGCAGAATTGTAGTTCTTCTTGCTTCTGCTGTCTGCTCTCCGGTGGATGAGTCTATCTTAGAGGCTTGTGCAAGCTTCCTGATGGGAAGGACTGGTGGTGGGTAGAGCTGGGTGTTGCTTTGGTGGGCAGAGCTTTAATCCGCTTGTCTACGGATTAAATAAAACTTTAATAAAAAGTTTAATCCGCTTGTCTGCTGATGCATGGGGCTGGGTTCCCTCCCTGTTGGTTGTTTGGCCTGAGGCGACCCAGCCCTGGAGCCTACCTTGCTCTTGGTGGGGCTAATGGCGGACTCTGGGAGGGCTCACACCAAGGAGTATTTCCCAGAACTTCTGCTGCCAGTGTCGTTGTCCTCACGGTGAGCCACAGCCACAGCCACAGCCACCACCTGCCTCTGCAGGAGACCCTCTAAAAGTAGCAGGTAGTTCTGGTCATTCTCCTACAGGGTCACTGCTCCTTCCCCTGGGTCCTGATGTGCACACTACTTTGTGTGTGCCCTCCAAGAGTGGAGTATCTGAGTGGAGTTGAGACTCTGAGACTCTGTGTGGAGTTGCACAGACTCTGGGTCCTGTGAAGCTTCGATGTTTTGTGATTCTAGAAATCCTATAGGAGACGGTCCACAGCAGGTGACGCTAATGTTGTCAGTAGAGGTGTTGAAGCCAAAGATCTGCAGTTCCAACTAGAGGTGCCGATGTACATACAGGACAAAATCATCTCGTGTGAATGTAGTTCAGGCATGTTTAAGATGAATGCAGTCATGTTAATGCCTACCATATTCTATCTTGAGCCTCTCCTCAGGGACCCCCTCCTCAGTTCCTGAGGCTCCTGTAAGTCATGTACAGGGGACTGGAGAGTGGGCTCTGTCCAGTCTGAGCCCTGAGTTACCCTGTGTGTATCTTAGGATACTTTGTATTTCTGTGGTGTCCGTTGTAACATCATCTCTTTCATTTCAGATTTATTTGGGCCCTCTCTTTTTAAAAAAACATACTACTGTTGTCTTTTATTCTTTACAGAAGTTTAATAAGTGTTTGATCTACTATCCTTACCCTATGTATACTTTTTGCAGTGAGATTTTTTACTTTTCTTTGTTTCCTTGTTACTATCAATAATTAGTGAGACTTCTTTTAAGCTACCTTCAACATTGCTTATAAAGCTGCTTTATTAGTGATGACAGAGCCTTAATGGAAGTCATGTTCTGGTTGTAAATTAGAATGCAATGTGCCAGCAAATAGCCCCTTAAGTTTATGTCTCATTACTTCTTGTTCTTTTTTTAATTTAATTTTTATTTTTTGTCAGAGCAAATTTAATTAAAATGTTTTGTTTCTTCTAGGTGTGAAAGATGTGGTTCTTTTAAACATATACATATATCTATTCTTCTTTGGATCATTTTCCCATGTAGGTTATGACACGATGTTGAGTAGTCTTGTCTTGGTATTACGTAGGTCTTTGGTGATTACATATTTCACATGTGTTTCTATATCTATCTTAACCCCAATATCCTAATGTATCCAATCCTCACACCTTTCCATTTGGTGAACCATAAGTTTGTTTAATGAATCTGTGATTGCATTTCTCTGTGGAAATATCTTCATTGGTATCAATTTTTAGCTAAGACCTATAAGTGATATTATAGGATATGTGTCTTTTGCTTTCTGACTTAGTACAATTTGCCTGATTACCTCAAGAATCATACATGGTGCTGCAAATGGCATTGTTTCATTTTTTTCCCTGGCTAATATTCCATCTGTACGTGTACCAGTTCTTCTTTGGCCACGCACCTCTTGATGGACTTTCTGGTTGCCTCCATGTCTTGGCTATTGTAATACTGCTGCAATGCACATTTGCTTGCCTGTGTCTTTCCAGTTATATCTTCTTATGTTATAGGCCAAGGAGTGGGCTTGCTGTATCATATGGTAGCTCAGTGTGTATGTTTTAAAGGCACCACCATTCAGTTCTCATTAGTGGCTCTTTCCAGGTTACGTCCCACTTAAAATTGAGGGTATGCATTTCTCCAAAACACCTTCAATATTTATTGTTTGTAGTTTTCTTGCTGATGGTCATTCTAACAGGTGCGAGCTGATACCTATCTGTGGTTGAATTTGCATGTGTCCCATAATCTGTTGAAATTGAGCTTTAAAGCATGCCCTTTTATTTATCAAACTGTGATTACAGCTTAGTTCTTCAAAGTGTTTTCTTAAAGTAAGTGTCACATTTTGAAAATTTTTGGCCATTACCTCCCTCAAGACATTTGGAGGGCACGTTTCATTTACAGCCCTGAAGTACTTGTTCATATGAAGTGACCATTAGCACAGGTTTTAAAGCTGCTTTTGCAGGTAACGGCCAGAGGGTGGCAGCCTTTCTACGTTCCCAATCTGGTAAATAGGGAAAGAGACCTTCAGTCCCAAGAGTGTCCAGCTTTATTTCTCATCCAGCTGTGGGTCTAGATATGGTCAATCCAGGTTGCATCACAGCCCCGGAACGAATTATGTAAAAATTTCTCCCTCTATCACTGTCTTTGTTTTTTGGGATTTTAAAGTAATTTATTTTTATAATGGGGTTTACCTGATTTTCACTGCTGTGTTTATGCCCCTTTACACCCACTTGATTCACTTACAGAGAGAAATCAATACATAGGTTTTAAGATTTTTACTAGTCAGATATATTCTTGTTCGTTGAATAGGGGGTGTTGCATCCACTTCACTGAGCAAGGAGTAGGTCTTGTCTATTACATATTGGGTTTATGGATCGGTATTTGAGCTAATATGAAACCCTCGTTTTATGCATCACCCCACCTCACCTTTCCCGTTAAGCAGCCATAGTGTGTTTTCTAAATGTGTGACTCTGTTCTGTTTTGTAATTCAGTTCAAGTGTAACGGTTTTTCCATTCCCTCTACAAGTGATATCTTATGATAAGTGTCTTTTTCTGTGTGACTTATTTCACTTAGAATCGTCGAACATAAATCCACTCATCATGCGGCTAATAGCCTTATGACATTGATTTCATGGCTGAGTGATATTCCATTGTACATAAGGACCACAACATCGTTATCCATTTTCCTATTTCCTGGGATATTTAAGGTGTAATGAAGAGGAGGTTCTTGTCAACAGAGCAGCCCTAAACTTTGGTGTGCCTGTGTCTAGCTGATTTTTAGTTTTCCCAATTCATAACCCCATAAGTGGAAATGCCCTATGCTCTCTAAGCTGTGTTTTTTAGATGTTTCAGGACTCACCGGACACTTCTCCAGAGTGGCTGTTGGCAATTTACATCCCGCCCATCAGTGTAGCAAGGCTCCCATTTCTCCATGGCCTGTCCTGCATTTCTGGTTTTGACACTTTTTTCAGCATGGCCCTTTTGACGGATGGGAAGCGAGACTTCTTTGTAGCGCTGATTTGCCTTTCCAGGTTGCTTGGTTGGCCAAAAAGGGCGTATGCGTTTTTTCCTGAATATATTCAGGAAAAAACGCATACGCCCTTTTTGGCCAAGGGCATCATTGTCAACGTTTTGCCGCTTTTCCTGTGCTTTAAAGGAGATTCGAATCTACCTCCTGAAATCTGTTTCCTGCAATTCTGCCTTGATTTCAAATCCTCTTCGTTGCCTTCCCTCAATATATTTGTGGACGAGAGTTATCATTTATAACTCTGCAGGTTTGTGAATTGCAGTGCCCTGAAGCTCCATTTTACAACTCGCTTTTTTGGGAGCTGGCCGCAAAAGCACTGGATGGCTTCAGGCCCTGTTCTGGTTCCGGGGGGGATGATGAGCCTGTGGTTAATTCCTCTTCCTGATGGGAAAATAGAGTGACCTGTGCCTGTCCCAACACCAAGAGCCAGTCTCTCATTGGTTCCCCGTCTTCCCGTTCATCCTCAGGAAAAATTGCAACCTGTACGGAACAGGAGGTTAAAGGTGCTGATGCTCCAAGTAGGGAGATTGCTAGTAAAGTGGCTGGAATGGCGAACCC